>NC_135440.1:16789212-17524212 GCF_051991255.1 Vanacampus margaritifer | reverse complement strand
AAGACCAAAAGCATCGACCAACGCTAAAAGAGCACATTGATGACAACGATGATCATCATCGATGATGATGATGAGGGTGATGACTCCGTGGATGGAAAGCATTGACGCGGCAGTAGGAGACGTGGGGGGGGAGCTAGATGGCTGAGGAGGAAGTGGTGCCCGTTTGCAAAGCAGCTCTACACTTACAAGACGAAAGGCATTGAACAATGCTAAAAGAGCACATTGATGACGACAATGATCATCATCGATGATGATGATGGTGAATCCGAGCTTGACGGCGAAATTGGAACCGCTGACGCGGCGGCTATGACGGCGTCATAAACGCGCAGCACAACCGAGCACGCACAGGCGGACGTTCGATCGGACGACGGAGAGTGCCCCGAGTCCAATGCATATTCATTGGAGGATTGGGTACAGTCTGCTACTTGCTATTTATTCCCCGGAAAAAAAGGCGGTCAAGAAAGTGTAACGTTTGCACGCAAAACGGACAAAGTGAAAGTAAACTGTTGTGCGAGTCCAGCGGCGTCTCCTTGCACGCAGGAGAGCGTTACAAAAAGAAAAACTGTATTTGAAACATCCACATAATTGTAAGTAGTACCACAGTTGCACACATTTGTAAATAGTTTGCGAAATTGTTTTGTCAAATTGTTATACTGTTGAATGGAAATAAACGTATTTTGCAATCAAAAAACACTTTTTCATTGTTGGTGAAAGCGTTTTACAGAAGTAAAGCACTATTTAGGTGTTTGTGGCATCATTCATGGACAAAAAGAAGTGTAGAATTCACTAGAGTGCATGAAATAACATCGTTTCACAAAAAGCTCTTTTTCTCCGTTTTTTGTTTCAAAACAGAGCATTTCGGTGAAAGTAACCATTTTCTATTGTTGATTACTGAAGAACGGAATAAGGTAGAAACTTTTTTTTTCTGATGAAAGATGAGAGTCCAATCTTTCATTTGGTAGTATGTGTGTTTCCATAGTCCAAACACAACATTTTCTGTGGACCTTGAAAGATCAGTCAAAATGCTTAAATCGTCTGGCACTGGGAACAACCCGTTTCTGAAAACGTCTGGCAGTGAAAGAGTTAAATGCCTAGTCTTTTCATTTTCTGAAGTGTATTTTTGCAGTATGTGCAGCCCAGTGGCACCCTATCATGTAATAATGTCCTGCAACAACTGAAAATGTAAATAAAAATGTACACTTGCTCAAAAATGCAATCATGTTATATGTTCACTTTCAGCTACATTTTGTATTTTGAGAATGTAAGACTGTAATAGACATTCATAGCATAAATTGGAGTGGTAACATTTTGGTGTCAAGTTTTTTAGAGTTGATTTCACCCCCCCAAAAGTATCATTTGGCATTACATTTTCAGTAGAAATGTTATTACAATATCAGTCAGGATTTTTTATTACATTATTGGTGAAAGTATTAAATTCTTGGGATTTATTAAAAATTTTACTGAATCAAGTGCAATTTTACAGGAAATTATTACTTAATCACCCTGGCTTGATTTGTCCAATTTGCACAGTCATTCAAGGATGGGGAGCCCTCGAGCAATACAACAGACTCCCTCCCTAATTGCTTCCAAAGGCACTGGATGTGTTACTAACTGTGATAAGTGTGTACTTAAAAGCAGAAGTCAACATTGCGCAAATCATATACAAAATGATAATAAAAGCACACTCTTTAACTTTAACTTTTTTTAAATGTTGATTTTCAGGGGTAGTATATCTACTACTTTGGTGTTTACGTTTCATTTATACAGTTCATTTATTGAGGCTGTGCACATGATGTCAAAGTAAGTGTTGAAAAGAGACTAAAGTAAAGCAGCAAAGCACATCGATCACAGAGCATCATCCAAAATGAATCTACATTTGACCCATTTTCTCACCAATTTAAAAGTGAAGATGCTTAAACCTCAAGTGATAACTGAGCCGAGCGGCTGCCCGTGTTCTTTGCACGCAACCACTTGTGTAATGGAATGAATGTTTTATAGTAACAAAGCAGTGCTTTTGACACATGGAGGGGGGGAAGAGAGATCTCCATCAGATTTTCCTAAATAACCTGCTGTGTATAAGCCAATTTGCCTTTTGTACGTGCAACACGGAAAATCCCTGCATGCACTAAAGCACCATCACGTGCGTACACACACATTTACGCACAAATAACACAACATACGCACTCTCAAGGCGGCGTGAGAGAAGCTGCGACAGTAATTGCTTTTCTTTGGCAGGCAGCGACAGACAGACAGAGCCACATTAAAATTCCTCTGCTCTCCTTTCCGCCTCTCCTGCAGCACCATCTCTTCCACTCTAACTCATCCCTCAGGTTACAGCCGCACGAGCAGAAGGAAGAAAATTCATTTGGCCACGGCGATTTCTCTCTCGTCGCTGGGAGACAAAAAGGTGTTTGTGTGTAGCTAACTTGGCCGCAGCTCCGCTTAGTTTAGCTCGGGGAGGATGTAGAACTGCAGAGCAGCGTTTCTAAATTCCACCTGATAGGATTGCGGTGCCACAAAGTGCCATGCAAAGCAGAATGATAGAGTGAAGATCTGCTTGTTCTCCCGCCACGGCCAAAGACTGGCCGTATTGTCAGTGCAGCAGTTCCACAAGGTTAAAAACGGCACACAAAGTTTGTCTTGATTTCAATTTTAGATTAAAACTTCAGCAAAAGCATTTACATTGTGGATTCACTAATCTGATATGATCAAGATGCATTTCTGTCAATTAAACAAGCTATAAAAGATTATTTTTATGGTCATATCAATTCTCAGGCTTGCAGGTTTACAAGACCTTGTGGAGTTTGGCACACCCGATGTATTGTGTTGCGTCTCTAAACGCATGTGTATCCCGTGACGCAGGTTGGGCCGTGATAGGTCGGCATCGAGGGCCGAAGTCCTGCAGGTTTTGCATGTTGCCCTTCTCCAACACAGCTGATATATACTCAGCTCATCAGCGAGCTCTGCATAAGCCCGATAACGATCCCGTTGATTGGAATCAGCTTGTTTTGAAAGTGAGAAACCTCCTAAACCTGCGGGACTCCGGCCCTCGAGGGCCGAGATTGCCCACCTCTGGGTTAGAGCATGCTTTGAAAACACTGTTAGATTATTAAGACTAACAAATAGTCTGGGGTGAGGCTACTGTGTGACTGTCGTAAGAAATCATTAGCATTTATTTACAGAGTTATTTTGGTCAGGTACGAAGAAGCCAAGTCAAATATATACCAGAACTTTTAACAATAACAATGGCCCAAAGCTAGCACTAACACAACATGAGGTGTCCTGGCTGGTCTATCGATATTTCAAACCACCAAGTAGAGCCACTTAGGGTTGCCACGGCAATGACATTTGTGGCATAATTGCTTTTAAAAGCTAGAGTGTCATCTAAATGATTTGGGGTAAGTCAAGCAATAAGTCGTTAATCTTGAGGAAACCTACCAGACCTGTCAAATAAGTTCATATTCCAGGGAATGTGCCGTTTAATCGTGTTTTACAATGACAAACTTACAGACAGTACAACTAAAACAGTTCTTGGTTAGGATCACAAACCTTTTGGCAATGTATTCCCCTCTCTTAATTCTCTTTTGTTAGGAGACAAATTTAATGTATCTTTTGTAGTAGGTAAGGCAATTGATACAGTATATATATATTTTTTTTTTTAAAAATTACAATTCTGACTTGGAGCCAATTTCGCCTTACAAGTCTTGCCCAAGGACACTTTGACAGAAGAGCCAGATTATATCCACCGACCGTTCAATCAGTGGACAACTCGCTCTAGCAACTGAGCCACAGCTGCCAAAACTCCCTCTTTGGCATTATCAATTGCGCAGATATTAAAAAAATATGATTGATCATGAACCCCGCTATGTGCATTTACATGTGATAGAGATACGAATGAGCAACAGACAACTCCCAGACATGCATAAAAATTTGACCCACACTAGCCTACATTTGTTCTATTCAACGGTGAACCACATTTTTGTCTCTCAAGTCCTCTGCTCATGCTAGTGGATATTTTATTCGCCGTCCGTTGACCTGCACTTTGAAGCCGGATACTGTTACAACTGTGAGTGGGTGAATGCACAACAAGATTGGATATTACCTGGCTGGGAAAGGTTATTCAATAGTCAGCAGAAAACAAGCCCGTATTGTCCATCCATATTAAGTCTGTATTATGTTGTGCACAGCGTACTGAATGGTACCCAGTTTCACGCATCCCTGGTCGTTCGTTGGCTAAAATTTAGACTAACGAAACTCAAATGCAGGGACAATTTGCATCACACTGTCCCAGCAACCACCTACAGGTAGCACTAATGCTACCTTGTATGTATCATGCCACTTCAGTTGAGGCATCCTTTGGAGTGGTGATAAAGAAACACAGCACATATTTGTTGTTTCTGTACCATTTTCACCTTTTGACGTTGAGCAATTTTGAAACACACAGCCAAACTGTACAGCTTGGTAAGAATGGGACTGTGTGAGCGTGTATGTGGAGGTGTTGCATTTGTAATGGTGTGTCAGTTTAGTTTATGTTGGTCTCTCCCTCGGCTCTTTGATGCCTCCTTTTAAAAAGGCAGCCTTTCGGTGATATTAAACAGACCCACAAGTCTGCACTCTATCTTCCTTCTCCATTTACATATCACCCTCACTCTCGCCGTCTTTTATATCCCCATCCTGGTCATCTGCATTTATCTCTCGGCCGCCTCAGACGTTTCAAGAGCGGTTGCCATCGTTACTTGTCTTGTAGTATACAATTTCCCCTTTGCACCCTCCGCTGTCTCTTCCAATCCACTCCTCTTCTCTACTGACTTAACCCTGCTTCAGATGTTGCACAAGCAGAGGATCTAGAGTGTTAGTCTCCTCATAATTATATGACTGCGAGGGAAGAAGCGCCCTTCACTGGATGTAATAGTCATAGTTTAAGTAAATGAAATCAAGAAAGCGAAGAAGATGCTGTTTGTATGTGAGCTTTAATGAATGGGGCGTATGTGTTGGACTGTGATGTTATAAACGACTGACATGTTTGTAGAGTGTCGATGTGCCGAAAATGACTAAAAAGGAGCAAACCATGTCGACGCGCTGTCCCCAGGTCATGCGGGCTACATCAACAGTTTCCAAGACAACGCTGATGGCAGAGCTGATTGAACTGTGGTAATGCCTCAACTGGAGCAGAACAAGGCGCCGGCTGATATTAAGGAAGTGAAACAGAACAAAATGGCCCTGAGCTTCGTATTCAACCACTGATGTGGAGTAGCTTGATAACGCAGACGCTCAGGGAGAAGGAGCTGGGGTCACTTCATAACCAGGCTGTGACCTTGGACAGCAAAACACACTGCAGGCCAATAAGGAAGGAAAGGAAGCCAAGGAACAGAATATTTATGTTCATGTATATCATCACTGCTCATCCATTAAGTTCACTTAATAATGAATGTGACTTCTTCCCCATGTAGTGTTATATAAGGCAAGTGATTCTGTTGTTGTGGCTATGGTACTTCATTTATACGCCGCTTTTCGACCTTGCAAGGGCCTCAAAGCGCTTTACATTCGACTACTCATTTACATACTGATGACGCAGCATCAGGAGCAACTGGGGGTTCAGTATCTTGCTTAAAGATACTTCGACTTGGTCACATCGGCATGGGATTGAACCCACAACCTCCGGGTTGGGAAACGACCACTCTGAGCACACCACTAAGCCACACAACTCTAAGGTTATGTCAGGTTATGTGTAAGTTTCCCGTTTACTGCAAATTAATATTGGCTCCAAATATCGATTATCGGCCTCCTTAATTACTAATTATCTGTATCAGCCATGAAAAAAAATATATATCGGTGGATCACTTTAAAAAAAAAAAAAAAAGAAGAAAAGAGAAAGATGGTGGAAATACACTATTAACGCCCATAAATTTATAAACCCACAATAACAAAACGCTGATAAGAGAATGCATACTAAAAAGTGACTATCATTCAAATTTACCCTCACCAAAGATAATGAGAGTCAGAGAGAAAAAGGGAAAAGGAAACAAAGAGGGAAAGTGCCCACAAAAGCGAAAAACTGCTTAAATTGATTACCAATTTAAAGCTTGGCATGGGCACAAAGTGGAATTAAATACTCCAATCATTCCTACGTTCTCAGCCAAAGTCAATACATATTACTGTCACAGGGCTAACACCACCCCCCGCACCGCACCATCCTTCCTGGAATGCATGACACCGCTGTACTGTAATTGCTCCTCTACCGTACCATCATTATTTGAAGACAAAAAGAATCAGCAAATAACACAAAGAGACACAGCATGCGTTAGGTGGTGTAAAGCCACTCAAACACATAAATCCGTATCGAGTCACAACACGAGCAGACTAAGATGTTTGAAGCAGCAGGTTTGTGTCAGTGTGTCAGCTGTTCTCCGCCGGCTACTCCCACGCTCGCTCCCAGGCACTGCCGGCAGGATTTAAATGGCTTGGTTATCAAAGCCAGGTTTGGCCAGCCCACTGACCACTTAAGTACACTCAGTTTCTATCACCAAAATGTGAAAATGCTCCCTTATTGACTTCTTTACACTCTCTAGATGTGGAAAAACTGGAAGTGCCGTTCTGTCCAAATGGTCAAACATTTCCAGGAGTTAGAATGAATAATGTTACAAATAGACAACAGCTGATCAGTTCATGCTAAATCTGTGTTAGCATACAAAAACAACATGTTTTGTCATACAGTGGTACCTCGACTCACGAACGCTTCAGCTCACGAACTTTTCGCCTCACGAACATTAAATTGGCGAGCATATAGTCTCAGCTGACGAACTAGTTTTCGGCAGCCGAACCAAATCACGCGACACGAGAAATCACGAGAAGCTGACGCACGCTCACGGCGTCCCAGTTCGTCACCCCCTTTCTTTGAGTGCGGACGTGGTTTGTGTTTGGTAGACATTTTGGACCATTTTGGAGTGTACTTTTGCTATCATGGGACCGAAAAAAAACCCACCACAGGCTAGTGTTAAGCCAAAGAAGACATTAAAGAAAATTACGGTCGAGCAGAAGAAGGAGATCATCGAAAAACACGAACGAGGTGTGCGTTTGTGTGACTTAGCGTCCCGGGTATTATCGCCGAGAAAGCACGGCAACTTCACTCGGATATCATCAAGAGGCAACCTGGAAGTTCATAATGAGGTCCTCAACACAGAGGATTTGATTCGCCTTCAAGAGGACAAGCAGAAGGAAGCCATTCAGGAGTTGTCATGTGAGGACGAGGAGGAGGAGATGGCTGCAGCATCAAGTGAGAGCATCAAGACCATGTTAACTAGGTGGAGTGATGTGCAGGCTTTTATCGAACAGTACCATTCAGAAAAGACTGTGGCTATGAGAATCATCAACATGATGAATGATAATGTGATGCCTCAGTTTCGTAAGACCTTACAACTCAGAAAGCAACAGGTGTCAATTAAGAGGTTTTTAGTCAGCAACAAGGATAAAAGAGTCTCCTAAGAAGCAAAGAAGAGAAGCCACACCGGAGGACTCTCCTTCCAAACAGTAACTCCCTCCCTCCCTCCTCCTCCATTCCATCAAGCCTTCCAACTACTATACCATCACAAAGGCAAGTTGCAAGTTTTGCAAATAAAAACACTTTATTATACAGTACAGTGTATTTCTTTAATTACAATACAATAGCACATTTATTATACATAAAATAAGGTATTTTGTGTAGTTTTAAGGCTTTTTTAGTAGAAAATTGTGTTTTATGGGGACCTGGGAACGGATTATTCTCATTTCAATGGTTTCCTATGGGAAATACTTGTTTGGAAGACAAACTTTTCGGCTCACATACTCTCTGTGGGAACCAATTAAGTTCGTGAGCCAAGGTACCACTGTATTTGTTAATGTCAGTACGACTTGACAGAAGTACATGAAAAAAAAAAGATCTGTGAAAAAATAAACTTGCAATCTCTGCCCTCATCCTTTAACCTTAAATTTGATTTTTAAGATGGAGGAACAAGGAAGAACAACCAATAAGCACTGCTGCCATCTTATTAAAGCTGGATATGTATTCGCTGTGACTAAACATCACAACTATGCACTTTCATAATTGCATGCCATTATAAATGACCATGTTTGACAATTGCGCTGGTGCACAATGGCGAGGGGCGCCTCTTTGGTCAGAGACTTGAAGAGCGGAGGGATTAGTGAAGTAAGGTTACATTGAAATCTCGCAAGCTAGCAGTTTTAAACTGTAAACTCTCCCTTTAACTCGTACCTGTCTCTGGTCAGATGCAAAGGGGCCCCACCAGCAAAGTAGGCAGAGCGTCAGAGATCCCACTTCCTCCTTTTCTCGTCACTCCAACATGCTCCTGAAAGAGAACAGAAAAAAACAGACCAGATGAAACAAACAGCATAACGTTGACGCAAAAAATACGTTGATGCAAAAAATAAGTCGCCACAATAACTGCACGTCGACGCGTCACTTTTGGCGTCATCGCGTCAGCGACAGCCAATTCTGCAATTCTCAACACAAGGAACTGAACCTGTGTAATAGGTTTGGGGCACTTAAGAGAAAAAAAGGCTGTGAATGCTGAGTGTTCAGGTCAGTTTTAAATGTTGAGGCTCAGTCATTTGGTGAGCCATAAATATCAGACAAAGTACTTTTTAATTTTTTTTTAAAGCCCTCCAAATCAAGTCGACAGTCGACAGCGTACTACGTTTGTATTCAACCTTTAAAATCAAAGCATATTTGGGTATAGCTCAAAAGACTCACAGGTGGTTACAGCAACTAAAATTCATGAGAACCAGCCTAAAATGTGTTTTCCCGGTCACAGGGTCAGCATCATCACAACAGTGAAAAACGCACTGCACCATGCAAAGCCTGGAAAAAGACCAAGGTGTTTCATTTTCACCTCAAGGGATGCAAAGCATACACGGGAAGAACAGAGTGGAAACGCTCTCCTCTACGACCTCAAACAGATTTCCTGGTTGTGCTTACAGAACACCGAGAACACTTATCTCGAAGACTGTCAGTGTCGCAACGGACATTTCCCTTATCAGTGGAAATGCATCATTATTCAGTGAAATGAAACGCGGCCCTTGGAAAGTCTACAACTGTCAATCATTTACAACTTATGTTCATTTGTACGTTGAAATCAATCAGCCTTTGTCCTTGTCGGCAGACCCTAAGGTCAAACACAACCACAGATTCTGAGCGGCTTGACGCATGATGAAAGGCGATGCAGAGATGGTGGAACAGAGAGATTGACAACTCAGTGGTGCTTATTTCACTGGATTAATCGTCTATTTTTGAAAAATCCACAGAGAATGCAGATGAAAGGGAATGTGACTGAGTGTGGGCAAAGGCATGTATGCATGTGTGTGTGTGTGTGTGTGTGTTCAATCTAGTTGTTGGCCTACTTTAAAGCCAAGTCATCATTCTGGCCTACTGGGGCTATATATTGCCAGCCTGTATGTGTTGTATTGCAAGAAGCATGATATCATAAATCTCTTCCTGCCAGCCCACACACTGGCTGTATTAGTGGGCCGTGCTGCAGTGCAGGTGTGGTTCAGAATGCCACCAAAGGTGCGCGTGTGCCTGTCCTGTCCCCTCTCTCAACTGAGTCACGAATAGCACATCTTTTTTTTCCACCCTTTGTTCCATTACTATTCTCATTTTCTCTTCCACAGCTCCACAAAGCTTGCGATGAATGATCGTAAACCATGCGCAAATTGGAAGCACGACAAGCAAGCACCTCTATAAATACCCATCACACACACACACAGGCTGCAGAAAAAAAATCGCAAGGCAGCTCTATCAGTCTACAGATCAAACGGTCAGCTTTATGTCAGTCCTACACTGCAACAGTGTGTGTTGAGCAGGAGAATAACTACTAAAAGTGAGCGACACTGTGAGGTTAAGCACAAACTCTGTAAACACGATAAGACAATACTGCAAAAACATTGGCAGAGCGGAGGGTTTCCTCCAGTGTAATGAAACCTAAGCAGCCCATCTGGCTTAAGTTGGCTGCCAAGGAAGCCAATGCATCTGGGATTGAGAGGGAAAATGGATTTCTGTGATGTTTATCCAAACTAACCTGAAATAAATGTCACTGAAAAATTCAGATTGTGTGCAGAATGTTAGTAGATGTGCATTTGATGCCATACCAGTGCACTGACACACAATTTGATGCAATTGGCAGCACGAGAACTGACTTTGTCACCCACCATCACTAACTCATTTCTACTTGCTACCATGATGACTGTGTGAAAACCAAGGCTGAGGGTGCTTGTGTGGCCTCATCCTACAATTCAAGCTCATTGCACCAACTGAACAACAAACTTTTCTCCCACACAGGCTTTCTTCTATTCATTCAAAGTCTATGTCATTTCTTCATCCAAAAGGCCAATGACTGAGGCAGGTTAACAAATCGTAAAAATGTAAGTAATTCTGTCCTAAAAGACATGCCAAAAAAGAAAAGAAAAGATAATTTAATAATCATTTCACGGATGATGTTATCCAAGTATACCAAATACCTGTAAGCTACATGTGGCTTGCTTAAATATAATACTTTAGCATGGCGCATCGAGACAATTTGAATTGAGCCGTCTGAGGCAGGTAGCCCCCAAGGACCACATGAGTAGCTCGGGGGCCATCGTGATTTGCTAGGAATGTTGTATAAGTGATCATTTGAAAATGTAAACACTTAACAGTGAGTTATCAAGACGAAGAGTTGGTTTCCTAATTATTGTGAGAAATCGTTAACATGTTGCATAATCAGTGTATTCACATAAATTTATATCATTCACTCTAAAAACAGTTAAGAAATAAACAAATATTGGGCCAAAAATGGACCGATCCAGTACTTGGGTCAATTTGACCCAATTTTTGGGGGCGTTTTACACAAAATGACCAAATTTTGGGATGTTATTTTATACGAAATGTCTCCATTTTGGGGGATATGTGCAAAATAGGTTAATTTGACCCCAGTACTGGATCGGTCCATTTTTTACCCAAATTAGTTTATTTTTGTCCCATCTGTTTTTAGAGTGTTCATTTATATTAAACAGTACTACCCAATAAGTAATTCTCAGTTAAAAAAGAAAAGGTTGGTGATCCCTGGTTTATAGGGCAGTTTAAGAGTTGAGCTAATAGCCAAACCGGGACAGTAACTCGTATCAGTGATGCGAGTAACCAGCCATGTATAAAGCTTTAAAATATACATAATTCAAATAAAATATAATATATGGTTCCAACTTCCTACATCATTGCAGGGAGGTTCTGTAAAGTAACATCCGCAATAAACAAGGGGCTACTTGCATATGCTTGGTTTGTGTCCGGGTTTCTCTATGCGCTATGTGACTCTGTGTGTAACATATGCTGTAGCAGAGGGAAACCTAACGTGTCATCTTTGGTATTCACAACAACAAGGTGCCATGTGGCCCTCCGCCTCTGTCTCTTTCCAGGCCTCCGCATTCAAGTTGTCGCCTCGCTGGCGTGGGAAAGGAAGACCATGCTAGGCCGGCAGCAGCGTATGAACTCTTTTGCACCGGCTATATTCAAAAACAGAGCAGCGGAAAGGTAAAAAAACAAAAAAACAATGACAACAACCATATCACAGGCAAGTGTAACTGGAAGTTGACAGTTCTGACAATGTTCTAGGGGAAGCCCAGGCAGATAAAAACAGGAATTCTAGGAATAGAGCCAGCAGAAAATAGGTAAAAAAGGAGACGTCCACCCTTCTTTGACATGCCGCTTTGTCTCACTTTTTCTGTTATGCTTCTTTGAAAGGGCCATGTGTCGGGGTTGGGAAGCAGGGGAGCTGTCACTTTCTGGACATATGTATGTACTCGCAGAGGGAGGTGAGGGTAGGAAGAGAAACAAACCGTAAACACAGGAGACCGAAAATGGCAGGCGTAGGGAACGAATTACCGAGAGAAAGATAACTGCTTCCTGTTTACGCAGGGTTGAACATACAGGACAAAGAGCAGCAGGCCACTAGACTACTGCTCTGACTTCTTGTGCTGAGCACATTTGGCGTAACACCAATCTTCCCGTGTCAATCTTTGGCGCCTGTCAAAGGAGGAAGTACGGTATTTGTTTTTGTACGCCTCAATGTTCTGGCACAAATGCACAACATTTATTGATTATATCTAGGGATAGGTAGGTAGTAGGTACATATTATTAATTAATATAGAGCAGGGTTCACCACCCTTTTTGAAAGTGAGAGCTACTTCTTGGCTCTCAGTTTGATACAAAATTCTGAAATAAATTTGCTCAAATGACCTCACAATGTTCTATTTAGGGTAAGCTATTTTTAGAATCATGTTGGAAACCTCAGTTATAGAGTATTCCCTTTTATATTTTTGGACGGGGCACTAGCAAGTGTTTCTCAACAACATATTGTAAGAATATAATCGCAACTATTGCCACAGAAACTCAAAATCGCTGAGATTAGCGGTCTTTAATATTGATGGACAAGTACCCAGTCAGTGCTGATGTTACTGTTCACTCGTAATTTATTCATGCTACCATATCTCCTCTGCTGTTCCTGTTGTGTTAATAGGATCAAGAGTTTCCCATGCCCCAAGCTGTGAGCTCAACGCTCCCGGCAACATTTCCAATCCAGGACAGACTTCTTTGTGATTCAAAGCAACATTTCATGCAATTCAGTGCAATGGGAGATATTTTTAGCTGCATAAGCTGCAGTGACATTAAAGAACTTCAACGGTTCCTTTTCCATCTTGTCCATAATAAAAACCTTAAACATGCATAGTAAAAATAAAAGATCTTCAACACGCTTCATGAAAATGATGTGCAACGAAATATTGAGTTCCTAGCATTGCAATTCTTAGTGTTGATTTCAGTTTGTGGGTGCATCACAGACATTATGCTCACTGCTTAAAATGACAAATGTTGCCATGAGCATATTACGTCACCCATCACAGTGAATCCCTCCAGTAACTTGATGATGAACTTGTTTGACATCCCGTTAAAATGTGCATAGCAAGCCGTGCTTGTGTGAAGTCAGCTTGTGAGAGAAATAGCAGATTTTGGTTTCAGTTTTTGTAATCCGCATCAAAGCCCGTGAAGCAACAAAAGATAACAGCCAGGCTGGAAATATTTCCTGAGACGAAACTGGCCCTTTCTGTGATTTCCCTTAAGTAAGCATTCCTGTTTGCGGTGCAGTGCCGGTCAACGGCCCGAAGATCATGGGAATCCAGTATGATTTTTCAGCCTTGACCCTTATAGAGATTGTTCCAGATTCTCTGAATCTTTGGATGATGTTATGCACTGTAGATGATGATTACTTCAACCTTTTTGCAATTGTTTGCTGGTAAACACCTTTCTGATATTTTTCCACTATCTTTCTGCGCAACATTGGAGGAATTGGTGATTCTCTACCCATCTTTGCTTCTGAGAGATACTGCCACTCCAAGAAGCTCTTTTTATACTTCAATCGAGTTGCCAATGGACCTTATTAGTGGTAACTAGTCTTCCGGCAGTTTTTTTTTTTTAATAAGTGCAATTTATTTTTCCAGCCTCTTATTGCTACCTGTCCAAACTTTTTTTTAGGATTGTTGGCACCATGAAATTTACAATCACCATAGTTTCCCCTTAAAATTATACATTTTCTCAGTTTAAACTTTTGACCTGTTATTAATGTTCCATTCTGAACAAAATATTGAAATTTGGCACTTCCACATAATTGTGTTCAATTTTTATTCAAAATTTGTATAGTGTCCCAACTTTTTGGGAATTGAGTTTGTAAGCACTTTTCAAAACCAGGAGGGAAAATAAAGTTAAAAGATTCTCAAAATCTTTGCAAATACAGTAGAAGGTTAAACAAAATCTATTCCAGGGATCTTCATTTACATTTAGGTTGTTTTTTTTTATGCACCTGGCCTGCATGGCAATTCTCCCGTCCAGACTTCTCACACACCCACCATACGTAACCTGGAAAAGTGTGACTCAAAGAAGTCTCGGATTGACCCTAATTTCCGGATCGTGAAGTTTTCATGAGGTGATAATTCCATAAAGATTCATTTGGAAAATATGGCACACTTTAAATGCGAAATTAAATGTGTAATTGATCTAGAACTGAACTCATACTAATCATCGCCAGTGACAGGCTACTTTGAAGGAATGTGTTCTTGTATTATGTATTTAATAAAACATATTAAAAGCTATTTCATCAGAATGCTCATGACTGAACACAACATTTACAACTCATGGCACCATTTCAATGACTAGTTGTTTGTGATCGACGATTCCAAACTCTGCTGAAACTCACATCAGCATGCAGAAATGCTCCTGGCAGGTGAAAAAAATTGTCCGCTGGCTGTGGCTGTTATTGGTTGGTAAGGTAAGCACTTTATTTGCGCAGAATAATTCACAGGTTAAAAAAAATTATTTGTATTTTAATCCAGATGAATGATTATATGACAAAAATGTAATGAGTTGAGACAGGTTTATGAACAATCTTAAAAAATTTATAAAAAATATTTATGTTCCGAAGCTCAAATGTATTGTGGGAAAGTTTCCATTGTAACAGCAGTCAGGCATAGCACCTGCACTCTTAACATACCACTACATCCTGAGTGAGGACAATCTGATATGTGAGCAGAAGAGCTCCGGAGATCTTACGGGATAAAAACAAGTGGTTGAGTGTGCTGAGTCACTACAGGGTTGTGTAATAAGTTCAAAAGCCCTACAAAAGCCAAATTTGTTCTTTCAGGGGAGAATATTTTTCATCTAATCACATCTTAAGCACAAATATTACAGTAACTGTCAATGGTAGGCAGCACGGTTACGTAACCAAAACTCTCTGCATTGATGCTGGATTACACTAATGGGCCAGTTTAAGTGGCCAGACTGTACTTGAAACAAAAAACAAAAAAAATTGACACTCAATAGGACATTAGCAGCTGCAAAATACACAATCAATCACGGGCCAAAGATATAAATATACACGTGCAACTTCCCTTTCACAGCAGCACATCTCCAATATTCCATTTAAGCAGTTCCGTCATGAGGTCGATATCACCCCAACACACACTACTGATAAGCTAATATGGATTTAAATGAGCAATAACCAAACTCCTACTGATTCAATGACAGCAGGTGAGCTCCAGTATGAAGCAGAGGCATGACTTTCTACACAGTGTAAAAACGTTTGTACCATGCAGCATTTTATGTTAGGACTTCCTCGTGAAATCAGGCTTATTGCACATGAAAAGTTTTGCAGTGGTTCTTAACCTGGCCCCTTGTGTGACAAAATACAAAAGTGACAGAAGAGTGGCACTTGCCCAGGTGAAGCCGAGCATTCCTGAACGTATCTTTGTAAGGCAACAGTAAAAGTTACATTGATTTGCAGTTGATATACATTTCAATTCAATTTAAAAAAAAAAAGTTTCATTCTTTAAAAGAAAAAGAAATGAAAGGGAACATAACAACAACAAAAAACATATATTTGTCCCTAATCAACACACACACAATCACAAAAAAAAAGGTTAACACAAAATAAATGACAGTCAAGACGCTTTCAGAGAAACAATTAAACAAAATAATTCGATATAATGACTTTGTTCCTATTAATTTGTACTCACTTTCCCTTTTTTTTTTATTTGATTTGCATATTAATTGGTAAGAATTCATGATGGGCTTTATACATTATTTTAAGGCGGCTAAACTCCATCAATTCATTACATTTTAAAGTTTTAAGATGTATGAATATTGGATTAGTGTGGTCTCTGTATCCACAACCGAAAATTACAACAATAGGCGTGTTTCTGTTAAAGAAAAAATGGGTTCAGTGTAGGTTGTGGCTGTGCACCCCCACACTTCAATGCAGTAGGTCAGGTATGGAACAATCAATGAATTATATAACAATAACAAAACATTTTTGTTCAATGATTCTTTAACCTTGTCATCATTGAGTTAGTTTTTTTTTTTTTTTTTTTTTTAAATGAACACAGTGGTTTTGTGCCAAAGTGGTGGCTGGTTCATTCTGTGCACTGATACAATATGTACACCCCCCAATCTTGAAAGGTTCGGTGAATCCAAGTATGAAACTTGAAGGGTTCAGTATCTAGAAGAAACACTGTGGTGGTTTGTATAACAAAGCACAGACCGCATTTGAAACTTTGCAGAGATTGATGACACACATACACAACAATGTTGCTGCTGTTCAGTGAGACATCAGCTTGGAGTAACAGTGGATACAGCTATCAGTCTGACTGAACTACTGTACAACTGCTCCTCTCAATAGTCCATAGTCTCCCACTCAGGGAAGCTGCCTGCTTGCAGATAAGAGACAGAGACAAATACAAGCCCATGTGGGCTCAACGGGGAAAGTTACATTTTCGACAAGGATAGTCTGGCTTAAAGCACACAGCTGCCACAGCGGGGGGGTTTTCCTCTGCCCTCATCCTCTCCCCTTACTGCGTTCCTCTATGTGAGAATCCTGCTGACATATACTTTTTAAAGTAAGGGTAAATGGAAGCGATTAAAGATACAAAAAGACACATGAGGATCTAAATAGCCTCACAAGTGCACCTTGGAGGAGAGTAGTTATACAATGGAAAGTATTTGTTTGGGTTCACGAAGCATAATTAGAATCAGCCCGGGAGAGGTAAACAAAGGGAACACGGTTGCTCTTTGCACAGCTAATTAAAAAGGGTTTTAGCAGTATGAGGTTGAATATTGTAGTGTTATAAAAGCACATTTATTATGCAGTTTTTTTTCCCTTGTGAAATTGTTAAAAATGCTGATAAAGCAGCAAGGTTGGTGGCTTTGAAGGTGACCACAATGTATTCCAGCAGGCATTCTCCAATGATTTATCAATGTAAATGCACCAGGAAATTGTTCACAAACAAAAAAAAAATTCTAATAATGAGCTGAGCTCAGATTACCTGTCTTTTGAATGCCTTGAATCTATGAATGCGCCCTTTTTGTTTTTCAGGCCATTAATATCAACTGTCAAAACTCTGTGAAAACCTTGCATTTAGTGCTGCCAGCTAGGATAAATCGGCACAAAGGTGAAAGTGAACCGACTGTTTAAAAGCCATCACCCAGCTATGAACAGGATTCTTTTTCAGGTTGAAAGTGAGAGTTGAGAGCCAAATCTCAATAAATCCTCGCAGGGCTTTTTTGAGATTTAGCTTCTGTGCAGGGTAAGCAGCAGAGTGCCTCGGTGTTTGTTAAGTGTCGTCAGTCGCCACACTGCAAGAAGAACTCCTGCTGCTAGTGACAAGTGAGTTTCAATACAGCCCCGAGCGGCACTCCTGTCACTGCCTTTGACCTAGGCCGTGTCTTCACAAGTCACGTTGACTCCAACATACACTGACTGCAGATGACCTTCAGCTCAAACAACAGGCAAGACGTTTTTAGATGGGTACTGTACTTTAATTGCAGATTTCTTCTTCTTTGATATTAAGGTGGATGAAAACAAAAAGGATAACTGGCCAGAAAAAAAAGGAGACCGACAGAGGACAAGAAATGCTGGCTGCTGTAACAGGAAACTCAGCCATATCTGGCATACAGTATGGGAATGGAACGGGGGGTGAAATGGCTGACATTCATCTGTCACGTACAGCTAATTTATTTGTTCCCATTTGGAATTGTTAGCATCTTGTCATGAACAAGTGAAGACGAGTATTTTACTTCACTTTATATGCCCATATTTTCTGTTGTACGTTAACTAAGTGTTCAATTCAAGTCAATTCAAATTCTAAATTCTGTTATAATTGTTGTTTTTTAGAAATTAACTTAGTTTTTGAACAGTGTTTCGAAAGCTGATCGTTATTTGTGAATGTGCATGGTTTGAGGATGTTCTAAATTTATTCTGAACAAATCCTGAAAAGAATATATTGATGAATCAGTTATCACAGATTTGCACTTTGTACGCATGATTAATTAAGCACAAATTTGCATATGTGCACTGTTTGTGAATGAGGCCCACTGTTTTGACATTCAGGCCTTTTGCTTCCTTGCCTTATACCCTTAAAGACCCTTAAAGACCCTAAAGCACCTTCTATCTTTATACAACATAATCTGAAATAAGATTGCTTTTAAAAACTTTGTCATATTATTTAAGGGTGTGACATTGCTTTTACTTTTGGCATGAAGTGCATGCATTGTACATACACACACATTAAAAACAATGCTCTTTATTTGACACTTGTGCATTGCAGACAAGTTTGGTTATTTACAGTGTGTAACTAGGTGAGGCCATTAATCATTATTCAGAGGCAAGCTGCAATAAATTCTGAGATTTATGTGAGAGCTTTGGTTATAAGACGCTTGTTTTTTAAAGGGGCACTGCATCAATAAAAGCAAATCAGAGGCAAGGGAGACCGCACTGGCTTAAATAAAATGTGTCACCATCAATTTTGGTAAAGACCACACAGCAATGGCAAAGATGAATGGGAAAACAACATAATTTGACAAAAAATGAGTAAGTGGATATTTATATATGTATATTTAGATAATTTTAAATATTAAATTATAACTAAAACTTGAGACATATATATTGAATTAAGAGAATAAAAAAGACTGAGAAGAAATGCATGGTGCGTGGAATTTTCTTAGTGTGTAGTTGTATCAAGTGGAGAACGTCTAGTTGATCAAACCTCAAAAATATGCCATGTTTACAAAATGTTGCAAAGCAGTACAGTATCATTAAACTTCACTCACTTGCTTCTGCACATAAAAAAAAAATGGTTGTTCCTTTGCCTTAACAGCTGAATATCGTTTCAACAGCATTTACTCAAACCGGAATTCCTTCAGTGCATGTGCACAGATTAGACCAAAAGTGTTTGGAAATGGGTGTGTCTAAGAAGCGTGAAAATAAATCATGACCTCAGTGTCAATGTGTGCTATTAAAACGGACACACGAGCATTCATGGTAAACGGAGACATCTGTGTGAAAGTCTGTCACACAGCAGTTTTTCCCAGAATCGGCAGAAAGTGGGTAGATTCTACATACAACGGTGGGTTAAAAAGGGGGGATGGGAAAGAGCGAGACTGTCGCTATGGTAACTATGCCATTTTCCTGTCGGCTCCGATCTAAGGAATGAAACAGATGCTGTGAGCAACATGCAGATGCGCTTGAACGCTACACTGTCACAAAGCAGGAAACTGGATGTGACTGGAAAAGGTTACTGGGTGTGACCTTGCGAGGCAGCTGATGTTCGCCTTAGTTCCCACTCTTCAAATGTTCCATGTGCTGCCTGCAGCGTCATGCTCTGTAATGCGTATTCCTCTGTATGAAGTCATAAGGACAAAAAAATAAAAAATTGTCATTCATCTGATGACAACTTGAGCAAAAGCTGCTCACATGAATAGGCCAAAACAGTCAACATTGACCAGGAAGTGACTGCGTAGAAAAAAAACAGTGGTCCAATTTGAGCCATCCACCTGTGCAAGCTGAAGACAGTAGACCCGGGGAGTCCAAAAAGTTTGAGTAGTAGCATCAAGATGCAGAACGCAGCAAACCCTGCAATCAATGGTGGTCTCAGGCTGGGGCCCCCCAACCATTTACCAACCCGTTCCGTGGGAGGACGGCTGGGTTAGACGGGACATCACAGTCTTTGAACTAGGGATGTCCCGATCAGATCACATAATCAGAAATCGGGCCCGAACGTGGTTGCTGATTTGATCGGAATCGAACGTTGCTTCCCGATCAGGACTCGGATAAATATATGAGGTTATTTTTTATTAACTCTAGAGCTGGGCGGTGGCACAGAGTGACCACTTCATTTTTCCACACAGTGCGTGCGGCATGCCGTCACTTTACTACAGTGACACGATTCATGCTATCGAGCGACAGAGCTGAACAAGGAAATGGCGCCGAGGTATTTGGAAGTAGATGATAAGTTATTATCATCTTCAATGTGGAAAGCAGAGACGGTGCGACTGTGTGCAATGTGAGCATTTCATGTGGCAGAAAGAATATACAGTAGATGCGTTGCTTCTCCGCTGCACTTCATTGACGGGCAGCCAAGCAGCCCCGCCGCCATTAGGCACTGGCGACTTGGAAGTGCTTCGTGCCATCCCGGCGGATAAAGTTGCGGGTGCGCTTCCGTTTCCTCCCCGCGAATCCAGCTGCGGTGCCTGCGCCGGCGACTCTGGACGCTGTTGAAGGGAGCCCGGCGCCTAGCCTAGCCTAGCGTGAATCTGGAGGGTTGGACGTCCTAGCGGTGTTGCCAAATCCCGCCTGGGCCGGAAGCCGAGACTGGTGCGAGTCCAAACCCAAAGTCATGATATGGTAAGATGAAATACATTTTGCTTGCTTGCTCTTCAAATGCAGCCTTTTGTTTGATGTGAAGTCGGCTTGTTTCACACACATATATACTGCATTTGTTCTTCCTAAAGTAAAACAACATTAGGTTAGCCCATGAAGTTGTGTTTAGTAGCATGCTTTATAACGGCTACAGTAGGTTCTCAAAAATAAAGCTCTTGTGAAAAATGTATATACTGGTTAATAATAGCCCTTTGAGTAGCTCACAGATGTGCAGAAAAAGGTTTAAATAGAGTGATCATATTACCATTTCCCCAAAAAAGAGGACACTTGCCCCGGCCTTGAAATTGTGATACCAGTCGCAGTTACACAGTGTACTTCACCTCCTATTAGTCACGCAATGCCAACCGGACGTAAGAGGACGTAAGAAAACGGTCTGTCCTCCCAAAAAAGGACGTTTGGTCACCCTAGTTTAAATGGTTTACTTTGTTTAACCACTGTCCACTCACCATATAAAAGGTGTTGGGATAGTTTTGTTTTTTGTTTAAAAAAAAAAATCTCCTTAATAAAATGCTGAGGTATCGGATAGGGACTTGGAATCGAAAGAGACTCGGACTCAAGTCCAAAAAAGTGTGATCAGAATATCCCTACTTTGAACCAGTCCACGGCGCAAAAGAGGTTGTCAACCACTGGTCTATGGCACTCATTCTACTCTTGTATTCCTGTCTACTGATTGCCTTTTCATATTCAGTCACCCCAAGCTTACAAAGTAACATGAAGGCAAGCTAAATGAGACAAAACAAGAGTTGATCAAATGAGGCTGCAACCCAATGAACCAAAAAAATAAAAATAACAGCATGAGCATAATATTTAACAGAAAGCTATTTCCTTATCATTCAGCGAGCCTTGCCTTGCTTGTCAATGGTTTTACAATGTCGCTTCCTGTAGCACCTCCTGTGAGGTTCTTGAAGTACAAGCACATACAGTAACTGAATGAGGGGAAAAAACTAAGAAACTATTCAACACAGCACACGTACAAAGCGGTGAGCAGCCTGTTTACACAAATAGTATCTAGGATGTAAATGTTGACATTGGCCTTTAGTGGGCTCAAGCCAAGGTAGGACTTGGAAATGCTCCCTGGTGGCACTGGCTGACCCACTTCTACGCAACTCTATCCCTGACGTGACTCAGAGAAAAACCAGAGGACACACACACACACAAAAGCAAACAAGCATACTGTACACACACTGCTACAAACTTACACGCGCACGACAACGCACGACAACACACGCTGGCCGAACTGGAGGAGGAAAAAACACTAAATGTTGTTGATAGTTATCTCTCGCCCCTTCTCATCCTTCTGTTTTCATTTCTCTTTATCTAGCGATCAGCCCTTATGGTCCTGCTATCTGATCTAGCTAAATAGCCTGTAACATCCAGTGTCACGACAAGACCACAGACCACTGATGACTTTTTTCCAAACCAAAAGAACATACTTATTGGCACGATAAAGTATATATGTCATGCAACGCTGATACAACACCAATTAATAATCTTAATAAGAGGTTGCTTCTTTATAGTTCACAATTACAAGAGCATCAAATGCAGTTCTCACATTTCATAACAAAACACATGGCAGTTCAATTTTTTTTTTTTGACTGAACCTCCTTACCTCGGTAACCCAAACAATGAACCCTATCCCAGAGTCACTTCAGTTGTACTTTTCCCCTTTGTCATTGTTCCAACATCAGGGACAAGTTTAGATGCTGTGTCGCAATTAATTACTCGCTTTGTTATCCCCAAAAAATAAATGCATGACCATCTTGGTTTTCCTTTTTGGAAAAAAATAATAGGTCACGGTGTAACTTTATTTACATCTTTTCCAAGGTTACCACAACATGAAAATACAAAGAATAATCTGGGGAAGAGGGAAAAAGATGGAAAGCAAAGAGTTGGACAGCTTTGAGAGTGGATTTTTTAATAAGAAACACACCCAACCGGGTAGTAAGAATCTGTAAGTGAAAGCTCTAACCGCACCACAAAGACTAACGATTGGAAATACAAAAATTCTGACTTCGAAACAATACGTCAATATTGAAACCATTCCACAGCAAAAACTTAAAATAAAACAGTGGAGTCTGTCTAATGAAGGGTAAAATATACACTTTATATAATGTGTTTGGTTTTAGGCGACAGATTCATACAGTAAACATCAACTTGCAGGCAGCCTATCATGGATTAGACGTTGGTCTTCCATAACTGCGCTGCTTCAGCTGATTTCCCTCCATGTTTGCCGTACAACTGTTGTGTGGGGACCCTGAAGGCTGAATAAATTACACAAGAGTTTACTGCAGCGCTTTCAATCTTTACACATACAAGTACTTCCATATTTTATAGGAGCGAGTGAGTAATAAACAGCTTGAAGCAAACACACTCAACCATTTTTGGGGAGAAATTTTCCCCATCTGCTGATCTGCACAAAAGTATTGGTAATAAAAATATGTGCTATTCTTTCATTGTTTTTTTATGTCAAGGTATTGCAGCAGTTTCATAGTAGAAGGCATCATGTGCAGCACCCCATTTTGTTCATTTGTCTCACAAAATTCCCATTTTGCTAGAGATTTTTTTTGATAAAAGTTGCAAAGGTCAAACTTCCCCTTTTCGATCACAAAGTGACAAATGGGGAACTCCTGCGCCAACAATTATTACACTGACAATGTAATCACTTCATCTGCTTCAGCTTGCTCTGGGCACACACTTTCCAATCATCTAAACAAACAAATAAAAGTGATTAATGTTTTGCTCGTTAATTGTCAAGCAAGGTTGTGACAAGGTCTCAAACATTTCTCCCTCCTTCTGCACTGTAACATTGTCAACACACTATTATGCAAGTGGAGAAGCATTCTCATGAAAGAGATTCCAATTCCGTCTACCTCACCTCCCCATGACTTGAGTAGTGTCGAGCGACCCCTCCTCCCATGGTGGTGGTATTTGTTTTCTTTGGTCTATGACATTTAATGTTTTTTTTAACCTTATATACACCAGACTAATTGAAAACTGAAAAAAAAATCCATAATCCATTGTCTGCATTTGATTACACTAAAACTTTTAAGAGATACAAGCAAAAAATACCATTATTTTGAAGTTTCTGACACCTTTGCACACAAAATTAACCTATTTTTTTTTTAAGTCAGACTTCAATTGATTATATTTGCACTAGTTCAAACCAAACCTTTTATTTGACAAGCTGAAATGTGATTCACGCACGTCGTAAAATGAAGACTTACCATGTGATATTAACTCAAGAATGGCACCTGAAGTGAGAAAAAAAAAAAGAATGACTAATTACCAATCAATCAATGACACTTAGATTTGATCAGAACAAAGCTGTATGGATTTATAATTGCAGAAGTAGGATTTGCTAGGTGCCAAAGTGCAACGCTAAGACATAGCTGCCAGTGGAGGGCATGACAAGATGAGAAGATAATAATTCCATAATGAATTCATATTTCCTGTATCATCTTAAGCAGTGATCACCAACCGCCTATCTTCATTAGCATCCATGCGAACTTGGATCCTGCGCCATTTCATTGCTGGGTTCAGGATCCAAATATTTTGGAAGGCATTTCCATTTAACATCTCGAAATGCAATGCTTCATTTGCGCATGCTTTTTGGGAGAAGCAGATCCCCCACACACCAGTTAGTGTTGTCTCCCACCTTCATATCCCAGATGCTCGTTCCCAAAGCAGAATCTTGCACAACGTTAGAGGAAAACCTTTCTGTATTTTTGGGACACTATGCTATCTTTTTTCAGAACTCACACTGGTCGGATCTTCAGACAGAGTGAGTTCTGGAGCGGTTGTGTTTGGGTCCAGAATAATTATAATAATAATTCCCACATGGTGAACTTAAAACTTTACAACCTTCATAAAATATTTTCATAACTCTTCTAATGGAAATGAAAAACTAGTTGAATGGTACCTGGCCTGGCACTAAGCAAATTTGAGGAGGATGGTAGGAACACTGCCACACAAAAAAAACTACAAATGTTCTGACTGCTTTAGGGCATACGTCAAAAGCTACCTTGGATGAAAGGACAGTCAAGGATCAACATTGAGCAAAAAAAACAACAACAATGCGCTTGTCCTCATTGGAAATGTGGTCTTCAGACATAATAATACCGCTTTTGTCCATATGGCGTCACCATAATCAATATCTCTTTGACTGCCAAAAACGTTAAATAACGTTTAGTAAAATCCTAGGGAGGAGTGCCAAAGACGTTAAAAGACGTTTGTTTCAAAACAGAGGTGAAACTAACCATTTTCTATTGTTGATTACTGAAAAACGGAATAAGGTAGAAACAAACTTTTTTTTCTGATGAAAGATAAGAGTCCAATCTTTCATTTGGTAGTATGTGTGTTTCCACAGTCCAAACACATAATTTTCTGTGGACCTTGAAAGATCACTCAAAATGCTTAAATCGGCTGGCACCCACGGCATCCCTTTTCTGAAAACGGCTGGCAGTCAAAGAGATATAAACTGAAAGTTCCTTAGTGTTGCTTTAATGTTTGGCTTCATCCAGCAGAGTTCTCCATGGGAGCAGCTTCGTCAAATCGGGTAGCTCTTGGATTCTGGTCATTGCCGTCTGGAAGTTCTTCATGAAGGAAATGTGGTCAAAGGTCAGCTACTCCTCTGTGGTTCCAATCACATCTGAGCGAGCGGCCATGTCTATGCTCAGGGCCTCAATTTTCCCCATCTCACTCTTCTTCCCTCACAGCAGACAGACTGGCTTCATGCTCAACCTGCAGGAAGTACCGAAGCTCTTAAAAATCTTTCTTAATCTTGCTTTCAACCTGGACTCTCTGGACTTTGATGTACACAGACTCGTCATTGCAGTTGTTTCTTATCTCATTATAATCTTTCAATCTTGACAGACTTGACGGATCGAGTGCCTTGTGTGGATTTGTGCATCACTGCAAATATGGGCACACAAGCCACTGACATTCCAAACAGAGAATTTACAGTTTCTCGTTGTGCAACCTACAGATGTCCTCCGACTCTACTGAAGATTCTGAAAAGGCAAGGCCCCGCACATATTCCTCAGTACAAAGTTCAAAGGTACACCAATGGATCTAAACTCTGTCCTACAGACCCGATACGAATCTATAAAATGATTATTGCGATTTTTTTTTTTTACTCAAATTTAGAAAATACTAATCAGTAAACTTGTACATGTACACGGTAAGATTTGTATGAAAATGTATTATTTATCTGAAAATTCAGGCTTATAACTGAGCCACTGCATTTAACAAACAGGTTGCAGTCTGTTTCATGTCTGAAAAGCATTGAAATAAAATATTAAGGCTTAATGTTACATTAATATAACATTCTTCCATGCTTAATGTGCGAATCCTAACCCTAAGTAAGACGTTTTGTTGAATATTCCCATAAAAAATTGATGTTTAAAAATCGATTCGGCCTCATATCGAATCGATTCGAGAATTGCGCGCTATAATATCGCGATATATTGTCAAATCGATTTTTTCAACACCCCTAGCAATTAGCATCGGTTTCTTCTGTTCTCTCTTGCTCTGTGTTGCATGGCTAATAATAATTCCTTGTTTGCCATTATAACATGAAAATGATGCGTAAGTATCTTATTTGTCACCACGGAAGAGAGGATTAGTTACATAGAAGAGAGGATCTACACCGCAGGAGGAACATATTTAGCCACGCCAGCAAGCAAGCGCAGCGAGTAGATTGTGCCCATAAGCATGCCTCAGTGCTGAGCATGTTAGCAGTGCTGAGCATTCCCCACAGTTCGCGAGGAGCAGCTCAAAGCTGATTGGTTTGTGCGACTTGTCGCTTGAGTAGCACGTCGCGTTTGATTTATGAGCTCGGCGGGAGAGAGGGAAGATGTGTTTATGTATGAAATAGGTGACAGTTACACACACAAAAAACAATTGAAAAAAGTATTATAAAAAAAAAAAAAGCAATAACAAAAAAAAAGATAAATCGCTCAGCCCTACTCCCACCTATCAACAGCGACCACACACACAGATTAATGATGTGACAGACAAGGACATAAACACTGCATGTCAGTCAACATGAATTGATTGAAGTGGCCCGCTAAAAAATTGGCAAGAATTATATGTTCATCACTAAATGATCTGCTGGTGCTTTCCAAGACCGATTAATAGGTGGCTTGCTCACCAAAATGTCTACAAATAAGTCCAATTGAAGTCCACTGAGTAGAAGAAAATAACAAATCTGCTTATCTTACTGACAATCTGATGAAATTCCCAAAAGTATTGGACTGTTTTTTACTTTCATTTTGTGATAAATGAAAGGAATCAAATATACTGCATACGATACAGTTTAGTTTGATTTTCAGCCACTTGTTACTTACACTCAAGATTCAAGGCTGAAGCTTACAAACAGTAGCAACAAAGTGTGTGTTCTTGAATATGTGTGTGTGTTTGTGTGCGAACAAGTAGCTCTGATCCTGCTATAGTCCCAAAGTTCGGAACAATGGCATTCCTGTGCTGTTAGCTCCAGGTGGCTGTGGAAACCCAATCCTAAAGCAAGCCTCGCTGGCACACGGTGTGCCGGGAATGCTGCTGCCTCCCTCCGGAGACATGTGCCAGAATGGAGCTATTGTTCCTGACAAGCTTGGAGCAACAATACACTCACCAAAATTGCCATAGATGACAAACAGAAGTTGCCTCAGGTTAACACGTTGCTATTGCTTACTTTTTTGCTCCACCGATTGACAGATTAAGACATTCTTCTCTCTTGATTGTGTTTTTTTGTCATCTTTAAATTGTGTATCGGTCAGGCTAATAACATATTATCCACCATAGGCCACTAACATAAACTGTCATTTCAACATAATACGGGAGCTTTAAAACTTAAATGCCCCATGGAGGGACAATGGAACCATCAACAGTAATAAAAGAAGAGCAGAACATCACCTCAAAAAACACACCAAGTAATCTCCTCCCTGGAGTCAGCAAGTGTTTCCCTGACTCATAAGTTAAATTCATTCCGTGACCAAGCTCATAACTCACTTTACTTGTACCGGTGTATCAAATCGATTCACCTCAGCAAAATTAATCTAAATGCCATTCATCCTTCGTAACTTTGTTTTGCGTGTTTTTAAAGAAGAAAATAATATTAACAAGCGTGATGTAAGAAATCCCAGCATTGACTTACTCTGTTACATGAATGGCAACAGGTGGATAGGTTTATTGTACCTTCTGCCAACTCATGAAAGAAAATGGAATTGTTTTGTCTGTCATTATACATCATCAGCATAAATAATTGAATAAAGATTTGTAATCAGCAAGTTAAGAGACATTGGATAAACCCCCCGGGCACCCCGATGATCTCTCAAGGCACCACGGTTGGAAATGACTGATTTAGGAAACTAAAAAAGTGCATACAGCAAGCAAATGTGCCGAGGCCAGAACACACTGTCGACACGCACACAACACAGGAAACGCATCATCGAGTCCAACGGCCTTGAAATGAGGAACATGAATCATTTCCTCCTTATGCTGTATAGTCATGCCTTCACACAAGTTTCTAGTGTGACAACCATCATATCGAATGAAAAAAAGTTGCGGCATATAGACAAAAGAACAACTTGAGTATTCACTCTTAACCTTAACATGGATGTTTTGGGAATGTGGGTGCAAACAATAGTAGCCAGAGAAAACCCTCACAAGCACAGGGAAAACATCCAAGGCCAGATTTAAATAACCAAATTCAGAACTGTCAAAACATTTAATTGAGGCACCATAGGGCCAATGCTACAGGTCACAAGAAATAGAGATAGACGATATGGGTTTTGTAACGATGCCAATTATTAGTAGGGATGCTCTCATCCACTTTTTTCACAACCAATTCAATACCGATACCTTGGGTTCAGTATCTGTCGATACCGATCCGATCCATACTAAATTGTCTTTGCACTAGCCCCACTAATTATATTCAATATATCCCCCCCCCCAAAAAAAAAAAAAAAACTCAAATGCTTTTAGATGTTCTTTACTATCTTTGAAATATTTTTTGAACATTTATTGGAGTATGATTTCCATTCAATATTTTCAATACAAGTATTGAATGTATATTGAATGAATGTCATCATTACTTAAGTGCCGGTACATTTTTATTTTTTTTACATTCAAGCAGTGTTAATGTTTCAACTGTGCAAAATGTGGCCAAGGCTCGCCTGATTTCAAGCGCTTCTGTTTACAAAATGAGTTTGATGTGGCCAAGGCTCCCGCGTCACTTGCTTCTGTCTACACAGCCTTTCATGTCTGCACGTAAAGAAATATTGATAGGCTACATGCTTTTTTTGCTCTTCAGTTTAAGAAAATAGATGATCACCAAATGCCACCTTTATGTACAAAATGCATAATTAATTACATTGGTCTTTGTCTTGCTTCACACACGGCCGTCCTTCCACGGAGCCTGCAGGCTCGCCACTGGCGGAAGCAGCGAGGCAGGCCCCGATCTGCCGGCGGTGAACCTTCGCGAGAGAAAGAGCGGAGGTCCCCGCTTGGCCAGCAGTGAGACCAACCAGCCCGCGCTCTCTCTCGCGGAGGTCCCCTGACGGCGGCGAGGCAGCGAGCCGGTGGCGAAGGCAGCGAGCCGGTGGCAAGGAGGCGGCTTCTTTCACGAGCTGGCGACGCGGGGCCCGCCTTCCTGCCAAATGGCTTCCGATGTTCCCAATTTTGACAGACATTGGCTGCGCCGACGTAGCAAATGGAAAATATTATTTACTTCACCATTCCCCGTTTCACCTCATCATTGGAGACTCTGTGGATCGGGACCATTTTGACAGATACCAGATCCATTTTTTTCCCCAATATCTGGGCCGATACCCGATCCACGTATCGGATCGGAGCATCCCTAATTATTAGTAGTCAAGGAGGTCAATACCGATATTTTAAGCCATTATTAATTTTCAGTAAAAAGTGGGGGATATTGGCGTCAAAAATTTTTAAAATACAAATGCCAATTTTGGCTTAGTTGTAATGTCTTAAAGCATTAATCCTTATTGAACAAATTTTTCAAAATGTAGAAGTTTTATATATATATATATATATATATATATATATATATATATATATATATATATATATATATATATATATATATATATATATATCTTAGACAATATAACAGTACTTAATTTTAAATTTTAAAAAATGTTCATGGAGCTCCCAAGGTTATCAGTATTCAGTTTGTCTTAAAAAGTTAAATGGAAACTTAAAAAAGTAAATACGATAGCTCTGTTTGTTCCAAAATTAAAAAAAAAAAAAATCCTGAAATCTTTAACTTTCACATTTCTTTGTTTTAAATGTCAAACATAAACAAAAAGTTCAGTAAGTTCCCAGGGTCTGCACCATCTCTTATAAAGTTAACTGAAAATGTAAATAAATTGCTCCCCGAGATTAAAATGGTTTTAGCGGCCGTCAGATTTTGAAAAAAGGCCGATACCGATATTCGTCAAAATGCCCAATATCAGCGCTAATATCTATCCCTAACAAAAAAGATACTTCCCTAGAATGACGCAGCATTTTTTTTAACACTGAAGAAATAACACTTCTACAATGTGAAGTAGTAGTAGTGAGTGTACAGTTTGTATAACTGTGAATTTGCCTTCTCTTCAAAATAACTTAACGCACAGTCACTAATGTCTGAAACAATGGCAACAAAAGTGAGTACACCCCTTCGAGGAAAAAGTGTCACTATTCTTTGTGGTCAAAATGATCTTCCAGTACTGGAAGTATTGGAGGTCACCAGAGTTTCACACTTTTGGAAGTGGATCACTCTTCCACTCCTCCATGACAACATCACGGAGCTGGTGGATGTTAAAGACCTTGCACTCCTCCAGCTTAGTGTGAGAGCGATAACACCAACACATGCTCCTCATTCCCAACTGAGACCTTGCAACGACAATAAGTCACATTACACTGTGGAGAGAAAATGGCCTGTGATTTGCACATTTTCACATAGGGGTGTACTCACTTTTGTTGCCAGCGGATTGCATATTAATTTATGTGTGGAGTTATTTTTAGTTTTTATGATGTATTACGATTACTTAATTTAGCAAAATGTAAATGATTGTCCTCATTTATGTGAGATGCTGTATGTTTCACCTTTAGTGGAAGAGTGTTAACTATAACAGTGGTTGGAAATCATTGTGATTCCCAATGAGTGTGCTGTGAGACCTCTTATGGTGCACCTCAGGAAGCGATCAAATTTCACTTAATTGGTGAGAAAATTATTGATTTCCGACAAATAATCTATATTTGTTCATCTAGCTATGCCAGCATCTTATAGTGACAGACGGAACAAATACATTTTCTTCTATTAGATGGCAGAAAGCACATGCACTTTTTCTTACATTTATGTTTGGTGGTGTAGTGTGAGATAAGGAACAGGACAGGTTGCAATTATTATTTGCAGTGATGAGGAATCCATTTTCCTACCACCAAAGATGACAGCACTGTTAATGAACTCTCTCTTTACAACTCACACTTTATGCAAAGCAGTGTAAAGATCACCAAGTGGCTGTTACATGGAATGTAATTAAGTTGAGTAAGAGGGTAGTAAACTGCGTTGAATCATCCAACCCCAGTACAGACAGTGATACGGACCGATTTATGGCACACAAAATACTGATCAATACGGGCTGTGATGCAATGATAAGACTCTCAAGGTACATTACAAAAGCAGTCTTAGATAGAGCAAAATAAAATGTCCCATGACCAGACTGCATCTGTTTTTGCTATTATCTGCAAGCAATGTTTTGTAGAAAGTACTTCAGAACAGAGCAGGCATCATTTGTTTAAGCAAACGTGACTGGTAGTCTGTCAGGGTAATTGAAGGCTGAGTAACAGCCAGGGAAAGTGACAATTTGCGTTTTAAGGGTGGTCGCATCCTCCCTCCGTTAACTCGGCTGCTTCTGTCAACAAGAAGCCCGCTGCCATAAGCGCCTGTCCTCGGCTACTAACATATCACGTTCGCCGGCGCGTGGTTAATGTGGCAAGAACAGCGCCAAGGTCGTTTATGTAAAAAGAAAACAGCTCGCTTACCTTGATTTCAAAGAGTGACGGAGCAGCCCGAGTCCGCCCCAGGTTAGCTTGTGAACCACAAAACTCCCCCGACTCGGGTACCAAGTGTCGCTGCTAAAGTTAGCTAGCCCTGTTAGCTTCTCCGGCTAACGACGGGGGGCGCGCTCCTCCTCCTCTCCTGCGGTCGAACACCAACCGGTTACCGCATGAAAAAAAAAGGAAAAAAAAAGAAGAAGAAGCTTAACGTAAGGCGTGGGCCGCCACGCACATCTACACGGGCGCCGTCCGTCGTCTAGAGCCGTAATGAGGTGGGACATCCATGAGGGGAGACAGGCGGATACGGAGCGTCGCTCGGTCGCAGAGAGAGGAGTCCGCGGCTGACTTAGCTCCGTCCCTCGCGGCGGCCTGGGGGGCGGACGTGCTGCCTCTGGCTGGCCGGGTCCTTGTGAGGGAGGGAGGGAAGGAAGGAAAAGATTTGGCTGCTGCTGCTGCTGATGTGCGGAACCAACGCAGACACCAGCATCATTGCTCATCCCTCCCTTCGCTGTCTCAACCCGGAAGAAATAACAACATTTTGCTCACAATTGGGTCCATGATTTAACAAAAGAAGACATCCGTACTTCTATCCATCCCTACTAGGGTCGCATTAGAAGAAAATAAATGAAACGATCATAAAGGCACATAAATCAATCTATTTTTAGTTATTTTAAATAAGTGACAGAAACTTTCCCACCATTAGTGCAACCTAAAACCTGTACAAAAATGAAATCTTTCTGAGAGTGGAAGTAAAAATAAACACCTGAAATCAAGTGATTGCACAAGTGTGCAAACCTTTACGGGGATGTGGTTGTGTTCAAATTAACCAATCACAATGAGGCCCATGTTTAATGGGGTCAGTTAGCACACACCTGCCACAATTTAAAGTGCCTCTGATTAACTCCAAATAAAGTTTGTCTATTCTCGAAGGCTTTTCCTGATTACTGTTCACATGCCCCTGAGCAAGGCACTCCCCTCACCCATCCAGCTCAAGTGGAGCAGCACAGTTTGTGTGTCCCTTTCACTCTGACATCACCCCTTGCATCTCTGCATGTGCGCATGTGATGTGGTTCAATGTTGGCTGTGCTACAAAATATACACAGCAGTGCCAGCATGTGGGATTTTGAATATTATAATAACAAAATCTTGTTTACATATTGATGTGTGGCTATTTAAATGTGTGACAGTATAAACGTGATGCATCTTGAATATTTAGATAAAAGATAAAGACAGTATTAATCAAGTTTCTTGCTTGTGATTACAAATGTAAAAAAAAAAAAAAAAAGAGGAAGAAATAAAGCAAGCAAGAAAAAAAGAAAAGAAAAAAACCTGATGTAATTTTTAGAGCCGGACATGAATAGTATTGTCTATTTGCAGAGTATTCCGACTGAACCAAAGTACAAAGTGCAGTATGTGTACAAACTTCTGGGGCACAGAGTAGGAATTTTGTTTGAACATTCCTAAGACAGAGAAACATAGAGAACACACAGCCTTAACATTCTTTAAAGATATGACTTGCAACCGTGAATGGCCTTTACTGATCAGTACAACACCATGTGGCAGAGTGTATACTCATGTTTGAATACATTACTTGGTTGGTTAATGCAACCCCTCCCTTCTCTTTGGAAAAAAACAACAAAAACCTCCCAGGTTAAACAATGTGTGAAACAAAGACACCCACGTGAATGTTGCTCAGCATGTCTTTCCTCCACACTATTTGCGCAATACTGTCTTGCACGCACAAATGAAGAAGTGACACAATCGCTGTATTTGATTTCTTTTCATGATGCCTTCAATTCTCTTTTTAAAATACCTGATGAACCCAAATTGATCTAATGAAATCACATTCCTAAAATGTTGTATCTGGAAGCTCCTGGTGTGATGTCATAAAGGTGAACTAATGACATGGACAGTATATTGCAATTTTTTCCCCCCAAAATCACACCTAAATTGTGGGTTACTAATAATTGTTGTAATGTAACGGCAAATCAAAATCTATCAATTGATCAACAATTAAAAAATAATAATAATTAAAAAACAGAAATACCTGTAAAAATTTAGATTTTAGAACGCAATGAACTGTCTTAGTGCTTTATCATCTGACAGTAACTGCCCTTGCAAACAAACAATTGGGTTTTTTTTTGTGATGTTTTCTGCTCAAAATGGTCTCCACGCCTATCGTAAGAACAGAATCCATTTAAGCATGAAATAAATAAATTGTATTTTTTAAACTGACAGTAGTGCATGAGTAAAAAATAATTTGCCATGCACTTTCAGACACGCTTACTTGGTTGTTACTTGGTCTTTTGTGACTATTTGTCACGACTCTTGAAAACATGCACGAGTTACTATGTTTTAGGCTCATTAAACATTTTGTTTTGTGTGGACACACCTCACCCTTTGAAAACTGCAGCTTTATCAGAAATGAATGAATGACAGTCATAGCTAGAGTCTTAACAAGTTGCTAACCTTACAAAAGCAGCCCGAGCTTGTGCTACCAGGCAGCTATTAGAGCTTACAAAATGGTGTTATCGAGGAGAAAAACATCGTATAAGAGATGTGAGAGGAAAATTGGCTCTCTTTCACCATCACCAAGAAGATGTATTGTTTACGGCGACCAGTTTTTCCGCCTGGGGAGTGTCAAACGTCTTGACTCCAGGCGCAGCCTTTTTGTCACACCACTTTATTACCTGTGCAAGAGCAGCACTTAGATTGTTTCTAATAGATACTTGCCTGCACCAATGGGCTTGTTTTCTTCAGTGGAGACCAAGTTTTCAATCCTATTCAGAGGGATACATTAAATGTGGCAAGAATAATGGAAAAAAAAGAAGAAACTACTGTTCTGTTTATTTTGCGACAAAGACAGGGAGAGAAAGAAAGCTTTCATGATTGATTTGATCCTTCTACGTATACAGACAGTAAGGCCATCACTAGTTATAATGGTTGCAATACTGAACTGTGATGTATCCAATTATCAGTGTAAATTGTAGAATACAATCTGAAAAGAAAAAAAAGACACTTGACAATATTAGAAGACCCAAGTGCTGTATGACTTCCACCTTTACCCAAGTTTCCCAAAATTGTCTCGCTTCAGGACCCAAAATTACTGAAAGTACTAATTTGATGTTTTTCAAATCGAGTATACAGTAGATTTAATGTTTTGTTCCAATTTTGTTTGTATTTGTAAAGTTTGTATTAAAGTTATAAGTAGGGGGATAAATTAAATACATGGAAAAGTTCGAGACCCACTAATATTCAAAGTAATGATAACTCAGACAGTATTTCCAACACCATATTAATACTTGGGTGGGCTACCCCTCCCAAAAAAAAATAAAAATAATGATATATATGTATATATATATATATATATATTAGGGGTGGGAATCTTTGAATGTCTCACAATTCGATTCTGATTTTTGGGTGTGCGATTCGATTCAGAATCGATTTTCGATTGAAAAAGATTTTTGATTGACAATGATTTGATTGACAATGATTTTTGCTTCAATTTATAGATGTTCAAGAAATCGTAATGATCTACTCCAGTCTGACTCGCTAATGCTAATTAGTGCGATACTTGCGGCACTTTTTTCACTCAAAAGAACGGTTCCAAAAAAACAACTTTTATTGGAATAACTTGATTGTGACTTTTTCCTTCTACTCTCTAATGTGGCTACAACTTAACAGTGTATCAGACCGCGTGGAACCACACTGCCCCTAAGTGGCCAAATCGGGTACAACATGAACAGCGCTCCCAATAAAGGCACACATAAACAAAGGGAAGACAGTCTAAAATAATTTAAAGAAAATCGTTTTTGGGACATTTAAAATCGATTCTGAATCGTACTAAAGGAGAATCGCGATTCTTATGAGAATCTATTTTTTGGCACACCCCTAATATATATAAAAGAAACGTGTCACAACCAGATATACCGCATGTAACATTATTTCACTTGTGGATCATGAGGTTAAAAGAGACACAAGCTTTTAGCTATGACTACTTCACAGTACAGTTCATACAAAAGATCGTGGAACATCAATTACATGTTACAACAGGGCCTCCGATATAGTTGTGGGCGGTAGAGATTGCAAACAGTCCCTTGACATTTCATAGAAGGCTATCTGCTTACATGCGCAGACACGCGTGTGAGCTATCCATTCCCATTATAAACATTGACACACATCCAGCACCAGTCAACGCGCAGATCAATAAGTAGCTTTGGGGCCCCAGTGTACATGTTTGCCTGCTGAGTCACTGGAGCATGAAAAAGCTACAAACCTTTTATGTAATATGCTTTTAAATGGCATATGTAACAGCAGGTACAGTGTGCGTGACGAAATCCAGTTAAATGTTGTCACGCTGGTTCTAAGCTTTTTCTTTTGTAGGGACAAGACAATGCTTCAGTGGTCTGACAGGAAAGCCCAGTTTGACATCCAGTGGGTTACGACCGGTATGGTAGAGATGCAGTAAAATGGAAGCTATTGTTTTAACTGATCCTATCCTGATGCTCTTTGCCAACTGGGATTATCTTGGGTAGGTGGTATTTTCATAAGGATGCTCTTACAGTATCATGTCAACGTTAAATAGCATCCATATTACATTAGCATTTGTTTTTCAACTATACCCAACTATATATCATTTATTTTTCAATAGACGGCTGCGGCATGCTAAAAAATGAATAAGACATCTTAGAAAAAGTGCCTTTGAATTGGCATTTTGCATGCAATTTTTTTAAAAGTGGAAGTTGCTCCGGATTGTTCGTCTGTATTCACACGTACACACACGCTAAGTACACTAGTAGCCCTCAGTTAATTAAGGGTCTGTGCAGTTGCTTAAGGGATGCTGTGTTGAATGTGGATGCGGTGCTTCATTGTAGTGCGGAGTCTGAATCCTGACAGGTCCTTTGCCTCGTGCAGACCGAAAGATACGCTAAAGGCGCTTTCCCATCTGAGGTGTTTGTGCGAAACGCTGTCAGATTGACAAGAGAGGGCCCACGTATTGCTCTAAGGCGTAGCATCCTACTCGAACCATTCAGCACATTACTGGAGGCAATCAAATCCTTCAAAGCTTTCCTGACAGGTATGGCTTGTTTAAGTTTATCTTCAAAGTTTGATTTAAGCGAGATTGACTTGTCTTGTTTAATGTTTTACAGGTCATAGAAAGTGTCACCAGCTTGCTGTGCCACACCCGCTTGGTCTGCTTACATGTGCAAATAAGGGTAAATGTGAGATAAATGAGTTGCAAATAACAAAGAGGCCTAATCAAAAAGTTCACCAAAAGACCCCAGTTGTTAACATTATTTAGATATACATAAATTAATAAATGAATGAATGAATAAATAAATAAAAGATTACAAAAGTACCATCAAAAAGCTGCGTGCTGAAAATGTCATTGGGAAATTGGCTGCATCTTTGGTTAAAGCTGTATAGTATTTTAAAATAAAACTTTTTTTTTTAGAACCATCCAAATTGTTTTTAAAACATATGTGAATACTGTTGTACATGTAAAGAAATGTAAACTGTTGGCTGATAACTGCTTACTGTTTGAGGTTCTGCTCTTTGGGGCAATCTTTCCATTTTCAGCATACACACTGGACAGTGGCTTTGATTGAGAGATGGCAGGCCAATAGAAAAGAAACGATTCACGCCTCGGGACACTTATGAGCTGAGATTTGAACCCAGAACCTCTCGACTGTGAGGCAGATGTGCTAAACATACTGTGCTGCCCTCTTTCCTTCTAAAACAGTGAAATAATTAAAATATGGTGTAAATTGTAAAAAGATACACTTTCCGTTCATCAATTTTTGCATATGGACGTTAGTGTACTAAATAAACCTAACATGCATGTTTTTTGGGGGATGTAGGAGGAATCAGGCGCAATATGAGAAAACCAATTCAAGCACAGGGAGAAGATACAAACTGAGCTGATTTCCAAATCCTGAACGGTACCCCAGCACTGTCTGGCAGACATTTTAAACCCTTGCCTTCAGTACCACAGTAAGGAACTTGTCAAATTAGATTTAATAATATTGTGCAAGTTGGTTTACCTGATGTAGATTTTGAGTGTGAGACTATTTCATGTGTCTTCTTCTTAGAAATTATGCTCTTTGTAGTTTTGTTCAGTTTTTACAGGGGATCATTGCTTATGTCAAAATAGTAAATATTTGTTTGTCAGCCTCAGAACTATGTTTAAAAATGACATGGTATTAAAAATATACATTATTTGTTATGATTTAAGTATTACTACTATAAACCTAAATATAATAATACTACATTTCATTAATTAAGAAAAAAACAAAAAAAAACAAAAACGAGTGTCACGTGCGCTTCCCCGGAAGTTAAGTAAATCAACATCCGGGTGACGCCTGCTGTTAAGCCGCTAATGCTAATGCTAATCCTCGGGTTAAAACGCCGCATTTAAATCGACTGTATCGCAACACATGGCATCACAGCTCCCTATTACGATCAAGAACCAGACATTGGCCGTCGGCCCTGCCGCTCTGCGAGGGAAGAAGCGTCCCGGTAGTCCAGCGGTGTCTGCCGCTCAGCCGACCGGCGGGGGCACCAAGAAGAAGAAAGCTCCGCTAATGATGACACAACTCACACAGAACCAGGTTGAAACAAACGAGCTTCCACGTTTAGGGTGCATTCAAACGTTCTGTTCTGTCACAGTATTTGTTTTTTAATTTTCTGAAATAAACAAATGACAGTACAGTCACTGTACTGCTGTCGCCATATTTGTTGATCTCATCTGTACCACTACCAACAGTTATGTAACTTCAGGCTTCAGATATCGCTGCCTGGGTGGTATGTCCATTGGTATTGTAGGTTTCCCTTAGATTATTGTAAATAAATAAATAAAAATAAGCACTTTCGATATTTTTTAAAAGTAAAAACTAACAAACATGCTCTAAAAACTAAGACTGATTGAATTTAAGTCACCAAAATTAAAACTAACTTTATTGAACAACTATTATAACCTTGCACTAGACTGGCCAGAAAATAAAGAGCATAAATAGAGACCAAATCACTAACTTTGCAACGAGTCAACTGGGACACACTTTGAATAGCAAAAGCGGCCAAAAAAATGTTATACTAAAATTGTTCTGACACTTAAATTAGAATGAATTAATGATGATTAAATGCCCAACCCCTAACTTTCCCTTACACTCTCCTTACATCATAGTCGCCATTTTTGTTGACATTCCAAACACTCTGTTCCAATCAGATGTCAGTGGTAGAAGTTGTCCCTGACACGAAGGCGGCTGGATTGGTAGAGAGCACTCCGTTAACAAGCATCAGCACCAGCACAGAATGCACCGCCAAGCCACCGCCGTTCAAAGATGCCTCATTTATGGTGAGCGAGTGCCATTGCGTTGTTGAACACAACACGCGGTATCAGATTTTGTGGCTTCAGTTTAAAATGTTTTCTCTCCATCTTGGCAGCATTCGGGGATCGGCGGAGCAGCAGCAGGCAAAAAGAATCGAACGTGGAAGAATCTCAAACAAATTATGGTTTTGGAACGGACTCTACCCTGGAAGTTTGACGACGCAAACTGTAAATGAATTTCTATCTTATTTGACTGATACACTTGTTGACTCTTGATGTAATTAATTAATTTGACACACAGTGACAGTGGTATTAATAGTAAGCTCACACTGCCTATATTTTCTTACAATAGATTATGTAATTTAGTCATCTAATTCTTGACCTTTTGTATTTACAGACTACAACATTGATGCCCCTCCCTCTCTGAAACCATCCAAAAAATACTCTGACATCTCCGGACTAGCTGTGAGTAAATTTCATGTCGTATTGAAGAACTGTCACCTTCACTGGGGCTAAGCCTTCAAACTATGACTTATTATTTGTACTTTTCCTCAGGCAAATTACACAGACCCGCAGACCAAACTTCGCTTCACATCCACAGAGGAGTTCTCCTACATCCGCCTCCTCCCCACGGATGTCGTCACAGGCTACCTGGCGCTGCGGAAGGCAACCTGCATCGTACCCTGACAGCGACATCATAATGGGATGGTTTTGCAAGCAGTCAAGACGGCTGGGAAACTCCCGACCAGAAAAATGTGAATAGCTCTGAAAAGGACAGAGGAAAGGAAGTTTTTTTATTCATTTTCCTGTGAATATCCTCACTCATCCAGGTCATGTCATTCTCAGTGCATTGACTCAATCACAACTGGACTGTTCTGGTTGTCTTAGAGGACGTTTTGTCTCTTTTTGAGCAGGCTTCCTCAGTTCATGCACCAAGATTAGATGGGACAGCTCTTATAATCGTTGTGGTTAATAGTTACAATACAATGCGCCCCCTAGTGGATCAGTTCAAGAGGCTAAAAATGTTTACTATAAAAATCTAACTCCAAATAAACACCTTCCATCTGTACATGTGTCATGGCTGTTTCTGCTAAATGTAGCTCACATTCATGAATATGTGCAAATGAAGGCCTCTGCTTGCTTATCTCACAGCATTTGAGCCTCCTATTGACCCCGTTGTTAATAAATGTGAAGTATTAGATGTCGTCGTCAGCAGCAGTGGTCACTGTCTCGCTGCTGTGGGCCCGAAGGCGAAGCTGATGGTGGCACTCTAGTACATCTGTTCACGTTAGAGCAGCACTTTCATTCCTGCTGTGGCATCAAAACCTCAACGCGGTGATTAATGAGGGGCAGGACAGGTTGTGCCAACACAGCATGCCACCCAATTGTGCGTCAGTGTGTGCGTGCGTACACAATTTAGGGTTGCTGTGCTAGGGGGTTTGTGAACAACAAATTACAGCAGATGAATTATAATTGTGAAGTTTGTAATGCTGTACAACTGCACTGCGTCATAATTGACTGCTTTGTTTATTAACCTACATGAGAGGGGTTGAAGGTCAAAAGTAGTTGTCAGTGTCACACATCTAAGTTATTATAACACCCCTAAGTAAAGCAAATTCAATAATTTATTTAAGTAGAGTTTCCCGTAGTTTACCTTTTTATTTTCCCTGATGACTTAAAAACGTTTCTCTAATTTCAACTCCTGTGTCAAAAAAGGCGTGTTGCATTTTTTTTTTAACCTCTACAGATGACATGATGTGAATGAGATGTAAAGATCACAGTTGTGGCATTAATTGATCGAATTGCTTACTTATTTTAAAGAACTCAAACCTGAACTTTTTCTTCTCAGTACGAGCACTACAAAAGCTAATAAAAGAGGGAAATTATTGAGCGCAGAGATTTTATTTTATTTTTTAATTTTCTTTTAAGTTATCAAAACCGGTATTATTTGGGTAAAAACAACCAATTTTTGGTCAAAAAGAGACTGACCCACTATTTTGGTCAATTTGACCCAACATTCTGGGTTGTTTTGTAGAAAATGACTCAATGTTTGGGCTTGTTTTGTACGAAACGACCCTTTTTTGGATGTTATGTGCAAAACAACACAGAAAGTTGGGTCTAATTGACCCATGTAGTGGCTCTGTGCCTTTTTTTTTTTACCGAATTATTTCGAGTGCATAATTGACGGTACAAATTTCGCCTTATTTTGAGTGCTTTTTTTTTAAATTAAGGGAGTTGAAACAGTAATTTAGTACACAGCCTGTGTACTTCAGCCACCTTCGTGTAACCACAAAACGTCGTATGTCTAGAAAGATCGTAAAACGAGGACCAATACTGTACTTAGAGCAACATTCAGCCTTGCAATTACACGTGGTCACCACCAGGGTGCAGTAGAGATCCGTTTATTCTACTTGTCCGTAGGCACGGATGCTGGTTTAATCAACTGCTCATAACCATAATGGCTGTATAACTTAGATTTATGGCGTAATATCAATCAGTAGTGACGCCAGCTCATATAACAAAACAAAACAAAACAACAATTGTGACATGACTAAATTGGTCATACAATACAGTATTTTGTAGTATATTGTAGAATGTAGTAAGAGTAGCATCATTAATAAGCTAATAGTGTCTCATCACGCTTTTCTTCAGGACTATATTGTACATAACAGGTGTCTTGGGAGGCACATGATACAAATGAGCGCCATTCCGCTGCTCATTTGGTCTTCGGTCTTCCCTCTTTTCTTGTCACCGTTATGGTGCCTAATGAGGGAGAAGATGCTGTCTGTGCTGTCTAATGCTGACACAGTGGAAGAGGGCTTTTCTCTAGCTTTGTACGGCACGCAGCTGACTACTTTCACGTGTAGCTGGGCATATTATTCCTAATTATAGCTGCAATTCAGGTATCTTCGCTTGGCCTTGCTGAGATTCCGCATGAATGTTTATGGGAAATTGACTTAAAGTGTTTGAATACAGAAATTTGTGAGTCTGTGAGTGCCTGCCCAACCAAATATGATGTTAAACAACAATGGTTGTATTGCTATAGCACCCTCTGGTGGTTATCTTATTAGTGCAGTTTAATTTTAATTAAGAATGTTTTGGCCACCGTGTCGGTGAATAGTGACATGACAATGACATGTAACATGACATGACATGGCCAAGCCTATTTCTGCTGTTACGAACACAAAACATTGTGCTTTTTTTCCACTATCAGATTTTTTTTTTAATGTCATTAACTGCAAAGTGAGTTGTTGCTATTTAGCGCTGGTATTGCACATTTTTCCTTGTGAGTCAAAGCAAAACATTGGCCAAATGATGGCTTGCATCTTGAAACATTCAAAGTCAGGTCACTTGTAACTCAAGGCACATTTCAACAGATGAGTTGATTAAAAAAAGACAAGTGGAAATCCAGACATACTTGACATGATCACTCAGGGATTGGCTAATGAATAGACCTTTCGGTTGCTCGGAGTAATAGCAAATATGTGCTGTTTTTTTGCTACGATTTGTGGTCTTCTCTGTACATCTATTTATGACTTCCACTCAATTTCTAATATTAATATTAATCAATTGATTCATTAATTGATTAAAATCAGAAAATACAAAATATTTCTTTCAAGTCATGAGATAGTCACTCACTTTCCTGAATTCTTGCCACGCCCTTTAGGGAAAGACTGAAAAATGTACAAAGCCACCTGACAGGTAATTAATGGGGAATATGACAGCATTACCATATATATAAGTATATATATATATATATATATATATATATATATATATATATATATATATATATATATACTGTATATATAAAAATTCAAACACTCGTGGTGTTAATCCTTTAGATCAATGGTTCTGAACTGTTGCCACCCTGGGACCTGCATTTTCATTTTGCCGCCAAGTTGCGACCCACTTTTATAGAAATGAGAATAAAGAAAAAGTGGTGTTGAAAAACAGCCTTTGTAAAAATGTGTATTATATTTCAAAAACAGAAGTAGGCCTACACATGATTTTGTGTTAAGTGCCTTTACAGCACCCTTTTAAACTCAGGATGATAAAACAATGATTTAAGTGAAATCAAATATCTAAATTAGGGAAAATAAGCCAAAAATTTCACATAGCAGTAAATCTTACCACTGATCTTTTGGGCCATTACCCAAAGATATAACTAAAGTAACAGTAACAGCTAATTTCTTATGAACACCTGTCAAAAGAAAGTCCGACCTGGAATGAACTTGAATCATTTCCCTGGAGAGGTAGTCTTCAGTTTAAGGTGGAGTTCTGCTCCTATTGCAGCTACAGAACATGTAAATACATTGGAACAATCCGTAGTCTAACATCAAATATTAGGGATGTTCAATACCACTTTTTTTCCAGACCGATATTAGCATAAGTGCTAAACTCTTGAGCTGTCACCGAATGATACTGGTCCTGATCCCGATGCCGGTGAGCGCATCTTCTTTATAAAATGAGTGCCAGGTGACCAGTTGTTATTGTTAGACTTTGGAGGTCAACCAGCAAAGTGTCATCAGATCGCTATAATCAACTCATTCACATATCATTACACTTGAAGGGATAAAACCCTGCTAATCCCATTGAAGATCCAATAAGTGTCCTCTCACACAGGTTGACTGTGTGTGCGTGTGTGTGTGTGTTCACATGTGGGCATACGGACAGGCCAGAAAAGTAATTCTTCATGTTGATGGACAACGATTGTCCTTCAACTGCACGACCACATTTGGTGTCTCCTCTCTCTGTCCTTCTCTTCATTTTCTCTCTCTCTCTCTCTCTCTCTCTCTCTCTTTCTCTCTCTCTTTCTCTCTCTCTCCTGTGAAAGACTTTTCGCCCTTCTGCCTGCCATTGCTGCTGGCTTGGGGATTAACACTCTGCTTCAGGCTTTGATTGATAACACTTCTGTCAGTCTGTCCCTTCCTGTCTGTCCCTCTTGCCCCTACCTTTGTTTTCCTGCATTCATATTAACACTGCTTTGACTACTTTAGTACACTTCTATGACCGTTAAGAAAATGTTACTTAAAACATTGCCTAAAAATATTATGAGGGCGGCAGTTTGATCCTGGACACACCTGGCCTATAGCAAAAAAATAAATAAATAAAAATAAAAAATCTAAGCCTTCTTAATATAATCGCGCCTAAGTTTTTTTCTTCAGATTTTGCCATTTGCAACATGAGGAGAGATGATTTATGACAAAAAATAGCTTTTGCACAAAAAAAGACTTAGGCAGTTATTTTAAGAGGGTGATTAAATGATTAATTTAAATATAGTTAAAAACTAAAAAAACATATGCAATACAGTATTTCAGAATACAATAGATAGTGTGAATTTTATTGACACAGTTGGACGGGTATTCATTTAAGCTATATTATCAAAGTAGACATCATGTAATTGTATTCACAGTTCCCAAGCATCCAAATAAAAGGTCTCAGGCTTTCTTCCGCCAAAAAAGAAAGGAAAAAACAAACATACGGCGTACTAATATCAAACACTTGTCACAATCATTTATGGCTTTTCCAACCCTGTTGAAATCGGGTCACATCCTGTTGAAATCAGGTCACTTCCTGTTGTGATTGAGCAATTTTCAGGTCACTTCCTGTCGAAATCAGGTCACTTCCTGTTGATTTTAGACCACTTCCGGGTCACTTCCTGTTGACATTAGGTCACTACCTGTTCAGGTCTGGGTATTTCCTGACGAGAATCTCGGGCTTACCAAGATGGTCGCGTAGTAAAGCTAAAAAATAAATAAATAAATCACTATTAAATAGCAGTCTATCTATCTATCTATCTATCTATCTATCTATCTATCTATCTATCTATCTATCTATCTATCTATCTATCTATCTATCTATCTATCTATCTATCTATCTATCTATCCATCCATCCATCCATCCATCATCCATCCATCCATCCATCCATCCATCCATCCATCCATCTATCCATCTATCTATCTATCTATCTATCTATCTATCTATCTATCTATCTATCTATCTATCTATCTATCTATCTATCTATCTATCTATCTATCTATCTATCTATCTATCCATCTATCTAACTATCTGCAAGGGATTTGACCCAACAATCTTCTCCACGACAGATGGAACCAATCTCGCCATTCCCAGACACACCATCTATTCATACTTACCTGCTATCCTTGTGTGTGCGTGCGTATGTGTGTGACGATAGCTGCTGCCGATGCACCTCAATGTCTCTGTGCTTAAAAGCTATTATGTGTCACGAGTGGATTTATGTGCTGTCAGGTGTGTATCCCACCTGATATTTTCCCACCAACCTGGCCAGCCAGTTTGGTATCTGATGTAGCTATAAATGTCAATTCCAGTTTCAGATTAGGAGAGCAAACTCAGGTAAGTGATGAATTTATTGTTCTTTTCTCTCTAGCTGTTTTCATCCATAGCATTTTATCTCAACTGGTGTTTCTATCAATATATTGTAAAAATAAGTTGGTTTGTGCAGCGAAAATGAAAAGGCCTTGCAGTAAAATCCATTGTGTGACCGGGGAGAATGTTTATATTGATACTGAGGAGGCTTTATGAGCTACTGTATCTCCAATAACTACAACTAGACATCCTAATACGATGTATAATGCTCTCTGCATTAGAGAGGTAATTGCATTGGCTTTGCAAGTAAAACAAGTTTGTCCGTGTCAGCGTAAGGACAACGGTATCATTGTCCTTGCAAAACCTTTTCACATACAAGATGGGCTCTCATTTAGCTTATATAAGCAAGTGTTTCTGATTTGGTTTGGTAATACTGAGTGGGGGGGAAACAATGACCTCAAATGCACACACATACACGCAGTTGGTGTTTTGGGGGGCAGAGTGGTAGTAAATGAAGCGTGAAATGAGGAGTCGGAGGTGCTAGGAGAACTGACGATCGCAGGTTAACATAGATCAAATTTCGAAACAATCAGAAACAAAGCTCATTGCAATAGTCTACTCCCTAGTGGACAAACATGGTTAATGCAACCTGGACCAGCAATTGCAAGGGGATGAAACAGGTTCCCTGTGGTGCACCACTTTTGAGTTTTGAGTTTTTAGAACGTCCCTTCAGATTCAGATGTGATGACCAAGAGGTCGAAACGCTGTACATAGTCTCATCTCTGGCATTTTGCTTCTATATTTACTTTTGATAAGCAGCTTTTACTACAATCAAATGATCATCATCTGAGGCGATGTAATTTAAACCGGGCAATGAGGAGCACAGTCTAACACTAAAATGAAGTGTTTTGAACACTATTATCCTGGTCTTGAATGCCATAGCAGGTCACATAATACTACTGAAGACAGCCACTGTTCTCTCCACCAATCGAGTCCATTACAATCGCCTCTTATCTGTTCTAATATGCTCTGCTGTTAATGAATAATCAGTCTCGTTAATGTCCTGCTAATTAATGGCCCATCAGCCTCTTCCGAGTGGCAATTAAGTGCCAGTCGAGGCGTCTAATTGGCACGCTTTCTGAACTGGGACCTCTGGGACGGAGAAGGTGAATTATTGCCTTGTCATGGTTGTAGGAAGGACGTTTAAGAGGAATGCTGACTCGCTTGTTTAATAAAACGTATCATCTCGTTAACCCGCGCGCGGCAGTAAATTGAATCGTAGTTTTGCTTGAGTGATTCTGTCAGAGGACAAAGTGAATTAAAGAGTGTTTGGACCTTACACAACAGCGTGAGCGACCCGGGCAATTGCAGATGGCCCCGAAAATGAAGGGGACCCCGAGACATGGTTGACAGGTCCAAACCAATGACAAAACAATGGCGGCCTTGATAAATATCAATTTATAGTATATGTGGTAGTTCTTTGTGTAAATGGATAATTGAGCGATTCGTTTTTTTCTTTTGGAAAATGATTTGTTGAGTGGTTGCAGTTTGCTCCACTCATTCCAGACGAGTCGTGTCAATCATATGCATCGTTTCCCGAAAAAACCCAGAAAGATAAATCTAGCACAGGGAGCACCAACATGGTGCCCGTGGGCAGCAGGGAGCTCTCATGGACCTCATGAGTACCCCGCGGGCTTGTTCCAAAAATAGCTCAACAGTACATTGCGATTCAAGAGAGTCCTGTTTTTCGGAGTAATTTTTTTGGGGGGTTGTTTTTCCTCAATATTTATTTTTTCTGTTTCATGGAATAATTTTTTCAGTTTTTGGGCCGATCAAATTGATTTAGAATTAGATTTTTTTGGGGGGGGTGAATTGTTTTCATTAAACTTTTTTTTAAACAGAATTTTTTTTTTAAAAACAGAAAAATATTCCAGAAAAAACAGTAAAAAAAAAAACTACTCAGAAAAAAAGAATACATTTTACTTAAAAATAAAAACAGGAAAAAATATTCAGAAAAACTGTTTTAAAAAAATTATAAAACAAAACAAAAAACAGAAACAAAAAAATATATATATAAAAAACAAAGCAGCAAAAGAAAAAGAAAAAGTAAAAAGCCTAATAAATACACATAAAATTTCCCCAAAAACAATGACAGATTGGAAAAAAAAGACCCATGTATCCCAAGTATAGCAAATTTACTTAACATTGCTTAAAATTAATAGTAAGTATATTTTTTTCAATTTGCTCATAAAAGTCATTTTGCATAAAGCATACAATAAAATGAATTAAAAAAAATAGATGAATACAACTAAACAAATAATCCAGTGGTCAGGAAAAAAAAAATCCCAATCAAAATATGTGGTTGAACAACCTTCTTTTAAGGAATACAGTAGGACTGCAATTATTGAGTATTTTAGTATTCGAATACTTGACTGAAAATTCTATCGAGTACTCAAGTACTCGGATAAAATATATTTTTGCTTGGGTTAATTTAAAGTACACAACAAAAAACAAGACATTTTCACTTAATGAAAAACCAGTTGGTTTCCTTCTTTAAAACTTTTTTTTTAATCAAGTTTAATTTTTTCAAATTGTACACTTACATTATGGGCCAGGGTAGTGATTGCGCATTTATGAATTTGGAGCAGTTGACCAGTAATAAGGCAAATTAAATAGGATATTTTTAAGGCATTTGATACTACTACTAATAATAACAATAATGTATCAAATTGGTAGCACTTCGCACTAATCAATAGGCAAGAAAGTAGCTCTCAACTTCAAAAATGTTGGTGACGTGGAAACAATCCCTTGCGTTACGTCGCATTGTTTAGAGACATTACGACAAGATGGGTTACAACGGGGCACTGTCATTGTGATCTTTGACTATTGTTTTGAGACGACATGCAAGTATACACGATAAACAAACCTATGCGTGGCTGTACAGATAAGACGCGCACAAGAGAGCCTTTTGTCATCATCTTGAACGGCGAACAAAGCAACCGCACACACCTCACGCGGCGCCGATGATGAACTCCTTTGTTAATTAGTCTTACAGAGAACAATTTACGGCAAACAGTAAAAAGCGTCCAAAAAACGAAGAGAGGATACAATCCTCTTCACATATGGCAGGTTGCTGGCTGCGAGCGACTGGGTTAATTAGCTCGACTGTTGAAAAGAAGCAAACTAGCCAAAGGTTTAGGGCAAAGTTGAAGGCGCGAGGAGCCGAGCCGATACACGGTAATACAAGCTAACGGCTGCGCGAGGCGTCAGGTTCCATTCTCGTATGGCTGACTGCTTGCTTCAAGCTGTTGGATAATGAGTGACAGCCAGGCAGAGGCGGAAAGGGAGCGATGGGGAATGGGGAGGAAAGAGCAAGGTAAGGTTTCTTTTATAATGAGGGGACAGAAGAGACAAACAGCAAAGACAAAGGGTGCGTTTGGCAGCTACTGTACACACACACGCGTGCGTGCACGCACACACACACACACACACACGCAAGTGGCTTGGAGCGTCTTGGGATAATAAGAAACACAGCGTTTTTCTAATGAGAAACAACAGCTGAAGCACCGATGGCGGAGGAGAGAACGAGGAGGCTTGGAGGCGATGGAGAGCTCCACTTACTGTACTAAACAAGCCTCTGCGCTGAATTACAACCTTGCTACGCGATACTTAATGAAATCAAGTAACAGATGGAGGTGTTTAATGCATCCCTGACCAAAGGTGGAGTGCAACCGAAGATGTGTATGTATTGTTCATACCATTATGTACACGGAGTTCCACTTTTACAGAGAAGGCCCATTTAGTTGGCACACATTCCGTCGGATAATTATATAATGTTCCAAACCTTTTCCCCATAGGAGCTAATTCTTATTTGTCATGTAATAAATGGAAGTTCACCGCTGTGAAACATCAAAAACAACACATACGGTGAAGGTTGAGGGGTTTTGTGGTGATGGTATTTGAACATGAGAATATGAATAGTTAACTCATTCACTGCCATTGGCGGCTATAGACGTAAAATCATTTGAACTATTTCTATTAGTTTAACATTTTTTTCCCACTTTTGTCAACAAGAGCGTGAAAACCTAGAATTCTTTTTATTGTACATTTAGAACAGATATAAAATTTGTGATTAATAGTGAGTTAACTAGTGAAGTCATGTGATTAATTACGATAAAAAAATGTATTCACCTGACGTCCCTAATTTTTAATAATCTTTTCTTTTTTCTTTTTAATCGTGTCAGGCGATTTAAATTTTTGATGGTAACTAACTGCATGACTTCAATAGTTAACTCACGATTAATCACACATTTTTATATCTGTTGTAAATGTACAATACATTTTTTATAGGTTTTCTTAAAATCTTAAACTATTGGAAATAGTTCAAATGAATTGTTGACGTCTATAGCCGTCAATGGCAGTGAATGAGTTAATCTGGGCAAACGGACCAAAAAAGGGACCAATAGAGATCCTGACGTTGACGTCCTTCGTCCCAAAATGGCTGTTAGCGCAACCATTTTGGCAGCATAGAAAACGCGTTTGCCACTTTGAGTAAATGGCAAATGCCACACTTTAACAATGATTGACAGTTGTTGTGTCATTTGTGCTGCTACGGTTTAGTAGATATTACACTGTTGAATTTAACAACATTTACGATGTAAATGCTAAGTTGCTAACGTACATAAATAACACTGCCAAGGCTTGCATGAAACTGCCAACTTTGATGGCATTTTGACACATAAAGTGGAAATAAATCCGGATTGTAGCCCATGCGCTAATAATTTCCTGCACAGGGGGGCGTGTTCAGAAAAAGTCACGTGACGTCAGGATCTCTATTGGCAAGTATACATAGCATGGAAGAAGCCATTTTACACTAAACAAGGCAGATTTATACAACGCTGTCAAGCTAGCGGGATTGAGGAAGCTAACAAGGCACTTCCTATAAATACTTTGGTGTAGACAGGGCTTTGGTAATAATTAATAAATATGTAAATTAGTGAATAAATACAATATGTGGGGATACTTTTTTTTTTTCCTTATTACGATGACAAAAAAAATATATTGCTAGCTAAGGAGAAATAGATAAACATCTCTGGTGAGTACGGTGCATTTTATTTATTTATATTTTATTCTTAGACATGTTATGAGCGAACGCTTAGCTTAACAATTAGCATCGCAAAGTTGCCAGTCGCGGCATAATAAGCAGTTTGTGTGTTTGATTTTGTCACCAGGCACTGTAGCTACCTACGGTTTTCCGTTCTGTTCCAATAGTGTGTCACTAGATACTCAGCATTTTCAGTTTTAATTTAGTTTAAGGTTTTTATTTTGTGCTTGGCTTCATATAGTTGCGCCACTTGAATACAAAAAACAGCACTTGAACCAATCTGCTACCACATAAAAAAAAACTAAACAATTATGAAAATATAGCTACGCAAATCTGAATAATTCCAAGTATATATATTTAATATATCAAAGAAAGAAAATGTCCGTAAATGCTGACAATAATAACAATGAGAAAGGACCGACAAAGCCGTGTAATTCAGTCGTGTGCATTAAACCTAAAATATTTGTTTTACTCTTTACAGCCACTGTGTCACTGAGGTGTGTGTTCACAGAACTGAAAAGCCACTTTTTTTCTTTCTTTTTTTTTTTTTCTCCTGACGGATAAGCAGTTTGTTGTCCTTGGGAGACTGCTGGTGCTCGGCCGCTCGCGCACGCTCGCCAGGCGCTGTTACGCTGAGCCGTGCACGTGCGGTGACCTTCCCTTGTCTCTCGACGCACACTCCAAATGACGTACCTTTGGGGGGTGACACACACAGCGCGCACGCACGCACACACGTACGCACGCACGCACGCACACACACAACGTCCCCTGTGATGTTTCCAACTGACAGATGTTCTGTGTTGTTCACTCTAATGTGCCACTATAACCGTAAACTAGCACATTTACACCCATGAACAGCCATAAAAAACGATTACGCATTCTTCTCACTTCAGATACACGCAAGTGTTCATCACTTTAGAGGACATCTTCACTTAAAAATAAAACGAAATAAATAAAAAGGTACATTGTAAGGATCTGCTCCATGTCCTGAAAGTGAGTCAGTTTTTACACGTTTGTTGTCCACCACAATATGTCAAATATATTTTGCTATCAAAATATGAGCGTCAATTTTACTGAAGTAATGTATCTTATGCCCGTTATATTTTCCAAAAAGACAGCTGTAGCACCCATAATGCAATAATTTCCGGAAGATGCTTAAAAATATAATAACTTGCACTTAACTCGGTTAAAAATGTAATAAAATCCAATCATGTAACAAAAATACTGACTGATATTGTATTTTTTATTTTTTATTTACAGACAAAGTAATACTTTATTACATTGTTATAACATAATTACTATACCTTACCCCAGAAGTCTTTGCGGCAGAGCATTTCTAATCAAGTGGGCGTAACTTACTGTGAGTAACTCTCTGTAGAGTTGGTTTAAACACTAAATAAATCAACTCTGTCAAATAACGCCGACACTGACCTCCATTTAAATCAGTGTTAAAAACACAATACCAATAGTCTTAGATTCTCAAACCACAAAATGTAGAACTTTGGACTGAAAATGAACATGTATGCATTATCTGTCAAGTTTTACATGATTAGTTTTGAGGAAAAAAAATATCCACCTGAAAATGTAATGTAATAAATCCCCAATAATATAATAAGATTGTTATTACAATATCAGTCAGGATTTTTTAAAATTACATTATTGGGTTTTTATTACATTTTTGATCGAGTTAAGTGCAAATTTTATTACATTTTCAGGAAATTATTACATTTAGGGTGCTACCATTCATTTCCATATGAGATTGTTAAACAGATATAAGTGGGTATAAAAAGTCTACACACCCTTGTTCAAAGGCCAGGCTTATGTGATATAAAAAATTCTGAAAGCAAGATAAATAATTTCAAACCTTTTCCCATCATCGATGTGACCTACTGTATATAAGCTGTAGGGGGGAAGCAGTTGCACAAGTGTGCACACCCTTCTATAACTAGGGATGTGGGCTATCTTCAGAATCAACCAATCCCATTCCAACTCATGTTAAATGGGAGTCAATACACATCTGTCACCCTTTAAAGTACCTCTGATCAACCCCAAATAAAGTCCAGATGTCAGATGTTCTAGCAGGCTTTTCCTGCCCTTTTTTTTTTTTTGCTTTCTAGCAGAGTCTTGAAGGTTATGCCACTATCACATTTTCAAAAGCTAATGTTAACATATCACTGAGCTACAGTCTCAACAGTTGCAGCCCAACTAAAGAGTAGAGGTCTCCAACTAAACAACTGTTTACATTTCCCAAAGAGCCCGACTGACTGGCCTTTTTTTTTATTATCAGAAACCAGCAAATTGTGCTGCTGGACGGGTGTTCCACAATTTAATGACCACTGAGATAAAAGTGTTGCCGGGTGTGAGAGTTGTTCTTCTTAAGTCCAGATGTTGACCTTGCTTAACAGCCCTACAGCTGCCCTGACAACGGGCTGAAAATAACCCCGGGGTGTTACCATGGTTATCAGGTCTGTACTGACAGATGCTCATTAGAACAAACAGGCACACAAACACACACGTTCACAGCTGATAATAGCTTCTTCTCCGAGGAAAAGTTCAACTTCCGCTCTGCTAGAGTCAGATCTATAACAGATTTCGGTATACTGTCGGCTCGGCATAGTGGGAAAAGTTACTCGGTAACAGTATGTGAAATATGTAGTATGAGGACAATGAGCAACAATCATTTATTTTTAAGTCAAAGTGATGTGCAGATTTATTTGCTCTCACCATTAAAATAAGAGCGAGCAACAATGAACTTTTTTTTGGGGGGTGGGGTCTAAAACGTTAACTCTGGAAATTAATTAACTCATTCACTGCCATTGACGGCTATAGACTTCAAAAATTTATTTTAACTATTTCTATTAGTTTCACTTTTTTTCTCCCACTTTTGTTAACAAGAGTATGAAAACCTAGAATTTTTTTTATTGTACATTTAGAACAGATATAAAATTTGTAATTAATCGTGAGTTAACTAGTTAAGTCATGTGATTAATTACAATTAAAATTTTTAATCGTCTGACACCCCAAATTTTTACTAATCTTTTCTTCTTTTTTTTATTAGGGGCTTAAAATTGTTATTAATCACATGACTTCACTAGTTAACTCACGATTAATCACAAATTTTATATCTGTTCTAAATGTACAGTAAAAATGTTTTCTAGGTTTTCATACTGTTAACAAAAGTGGGGGAAAAAAGTGAAACTAATAAATAGTTAAAATGAATTTTTGACGTCTATAGCCGTCAATGGCAGTGAATGAGTTAAAAGTGTTTAACAAAATTACCTCAGTTTTATTTACTTCCTGTTGCGGCCTATAAACTGCACCATGCTGGAATGTGCTGCTTGTGGACACAACTAAAGCTGCACGCGAGAAGTTTTGAGAGGTGTTTCTATGAGAAAAAAAGATGCCTATAAAGCTATTCCGTTTTGTTCAACATGTTGCATTTTACAGGAGACGAATTCTATTCAAGGATCAAAGAAATTAAAGTTTTTGATTCTAAATATACTTCCTATTTGATGATAGCTTTGTGGAATACAGTAGTAGAAAAACATAATTAATCGCGATTAATTAGTTAAAAACAGCACTTGTTGCTAACTTGCTATCCAATGTAAAGAAAGTACAGTGTCTCCAAATGTTGTCATTTACAAAACACAAATTACATTTTTTTTTAAAATATTTTTTTAGTACAGTTTATCTGGCAGCGATTTTTTAAAAGACATTTGTTTCAGAAGTTCCTCTTGACACACATATAACTCGTCACGATGAATATTGATAGATATTGTAACATTTTTAATACTTCATTTCATATATTAACCATTGTTACACATTATTAACATTTTAATTCTTCAGTATTAACCTTGTCGAAATGTTTTGTGTCCTGTGCAGAGCAAGTGGTGTTGATTTCGGTATAATCTGACCTTAAACTGGGACATACTATTTAGTCTAAAAAAGTTCCTTCTCAGCGTTTTGTGCGAAAACACATTTGGTCCTTGAGAACAGAATCTGTTTTGAACACCCACACCTGACTCTGTTTTCGCCATCGCTCACGGAAAAGTACCAGAGAGTATGTTTTGCCTACAAATGAAAGAGAGGAGGTCTTTTAACTATAAGAAGCTATTGTACACGCAGAAGAGTACATTTGACGCTCTGAATCCCACCTGTTTAAGTGATGAATTAGAGGCTGTTATTTGTCCAGAGATTCTCAGATTTTTTATTAAATCATTTTTGCAAAGGTGTATTTTCCTTACGTTAAATCTATCTTCATTTTTGGAACACGCAAAGAGGACAAAATAATTTTATTCCTCTTTCAATATATATAAAAGCTAGCAGCAGGCTACACTGTTAGATGCATTAGCATAGCGTAGTGGTTGCGAGCAGGCAGACAGGTGTTAATGATCCTCGGAGGACTCCCATATTTATTCATGGCTTCACTTCAGCCTAATTTCTTGCCTCCATCCAAATGTGTGGTGATGGGCCGCTCACTTTTGATGTGTCTTTACTGTTCGTCAGGTAGCGCGAGCAGACACAACGTGTCATGTGAAATTTTCATCATCCTTTCTCATGGGGAGGCTTCTGTCTTGATTGTTTGTCTGCTAAGGGGAGACGTTGATAGATTTAGCTCATCATTGATCTATTCACTTCAATTGTGTGTGTGAGCGTGTTTAAAAAAAGCCATAAGTGGATTGTCTTTTTTTTTCCTATGTACACTTTTCACACTGCACTTAGCACAATACAGTGCACCATGGATTATGGGTGAGCACAAAAAGAGATTCAAACAATGTTTGAAGGCAAACAAAAGGAAATGACAGCTAAATTTCAGCAAATCCTTCTCACATTTCTCGGCAGCTAGACACATTAAAGTAGTTAAGCAGCTATTAGAAAAAAAAAATAAAAAATGCATTTCCCTACTTGTGGATGTGTCCACTGACACCACTCAGCCTTTGTGAGGTATTATCATGAGTCAAAAGGGCGTTTGGTGGGCATGTCCAAATGGTAATGACATTTTATTTGGAGTTGATATTTTTGTCATTTTGTGTTGACTATCCAGTATTATCGCATGTGGCCTGACCGACCTCGTTACGTTGAACTTTTGACTCTTAAAAAAAAAATCTTTGTGTCTCTTTCAGATGCATATTTGGGTACCCTGGATTAATGTATGGAAAAAAGCCTATCCCAGCTGACAGAAAACTCATTTGACTAAATTCACCCAAAAAGGCAGATGTCTGCTTTTGCATTTGATCTCTTCAGTTATAGTTTTGCATAACTTTGATGAAGAGATTGAATATTCCTTGCAAGGAAAGCGTCATGATTTGCGCTGATGAAGATGAGTGTGTATGATTTTGCGTGACATGCGTTACAGTAGACAGATGGACGCGGCCCCCCGCTTTGTATTCATGGATTCAGCGTGGTCTTCATTTTGCCAGCTCATTGTTGTGTCTGTTGTGGTCACTCCTCCCTGGCGGCGGCGTGGCTCATTAATATAAATGAGGCTCATCTGCATAATTAGACACGCCGTTATCATAACAACAAAGGTCTACTGTATATGCTATCGTTTAAAGAGGCCTCGGCAGCCAATGGGATCTTCCAGTTTGGAGAAAAAGAAGAACAAAGATGATTGTTTGCATGCTTTGTGGTGTGTACTGAGGCCAAATCAACTTTATGACATAATAAACTTTATCGTTTATATTTATGTACTACACTACAATGACAATAACTACTAAAAAACCTACAGTATGTTTTTTTGAATGTTTGAAATTCTTTCTTTCTTTCTTTCTTCCTCTCACTCTCATTTTCTCTCTCCTTCCTCTGTCATTCCTCCCTCCCTTCCCCATCTATTCTTTCTTTCCCTCCTTCCTTCTTGTCTTTCTTCCTTTATTCATTTATCCCTCCCTTCTTTCTTTTTTCTCTCCCCTTTCTTTCATTCCTTTCCTTTCCTTCTTCCTCCTTTCTTCCTTTCTTTTACTTTCTCCCTTTTTTCTTTCATTTATCCTTTCTTTCTTCATATTTTCTGTCCTCCCTCCCTCATTTTTCTCTGTCCGTCCTTCCTTCCTCTCACTCTCATTTTCCCTCTCTCTTCTATTCTTTCTTTCCCTCCTTCCTTCCTGTCTTTCTTCCTTCATTCATTTATCCCTCCTTTCTTTATTTTTCTCTCCCCTTCTTTTGTTCCTTTCCTCCTTCCTTTCTTCCTTTTACTTTGTCCCTTTCTTTCTTCCTACTTTCTGTCATCCCTCCCTCATTTTTCTCTGTTCGTCCGTCCTTCCTCTCACTCTCATTTTCTCTCTCTCTCCTTCCTCTGTCCTTCCTCCCTCCCTTCCCCATCTATTCTTTCTTTCCCTCCTCCCTTCCTGTCTTTCTTCCTTTATTCATTTATCCCTCCCTTCTTTCTTTTTTCTCTCCCCTTTCTTTCATTCCTTTCCTTCTTCCTCCTTTCTTCCTTTCTTTTACTTTCTCCCTTTTTTTCTTTCATTTATCCTTTCTTTCTTCATATTTTCTGTCCTCCCTCCCTCATTTTTCTCTGTCCGTCCATCCTTCCTCCCTCTCCCTCTCATTTTCCCTCTCTCTCCTATTCTTTCTTTCCCTTCTTCCTTCCTGTCTTTCTTTCTTCTTTCATTTATCCCTGCCTTCTTTCTTTTTCTCTCCCCCTTCTTTCATTCCGGTTCTTTCCTCCTTCCTCTCTTCCTTTTAGTTTCTCCCTTTCTTTCTTCCTACTTTCTGTCCTCCCCTCATTTTTCTCTGTCCTTCCTCCCCTCCCTTCCTTCCTTCCCGCTTGTCCACATTAGTGTTGTTGGTGAGCTGACTTGGCATAAGGCAATGTAAGCCAAGAACCCGAAGCCAGCTAATCGCAGCTTTTGTCACTTTTTACCTTTTACTTTCTATTTTCTTTCATTCCCTTATCCTAATTCCATTACTGCTTACTTTCTTGATTTCCCACTTCTGACAATTCTTTCATTCTTTCCCTCCTTGTTTATTCATTTTCCTGACTTTCTTTTGTTCCGCCTTTCAGTTTTTATTGCCTTGTTATTCCATCTTATTTTATCCACTCTTTCGATTTTGTTTCCTTCCTGATGTTACCCCTCACTTTCTCGATGTTTTCCTTCCCTGCATTTTTCCTTTCCTCCTTCCATCTTTGCACCTCTTCACCCCACAGTGCAAAAGGTTCAATGAGGCAAAGATATGATTCATAGTGCACTCCAACAAACAATCTCACATACAGTGATGATAATTATCTAACCCACAGGGGGGTTTACAGCTTTGGATCTTCATTTAACACCGCTTCACAATTTCACACACACACACACACACGCACGCACACGCACGCGCGCGCGCACACACACACTGTTGCAACAGGATGTTCACCACATGCTCTCATCAACTGTATGTGTGCACATTTGCAGCAAACATTCAAATGAAGAAACAAAAATGATAAACAAATGGATAAAAAAATATATAAGCGATGCAAGCCAAACATGCAAAAATAATCCCGTACACCCGCAAGCACGTCTCCCAGCCACACGCGCGCGCGCGCACACGGGCGCTGGCTGGCTGTGTCCCGTGGTCTGCGAGCGCTGATAAGGGTTTAATCCTGATTGGAGCCTGAGTAAAAGGCTTTGTTATGAACACTAAATAGACTGGCCCTCGGCGAGCACACTGGGACACCGCTGATAACATATGCCCGTGTGCACTGACACACGCACAAATGCAATCGTCAAAACACACACACACACACGTTTACATACAGTACATACCCACAACCTATCCCAGCATAGGCCATATACACTAAGCAACTTCTAAACACGACTGCGCTCACATCCTAAAGCCTCATGCCTTCAAACATCCCGCACATGCTCACGTGATGACTTCACATGAGCGTGCCTGTATGCAAATGTGTGTGTGTTGTAGTTTATCAATGGCTTGATAAAGCTCTAGAGAGCAGTAAGTGTTGGCAGGCTCCAGACTGAATAGGCTGTAAATAGACTACTAATAGAGGCAGAGATTAGAGGAGTGGTGAGGAGGAGGACAGTAGAGGAGAGATACCAAAAGAGAAGATGTGAGATGACTAGTAATGTCAACGGAGCCACACTTTATCGCACAATGTCATCGCAACATTGGGAAGCCGCCAAAGACACACCTGTAGCAGCAAACTTTGCACTGGACTACAGTGATTGTTCTTCACAAGTTTGTGCGCGCTGATGTAATACTCTTAGGAGCGAAACAAGGAGCGGGCCAATATTGGATTCTAGGGCTATGACAACCATTAGCAAAAATATTGCGATATTAAAATCACAGCTCTAAATTGATCTTCTAAAAAAATATTTGGGTAAATAAAAACAGCATTTTTTCCACAATTGGTATTATAAAAAAAATAAAAAATAAATTTAGTACAGAAGAAATATGTATCATGCTGGATTCTAGGGCTATGACAACCATTAGCAAAAATATTGCGATATTAAAATTACAGCTCTAAATTGATCTTCTAAAAAAATATTTGGGTAAATAAAAACAGCATTTTTTCCACAATTGGTATTATAAAAAAATAAAAAATATATTTAGTACAGAAGAAATATGTATCATGCTAAATTTAAATGAATAAATAAAAAAACAAATAAATAAATGTTAACATTCTTCTTCTGTTTCAATTCTTAGTAAATCACAGCGTCCCATTACTGGCGAGCTATTTTTAGAACAGACCCATGGGCTACGCATGTTGTTCTTGGGGCTAACAAGTACCCGCTGACACTATATCCCCCCCCCTCCAATGCACATTAATCAGAGCCCAAAGCATCTTGCTCTTGCTCCCTCTCTCCTTCACCTCAGTGAAGAAGGTAAAATAGTTAATTGGAGGCAATTAACTTCAAAGAGGCGGCTCATTTACTCAACTCTGCAAGCAGACAATCATATTGTAGGCATCCCCTCAAAAAAGAAAAGAAGAGCTCATTATGGGTGACAGCCAGTATTAGCGGTAATTGAAACTTTGACTTTTTAAAACAACCGTCAAAGTAATCGATTCATGTCTAGCTCAGCAGGCTATTGAGTTTGCAGGTACAGTTACTCCAAAAACGTAAAATGTGTAAGGAATGGAAGCCCGAACCTGTGTAAATTTACTAAGGGTAGAACATGAAAACTCAGGAAGGCCTTAGCCCGGATTGCTGATTTCAGTGGGTGCATCAGGCTTTAATCTTCTGATTAAATTCCAAATATTTTTTTTGTTTATGGGGTTGACAATCTAAAAAGCATGCCAAATTACTGGAGGTAACTGTAACCCTGAACTGTAAAGCCATTTAAGCCAATTAGAAGCCCAAGGAAAGAAATGTTTGGAAAAGGCACAATATGTAAATAGTAAAATGGTGACCAAGGCCCGAGAGGCCTTCTCTGCTGGCCTAAGCACTATCATGGACTGACCTACATTTACAACCTAAATTATTTGTTCCATGTAATTGTATGAATTAATTCTCAAGCGTATATTTTCTTCACCTCGTAGTGTTTCATTTGTCTGCACTGCTTCCAATATATGTAAGTAGATTTATTTTGGCCAATAAGTTCGTCCCAAGACCTTCAGAATCAGTCGTGCTGGCCAATGTAACTTAAACTACAGTATATAAACAGCAATGGAACTGTTGCTTTGACCAATCACAATTCAAATTTGTCCTCACAAGGCCAATGAGCTGGTACTTGATGACATCAGCATTTTGTCATTCTCTGATTGGCTGACCAAAGTAAAATTTGGGAATGCACCAAACAACCCTTTTGTTCATGTTTCATTTGTATGAATATAAATATTTATGCTTGAGTACTTGTAACAATGATAAGTGAAAATAGTAATGATGATAATTATTTAAACTAATTAAAATTGTTGAGTGCTAAAAAATGAAATAAAAAAAAGAATAATCATAATTTAATTTAATAATAATTTTAAAAAACTAATAATAATGAACAAAGTAATTTTATTTTATTTTTTTAAATGATCAAATTTATTTCCCCCCTAAACAATTAACTATGCTAAAATAATACAGTACCCAAAACATGGCCTTGCTGTATTTAAAAGTTGTTTTGATCGCAAAGGGTTAATTCCTGGAATGGGTTGATTCTATTTGAGAAGAACAAACGCTGTGTTTATGTGGCCTGAGTACAGATGACATCATCATCATAATGAAATCATCCATTATGGTCAAACCCGCATGAAAGAAAATCTGTAACAGAAGGTGAAAAAAACTAATGAGCAGATCCTGTTCTTCGGTGTGCAACATCCGCTCTTGACCTTGAATCGAAACATTGCGGTCATTAGATGAGAGGTCAAAACTACTCCTAGGGGTCACGATGTGAAAAGTCGTGACTCTGTCATCAATAATAAACAGCGTACTAAGCTCTTTTATTGCTTCCAAGTCTTCAGCCAGGTTTTTTTTTTTTGTCCTGATTTGACACCGAAAACGGCAGATGCCCTTACGGTGTTGAATGCACTTACTTATGATGAACGTTCACCTTGTGAGCTGTTCACTCGCTTGTTTTTCATTCGCGCACTGACTCAGTCCACAGGTTTCATGTTTTTTTTAAGGGCACACACGGGAACGCACACACACACACACACACATCTTTATTTGGATGGAGCAACAGAGTTTTTGAAAAGTGCTGACACATGGGTACCGTTTGATCTCAGGTGATGCAGGGTTCAGTCAAACATCCAAAACGTCTCGCTGGCACAGTTTGCTATTCCTGCTCACTTACTCTGTGTAAAGTAAGAGGCTTCAGAAGCAGCGCAAAGCCGCATACAGTGTTGTACCGCCCAAGGCTATGTTGTCCTGCTCGGGCTCCGAAAAAAGACACATGCCTTACAGTGGAGACGTAACATACATACAAAAAGCGCAAGCTAGCGGGGTTTGCTATTTTATGGAACTTTATGCTATAACGGCATTTATTAATTTGACTTCAAAATGTTCAAAATGTGTTAAAATCGGATACTTTGACAAGCATCGCTCATGTTAAATCTTCATCTTACACAAATGTAGAAAAAAACATGTAAAGTATAACTTGATGACATAAAAAAACAACAAATTTTTAAAAAGAGTTACATTTAGAGTTTTTTCACTTTTGTCGGATACATTTTTTTTTTTCTGTGGCTTCAATAATGATGAAACACTTGGTCTGACGCCAGGGTAAAAAACAAAACAAAAAAGCGTTGCATCCTGCCATTTTACATCATCCGCACTGAACCAGGAAGTAGCCTGCTGGATCGCAAATGGACGGACACAGGCATTTTTCTTTCAAACACTGCCAACTTCTGGCCTGGCATGCTCATTACAATTACTATTTTAAATTGTTTTTGCGTACTTTTAATTTAGCTGCCATTGTCATTCTTAGAGAAAGAGGAAGTTGTAATTGGTTTGTAATGTTGTTCTGCATGTCAATAAAGGTTTTGTTTAAACACTAATCTGCAGCTGCTACTGTTCCACTCCAGTCCTGTAGGTGGTGGTAATGCACATCCATCCATGAATTTTCAATACCACTTGTTCTCATCAATTTTTTTTTTATTATAAAAATGAATCCAAGATTCAAACCCAGAACCTCTCAACTGCTGATGTGCAAACCAAACCTTCTTGGCCCAAGCCAGCTCTTAGAATTGCTTGACATAAATTATGTACTGTTTGCATTAAGTCTGCTGACACATTAAAACACCCAAGACTAAAAACTACTTGATGAAGAGACAATGGATGGAAAATTCTCAAATGTTGAATTTTTTTTTGGTCTGTGACGTGTGTCCAGTAGGAACACCAAGGACGTGCATCATATGGTCATTTATTTCCACACCCCCTTCTTCTGTTTGTGACCCACCTTCCCTCACAAGCCCCCCCTGGTGTAACCTTGCGGGGTAAAGCTCCATTGACAACTGCTTCATAAGTATTCAGCGCTCAGTGCCTTTGACATTAATCAGCCTACAGTACATTATCTCCCCTCTCCCTCCTTTTTACCTCCTCTCATCCCTACATCACCCCTCTTTCACCTCTCCTCCCCTCCCCTCCCCTCCTATCACCCTCCTCAGCTTTCCATGCACTGATTTGTTATCGTGGCTAAGAAACCGGCACGTTTGTGTCCAGCCACATACATAGTCTATACATTTAGCCTGCTTGTGAATCTTTATGAATTTACATACAGCTGGGTTATGCAGGATGATAGAACAGAAAAGTATTAATCTTAAATTCTTTTACACACATGAAACAGAAAAGTCTGCCGTAAAATCATGTAAACAGGCAAGTTTTGATGGCATGTGAAAAAATAAAATCCTTTAGAATCAGCACGTGCTTAAATAGTCAAATATTTCGTTTAATAATATAATATTACTGAATGACTATAATATTACTGAATAACAATCTACAGAATTAAATAGTTGAATTTTGAATCTGTTGTCTTTGTTTGCCATTGCCAATTCGTGCGCTACAGTTTTGAGGTCAAGTCATTTTACGTCAGTTTCCAAGAACCAGGAAGTAACCTGCTCACTAACAAATGGACAAACACACTAACATAAATCCACAAATCTTGAAGTTTAAAGCACTAAATCTCTTTTTGTCATTTGAGTCACAATGAAACTGTGGTAAAACAGTTGCAATCCTGTTTTTTTTTCAATCAAAAAGGATACCATAATCCATCCTTCAATAACCAGGAAGTAGCCTACAAACTAAACTGACCAACGTATTACCACGACTTTTTACAATTGGTTCATGTTTCAAGTATTCACGTTTGTTGATGAATAGCTTAAAGTTGTCTTCCTATAATCTAAACAGCTAAATTTGACATTTTGAGTTGAATGTTTTTCTTTTTTAATGGGCAAAAGTGTTTTATAAAATAAATAAGACAAAGTTCTATTTATCTATTATTATTATTTTTTTAAATAAAGAAAAGACCTCAACGTGGAATTTAAGGCACATTCCCTTCCTTTCAACCTGGAAAGGGAATTACAAAGTAGCCTTGGTCCAGAATATTGAAAAAGAATTAAAGTAAACCATGCCATCTGTCAAACTTACTTACCAGCCGGCAGCCGCTTGCTTTGCTCTGTTTCTCCCCACAGACAACATTTTCAAACCCTTTTCAAGCCTTCAGCCTCAGTGTTATTATAAAACTTGTGCGGGCTTAAATAAATGCCAGTTTGGAGGAGAGAGAAAAAGACAATAACAGCAAGCAACTCACACTTGAAGAGGACACATGATGCACACTCGTTGTTCATGCTAACAGGTAGCCGCTAGCCACTTACGTCGGAGACTTCTTCCGTATTGTACAATGGCGGCGTAATTAATTAGCGGTTTCTTAGTTTCTATGAGTTTGGGATAACGTTGTGTTGATGTTGGTCGCAACTACAATGTAAACTACGATAAGGTAACGTCTAAAAGGTCACGACGTGGACGAAATTCAAAGTAAAGGTGTACTAAGGCTATTTGCTTTGCCGTCAATGTATTACTGTATTTGGTCAACTTTATTTTGAAGTTAGGTTTAGCGTGTTACGTTGGGTATGTTTCAGCTTCCTTGACATGTCAGAACGTTTTTTTTTTTGTTTGTTTTTTGAGATGTCAGAATGGTATCGACTGATTGCGTACTTCTTTTTTTCTTCCCCCACCCACCAATCCGCGGATCGGGCGTGATCCGAACCGACCACGGATCAATGATGATCCGTTGCACCACTAAGAAGTAGCCAACCAAATAGCAAATGGGAAAACAAACAAACACAAATAAGGTGCCAAACGATTACATTGTTTTTGTTAAATTTATTTTCTCTTGATTAAGGTCATGATGAAACTGCCCTTGAATAAAAAAAAATTGCATTTTCATTTAACCTAATTCTCCGTGAACCAGGAAGTGGCCAGCTAGTAAACAAATAGATGAGCAATGAAAAGTCCTCTAAATAAAAAAGGATGGCATGTTGTTTTAGCAACATCATTTTGATGTTTGAGTCACTGAACATTCTTAATACTGCACACTAATTAAAACAACAGGAAGCTATGCGCTCATGTCATCTGTTGTAAACCAGAAAGTGTCTTGCTCGCTAATGTTAGAAAACTATCTTTGTCTTCCGCGTGTTCGTTGTTGTTTGGGTAGAGAGAATGTTGATTTTCTGAATATAGACTGGAGATTGGTGAACAGGTCCTTCGAAGGATTTATTTTACAGAATATTCCGGACACAAGCAAGTTTACAGACAAATGGCTGCAGTCCTCTCGCAAGTGTATAGTTACAGCGGACTCACAGCATTCTTATACTATCTTGAAAGGCAGTATCATAAAACACCCAAGCCCCAGGTGTGACTAGTTACCTAATTAGTGTGGGTGTATTTAGTTCCCGGGTGGTGATCAGTCGGCGTGGGATCATTGCCGCTTGTCACGGTCACCCCCGGAGTTCTGTCTGTCATTTTGATTTTGTATCCTTTCAGTTTGTTATTTAGTTAGCACTAACCAGTACCCCGGTTAGTGTTTTCTGTAAAATAAAGCACGCCAGTCTTGCCCGCACTCTTGCTGTGGTTCTCCTGCCTCCCTGCATTTTGGGTCCTCCACTTCACATGCCGACAGTGAAGAGGAATAAATTTATTTGTCCTCTTTGCGTGTTCCAAAAAATATGAAGACAGATTTCTTGTAAGAAAAAACACCTTTGCAAGATGATTTATTTAAAAAAAAACAGAGATCTCTGGACATCGTGACTCCAAACATCACGTAACAGGTGGAATTTCAGAGTGCCGAATGTGTGTCTTCCGCGTGGCAAATGGCTTCTTATAGTTAAACAGACCGCCTCTCTTTCATTTGTAGACAAAACATACTCTCTGGGTACTTTTCCGTGAGCGATGGCGCAAACAGAGTCAGGGGTGTGTGTTTGAAGCAGATTCTGTTCTCAAGGACCAAATGTGTTTTTGCACAGAGAACACTGAGAAGGAATTTTTTTTAGACTAAACAATATGTTCCAGCTTAGTTTAAGATCAAATTATACTGAGTTCAACACTACCTCACATCTATAAAACATTTCAACATGGTTAATATAAAGAATTAAAATGTTAACAATGTATAACAATGGTTAATATATGAAATAAAGTATTAAAATGTTAATAATATCTAACAACAGACACCACGCCGCTCCGCGACAGCACCATAACAAGCTAGCTAACAATTCAAAATGGTTCGGCTTTTTTAAACAGACTGCTAACAAATGAACAGGTAAACCAACACAATGATGATGCAAAACATTTCCCCCCATAATTATTAACACTTCCCACTCTGCTCTTAAGGCTTATGTTGGACTCTCATTAGACTGGGGTTACATTAAGTGTTATGTACCTGTACAGACATTGCCTGAGAAACTACATAAGAACATAATGTACATATATGAGCCGTGTTCAATAAACCAGTCATGAAAGAGCCCATTTGTCTTGACCACACTAAAACAGTTCAGAGACTTTACAGTAATCTCCACCCAAACATCAACTATGCGTTGCCGCTGCAATAGCTATAGCCTTATGGCCAAAACAGCAAGCTTTGCTAGTGCATTCGCTTAAATGAAACTTGGTGTGTACATATCATGAGCAAAGTAGCTGACGGAGCGTCTCCCCATCCCGAAGGAGTAGATTAGAGGAGTAGATGAGGACAGGTTGAGGTGTGTAGCTGTCACCCAGATTATCTTGGAGGTGTGATGTATGCCTCCGCCGCTTGCTAACAAGGGATTAGAAAGCTTCACGTAATCCTGGATGGGCGGGCTGGCTCAGGATTCTCACTGTTACTGCATTAGCATTAAGCATTAATAGTGGCCGGGCATTAGTGTTAGCAGCTCATAGTGTCCCCGAATACATTAACTGCTAATAATGCGATGCTGTAAGATTAGCATTGCCTTATTTCAATACCGTAGCATGCATTATGCAGGACTGTGAGCACAATGCAGCAGAGGTATACATGGGGGTAAAACCTGTGATCACTGCCCGCCTGTGTGTGTGTGTGTGTGAGGCGCCAAGCATTAGATCATAGAACCACAATAGAAGGTTACAGCAGACATTAGACAAAGGACAATGAAGGTTCTATCAGGTGAGGGCTTTGCCACAACGAGTAGCCTGCATTTGTTAAAGCAGAGCTCACCAAACAGGATCTATCATTGTCTTATAGGTTATAACAAGGTCAAAATGTGAGAAATAAAGAATCAGCCGGTGGAGGATGGCCTTTATTTGAATGTGTTATTCATTTATTATTATTATAACAATGTTATCTTTATATTACAAGTAAATTAAAGTGAAACAAAATTAAAATGACTATGTACGTTTGAAGTGATGGAATTGGAAGTGTAAGGGGAAATCAAGCATTTAATGAGCTACAGAAAATAAATCTGTCACTCTGATCATATTTATGCAACTGCATAAAAGCCATGAGTTTGAGTTAACTAATCCGATTGAGCTTGATCGTTGTGTCAACATGACCTTTCTCCTAGCTCTACAGCTTCCTAGCTATCTGCACCCTTGCACACTTACCGGTTGAAACCAGTTAAAACCACGGAGTCACAAATAGAATGATAACAACACATTGTTTAGGTAATAATAAACAATTTTGGGTTTCAAAATTTGGAACATAAAATCCACTCCTTGTACCTCAGAAATTTAAAATATCAAATATGGAAAAGTGATCACAAAGTCTTAGCACCATCTGAAAAGGCTGCTTAACTGGATTTTGACTGGTTTTGCAAGGCCCACATAATATTTTGTTGCATTGCTCTAAAAACATGGAACGTACAAATTTGTATCTGTTTCACTTTGGCAGCAATTAGCATTAGTTAAGTTTCATCATTATTTACAAACTTGTTGAAAACACTGGGGAAAAGATCTTGTTGCAACATGGCCCTGGTTGATTTCTTATACTCTGCTGCCACCTGCTGGCCGTTTTTTGTAATACCTACCATTGCTTTAAGCGATCTCTTCAGGTCAGAGGCCGCATCAAAGCCTTCTGTAAGCGCTAGCTTAGAAAAAAAAACACACACATAAAAAACATATAAATACGTTTTTGGGACCATGGCAATATTTAAAATAGAAAGTTTTTATACGTTTTTGGGAGCAAATGAGTTCATCTGCTTTTATTTATTAATGCCTTTGTTTATTCATATGAATGACCATGTATTATTTGAAGCAAGCAAGAAAGCAGTGGTTGTTTTAGGTGTTCAGTACATGTAAACCTAATGATATCAGAAATGGGGCACTTGCGGTAGACAGCCTTAAATTGCAGTTAAAGTCTGAAGATGCCGATGATTGGGGGTCCAACTGAGAGAAGAAACATAAAAAATAGAACAAATGAAAGAAAGAGCTCTACAGAGACAAAAAGCAGAGGGGAGGCGAGGGGCCCGCATATCCCAGAAAGAGGTATAATCATGCAGCTATTCAACACAATCATTATCAGGCTGCAGTCTGTAACAGCGGGGGTCCGGGGATGATCTAAACCACCCACAGATGCATACCCAGAAAGCCCCTGACAGCCACAATGTCACCATTTTTAAATCTAAGCTTTTTCCCCATGTGACAATCAGATCAGGTTTTATGTTAAAGTCCACTGGAGGCGTTAAGTGCTAAGAAGGTGGGCTGACGGTAAATACTCTGTTTAGTAATAATGTGTTAATTACGTGTGCTTAATGACACGACAGATTAAGCCGAGACAAAGGGCAGCATATGTGTTTGCGCTACAAGATCCGAGCTATTAGAATGCATGTGTGTGTAAAGAAAAGGAGGGAAAGGAATTACGCCGTAATTGCCTTGTCCGTCCATATCCGCCCACGGAGCCATGTGGGAGCCGGTGGGCTAAAGTGGCTGCCACTGCTTTAGAAATAGCCCAGCGAACGGCTGGAGGGAGTTGTAAAATACTCCATTGTCTCCGCAGTCGCATCGCTCGGCCTTTAGGGAACCATTTACTCACTCGGCCCAACAAATAGAGTAATTCTTTCTTTGAGCACAATTGTTGGATTTTCAGAGAAATATATTGGAGGGAGTTGGAGGAAGGAACTTTTTAGAGTCCCACCATCAGAGTTCCTGCTTGCTGTAATACCCTAGGAATCTCTCATGCTTGCTCTGTTGAACAGGAAGTGTTATAGGCCGTTGCCTCTGCCTTGTTAAAAGCATACCTTTAGATTGGGTGTTTTCAGTTACACGCTCCTGCGTTCACACTGTCTGCGCTCGGCAAATAAACAACAAAATATATGATGGCTTGTTAAAAGCACTATCTTAAAAAAAAAAAAAAAAAGTCAGCGGGGGCCGATAGGTTGAACGCTACGGGTCCGACAGTCAATTACAGCGGAATCTCCCAAGTGGAACGTCCCATAAGGGGTCAAATCAAGATGTTCCAGAAAGAAATGTGCCTTAAACGTAAGCTAGAAGTTAGAGTTCAGACAACATCATGTGATCTTGTGAGATTTACAAATCTTCAAGTGTGTTTTGCCTGCTTGTGTTTTTGTGATCTCACCGCGGATGTGGGACCGTTGGTTAAGAGCAAACATGATGATAACCATATAATCAACATGCACAAAATTTTAAAACCCAACAAATGACAGATAATAATATAAATGACATGTCGACCAAAGCTTGACCAGCATGAAAATATAGAGAGTCTAATTTTGTAAACGATAGTCAGTGTAAACAATATAATGTTGACTTTTGGTCTTATTCACACACATCCAGTAATAACAAAATGAAATGGCTTTCTAGAATTAAAAGTTTGTGCCACACGGTTTCATGCTTCAATGCCCAATGACATTGTGCTCCTTCTGGTGTGTGTGCCTTGGCCACTAGGGGGCAGAACAGACACACCAGCATATACAAAGAACAGTTTCAACTCTAAGTGACTCAATAAGCTGCAGTAATATTAGTGGTTTTCGCAGAGGATAAAGAATATATGCATGTGGCTATTGTTTTATTATCTGTCTGTTGCTTATAGGGTTATACTATGGATTTCATTTTTTGGACATTTATTGATCCCTCTGTTAAAATTCAAATTATGTTGGTATGCCATTACGCTCATTTTGGTTGATGCACCTGCATCGACGGGGCGTCGAAACTGACCTGAAACTTGAATCTGCGTGTGGCTTGAATCCAATGGAGGGCTTGCGCATGCCGGTCCAGAAAAGGTCTTCAACTAAAAAAAAAAGACCCCCCCAATGGCCATATTATACAGTAACTAGATGGATGCTCAGTTCATTAGCCCACTTATGGTGTTTTGCATTATGTGTTAGCACTAAGCTAGCTGGCTTTTGTCAGTTATGTGCAGTTGAATGCACAATGTGTAAATCTCTGTTTGATGTTTAAAATTCACTAACTGCTCCTGGCGAAGTTCGCGGCCACTATCTAGGGTCCATAACAATAATTTTTGCTTGCAAATTAAAAACAAAAACATATGTTAAAAAAATCTGTAAATTTGGTCACTTGTAAGTTGCGTTATTTCTGTAGAGTTAATAGTTTTACTGTATCTAAATTTTATTTAGTTTCATCAAATATGATAAAACCAAATAATATGTCAAAAAATCAGTTGTGGAGTTAATTGGCTGTTAGCAGGACAAATATCTTCATTGCCATTCATTGCCTACCATTGCTTCGTTCTTGTCAGAGTGCACACTTGCTAGGTACCGTAACTACTGCCCGCCACAGTGTTGTCGGATAAACACATTGCGTTCACTTTTACTAACAGTCCCTCCACTAATTTAATTCATCATTGTGCACTAACAGGGCCCACCAGCATGAATTCCATCCAGTACTAATAATGTTGATGTCTCCCCTTACTGGTGAGTCAATGTTGACTTGATTAGACCAGGCCCAAAAATAACTCCCATTCAAGCCATCGTGCATTTTGTTGCAAAACTGCCCCCGTCATCAGGCGTAATTAATCAAATGCTGTCACCAATCTGCAAGCATTTACATCACTGCAGCGTGCTGCTTACTATATGCCTGTCCGCTCGTGTGTGTGCGTGTGTGTGTGCGTGTGTGTGTGTGTTCAGTGAGTCACCGACACCATCTGGGGTATGTAGGAAAGAGAGTGAGGGAGCATGTTGAGACGCAAAGGGGGTTCTCTCAAAACACACAGACAACTACCTCCCCCGCGTGTGTCAACAAACACATACACACATGCACACGCACACACACACATGGTTTATGTGTTCATTACAAACATAATCACAGCCTACATCTCACACCTGTGTTCCTGTCTCGGTTACATGCTTGGAGGTGCGTTTGTGTGCACATGCGAGGAGGAAGGTAATCTATCAATTCCTGAAACCAGCATACGTAAATATACATATAAATAAAGAAGCTTTTTTTGTGTGTGTGTGATACACAGCTGACAAATCAACCATTTCGTTTTATTCTATAATAATGTGAAAACTTGAAGATACTTACAGGAGAATTGCATGGAGGTAGCTGACCACAATATATCCCATCGGGTCTCCTGCAATTGTTTGGGAGAAATTCTATGAGGAAAAAAATGATTTAGCAAGAGGTCGGGTACACTTTGGACCAGTTGCCAGCCAATCGCAGATTACATATATACCAGGGCATAACTAGATGTATGAAAAAAAATGTCATTTTAAATATGGACAAAAGATTAGGCCAACTCGCGTTGCATTATAGTGGAGTATAAGACTATGTCTGCCATCTACTGGTGAATAGTGATATTACAATTTAAAGCTACAGTTAATCCCTGCATATGCCGATTTGCATAGTCACAGATTTTTTCTTCAACATTTAAAAAAATAATTTGGGCATTTTTCCTTTTTTTTCCACAAGGATTTTTTTTCCATTTCACCCTCATTTTCTGTGGAAAACTTTTTTTAGGCTTCCAATTTGTTTTTGTTTTTTTAAAATTAATATAAAAAAGAAATGTCCCCCCCCCCAAAAAAAAATATTATTAGAAGAAAGGTTTTTTTTGCATATTCACCGATTTTTTTTTCAGCATTTAAAAAAATAATTTGGGTATTTTTCCTTTTTTTTCCCCAAGGATTTTTTTCCCATTTCACCCTCATTTTCTGTGGAAAACGTTTTTTAGGCTTCCAATTTGTTTTTTCGAAAATGAATATTTAAAAAAAAAAAAATCCCCCTCCCCAAAAACATTATTATTATTAGAAGAAAGATTTTTTTTTCGGGGGGTGGGGTATAATTTGGGCAGGTGGGGGCTCTAATTTGAAGAAATGTGTCAAAGTGTATCTTTACAAACACTTTTTGTATCTGTACGTCTGACAGTGTCAATCAAAAATGAATACTATCCTTGTATTGTATCTCATCGGAGTTTGCCCAATGAAATGGAAAATGTGTACAAAACAGAAAGAAAGCCTTTGGCCAGTGATTATGGTTCACTTTGAAAAAATGGCTGAAATAAAGTCATTCAAGTCCCACGGATCAAGGGACATCATACAAGTTGTTTTTCTTAAATGCATCTGGCAGTGGATGGTCCCCCGGCAGCATTACCTCTGGATGGAATGAGACGCTAGTGGCAGCCTGGCAGTGCATTAAAAGCATAACACTCAATATGAGCGGTTAACAGACACTAAAAGTTTGCTTTGCTTGGAAAGCGACGCCAACATGTCGTCAATTTACTGCCGTCTTCCTGGCGGGAGAGCGCTCGGCTGGTGGAGGGGAGGCGGCCTCCGCACAATGACCTTGATCAGGGGAACACTTCAGAATGCACGGCCACTTGGAAGAGTGATTTCTGCCTGAAAGAGCGTCATTCACGGGGGGGAAACGCGAGGATGGAGAAGGCAGGGCTTCCCTGGAACGCTTGACGCAGACGTTTCATTACGCGGATTCGCGAGCGTCTTAAGAGAGAAAAGAGCTGCAGCTGTGCTGTTTTCACAAAACCCAAGCTGCCACCAGTTGAGCACACTGGAATGGAAATAATTTTTTTTATTGTACACGGTGAAAATAAATTGAAGGGCTTGCTTGACACGTGCCCAGTCAAGATAACAATATGAATCTTCAGACGAGACATCTGCACATATCTCACTTCTTTCTCGCTGAAGCATTGATGTACTGGAGGTGTGGATGATTTCAAACCTTACTTTTTATGTGAGTTTATATATATACTTTTCTGGTATATTTGTTTTCTGAGTTTGTGTGCCGGCCGCATGCACCTTTTCAACATGTAAACCAAGCAAATCACATGGAAGACCGTCGGAGTCTGTAAGAATCCATTCATTTAAATACTTTACTGTATAATGAAACGAACATTGACACAAATGGTTGTTCATTGATTTCATATTTTATCAATTTATGTATTTTCAAGTTAAGACGTCTAAGTCAGATGAACTACAAAATGCAGTTCATCTGACTTTAGTATGAATCATTATAAATGTGTGTATTTGTTTTCAAAGTTTTTAAAGCATTTATTTATTTGTTTATTTGCCATACAAATGTGAGTGTACCTCTATTTTAAATGTTTGCATTAATTTTGCCTTATTCTATAATATATATCAATATACTCTCGAATCACATTAAATTTAATTCTTTCAAAATTTTATTTGATCAAATTAATAAAATAATAAAAATATTGAAAATAAAAAAAATAAACACATTAAATTATATACCTCATATATTATATACTGTCTATACAGTAAATAAATTAAATTTAAAAAGACACATTAAATTACATCATCCATCCATTATCTGAACCACTTTTCCTCACAGTACATGACATTTTTATACAATGCAATGCAATAAAAACAAAATAAAAATGCTCAACTGTACACATGTTTTTTTTAGAGAGAGAGAGAGAGGGGGGGGGGGGGGTGTAATATTCCAAGAAAAAACTCTCAAATTTACAAGAAAAAACTTGTAAATTTGCGACATTACAAAGTGGCAAATTTGCAATTCCCCCCCCCAAAAACTAAAAAACATGGGAGGAAGTAGCATACTCGGATGTTTGTGCTAATACTTTTCGGTCAGGTTTTCAAATAAGGAGATAGTAATTGCTTTAGCAGAGATTAACCATATCATATTAAGCATTCACACTTTGAAGTGTTGGGTACGAGTCACTGAATCGATGTGTTAAAGCTGCTGTTCAGTCATTCACTTGCATTTACCTAAAGTCTGCTAGCTTCTAATTGGTTAGTGTTAGTCATCTAATAGCGGGTGAGGAAGTGTTATCACTGTAGCTTGCTGTGTGTAATGAGTAATGTTTAGAAATCCATCTCCATCCTGCCTTTTCATGCCAGTTTATGAGTTTTTTTCTTGTAAATCTGCAAATGTTATAGTTTTTTCTCTTGCAAATTTGCCACTTTACAATTTCTCGGAAATCTGTGTTTTTTTCTCTCGAAATATTACACCCCCTCTAAAAATGAATGAAACAAGTTTAGACTTTCCATATAATTGTATTAATGAACACCCAACAAATTCTGTGCTTTTTCGAGAGGTGTGGGCCGTCAAATAGAAGAGCGTCACTGCCCACCATGTTAGCTTAGCCTGTCTGGCCCGAGGCTATCAAAGACTTTGAGACAGAAAAAGAACATGGTGACACCTTGTAGGATTTATGAGGCGAGCTGGCAGCTTCACTCCACTCCAGCAAGTGGAAAAGAGGGTACCAACAGACAGGTCAAGGACAAACAAAGACTAACTGGCGTGGTATGTAGTGAAATGATGTAAGATGTATGACTGGTTGGCAGAAGCAAAACGTCATACTTTGTATTTATACCAGCGCTATGGTTGGATTAGCTTTGTTGTGTTTGTTTCTCTTGTTTCTGACTACACACTTCTTCATATGCTAAACGTGTGTATTATTGTAGGAATGCTGAACACATATGTTTCTAACCTTTATTATTTCAGGCACTTATTATTCCGCTCACTTTTTTGCCATGCAATAACTCCCAGATAATACTTCCGATTTACACCGTTCAAATTTCAACTTGCTTCAGAAATTCACACCTCTCCTGGTATATATGGTGTGATTCTACATTACTGACAGTATTCACACAATTTACTGTTAAATATCAACTTTTCCCCATTCATTTTCTTTTAAATTTTTTTTTTTAATTTTTTAAAAATATTTTTTTTAATTTTTCTTTTTTTCCCCATTCATTTTCAATGGCACTGACATTGAACTTTGCCACTTTCCACGCCCACTTCCATGCATACAACTTATGGTCATTACAGGCTGTCTGATATTGCTCAGTAGAGCAGTTGGTAAAGTGCGTCGTCCAGTAACCAGGAAGTCACGGATTTGAATCTCACCTCCGACTGTACATTGCAAATATATCCATGGCCATTTTGCTAAGTGATATACATGTATACCAACTGACTATCATATCAGGAAATTTTGTTCTTTCTTTCTTTTTTTCTTTTCTCAGAGCTCAGCATTGTTCATTCAGTAATCTTACCGATTCGACATGTCATCATCATTCTCTTTTTCCTTTTTTTGTATGTGCATGAGTATGTATATGTGCGGTTGTTTGTGCATATGTGTGCGTGTGAGTGTGTGCTCATGAATTCACCTAAAACCTATTAAAAAATCCCATACGGTTCACCTAAACCGAATACTTCAGAATCCAGCTAGAGGTTGTCAGGAGACCCGAGGAAGGATCAAAGAAAAGAAAGAAAAGTGAAATCCAGCACTGACCAGACATCACCTACTACCCACCGGGTTACCAACCAGAATCTTTCAGGAAATGGATTATAATTTCACTGAAATGATTAAATGCATGTTATCTTTCAGTTTCAGATGCCAAATTTTAAATAATACGCAATAAATACGGCATTAGCCAACTCTCTGAAAAAATCAAATTAGCTCAGTGGTTAGAGCAGTTGCCTTCCACCACAGAGTATCTGGGTTCAAACCCTGTTTGGACCACATCATAGTAGGATCGATGCCAACTGTCATATCAGGAAATGGATTATAATTTCGCTGAAATGATTTAAGCACATGCATTCAAATCTTAGCATTTCTACAGAAATTGCACTTTGTCCAGTCTTTGTATGTAATGTGATATTTTTAGATTTCCAAATGTATTTCATCTAACTGTGGTAGCACACAATAATTGCATCATTACTTAACTAAACGACATGACATCATTAATATTGCAAGTAATATGCGCCAGCATTGGACGCTCTGTGTGAATTTCCTGCAAACCACTACAGTGGTTGACATTAATAGACAAGTGCAGCAGAGCAGGCGGCATGGCCCGGAGCCAAGTGTCCCTTCTGCCCATGCAGCCGCGGCCAACAGCCAATTTAAGCCGTGTTCAGGTTGTGGGCCAATTAGAGCCATTGGGCAGAACCCTGGACAAGTATGAGATATTGGTCATCGTTTTATTTTTTTGTGTGGCAAAACCGTGCCATGGTGAACGCATGGTTGGTCAGCTGCTGGCCTTCTGCTCCCCCAAACAGATCCTGCATCTGTTTTAGCATTCTCTGGTATTATACTGAGCAGTGTGTGTCTGCTAACACTCATAAATTAGCGGTAGCTTGCAAAAGCCTGTAAATGCGTTGTAAACGTCTGTTTACCATCACGTTCATGCGGCGCCGCTCGTGGCGCCTCATCCTGTTTGGAACGATCGGGTCGAGGCTTTTAGCCAAGCGAGCTGAGACGTGCCATCAGTCATCGGTCCGAGCCAATGAGACCCTCTGCTCAGCCGCCCGAGCCAGACAGCCAGGTCAGGCTGAGGTCAGGTGGTCACGCCTGAGGTCAAATGTCAACAGACTCCCTCGGTGACCAGCGGTAATAAATGTCATGGAGGCACGCTCGCCCCCTAATGACTGGCATGGATGTCCAAAGGTGAGCAGTGGCTGTGAGTGATTCGCTCTCATGGGCCAGGCCTTCATTCATCACATGACAAGTTCTTCATTGGTCAAACAATAAGAGCAGGTCTTAGTCTTTAGTTTGCAAATAAAAAACTTCACTTTTCATATTTTTCCATTGCAATACAAAGTGTCCTAGTCTTCTTAGTCTTCTCTTGACCTTTGGGAAACTCAGGCATTTTTTGTAAATGTTTCTCTTTTACAGCTTGTGGCATTGAATTTAGCAGGAACATTTATTTTAGTGACATTTTTCAAGTCCATCGTCTCGTTACTCTTGTCAAAAAGGGCTCATTGTTTGGCAGTTTTTATTTCGTTTTGACTTTTTTTTATTTATTTTTTATTCAGTCAGTTGTGATCAGTTTTTAGATCAAGATTTTTAGTTTTAGTTTTTTAATGCTTCATTTTAATTGAGTTTTTATTTGTTTTAGTATTAGTTTAAGCTTCTTTTTTTTTTTTTTTTAAATAATGAGTAATTGCCTAAAGCAAGATTTAAAAAAAAAAAATCACCAAGTATTGTTAAATAAATGAAAGTCAAGTGCTATTCCCAAATTACTGCTGTACCTTCCGTATCATGTACGGCCGAACAGTAATGCTGAATTTTTTTTTTTAAACGAACCCTGAAAGCTCACATATGATGTTAATTGACAAACATGATAAAACTAAGGACATTTTTGCTATAATTATAGTTAGTTTTATAAATGCAAAAAATATATAATTTCAGTTAGTTTTTGTATTTTAAAACCTTTTTGAAATTTTTTTTTTTTTAAAAAGCTTTTTTATTTTGAAAACTTGATTTTTTCCCCCCCATTAGTTTTCCTATAATAATTATGGTGCAATATTGTATATGTCATGATTCAGACTGACTTGCATTGATAAATCCACACAATTCAAATTCACACTTGGCCAATTATCCTACCGTGGTCAAGAACAGTGACTCTTCCCTAGCTCCCCCGTCATCATTTCGAGATATGATAATTTTAAAATCCCTTTGAAGCTTATTCCTAGTCAATTCAGTCATATTGAGGTCAGCACCTTCATGTGTGGCGTTTGTATGATCTTCCCGTGCTTGCGTTGGCTTTCTCCTCCTACTCCAGCCTCAAAACGATCTTGACTAAAAAAAAAAAAACACAATGTGAAACAGAGGTCCACATGTGATGACTTGTGCACGCTCTCATAAATCAGAAGATAAAAGCTGATGAATGGAGATGCGGCATGAGGACGAGGGAGAAGTGTTTGATGCTTATCTTGTTCTCCTTCCTTCAGGTGGCCTCTCTCAATAACACATCAGCCATTCAAAGAGCATAACGGAGCAATCAGCCAACAATTTAACCTCTCCTCACACGCTCACATAACCACACAAGTGGCGGCGTGGCTGCCGATTCACCAAGCTTCCACTTCTCAAATTCCCTTACAAATGATAACTTGCAGGCCCCCCAGCGATAAAGTAATTTCTCCATCTCCTGTCGGGAGGGGGAGGTGTTAGGGGACGATGGAGGGCTGCGATAATCTCATAAGCAGAAGCTGTGGAGATACGGGCCATCTATTATGAGTGGGAACAGTCGCGCAGATAGAAGCATTTATTATGGGCGACAGCAGACGATGCGTTCTCATTGTGTGATACGACTGGTGACGGACACACGGCCATCCATCTTCAAGGGAGCGACAGATGGGAAGCGAGTGAGGTACCCGTGCACCGAGTGGGGAAGGGCAACACGGGGTGGGGGAGACAAAGTTAGAGTGCACGTTCCTTTTGCACGTTTGGAAGTACTGCAAAAAGGACTGTAGAAAATGTAAATAAAAATATTAAAATATATTAAATAAGAAAATTATTACGTCAAATGAGCAAAATGACCTGCCAACAGACCAAGAAAATTTTACTTAAATTTACCTGTAAGATTTGGAAAAATAAGAAAATAATACTTGCCCCATATCAACCGATGCAGTCTTGAAAATAGTATTTTCGGACTAAAAAACAAGTAATGTAGACTTTTTTTAAGCTGTAATAAATTTTTCTTTTTCTTAAAATATAGGATTTCATTTTTTTTTAAATTTACGCTTGGATGACTTAGCCTGAGTGTCAAGCAGGGAGGTAACAGGTCCCATTTTCTTTGTCATGACCTAGCTAGGAATTGAACCCACAACCTTGAAGTCTGAGGGTAGGCACTAGACCACTGAGCTGGTACTGAAAGAAGGAAAAATGAGCTTAGTAAATATAATGAAATGAACCATATTGCACTCTTCTGTTTTCATCTTCTTGGTTTCACCCCCCCCCCCCCCCCCTATTTATCTTATTACTAGATTATGCAAAATTTTAAAATAATCAATCCAATTTATGAAACCCCAGTTCAGGGCCTTTGATGTTGGTTAGTTGTCATCTTAAAATGTGGGAAATGCTTGTTTTAATCCTCACAGTACGTAAAACTGTCTGTTAACACTCAATGCCAAGACTGCTTGATCAAATAAGATAATTAAATAATAAGTATCGTAAAATAAGCACGATGATCTTGCCTGACAATTTCATTTTAAGTAAAAAATAACTTGTCAAATCAAAATAAGCAAATTTAGGTTAAATTTAAGAAATGATATCTTACTTAAGATTTTAGTTTTTGCAGTGTATGCACACAGTCACATGGCAGGGAATTGAATGTCAGTTTATTGTGGCCTCAAGCTTCACCTATGTAAATACATTACAAGACTGGAGTTTTTATTACCAGCTTGTAATATTATATTGCTCATCGCACAGCTCACCAAGCTTTTGGGAGTGTGTCGTAACAAATATCGATCAGCAAATGTAATTCCTATAAACTGACTGTGGCTTACACTGGCTAGACACAAAATTAGGTACACAGCACAATTTACAATACAACAACTATACAAGCTGGAAAAATGTGACTAGTATTTATGTATTATTATAGTTGAAGTTTGCAGTCATGTTGCACTGCATAGCATGAAAACTGACAGTTTATATTTTGTCTGTCCAAGAATGTTAAATAACAAGCAAACATTGCAATTAAGAAGCATCTCTCAGTATGACAGTGAAAAACAACAAAAAGATAAATAAATGCAGTTTATAATAATGATTTTATATGGATAAATGTTCTGCTTATCCTGCTGCTGTTCTGATGACTTTGTCAATTGCAGGCCAATCCATAATTTGTATCTTATCTTTTTTCTAATCATTTAAAACCTTTTTTTTTTTTTTTACCAAAACAAAATTCAAACAAACAAACACTCATTCTGAGTTTGGTTGAGACAAAAAAACAGACTTGAAAAACTTGACACTAAATTGCACACTTATGTAAATAAATATAGCCTACTATGCTGGAGGAAAATATTAATTAATATACTTGATATATGTGCTTCACCATTTGTTGCTTCACAACTATTGGGAATTTATTCACCTAAAAATGCCTGACTTGTATTATTTTTCCGCCCACAACAAAGCTCTATTTATTTATTTATTTATTTAATAATTTAAAAAAAACAGATACATTTTCTAAAACAAAATGTCAAGTTTTCAGTTTCAACAAAAACAAAAATATCTTAGCAAGTAGTAAAAAGGTGGTAGGTTTAGACAAGGAGTATCAAACTTATGTCACTTTCTTTATAGGGCTGTTGTTATTGTGAACCCCAAATACATTTATGATTGCCTCACAATACATAAACACAACAAATTGAATAACTGGTTTTGAAATCAGAGGTCAGTAAAAACTCTTTGTTCAAATATTACCTTTATTGTAAAAGGGGGATTGGTCATTTGGTATGGTTTTATGGTATTTTGGTATTTAGCAAGAAATATGAAGTCTATGCATATAATTTGCTTTCGTGGGCCACATAAAAAGATGTGCCGGGCTGGATCGGGCCTTGAGTTGGAAATCCGTGGTTTAGACTAAAACAGATTTCAGTTGAACTGAATTAAAGTGATTACGGTTGTTTGTTGCAAAACAATAATAATTGCAAGTACAGACTAACTTTGTTTGCTAACATGAATTAGCTAAACTGGTCATTATTATCATTTCTTTTATATTTAAGCGGCATCTAAATGTGGATGACGTCAACGGTGTGATTGCAGTTCATTTAAAATGTCTGACTTGTCCTGAATAAAAGTTGTAAATACATGTAAACTATTTATATATTGTACCGGTAGCTGTTAGCTTAGCTTTATGCTAGTCTAAAGCTGTTATGTCCAGCCACACACTTTTAAGGCTACTTAGTTTCCACATGAATGCAACAATTCATCTCTACAGGTTTCTGGCATCCATCTGATATGATAATAATGTTGTCTTGGCAGATTAACTACAGAATCTTGGGCAAACTAAGTCAATAAACACGCTTGAAAGGAGACACAGTGATTAAGTTGGCAAGCATGATGGTGGGGAGAGTGAGCGTGTGATGATGGAATAAGTCCAGGTGATATTTTTATTTGTTTAATTTTGTTTGTTTAATTCGGGTTTGAGCAGGCAGAGTGGAGTGGAGACGCCACACACACTTGAAAAGTCTAAAAACAGCTTGTTAGCAGTGCGGAATGACAGATGAGAAGCAATTAGAACAAGCCATATGGATGATCATATGGTAATGTTATAATTTAATAACCGTTTCGAAATAGAACACTTGCATAAAACAAGAGAGTCAATGTAAACAAAATGTTCGTTGATTCACAAATGACTTTTTAAGGAGTAGTTTGAATCAATTTACTGCTAATACAAACCAAATTACAATTTATAATGTTAGCTTTCACTTCACCACCCTTGCCTAAGTACAACTAATTGTAATTGTTGGCTTAAATCAAATTCATTTGGCATGTCAAATACTCAAAAGGATTATTTCTCCAGGATGCAAACAACACAAAGGAGTTTTTTTTTCCTGCATGGCTCACTTCAACAATTTGTCTTACCTACTGTTGTGTTAACGTTTGAAGAAAAATAAACTCATTCTCGCACCACTGAGATGAAGACCTGCTCTTTTGTTTAGGTAGCAATAAAAATGTAATTAAAAGATTTTATGTGAGCAAGTTATAGAATAATGCAGTATGACTCCAATTATAATCCCCGTTGTTTGGAAGCATTTTATTCTTCTTTGCCGTTCCTCTCATCAATTTATCAAAGTCATTGAATCAAAGATAAACAAGAAAACTGAAAAGAGAGTAGATGCAATCAGCTCTCGTTAAGGTAAACAATGATTCCATTAAGATGAATAATTCACTGCAGAGCCCTCAGGACATTGCTATTCATCAAACACATGGAAGATATTCATCAGTTTCCCCCCCGCTTTTAAATACAGTATTCCATTTGTTTCCTATTCCTGATACAGTAGGTGGTTTTCTAATGCAGGGATAGAGGGTAGATTCCTTAAGTTCACAAACAGTAAAAACTCTTCCAATATTTTTCATTTAACCAGCTGTTGACATAGAACGCACAGTAACAAACAATTTTGGGGTCCCGCATGGCACAGTACTGGGGCCATTTTTTTTGTCTGTATGCATAGCAATTTTTAACATCTTATCCATTTTTAAAACATGACAGATGCCACACACAATGAGATAAAAATCATCATGCGTGTTTTCATTTTTATCGCATCTGTGATGTACTCAAGATGACCAATAAAACACATCACACACACAACGATTTCCTCCGTCAAAACCAGAAGTTTGTGTAGTACCAAGACTAAACTGTAAGGTCGCAGCATGGTGCCACACAGTGCCCGCTACTGCTGGAAAATACAAAGACGAAGAAAGAGTAGTAGTGCAAGAAGAAATAGGAGACTGTCGGCTTATCTGGTAAATATGGTTGCAAAGTCAAATTAAAATATTTTTTTTAAAAGTGGAAATCAACCTTAAACATTTATTGACAACAATATGTTATACGTCACCTCACTAGTTTAAACATGACATTCTGATTAGTTGAGTTGTGAAGCAAAATCCATCCGTTTTTTTTATCTATCTCAGGGGGCGGCCATTTTGCCACTTGCTGTCGACTGAAGATGACATCAATGTTGCTCAGGTTCAGGCAACGACCAATCACAGCTCACCTGTTTTCTCAAGCTGTGCTGTGATTGGTTGTTACCTGAGACGTGAGCAACATTGAGGTCATCTTCAGTCGACAGCAAGTGGCAAAATGGCCGCCCCCTGAGGTGGATAAAAACGGCTGGATTTGGCTGCTTAACTCATAAAATATTAAACAGAATAACATATTTAGAGTAGTAGGGCTGCATAGAACATATTATTGTTGAAAAAACTTTTTGGGTTGACACCTTTAAAATCTGCTCAACAATCTTCATCTCGTGTTATACTCATTGTAATGTATTCAAAATATTTCTGACTTTCTTTTTTTTTTTCTGGAGACCTCAGTATAGTTCATTTGGTAATTTTACCGATTTGACATGTCATCATCATTGCTCTCTCTTTTTTTAATAAAAAAAATATATATATTTTAAATTTTTTATTTTGTATGTGGGTGAGTATGTTTATGCGCGTGTGCGTGCGTGTGAGTGTGTAGTCATTAGTTCACCTAAAACCTATAAAAAAATCCCATACCGTTCACCTTATATTATTTCTGACTTTCAATGCACTGTTAGAATAATGAATTCAGCATTCTGATGTTCAACCTATCAAAAGATTGATACTGACTTAAAAGACTACTTACTGTAGTCTTCCGGATCAAAACGTAATAATTAGTGATTTGTGGTTTCATTTGTCATTCTTGTTTGCATGACATCCCGTGGTACTAAAATCTATTTTACTCGTATCTTCAAGAGGAAACAGAGGGAGTGACCTTTGCATAGGTTAGCATGCCATTTTTGTTGGCCTAAACCGAAAGATGATTTACTTGCAACAGAGATATTCCTATGTGCCCGCGCAACTCCCGCATCCCCGACATCTGTAAAAGGTCACGGCCAAGTGAAACATACGGCAGCAACATTTTCGCACAACTAACACGAGCAGAAAGCCTGGAGACAAGCTCGCTGCATGTGTCTCTCCATTAGAAAGCCACACTCAACTTCAAAACACCACCGCATTTATTAACTATGAACGCCCAGACACAGATGAACAGTTTTACCGACATCTATTTTATATTTAATACACGGCAGTGATTGAATTGCAGGAATTTCCTTAATGTGTGCTTGTCGGACTTCCTGTTGCTGTTAGCTGTCTGGCCAGGTCAACTTTTGCTCAATTCAAACAGCTAAATATGTGTGGCTTGCATAGTCAGTCATAGTTTTTCTTTTTAATTGGTCAATGGTGCAGTCATGATTAATTCATTCACTCCCAGCCATTTTTACTGAAGCAACCTCCTTTGCTCCCGGCAGATTTACTGGATTTTGACTGATTTTAAAAGGTCCACAGAATATTGTGTTCTATTGCTATAAAAACATTGAACCTACCAAAAGATTAGAGTCTCTTCTTAGGATATTCCTATCTGTTTCCGTTTTGCTTCAATTCGCATTAGAATATAGCTAAGTTTCATTATTATTCACAAATCTATTTAGAATTGTGTAAAATTTTATTTTTTTCCAACCTGGCCCTGGTTGGTCTCTTATACTCTGCTGCCACCTGCTGGCCGTTTTTGTAATAACTATTGCTTCATGCATTCTCTGCAGTTGAGAGGATGCATCAAAGCCTTCTGTATGCTCTAGCATTATTTTTTTTTAATATAAAATACGTCTTTGGGACACTTAAAACATTAACGTATTAATACGTTTTTGGGAGCACATGAGTTAAACCCAATCTCTTCTTGGTACTTGACAAAGATAGTGTCAAAAAATGTCAACGATGTTCTTAGCTAAAACTTTACTAAGGGCCTGCACGGTGGCGCCATTTAAGCACTCAAATGACAAAAATAGTGGCCTCAAGCCTCAGAAGAAAAAAACTGATTGACATGAAATTTCTTAAGCACTTCCTGGTTAATGTCAACTATATAAAAATCCTTTGTTCATAAAATGTTTTAGAAACTGCTGCCATCATCTCCATAAGTGTGATTTACTTGAAATTTCTCAAGTTTGCCAGGCTGTGAAGCCCTAAAAGTTCCAAAGTTGGAAGCCGTGCCGCCCTCCATCCCATAACTTGTGGATTCTTGCACAGATTCAGCTCAATTTGCTCCATTTAAAAAACATAACAAAACTACTCGTCCCTCAGAAATGTGCTTCTTCGAGTTTGCAGGGTTGATACGACGTTAATGCTGAATCGCACAATACGTGGGATTGTCTTGAAATTTCTTCCATACGTTCCGCTCAATGGTTGTTGACGTTCAACCCAGTTTGAAACAACGGAGCCATCACTCCATACATGAGAGCGACTTGAAATTTCTTACAAAAGTCCGACGCAATGTCCTCTATAAAAACCTTTAGACTATAAACAATTGCCAAATTGGCACATTTGATCAGTCTCAAAATTTAAGAGGTTCCTTTGGAGTAGCTTGAAATTTCTCATACAAGTCTAGTTCAAAATCCACCTGAACGACAGAGATATGCCGCTTAATAGTTGCAAAACATAAGCAATTGGAGCCCCACAATTTTTTTTTTTGTAAAAGCTGCACTGCTGTAGATAATTTCTATGACTATACCTCATGTTTTTTTTTCTCCTTTTATAGATAAATAAAACATAAGAGGAATCTGATGCCTCAAGGGGCTGGAGTGCACAAACTCTTCTATCTCTTCAGTCTTGTGTACATCAGAGGCAACAAAAACACTGAAACTGAAACAGCTTACCGCTTTATTTTAAAAGCACATTCGATGAACATAAGAAAATATATAGGATCAAGTAATGGGTTCATTGGGGGTTCATGTCATTACTTCATAACACAAGTGTGTTTAGAAGCTCTTTGTCCTCTGGGGGTTAATAAAGTTGATTTAGGAGCATTGACAAAACATGAGACTCTTTCCATAGTGGTGTATTGGAATAGTTATGGCGGAACATTGCGAATGGTGCGAAAGGGCTGCCTCAGGGTTGCATACATCCAGGCTGTGTGTGTACATTTTTACTCATATTGCGAGGATATAAATCAGTTGAGATTGTTTGCATTGTTGCAGTTTGTCCAAGTTTTGGACACAAAAACTCTTCTAAAGGCAAGTTCTTCATTTTTATGATGAAGACTTAAAGATTTGGGGTGTAGGGAAGAGTTAAGTTCTTGGAAAGGAATATAAATAAATGGAATGTCCTCCCAAGTGATGGGAAAACTAATGCAAGTGTGTGTATGCTCGTGTGTGTGTGTGTGTGTGTGTGAGAAAGAGACGGAGAAGAGTGTGTAAGACAGATTGCCAGTGTGTGAGATGAAACAAAGCAATACACGTGGTGGAAATCAAAGAATGAAATCTCATATAATAATGGATACACTCAGAACTGATGAAGAGGATGGAGAGGAGGAAGAGTTCCGTGCAATTTTTTCTCACCTTTGACCCATTTGAAATCCTTGCAGTTCATTCACTGTATTGTCAATAAATAATACAAGGGGAAAAAAAAAAAAAAATATATATATATATATATATATATATATATATATAAATATATATTTTTTTTTTACCAGACAATACAAGATAAGAAGAGATAAAATAATAGTCCATCCATCCATGAACCGCTTTTCCCAAAATAAATAAATAAATAAAATGAAGCAAATGTAATATTGTGAAAATGAAGCTATGCTATTATTGGCTAAAAGGAAGAATAAAGTTATATCATACAGTAAAAAAATATTATGATAAAAATGATATATAACGTTGCTGTCCTGTGAAAAACACTTAGGTCCATTTATTTTTTTAATATATATTTTTTTTACATGTTTGGGATGTGTACATTCAGTTTCAGCCCATCAACATAAACATGTAAAAAAATGACAAAAATTGACATAAGCGTTTTTCACAGGACAGCGATGATGATTTAAAATTAGTAAGCAATTTTGAGGTAAAAGTACACAAAAACTGTATAAACGCATTAAGAAATAATATCAGAAGATGTAAAAAATATTCTAAAAATAATATAAAAATGTTTGCATAATCTAAAAAACATATTAAATTCTCATGAGATAAAACGTTTGTAATATTACAAGAAAAAAAATCAAGATTTTATTAGATAACATTGAAAATTGAGATGAAAATGTACATTAATTAGCGGTATTTTTTAAATTTTTTATTAAAGGAAGTATATCAGAGGAGTAGTAATTACAGTATATATAGCAACAATAAAATCCAAGGTGGTTTTAAATGTAATTTTTTCCGTTTTTCATCTTTGTTTCCATCTTATAAAGTTTGCATAATAAACTTGAACACACAGGCAGCCGTTTTTACATTGTGTCTACCATGACAATTACAAACATTACTCAATGTTTGAAATTGTCATTGACACAATACAATAATTGGAAATGTCAGTCAGGCCTGAAAAGAGTACAGTCATATTTTATAATGCAAAGACTGTCCCCATCCGTATGTACAGCACGCTAAGCTTATTGCTTCATATGAATACAATGCAAGGACTGAGACGAGCTAATGTAAGCAGAATAATAGAAAGCGTTTCCATGTGATGCAGTGCAGTTGTACGCTCTCCTCACTTCTCTGATAGAATTCCATTGTAATGTTCAACTGGGCTCTATCTGCCTCATTTCTGCTCCCTCCTCCAGGAAGAGCCAATAAATGGATCAATCTAGAAGACAAATAAAAATGTCACCTGGAATGTTTCCACAAGTCTCTTACTTACTCCATCACTCTTTTATCCCTTCCTTCATTTTTCTCCCCCCACTCAGTCGCAAGCGCGCCCATTCTCCGCGCCCCACCCCCCGAAAAATGTCCCTCTTTATCGCATGTGACACGGCGGGATAGGCCTGTCCGGGGCAGGTAATGATTTTTTTGGTTCTTATTCCAGCGTTGAGAGGGATCGGCGTGGCGCTGGTTATCAGGCCATTTATTACCCTGCCAGCTCACCACTCAGCTGTCTGACTAAATGCAATCTGCCCTGATTCACACAATTACCCCAAGATGGCGAGAGGAAGAGGAATAGCCCTCTCACCGTGGGTCACCAGGAGTTTAAGGAAATACACAAAGACACCTCGCGGCTTTGCTGAATCAGGCAGGCTTTTTCTTTAAGTGTACAAGCATAAAGGAATGGATATTCGCAGTAGTTACAACATACAGAACAGTTAGAGGTTTTGGTCTACAGGCTATTTATTTCCACTAAGTGATACAGTTTAGTTTAGCTTGCTGTGGAGCAGTTAGAATGGCAAATGGTCACCTTTTAATCACAATAATGGTTGTGGACTCACACAACATTGTGGAGGGATCACATACCAGACACTACTGGAATGCTAATTGCTATTAAAGTGGTCATCGCGACAAAACACAGGTTCTAAAAGTTTATGCAACTGTTCAGATCAGTCAGACTGAACTGAGTTCATTGAAGACTCAAATTTGTTCATACTGTGTATCCTCTCATTTTCATTCGAATTTTCAAGTAATGCGAAAATAAAACTAAATGGAAACGCTACAAATTCGAAAAAGGTGAACAGTATGGGATTTTTTTTTTTATAGGTTTTAGGTGAACTAATGAATACACATACAAAATAAAAATTAATAATAAAAAAATATAGAAAAAAAGAAAAGAAAAAAGAGAGAGCAATGATTATGACATGTCAAATCGGTAAAATTACCAAATGAACAATACTGAGCTCTCCAGAAAAAAATTAAAAAAAAAAATAAAAAAATTCGAAAAAGGGCTCAAAATTAGCAAAAAAGTTTTTACGCTTGGAGGGGGTAGATTTTGAAGCATATCGAAAAAAAAAATTGGCTATGGAAACAGGTTTTGTGAATAAACGCTGACAAGGATACACGTTGCACGTTTTGACCGGATATTACGTCACACGTACGTTTATAGTCACAAAGCAATGGCGGACGATAAAGTAAGGTATGTTTGGCGGGGCAACAAAACTGAAATCTTTTTGGAATTAATTAAAGAAGCGAATAATAATAATCCAATTTTAGATGGAAAACAGCAAAGAAACGCTACGGTTGATCAAAAATTACAAAAGAAAACGCATACGACATCATCGCTCAGTCGCTTCCTGTTTTTCTTTCTTCTTCTTTTAAATGACTGGTGGATCACGTCTCTATGGTGTATACCGCCACCTACAGCGGCGGAGTCCCCTCTCAATATTCCAAAAGAAGAACAGACGGAAACGCATTTTCAGAAAATTTGTTCAAAAAATTCAAAACAATTGGATGGAAACTTGACTAGTGATAGACTACAACACACATTCCAATAAAGGGACGTCGTAAGGTGAGGACCAAAGTCAACCAATCGGGTCCATTTGGTTGAAAGGGAGCTAATGAATTCCTCTGTAAAGGATTTATTACAAAGATTATACATTTAGATTATCCACTCTTAACCGGAGCGGATCCCCTCTTAAATGACTAATAAATCTTATGATTCATCATCACATGGTGAATAATGCGGCGTATCCACAGGGTCAGACAGTGACAGCGATTACAACTTCCACCATGTGGAAAATGAACATATTCATTTGTTTGAAGGCCGCTCAGGCGGGATGAATCCACTCAGAGACATACGATAGGGCCGGATTTACTAACTAAAAGGTTTGCGCGTGCAGGAACGGGGCGTAAATTTGATTGCGCAATAAAACAGGCATGGAAGCTGATCTACAACTTGTGTATGGAGTTAAGTTTCTTTCCACGGTGTTCCTGCAAATGATGTATATGACCTCAAATGACTCAAGTACCAAAACTATCAATATTTTGATTTGAGAATCGATTTGAGAGCATTTGATCAGTGGCGGCTGGCCAATAGAGGGCGCTAGGGCGCCACATTTCTATTGAAAGGCTCACCTTGATCCCACAGCTGCACACCCAAATATTCCAACTCAAGGTCTTTTATCAAATCATCATCACTTTGCTGTGCTAACGTACGCTACATTCTGCTTCACCAGTACAGCACGAGTCATCAAAACGGCAAAGAAACAGGCCACATTTCTCCCCTAGACCAGCATTTTTGTATTGTGTGTCTGCATGTGTGTGTGTGTGTGCATCTGCTTTTGTGTGTTGTTGTTGTGCCTGATGAGAAGAGCTGCTCAGCAATATTTAGCATTGCTGCAGAGCCATGCAGCTTTAGCACAAGACTGCGAGGCTCGCCGCCACAAAAGAGCAAAAAAAGCACAAGGGACCATGTGGTGCAGGCAGAATCAATCATGTATTTGGCTGTTTATTGACAAAATCCAGAAAAACAATATCACAGAAGCAGATCAAATAGAAAAGGGATCAAAGGCAGAGGGGAAACAAAACTTGAATTATTCATTCTATGAGCGTTCTAATGACAATTCTGAACTGTGATTTACTTTGTGTTGCGTTTGCGTTTGCATGCCAATATGACATAAGCTGCTCAAAACAATGGGCATCGTTAGGTCGTGTCAAAGCTGGCCTGCAGCAGCTGTTGTGCTGTCATATACGCCATACGCTACATTCAAACCCTTAGCCACCTACAAACATACACACACACACGCACACACACGCTCACACATGCACAGAGCAGCTGGACAGCGGCTGTACGGCGTGCCACACATGTGCAGGGATCCATCATGGATAACCTCCTCTGACACGTATTTCTAATCATTAATATAACTCAGCATTATCTATTTATCGGCGGTTTTTCCTCAGTTTTCTCAGGATAAAAAAAAAAAAAAAACTTTGTTGAAAATGTCAAATGATTGCTCTTGTTCTCTTGTGTTCAAACTGAAATTTGCACATGTGAAAACACCACTAAGTTGCTTCATTAGATCTAGAAAGAAACAACATTCATTTTACTTAGGCAGCCCTGTGTCAGGCGATAAAAATTTGTAATTGTAAATAATCGCATGACTTCAATAGTTAACTTACGATTAACCGCACATTTTAGATCTGTTCTAAATGTACGATAAAACGTACCATAAAATATTTGTTTGTAAAGTTTCATACTCTTGTTAACATAGAAGTGGAAAAAATGATAAACTAATAGAAATATGGCTGCATCTTTTAGTCATCGATACAGTAATTTTATAATAATTCTTAAAATTTAGTTAAAATTAAAAAGATGTACTGTACTGAAAAAAAATTGCGATATTGATTGGTGTTGAGGTCATTTTTTTCTGCCACTAGATGGCATAATTGCATTTGTAAGACGTTGGTGACAGCTCTGTGCATTTTTCTTTTCATATTAAGACCTATCTAATCTTTAACATGAAGTAACTTGTGAAATTCTGCACATTTTTCAAATTGTAAAATACAACCTGACCCCAGTCTCCACAAATATATACATTATTATCATAATTATTACTGCTAAATTTTGACGTGGACGTGTCTGCTGCGTTGCGACTGGTATTCCCCCAGTTCAGGGTTTCCAAGTAAGAGGTGGCCATTAATAGTGGGTTTAAAAAAAAATACTTTAACTTTAAATTAATGCACTAATTTTGACAACCCTAATGTATATATATGTTAATGATGAAATATGTTGCTATTTTTGACAAGTGATTTAGAGTTGTGTGCATGTGTGTGTGTGTGTCTAATTGGACCTCCCCGAGCTAGTCTCCAGGTGATGAATCTCATCTGCTCTATTCTCTGATTAAGGCCAACAGATGGACTGGTAGCAACACACAAACTGGCACATGCTCACACTCGCATACGCTAACGGTGGTTCAGTTCAATTAACATGAAATAGTTTGATTTAGTTGTGTTTTCACAACCTGGTTGAATGGTAAGCGAGTCTACCTTACAGATGAGGTTCGGGTTCGAATTTTGGTTCTAGACTTCTTTTGTGGCCTTTGCTTGTTCTCCCCGTGCTTGTGTGGTGTTTCACTTTTTGGCAATGACAATGACATGGGTTCGAACCCACAACCTCTGGGTTGGGAGACGACCACTCTACCACTGATCCATTTCGCCACCAAGACCTGAAAACCTGGATCCGTTGGTTCCAACTTCCAAATAATAATTTCCCCTCATACTGCTTGGACCCCTATTTTTTTGCTCATAGACTTACTGATGAATCACAGCTGATTTATTTAAACAAAAACAAAAAAAAGAGACTTGGGTGTGCCTTAAAAAATGTCTGCCCAAAGCAAAAGTATGAGGTGGACAAAAATAGGTCACATTTGATAGTGACACTCAGCGAGGTGAGGGACGTGACAACTGAAACTTTTTAGCTCAAGTTGCCAACTTTCACATTACTGCAAATTCTTCATCTTTAAGTGGTTTCCCTGCAGATCAAAGACGTGCACTGAAATTAATCCACGCCTTAACAGATGACCACCAACTTTCCCGGCCTGCAATTATAAGGACTGCCTCGTTAGAGCTAAAAGCAAGATTCATTTTATTAGATTGCTATCACCTAAAATAGGCTTCTTATTTTTTTTTATAGTATGCATGTTTTTTGGGGGGGGATTTTGCAAGACACAAAACCCCATCAAATTTTGAAGATAAAAAGACAATGTCCTCAAACATACTCATCATCAACATATGATTATGATGAAAATGAGTGATAGTTCTGAAATTAAATGAAAAATGAAGAAAATAGGGCCGTTCTTTTTGTTCTTGTAAATGATTCCTCTTTCTTCCTTGTCGTCGCTGTTGTTACATAACGCGGACGCAGAGGCGAGACAGTCTTGGTTTATGCAAAAGTGACCCCGGGTCGTTCTCACAGCTCTCACGCATGCCGCTGAGCAAGAGTCCATTTGGTCCGCATCCATTTGCCTTGAGGGCCACATTCATGCACAATAACGATAATTACGAGGCGCTCCAGCATGATTGCTCTGGAGAAATTGGTGTCGCTGTGGATGTAAGCAACCAAAGGACGGAAGAGCAGCCGATAAAATGGAAAGGATGCTGAGAAGAACTTTTGAATTCTGATTGCTGGCACGATGGACTACAGCACTCACTTGCTAAACAAAGAAAAAACATATACAGTGGAATATGAAATTCCAGACTGTAAAATCGGTAATGCAATCAACATTATCAGAGAAAAAAAGGCCTCAAGTCCCACAAAACTTCCGATTTGGAGGACCGTCACATGACCACACCTAGAAAACAGAACCGAGATTACCTGAGCAACTGTGATGTAATTTTCAGTCGACAGCAAGTGGCAAAATGGCCGCCACTGAGATGGATAAAAATAGGTGGATTTTGCGATTTAATTAAATATTTCTCAAATGCAACATTAATCAGAATACCGTCAACATACATTAGTGTAAATAAATTTTTGGACTTGACTTGCCTTTAATATTGTCAAGGTTTGTAGGAATGGTTGACAGGGAGACATGAATGAAGGGCAATGAGAGCAACTTTATTAAAACATAGGATGTAAGGTGAGGGGACAAGGACTGGACGGAACCTGACTAGACAGGCAGTGACTGGACTGGTCGTGAGAGGACTGGTCGGACTTGACTGGACAAGAGGAGGGCGGTAGTGTGGCTTGCTTGACTGAGGCTGGCTTGGCATTACGTGGGCGTCTTGACTGTGACGAGGACGACTTGACTGGGCTGAGACGAGGACGACTTGACTGGGCTGAGACGAGGACGACTTGACTGGGCTGAGATGAGGACGACTGGGCTGAGGCGGGGACGACTGGGCTGAGGCGTGGACGACTGGGCTGAGATGAGGACGACTGGGCTGAGGCGGGGACGACTTGGCTGGGGCATGGACGACTTGGCTGTGACAAGGACGACTTGACTGTGATGAGGATGACTTGACTGTGACGAGGACGACTTGACTGACGTGGATGACTTGACCGAGACGTGGACGGCTTGACTGAGATGAGGACGACTTGACTGTGACGAGGATGACTTGACTGTGACGAGGACGACTTGACTAACGTAGGCGACTTGAACGAGACGTGGACGACTTGACTGAGACGTGGACGACTTGACTGTGAGGACGACGACGACTCGACTGTGAGGCTGACGACGACTTGACTGTGACGAGGGTGACGAGACTGTGACAAAGGCGACTCGACTGCGACGAAAAGACTGAGACGTGGACGACTAGACCAAGACTTGGACAACTAGACCGAGACGTGGACAACTAGACCAAGACGTGGACAACTAGACCGAGACTTGGACAACTAGACCGAGACTTGGACAACTAGACCGAGACGAAGATGACTTGACGCAATGAGACGAGACAAGAAACACAGACTCCCACACATGACTTAGACATCAACAATGCTCCCACACAGACTGGATAAACACAACAGACTACATACACCAACACTAATGAGACACACCTGGGGAACACAATAGACTGAGGGCACTGATTGGTCACACACACTGGGAAGGGAAGAAACACACAAGTGGACGTGATCAGACATCAGACTAGGAACACGCATGACAAACACCAACCACAGACAAAAACAAGAACACCCAAAACTAAATAAAAACCCAACCACACAGAACCAAAATATGACAAATACATCACTGACCTGAATATATGACTAGATAGTCGATAGGCCATACACGCCCGTGCAAGTCGTTAAAGTCACAGGGCGGCCATCTTGCTCCTCCCATCTTGCGAGCACACTACTGTATAAACTATACGATATACATCCAGAAGAGACATATACAGCTCGTTGCCAGTTAGTATATGGCCGGGGGCGGGGTGGGGGTTTTGTGGCGGGGTGGTCACTATTTATTAAAAATAAATACATAAATAAAAATAAATAACAAGTGAACGTTATGTGCTGCTTTGAATACCCCCTTTTTCTTTTATTGCTTACTTCCTTAGACCCCAATATTAGATTTGGCAGAGGCATCTATTGTTGAATTACAGTTATAATTCTTTAATAATTCTCCTGCAAACATCATTAAGCATATAATTTATTCATGTATTTAAGCCAAGTTTTAAAATGTTTGAAATCCTCTTGTTCATGTTTAACAAACGTAAAACATCATAAATGATGCTTTTTCAACTAAGTACCGTCTCAAATATTCTCCAATTTAGAAACTGTAAATGTATAGGATCGTATGAAACGTTTCTTGGGAGGAGCAATATGGCGGCCTCGCGACTTCAAAAGTCTTGGCCTGTCGGCTTTCCAGTCATATATTCAGGTCAGTGCTCTACATTTAGATGGCAGTTAAGAATATTAAAACGGTACATTGCCTTTATGGTTATTAACTCTTTTATAATGAGGACTGACAGTTACACTGGAACATATTGCAATAGGGCAACAATGTACTATGGGGAAAAAATGTTTTCAAAAACACACCTTTGGTCAACGACCTTTGAGGCTAACTTTATGTGACTCACTCTTTTGTTACAAAGGTTGTTGGTAAGCATTTGTGCAAATGTGATTGAACACAAAGTTACTTCCTGTGAAATAGTGGTTAATATGTCTGTCCCACAGTTCAAAGGTTCTGGGTTCGAATCTCATTTCAGGCCTTACTTTGTGGCGTTTGCATGTTTTCCCACATTCCAAAAACATTGTTATGGTCAATGAAGATTTCAAATTGTCCATATGTGTGAATTGCAAATAATGGTGGCCTGATGACCGGAATTTTATTAGTTTTGGTTAGAGGTTAAAATAGTTTTCATTATGGTTCATTTTTACTTTGTTTTGATTTTTGTTTTTTAAATTTAGTAAGTTTTATTTATTTTTTTTACAGCAAGTGTGTTAATTTTGATTTTTTCCCCTAAAAATTCGGTTTTGATTTGTAAGATTTGAAGTGCAAGATAAAAAAGTATTGCATCATAATGCAAACTAGAATTCTTAAACTGTTTGACCTTTCTTCTTCTGTACAGATGGAAAGCGATACAGAAGTATTATTTTGTAGTTGCTACAGTATGTCCTTTGTGACGATGAAGTTGTCAGTTGCTATGCAGTTGCTATAGTCCTGTAATAGTCACTCTTATTTTGTAGTTGCTATGCGGCTGCTATGTCCTTTGTTTTGGTGTAGTTGTCAGTTTCTATGGTCCTGTAATAGTCACCCTTATTTTGTCATATCGGCCTTTTATTTTTATTTATTTTTTCCGCATTATCCGCAATAAATGAAATCCGCAAAGTAGTTAGCGTTATGCTTTACATTTTTTATAAATGTTTTAAGGCTCTAAAATCCCTCACCACACAGTTTATACACTCTTCTCATCGAGGCATTTACATTTTCTCACATTTATTTCGTTTAAACGTTCTCAATGTTGAAACCTTCATAAATTTGATAAAATTGGTGCATAACTGTTTAAAAAATGCATTCAAAATTACACCCCCCAAAAAATCTGTTAAAAGTGGACTGCGTTACAGAGAGGGAACACTGTACAATTAAAATGAAAGCTCATGCATGTTATTAATTGACAGATGAAAACGAAGGTAGAATTAGTTTTATAAACGCAAAATGTAATTTCAGTATTTTGTTTTTATTTTATTTTATGAAAACAAAAATGCTTTTCAATGTCAGCTATTTTTGACTTATTGAGCCACTTTCAGCAGTACAAAGTTCATATTTGGTCCAGAATAAATTTGATAACTTCATTATTTTTCATGTGCAATTAATACCTTTAAACATATTTTTTTTTCCATTTGCCGTTGACTGAAGATGACATCACCTGTGCTGAGGAATTAGATTACGACCAATCATGGCTCACCAATTTTCTGGGTTCGGTTAGCAAACTGAGCCATGATTGGTCGTTACCTACTTCCTCAGCACAGGTGATGTCATCTTCAGTCAACAGCAAGTGGAAAAAAGATTTTTTAAAGAGATTAATTGAACATGAAAAATAATGAAGTTATCAAATTCATTCTGGACCAAATATGAACTTTTTACTGCTGAAAATGGTTCAATGAGTCAAGTATCCCTTGAACAACTATAATAACATTGCCGGTGATTGACCAAAGTCAGTTGCGATAGTCTGCTCACCCACGACCCCAAATCAGGACAAGCCTTATGGAAAATGAATCGCTCCAGTTGCTGCTGTAAAAGCTTGCAGATATGAACTTGAATGTGTTTGCAATTGACCTTGACAAAGGTGCATGAATCTTGATTGTAGCAAGATCTCAGCGCTCGATACAATTGTGAAGATACTAAAGTCGCATTTTTTTCCCCATCACTTCCAAATATGCCAAGTTCTTCCAAACCAAAGAAAATAAAGAGAGTGATGAAGGAAAGATCGGAAAAAGACAAAAAGAAGGGTGGGGGGTGGGTGTCGGTGGGTGTTAACAGCTTCAATAAATCATCCGGGCCAGTCACCGCTCCCTGGAGAGGAGGGATGGATTAAATTAAGCACTCCTTGGACTCCCTCTCTCTCTCTCTCTCTCTCTCTCTCTCTCTCTCTCCCCCCTCTATTTATGTACACCCCCCCATCGCCTATAAATGCCGTCAGCTGATCGTCAGACGACACAAGCACGCAGCAGCTCGCCGCACAAAGCGGGAGAGGAGAGAAGAGAGAGGGAAGCATCAAAAAGAGAAGGTCGAGGAGCTGCAGGTGGGGGCGGGGGGGATGCCATGAGCCCACGAGTCGCCGGACGGACTTGAGGACTATTTCCACAGGGGGGCCGGGACTGGAGACTGGATTCCACTCTCCCCTCCCTCTTTCTCCTCTCCTCTTCTTCCCAACATCGATTTCTTCCTCGCCGCACGTGAGGCTGGCGGCGAGTGGACTTCCGCTTGTGTGCTGAGCGAGAGGGAGCTGTCCGGTGCTGAACTTGCTCCCGCTCTGCCCCAGGAGGAAGCCAAAGTGCTGGAATTCGCACACAATTCGAGATCTGCTTCCGCAAACTCTGCTGGCCACGCTGGCCACGCCGGTCTGCTGTGTTTGCGTGTGTGCGGACTCGTGTGTCTGAGTGTGCGCGTGCGTGCGTGTTGCACCACCATGCCGAGGTCTTTCCTGGTGAAAAAGGTGAAACTGGATGATTTCTCCACCGGGGATGATTTGGAGAGCGCCTACCGGCCCAGGACGGAGCTCAGTCTGCGGCTACATGACAAAGGTAGGTCGGGTTCGGCTTGAACAGGTGTGTGGATGTCGAATGTGCGCCACAACCACAGCCTGGGTTGGAATGTGCTGAGGATGCATTTGCTCGTTTACAAGCAGCTCAACTGGTTGAAGACGTTTTTTGCACAAAACTTCACTTCTGTTGAACCCATTAGAGTCGAGCAGGAGGGCTCAGCTGTCAAATTAGGGAATTAAACCTTCATATTTTTCATATGCAACTCTTTCTGCTGAGCTATTTGAAAGTGGATGTTTGCGAGAAGGTCGTATGAACTCCATGTTTCATTGATTTTCAGCTTCTCCGCCGACTTCCTCTCAGGCTAAATAAGGTTAAAGGAGACAACCAGGGGTCATTTATGACAACAAACCTTTCAACTTTGGACTCCATGGCTCATTTCAAGTCCAATTCATTGAAAACAAATACGATACTCAACAGGCTTCTGGCAGTGATATTTATGTGTGTGGTTAGGTCACGGTAGAAACTATAAAGTGAAATTTCCGTGAGCTTGTACAATTCTGAATTGTGAAAATTGTGCGGCTTAAGATGTTTTGAAACATCGTTGTGCATGACGTCACACAAGAGCTCAGAGTGTTTTGTTGTTTGCACTTTTTACAGCGGTTAACTTCTTTTACTTGAGATTATTCATGGCACGCCTCACTTTTATGCCACGGTCATTTAAAAGCAACTGCTATTATTATTATCATCACATTGAAACCTCCAGAAGCCTTTACGTGCTAGATACTTTGTTTGTGTGCTGATTATGTAAATAGCCTTTAAATAAAACAACCCCTGCTCATCAAGAATACCTGTTACACAACAACCAAGAAACATGCAGATAATATGACACTAAAATCGGAAAGATATATATATATATATATATATATATTAGTCAAGTATTTGATTGGCTGACTTGGGTGCAGGCAGTGTGGGTTCAGTGACTAACGGGTTCAGGTTAGGGTTACTGGTGACTAGTTGCCTTTCAGCCAGAGTCAGGATAAGCTCCAGCTCACCGAAAATAGAAAATGGATGGATGGATATTCATTTATTTTAAATATATATTTTTAAATTTTACATTTATTGTGATTTTTTATTATATATATATATATATATATATATATATGGATGGATATTTATTTCTTTATTTTTAATTTTATATATATATTTTTTATTATATATATATATATATATATATATATATATATATATATATATATATTTAAAATAAATGAATATCCATCCATCCATTTTCTATTTTAATTATTCTTTTATTATATATAATATAATTATATATATATATATATATATATATATATATATATATATATATATATATATATATATATATATATATATATATAATAAAAAATTACAATAAATATAAAATTAAAAATAAATAAATATCCATCCATCCATTGTATTGTATTGTATACTGTATATTATTTCAAGTACATATGTGTGCTTAATTTATAATTTATTCTGTTGTAAGTAACAAGTAAATGCTTGGATGTAGGGTTGGGAAACACAATTTTATAAAAATTTTAACTTATTTTTCCACCTGCATTGCTATTAATATGGTTAAAATGTTACTTCATACAGCTAATAAATGTTTGATGATGAGCTTCCCCCCCCCCCCCCATGCATTATTTTTCTCAAAATAGCAAATCCAATCCAAATTCAATAAAATCTCAGATTGACCCCAGTGGTTGAACCTGATACTGTATGTTTCTATAAATTGGCAATATTTTGAACATATCTATTAAAACTTTCCTTATGGCTCGGAATTACTACGTTATGAATATGATCTGTATATTTTTTTGGGATACACAAGATACCACCACATCTGAGGAAAAACAACCAATCAGAAACAGACGGTGTGACTTGCGATGTGTCAAGTACATAATTGATGACGAACGCATTGCACTTCTGTAAGATATCCCTAAAAATGAGATGAATAGCGTAGCAGGTACCCGGTCTTATTCCAAGGCATCAGTAGTCACAAGGGCGGCCAGTGCCAGTATCGGCGCCCTCTTGTGGCTGTCTTAAGAACAGAAACTAAAAATGATAAACTAGAAGAAAAGAAAGTTGCCATTAGTTTATATATTTTTTTAGATTGGGTACGTAGGTCTTTAAAATGATCGGTCTTTTTTTTTTTTTATGTAACAAGAGCACTAGTGGTATCAGTAGTTGGTATCGGCATTGGTGAGTTGAGAACTCGTACTGGTATTGGTCTGAAAAAAAAAGTGGTATTGAACATCCTTAGCTACCTGCAAGATTATCATTAAAAAAATGATCAATTGAGTTCGATTTCCGATTGATGTTTGCGTATGAACGCACATCATGTTATTTGCGCTTGTACTCTTTATTCCGCCTTTTTGCTGCACAACCTCCAGCAACGGCGTGACTCATTGTTGTGCCCCGTGAACTTTAATGCACCCTTGAACAGACAGTCTCCATGCATCCTCCACCCGGGCGCCACTGACACGTTGTTGCATCAGCGTGCGCTTCCCGCGAATGACCCTCACTTGTGTTTGCGCGTCGGCGAAGACAGAAAAAAAAAAACGACACAAATCTGTCAGTGGCGTATTCATCATGTCGAGGCTAACAAGCCCTGCGTGGCTTCACACGCGACCCGCAGCCTTCCGCTACCTTTTTTTCTACTTCTTCTTCTTCCACCTCCCTCCCTCCTCAAAAAGCTTGACGTGGCCGGAACGCTCACCGCAGTGCAGGATTGAGCCCGGCTGAGCCGCCGCGCGCGTTAGCGGCAACTTTCTGCTCGGATGAAGCACAGTTGGGAAGAATTGATATCCCGCTTGTGTTGCTTTGTGTGTAATGGGACCGCTTGGATAGAGAGAAACGAGTCATGCAGAGGTTTCTCTTCAGCTCGTTAATAGACGCAAAAATAAGACGACTTCATGCTGAGCATAAACGCTAAAATAAAATAAAAAAAATACTTAAGGAAGACGTATTTTATACAGCACAAGGCAACGGTTTTAAACCATACCTTGGTTGTTGGACCATTTGGTATTTAATTTGTTTAGTCACAGTAGGGACGTTGAATTAGTTCCAAATTTTACATCATTGGCTTCACGGCTGAACGAGATTAGCATGGCTGTCTGGAGAGGTTGTGGGTTTGAATGTAAGATCTAAGCTTCCTGCTTGCAGCAGAATCTAAATTGTTCAAAGAAGTGAATGTAAATGATTTGTACCCTGTGATTGATTGGCGACCATAACCCAATTATGGGTCAAAAATGGACCGATCCTCTAGCTCAGAGGTGGGCATCGAGGGCCGGAGTCCTGCAGGTTTTGCGTGTTGCCCTTCTCCAACACAGCTGATATATGATCAGCTCATCAGCAAGCTCTGCATAAGCCTGATAACGATCCTGTTGATTGGAATCAGCTTGTGTTGGAAGTGAGAAACCTACAAAACCTGCAGGACTCCGGCCCTCGAGGACCGAGATTGCCCACCTCTGCGTCTAGCTGGATCAATTTAACCCAACTTTGAGTCGAGAAATTGGTCTTTTAGTGTAAAAAAAACCCCTCATAAGTATTGATGAGATTCTTTACTTGGGTCAAAAAATTGGGTCCTTTTGTATTAAACAACCCAAAAAGTTGGGTCAAATTGATCCATTAAGTGGATCAGTCCATTTTTGATCCATAGTTGGGTTACTTTTGACCCAACTGTTTTTGCAGACTTTTTCACTTAAAAGTAGGGCTCAACCGATATGGATTTTTTGAAGCCGATGTCAAGTCGATACTTGGCAGAATAAAATTCCGATAACCGATTAATTGGCCGATTAATTAAAGAATACATAATGGTTCAAATAACTTAAGTGTTGGTCCCTTAATGCCTACACTATTAAATATATGGATATGTGACTGTTTGACATTACTTCATCCTTTAAAAAAAAACATTTATTTTTTATTTTTTAATATTTACAACACAGAGAAAAATCGATCGATTTTTGTAGGCAGGGTGATGTTTGAATGTCGCTTTTGAACGTTACAAAAATAAACAGCTGGAAAATAAATCGACCACTTTTACAGCTAATATCGGCCTATTAAATCGGCCAGCTGATTAATCGGTTCAACCCTACTCAAAGCTCAGCAACAGTTCACTAACGATCTTGGCCAGCATATATAATAGAAACAAATGAAATGGAAATTGTTTTTAAGTATAATTCATTGATATATTCTAAAAAAAAAAAGAGGCACAGATTTAACTACATTATATATGCTCTCATATCATTGCTAAAACAACCAAACAATCCCACAGTGGCATCATTATGTTGAACTGTGTTTAATATTTTTATTACCTCAATTATGACTAGGTAAATAAACAAAAGTAGAAACTGTTGTCCTCCTTAGAATGCAATAATAATAAGAATGATTGTTCAATTTCCAGCTCTAAGATAGTGTCAATCAAAAGTGAACATTTGAAAGAGCTCCTATGTTGGATCTCATCACTGAGTTGTGCCAATTGTCACAAAATTGGCTACTATATACGTTTTATTGGCTTTTATATGTGCAGAAAGTGAGGCCAGTGCCCTGAAAACCTGACATGACGATTCGTGGCTTTAAAAAGACATCAAGGGGAGGGAACTTTGAAAACCCAGAGGAGGTATATTCAGGCGTTAAATTATATCTAAGGATACAATCGTGTTTTCTTTTCATACTTCACTTCCTGGAGGCTTTTCAGTTTTTGATGGAAAGTTGTAAAAGCAGTCAGAACGCGTTGCTAGTCACTGCTGATGGTGGCTGTATGCTAAGCTATCACATCCATATAGAACACAGAACATCTACTTTGCTGCTGGGGAGGTCGCCGGTCGCCGGTCGCTTTTCCACTTCAGTAAAGTATGTTAGAAAACTAGGCTGCATTAAATGCATTAGCCTGAACGAGGCATGCTAGCAAACAACACCATTGGATGCAGCATGGCCATGATAAGGAGTTCAATTCTATTCATGAGGAGACTGTCAACAGCAAGAAAACGGATTGGAACAGCAAAATGGAGACTGCGGAGTACAACGTTTTGAAATGACTAACCTGCTATATGATAGGGATGTAATGATAACGGCAATATCGTGATATCGCAATATTAAAACTGCCGCAATATCGGCGTCGTCATGTCACAATATTAAAAACAGCACATCTGTTAAAAAAGTCAAGTCGATTTCCATTTGTGCAGTTCTAGCACCCTCTGGTGGTTAGTTTTTCTTTAGTGCTGTTTAATTTTCACAAGGCATGTTTTGGCCCTTCTATGTTTAAAATCCACGCTAATGGTCAGATGAAGAAGAATGTAATATGCTTGTGGACAAAGTCAATATGTGGAGGAACTCAATGTGTGCGTGCATTAGCAAGTAAGTGCCTCAATATTAACTCATTCGCTGCCATTGACGGCTATAGACGTCAAAAATTCATTTGAACTATTTCTATTAGTTTAACATGTTTTTTCCACTTTTGCTAACAAGTGTGAAAACCTAGAATTTTTTATTGTACATTTAGAACAGATATAAAATTAATTTGTGATTTATCGTGAGTTAACTAGTAATGTCATGCGATTAATACAAAAAATTCTAATTAATCACATGACTTTAATAATTAACTCCCGATTAATCACAAATTTGATATCTGTTCTAAATGTACATTTTTTTTTAAGGTTTTCATACTCTTATTAAGTGTAAAACTAATACAAATAGTTCAAATGAATTTTTGGCGTCTATAGCCGTCAATGGTAGTGAATGAGTTAAGTAGTATTTTGTAGGTTGTTTATATGCATTGCTGTTATGTACAAAAGCACAATATTGTGTGTGTGTGTGGGGGGGGGGCGTGTCCTAGCATGAGCTAATTTTTTTTTTTTTACAATATTGTGATCTTTTCTGATAGCACAAACCTCCCCACATATCGTGATAATATCGTATTGTGATGTTTCATTTGATTTATTTGTAGCAGGGACAGTACATACTAATATGCCATAATTAGCCAAAAGGCTATTTTTTTGGTTGTCATTAGCTAGATCATTATTTTTAGTAAAATAACAAAATAATTAGGCCAATTAGACAAACACTTTTATTCAATCAATGACAGTTATGACTTGATATAAGTAATTGATAAATATATGATGTGTGAAAAAAAATCAGCTGTCTGGCCCCATCTTGTGCCTCTAATTTGATATACAAGAAACCACCGAGCATGAGGACAAACAACCAATCACTGACAGAAACCATGACTTTGATTATCATTCATTTGTAGCTGGTAGCTGACCCTTTACATTATTGCCCTACACAAGCATCCTATTCATCATGCAGTAAATTTCTGTGTCCAGAACAAGTCCAACACAAAGCGCAGTCTAGCTGCGTGCATGGGTGGAATTTTCTTCCTTTTGGTATTTTGCTTGACTAGCGCAGAAGGATAGTAGAATGGAATGCAGCAAACTCCCAGCCAATCGAAGCGGCTCCCCGCATTCCCATCGAAATCAATCAGGTGGAAACGCACATTGCAGAAGCAGAACTTGACATGACGATAAGAATATGAATTCATCCAATGAAATGATTTCTATCATGATTCAGAGGGATTGTCTCTGATTGGTTGTTTTGTCCTCAGGCATGGAATTCTTTTTGCAAGCTAAATAAGGAGTAATAACATAGCAATAACCGCGACAGACCAGATGAAAAGAGTGCCCTGAGAAAGCAGCCAATCGAGAGATGTTTGTGTCTTCACTTGTCTGTAAAGCAATGTTTACATCATTTCAAAAAGTCCAAATCGTCATCAAATGGACCCAGACGCCAGACATGAGACAAAACCAAGTTCAAAGCCTAAACCCCATTGTTTTCTTCTTGCCCGACAGCCGGCTACATCAGCGACTACATCAGCCCGTCGGTGTACGATGGCGAGAGCGACGGCGGGATCAAGGTACCCTCGCCGGACCCCCTCTACGACGGCATCCACAGCGACTACGGCGCCCCGGACTCGGAGTCTCCCGACAGCCCCGGCTCGGAGCTCACCGACGGCTACATCAACGGCGACGCGGCGGTCAGCGACGGCTACTCGGTGGACGCCTTTTACATCACGGACGGCCGCTCCCGCAGGAAAGCCATGGGCAGCCCCCGCAGCATCCAGAGGCACACGTGCAACGAGTGCGGCAAGACCTACGCCACCTCGTCCAACCTGAGCCGGCACAAACAGACGCACCGCTCGCTGGACAGCAAGCTGGCCAAAAAATGCCCCACCTGCGGCAAGGTGTACGTGTCCATGCCCGCCATGGCCATGCACCTGCTGACGCACGACCTCAAACACAAGTGCGACGTGTGCGGCAAAGCCTTCAGCCGGCCGTGGCTCTTGCAGGGCCACATGCGCTCGCACACGGGCGAGAAACCCTTCGGCTGCGCCCACTGCGGGAAAGCCTTCGCGGACCGCTCCAACCTGCGCGCGCACATGCAGACGCACTCGGCCTTCAAGCACTTCAAGTGCAAACGCTGCGACAAGACCTTCGCGCTCAAGAGTTACCTGAACAAGCACTACGAGTCGGCCTGCTTCAAAGGGCCCTTCTCTCCTCTCGGACCCTTGGATGCATGACCCTCCCGGCCATTTGCAAAAAAAAAAAACGGAAAAAAAGTGACGCAAACTATTTTGTGTTCGGACCCGGCTTTCTCCTCCCTCGCTCACGTTCTGCACCTCGCTTTCCCCTGCAGCCAATTAACGGTGACGACGATAGCACAATTTTTTCTCCTCCAGATGAAGGATTTGAACTGTTTGACGCATGCACTTCCTGTTGACTTCTTCTTCCTGTTCCGGATAGAGACGACAATAATACAAAGGCGGCTTCTATCCGGCGTCGGGTTCAGACTTTCGCTAGGATGACGGCGCTGACGGCGAGCTAACGGCTGCTGGCTTCCTCTCTGCACTACGACGCGTAGAAAGAGTTTTTTCTTTTGCTTTTGGAGAAATAATAGTAATAATAGAGTAATAACAACGATAGTAACGCTAACGTTCTTCTGCACCAAGTGACCATTTTCTCTCCGCTACCGAGGTAGAAACAAAGACTATTTATTTATTTATTTAATTATTTAACTATTTATTGTTTACTTATTTGTCATGTATTTTTTTATGTTGCACTTTATTTTTTTTAAAAATTGAATTCTTTTTTTTCTACCGCAAAAGGCCAAAGCATTTGCCACTTTTGAAAGGTGTAGTCAAGTCATACAAGAATATGTTCTATGCAGTACCACTTGTCTAAACAAAGCATTCTGATTGATATTGTGTTTGTGGAATATTCTGAATGAAGCAGCGAAATCCGTCTGTTTTCATCCATTTCAGGAGGCGGCCATTTTGTCTAGTACAAAATGACATCCCAGTTGCTCAGGCCTCAAGTACTGCCCAATCATGGTGCCCCTGTTTCTTGAGTTTGGTCGTGTGACATTGGCAAGCTAAGCCGTGATTGGTCGTTCACCCGTGAACAACAGTGATGTCATTTTCAATTGACGGCAAGTAGCAAAATGGCCGCCCCCTGAGATAACTTACATTCCATAAACACTAGATACGTTCTTGTACTTCTTCCTACTCTCTTTGAACATGTGAATGAGGATTATTTTCTTTTTTTAACTTTTATATTCTTTCCTCAACTTTTATTTTATATTTTCTATGTTTATATGGCCAGTAAATTAACCAACAACCAAAATTAAATCAAAATCAGAATGTTGAGTTTAGAGTATTGGGTGTGCATATATCATGTTAGTAAAGACGTTTTTTTTTTTAATTAACTTCCTCTTTAAGTGCTATTTTTTTTGTAATTATGTTGTTCAACTTTTTTTTTTCTAACCGTTATTTGCATGCAAAAAAAAAAAAATCTTATCTATGCCAACATCACATAAAGCTTTTTTTTTTTGTTGCCAAAATTTAATAGACGAGGGCAATATTTTTCTCTTGGAGCCTCCGTAGGACTTTTTTCAAAGCAATAATCACACTAATGCATGGTATTTTATGAAGTATTACCTACTACTGTATAGCAGTTTTAAAAATCAGGTATGTTTGACTTCACCTATAGATATAAACAGAAAAAAAAAAGACAACTATTGCAGACATCAGGGAACATGCCAATGTAGTGTTAGCGGAACAAAAAGAAACAAAAAAGTCTTTCCTCTCTCGTTATGCACTGCCTGCCTCTTTGTGAGTAGAACTAATGTAGGATTTTTTTTTTGGGGGGGGAAAAAGGAGCTGGGATCAGCTGCTTGCCGGATTGGATGACAAATAAACGTCCATCTTGAAAAATTCGAACCGAGGTATGGACTTGGTGACGTGCAGGTGCGTCCACCAACTTTAAACGCGATGCATTATTCAGCCGCACATAAAGTGTACATTCTCAGACCGCGGGAAAAAGCGTGCACTTACGGCTGGACGGCCCGGCCGGCACCTTCACGTTTACCACCCCCCCCCCCCCCCACTGTATACATTAGCGCCGCCATTTTCCCCCGATTCATTCCTACCAACAGGATGAAGTCACATAAGGCCCCCCTTGAACAATACATGGTGAGCCAGTTGATAGCAGTGCGGCTGAACCCAGCTTCTCTAAACCCCGAAAAAAAAATCCGCCGTAGAATTCCTGGAGCTTCCCTGGAGACACTCGGAGGACGCGCGCAACTGCGGCAAAAAATATTGGCGCTCGGTAATGACGATTGCCGTTTACGTAACGCGCTGGCAGCGACCCGGGGGAGAACATCTGGGCCGTCTGATTAAACTCCGCACCCCAGTCAAGCTTCCAACAATTGGAAATAATATCTTTAATATGAACAAGTGATTCTTTTACAAAGTACTTGCGATAATTGCGGTTCCTCGGGCGTGCGTAACCTTTATTTAATCACACATCCAGATGAAGATCCCGAGTTTAATAAGGAGATTATTCAATTAGCCATTTGCTTTTTCACTACGCATTATCGTAGGGTTATAAGAATAAAAGGAGAGTTTGCACTGAACATGGACTTTTGCCCTACATTTGCCTTCATCTCAGATTTAAACTAACAGCTCTCATTTGAAGACAAACACTTGCGAGAATGTTGTGAGGCGGCAGTTTAAAAAAAATAATAAATTGCAGCCGTCAATCTAATCTTGAGCTCTTTGAAAAATGAGTCACAAAAGCAGAAGTATTTTTATCCAGGAATTTAAAAAAGAACTAAAAAGCAAAGTAAAACCTAAAAAGAATAAAAGCAATAAATCAACAGAGATGAAGATAAAGGTGTGAATAATTGTTGACTGTGAAATCGATGCAATACCGTAAAAGAGCTTAATAGCAGATAAGAAGTTGGAGAATTATGTGAAGAACATGCAATGGAATAATTAGAATGGAACTCCGGATAACGCAGACCTCCACCAAGGCAATACAATCCTCAGTGTGTCTCATTTGATTGGAAAAATCATTATAGATATTGTCCTACTCCAGCCCTGTAGGTGGCGGTCATGAGCATTACAAGAATAAACAAAAAAAACTTATATAAAAGCACAGAAAAAGTTCAACAGGATTTTCTATTTTAAATATCTACAAGGGGTGAAACAAAAACCCTTTTGAATCTTTTTTTAAATATAATTTAAAAGATGCAAATGTATTGAATCAAAACAAATTGAATCATTCCACTTAAAGTGAAAATAAATGTCTTCTAAATTTGACATGGGACACAGAAGCGTGTTCAAAAAAATCACCCAGGTATCAAAAAAGAAAAGAAGAAAAAAAAACAAGTCTTTTTTTTCTGCTAAATCCTTACAATTGAGCACTCCATAATTCTAAAATAAATCTTTTCACATTTCCAGCAATTATCTTCAAGCATGTTTATGCTAATAACATATTTACAAAGAAATCTCCGACAGGGTCTTTAAGAGCAATAATCCGCTGACCTGTTTGCTCCGGACGGCAGTCCTGTTTGCAGTTGTGTGTCTCCATGCGAGCTCCAGATCTTTTGCTCTCCAAGCACTTCCATCCGAATCATGTCCACCTTGAAAGAAAGTAGCACAATGAAACTAACTAGAATTCAGGTAGAGAAGAATTGAAAACTTGTACTAGCTTGACCTCTCTTCTGTTTTTTCTTTCTTTCTTTCTTTTTGTATTTCCGAGCTGAAGTGCGCTACGCTGGCCGAACTAATCACTTGTTGGACGAGGGTTTGTAAAAGGACTGAAGCGTTTTTAACCGCTGTACAGTGATATCTCTCACACTTTATCTCGGGAGATTCTGGGCTCTCTGGTGCAGAGGGAGGATCTCCTGGGTCTTTTGAGCCAGTATTTAGACAATGTAAGCACAATGAACACAAAGCATTTTGTGGCACTTCATAATAAAGAACTATCTTAACCAACAACGATGCTGCCTTTGTTGTCTTTTTTATTTATTTATTTTTTATGGAGTTCGGAAATAAGATTTTTTTCAAATAGCTTTTCATTCACTATGAACCGTTATTCTCAGAATTCTCACTTGAAAGTGAGAATAATAGTAGCACTAATAAAGTCAGAATTCGGAGAATAAAATCAGAATTCTGACTTTAAAGTCAGAATTCTGAGAATAAAGTCAGAATTCTGACTTTAAAGTGAGAATAACAGTAGCACCAATAATGTCAAAATTCTGAAAATGAAGTCAAAATTCTCACTTTAAAGTGAGAATAACAGTAGCACCAATAATGTCAAAATTCTGATGGTGTCAAAATTCTGAGAATAAAGTGAGAATTCTCACTTTAAAGTGAGAATAATAGTAGCACTAATAAAGTCAGAATTTCGAGAATAAAGTCAGAATTCTCACTTTAAAGCCAGAATTCTGAGAATAAAGTGAGGATTCTGACTTTATTCTCGAAATTCTGACTTTATTAGTGCTACTATTATTCTCACTTTAAAGTCAGAATTCTGACGTTATTCTCAGAATTTTAAAGTATTATTCTCACTTTAAAGTGAGGATTCTGACGTTATTCTCGAAATTCTGACTTTATTAGTGCTACTATTATTCTCACTTTAAAGTCAGAATTCTGACGTTATTCTCAGAATTTTAAAGTATTATTCTCACTTTAAAGTGAGGATTCTGACGCTATTCTCGAAATTCTGACTTTATTAGTGCTACTATTATTCTCACTTTAAAGTCAGAATTCTGACGTTATTCTCAGAATTTTAAAGTATTATTCTCACTTTAAAGTGAGGATTCTGACGTTATTCTCAGAATTTTAAAGTGAGAATAATAGTAGCACTAATAAAGTCAGAATTTTGAGAATAAAGTCAGAATTCTCACTTTAAAGCCAGAATTCTGAGAATAAAGTGAGAATTCTGACTTTATTCTCGAAATTCAGACTTTATTAGTGCTACTATTATTCTCACTTTAAAGTCAGAATTCTGACGTTATTCTCAGAATTTTAAAGTGAGAACAATAGTTGTACTAATAAAGTCAGATTTCTGAGAATAAAGTCAGAATTTTCACTTTAAAGTGAGAATTCTGAGAATAAAGTGAGAATCCTGCCAAACCTTCTTTTTTTTTTCTCTCTTCACTGGCCCTAATCCTCTTCTGTAAAACCACGCAAGTACATTTAAATGAATTCATGTTTGAGTGCCGACTTCCGTTGACATAGAAGCTCTATCCCTCTTTCTGGACACATCTCTGTAAAGTAATATTAGTCGAGCTAATATTGTATGTTTAAACAGATAGCGAGAGATAGTGAGAGGGCACAGTGGGCTCATTAGCGCTCTTAAGGCTGCAAGCTGCCCGGCGGTAATGGGCTGCTTTCCTTTGCTTAAACAAACATTGCAGTTTCCTAAATCAATATGTGGACATTTAGCGGCGGTTAGCTGGAGTGACGCAGAGTCCCCTTTCACTTTCAAATCTATTTTCCTTTTGGTTAGCTCAGACGATCGTTTGACCTTCACACATTCATCTGCTAATAAGGGGGAAAAATGTGAAAATGAATGAATGAATATGTTCGTAAGCTGTTTTGTCACATTGTGACCTTTTCACATGATTCATTTGTATCTCATTTGTTTCATCTATAGTATATACTCCAAAAACAGGCATATTCAGCTGTTGGGTAAAACTTAAGGATGAATCTAAAACGCAGGATAACTTTTACAGGTGAACTTAATTCAACCTTCTCTAAACCTTTGATTGCACGTCCAACGGTTCATCGTCAGTACTTTCCTGGATTGATCAGTTTTTAGGGCTCATCTTGGTCTAAATGTGAACAGTATCGCAAAGAAGATCGATACCAATTTCAATGCCAATTCTAATTGAAACAGGACATTTATTGATTATCTTTTTTTTTCTTTTTTTTCTGGAGAGCTCAGTATTGATCATTCGGTAATTTTACCGATTTGACATGTCATCATCATTGCTCTCCTTTATATATATATATATATATATATATATATATATATATTTTTTTTTAATATGTATATATATATTTTTTGTATTTTTATTTTTTTTTGTATGTGGGTGAATATGTGTACATGCGTGCATTCATTAGTTCACCTAAAACCTATATATATATATATAAAAAAAATAATCCCATACCATTTCCCTAAACCGAACACTTTCCGCCAGCGTCGTGAGGCCGTCAGGAAACCCGAGAAAAGACCAAAGAAAAGAAAGTAAAGTGAAATCCAGCACCGACCAGACACCACCCACCAGGCCACCAACCAGAGTCCTTCACCAACCCCAGAGACATCTAAATTTCAACAACTCAGGGAGACCTCAAGAGACCAAAGACATTTATTGATTATCTATTAGGGCTGGAGTGAAGCTAGATTTGAATCTTGCTAGCAGCTTCAAGATCACAAAGGCTAACTTAAATGATGGAAAGCCGCTCTTGATGCACACAAGGGCAATTGGACAACTCAACTGGGGAGCTCAAATTACCACCCGACAAACAAACACAGGAAAAGTGTGATTTTTTTTTTTTTTTTAACTTTTGTTAGCCATTGGGCTAGCTCACGCTTGTTAGCTAGGGTAACCAGGCGTCTCAGTTTAATCGGACAGTCCATTACTTTCACATTCACGCTTGCATTCTAATTCTCATTCATATCTAATCACACAGTAAATTCGGAGAGTGCTAATTTGACTCTATTTAGATTTAGAGTGGGACCAAATAGACTCAGTTTTAGAGTTATAATTAAACTTGGAAGAGCGTAAAATATAGAATAAAAAAAATAAAAAAAGGTGGTAGTGTAGCAGTCTTCAGAGCTGAAGGTCGTGAGTTTGCTCCTCAACCCTTGAATGCCTTTTATTATTATTTTTCAATTCTTTATTTTACTCTCTTCCAAGTGTAAATATTAGCCTACTCTAAAACTGAGTCTATTTATTTAATAGAGTCAAAACAGAATTTACTGTGCACAACTAGCCTAATGCTTTCCAATGTTACAACGCAGGAACGGTGTGCGGTAAATGGCTGCCAGGACAGAGCAATAATATAATACAGTCATGATAATTGATTGTACATTTGATTTTCAGCTAAATTGTTGTGTCCTGTTTTCAATTTTGAAAATCTGGTTATCCTATTGTTCCTTTAAACCAGGTATGAATGTGTCTCTTTGTTTGTGTGTTGGGTAGTTATGTAGAAAGTCACCCCCCCCCCCCCCCATTTTGTTTTGGTAATTTGTTTGGCAATTTGATCTATATTAAAAGCTCAACACTTATTCGCCTTGAATGCAAATGGTACACACACACATTCATTTCACTTGAATTCCCCCCCCTGCCCCAAAGTTTCTACAAAAGACTCGACATTGAGCGCACAGTCAACTGCAGCTTCACGTCATGGAGCTGACAGCACCTCACATCTGTTGCAGCTATTTTATACTGGTGTTACCTTCACGTCTGGTGTTAATCGAGAAAAGCTTATTTAACACTTGGCAAAGCGCCTTCCCATTATGTTATCGGCGTTTCTTTCCTTGCCTTGTTACTGCGTATTGATTCTTAATAGATTCACTTTTACGTATTTTAAATTGATGTAAGGACGTGACCAAAAAAGGATTTGTTTTGATATACTTTGTGTTGATGTCGACCGCAGAAATTAAATCATCTTGTTGCTTTCTGCTTTGTTGATTTTCGTGCTTCGTCATTATTATTATTATTATTTACCAAAGCTTGACCACGGGGGTGCTTGCAGGCCCCCCTTTCCCTTTTTTTGTAATCTTTTTTTTTCTTTTTCTTAAGAGCTAAGAGCTCAGTATTGTTCATTCGGTAATTTTACCTATTTGACATGACATCATCATTGCTCTTGATAGATATTATAACATTTTTAATTCTTCATTTCATATATTAACCATTCTTACACATTATTAACATTTTAATTCTTTATATTAACCTTGTCGAAATGTTTTGTGTCCTGTGCAGAGCAGATGGTGTTGATTTCGGTATAATCTGACCTTAAACTGGGACATACTATTTAGTCTAAAAAAGTTCCTTCTCAGCGCTTTGTGCGAAAACACATTTGGTCCTTGAGAACAGAATCTGTTTCGAACACGCACTCCTGACTCTGTTTTCGCCATCGCTCATGGAAAAGTACCCAGAAAGTATGTTTTGTCTACAAATGAAAGAGAGGAGGTCTTTTAACTATAAGAAGCCATTGTACACGCGGAAGAGACACATTTCGACGCTCTGAATCCCACCTGTTTAAGTGATGAATTAGAGGCTGTTTGAGTGTCCAGAGATCTCTGTTAGATTAAAAAAAACATTTTTGCAAAGGTGTTTTTTCTTACATTAAATCTGTCTTCAAATTTTGGAACACGCAAAGAGGAAATTTATTTTCATTCCTCAACACTCTCCCCTTTTTAATTTTTTCAATTTTTAATTTTTATTTTGTATGTGGGTGAGTATGTGCGTGTGTATGTGTGCATGTGTGCGTGCGTGTGAGTGTGTACTCATTAGTTCACCTAAAACCTATTAAAAATCCCACACCGTTCACCTAAACTGAATCTGAATACTTCAGAATCCAGCTGGAGTCGTGAGGTTGTCAGGAGACCCGAGGAAGGATCAAAGAAAACAAAGGAAAGAAAGGTCTTTTTATAGTCTTTTTCTGACATAATGATCCGATTTTTTTGTTTAAAAAAACCCCCAAACAAACTCTGTTGTTGCTGCTGTCAACATGTGTAGCATCTGAGGCTAAAAAAAATCTCCGCTATCTAGAAGAGCGGCGCTGCTTGAAAAAGACACAATGCAGCAGCACTTTGCAGTTTTATCAAGTTGACTACATCTCACGACTTCAACGAGAAAATTGGTTTCACAGCAGTGCCGGTGCACACCTATGAATCACCTTCAGCACCCCCCCACCGCCAAGCACGAGATTCTTTTCATCCCTCTATCGCTCCCTCCCCCCTCCATCATCATCATCATCATCACCACCACCACCCTTCTGCCTCCAACCTCTTCGCTGCCAAGTCGAACCAGGCCAATCGGGCCTGCAAGTCATTTAACTCCTGCTAGATGATAAGTCTTAGAATATAGCTCCCCTCAGATAATAAGCTTTATCGCTTGATTGCTCTGCACTCTCCCCCACTGTCTTTAGATTCCTGTCCAGGGACCAAGTCAAGCGAATCACACCATTTCCTTCCTGGCAAGTCAAATTAACACTCTCCGTGCGCGCGCGTGTGTGTGTGTGTGTGTGCCCGTGTCTGTGATTAGCAAGGATTGAGAGAGCGCCAAGGGTGTAAAATAAAATCCAACAAGTAACGGTTAAGTAACAATAGTGAGGACACCTGTATCGTTAAACAGCTCTATCTACAGGTGTCTAATTAAACAATTATTTTGTGGTGAATTTACATCGCTTTATATGTTTCCATGCCTCATCAGCAGTAAACCGCCTCTAGAATCTTTCAAAAGCTCAAAAGTCCGCATATACTTATGCAGCACTAATGAATAAGAGGACAGCCAGGCAAAAAAGTGGCTACTCAAGTGAAAATGATATTAAATCGAGGTCACGTCGGGCGTGAAAGGGCAAAGATGTGTAATAATGTGATGTCATGGTGATGACCTCCACTTGTATGTGATCAGTGCAGGATGAGCGAACAGCAATCTAATGGCTACGTGACCTTTTCCCACCCCTTCGCCCGTTTTTGGATCCACTCGAGCTCACTTTTCATTTTTGGACGGAACAAAAACTCAGCTTTAAGGACTTTTACTTAAGTTATTGAGTTATGGTTTAAAACTTAGATCACACATCTGTCATTTTGGATTTTGTGAGGTTGCCCTGGAGTCATCAAGCGTAAGTTTAGTTCTGATTTTCTGCATATCCAGATAATCGCACTGGGGAAGAATAAAAAAAAAAAAATCTGTTGAGTTGGATTTTTATGCTGATTAAAACTAAAATTGGCATGTCGATTCCAAAATTGCAGTCACTTTTTTTGTTTTCCTGGATTTTGACAGATTTTGCAACATCCACAGAATATTCTGTTCTATTGCTATAAAAACATGGAACCTACCAAAAGAAAGATTAGAGTCCCTTCTTTCATCAGGGAAAAAAGTACATTTGCATCTATTTCCGTTTTGCAGCAATTAACATTAGAATGTAGCTAAGTTTCATCGTTATTCATAAATCTGTTGAAAACACTGGGAAAAAGAGCTTGTTGCAACGTGGCTCGATCTCTTATACTCTACTGCCACGTTTTGTAATAACGACCATTGCTTAAAGCAACCTGTATCAAAGCCTTCTATATGCTCTAGCATTAAAAAAAAGCCATATAAATACATTTTTGGGAGTTCAGGACAAAGTATTACAAAACATATTTATACGTTTTTGGGTTTGAATGAGTTAACCTTGTAACCATGGGAATACCGTTGTAAGTAAATTTTTTTTGTGCTTTTTTTTTTTTTTTTTTTACCTTTTTGAAGCTTGTATATATATTTCTCACATTTATTATTATTATTATTTTTTTTTTATAAAGCGATGATCCTATAGCTCAAAAACTTGACGTGGTAGAGAAAAACAGATCCGTTTTGGATTCTGTACCCCAAAAAATTGGTAAAAGACCTCACTCAAAAACATTGTGCCCCAATCTGATTTAAAGATGACTCCAATGCGAATAAGCATTGTGTGTTTTGTATTGGAGATAATGTACGGTTTCACATCCTGAGTACAGACGCTCCCCTACTTACGAACATTCGAGTTACGAACAACGGTACATACGAACATTGCTGCGCGTACAGTATGTCGAAAAATGTTCGGAAAGAAATGCTGCAAGTTAGATTTTGTATTGCGCGTAGTGCTTCTTTCCGCCGCTAATACCGACGATTGGCGCTGTGAGAGCTCATTGGAGGCTGAGCAACGTGGCGAGGAGGAGGAGGAAGAATTGCCGGTCCCCATGAAGCAGGAAATAACTTTTGAAGCCGATTCCAGCGACGACGAAGAATCTCTCATGATATAAAATCCTCCTCTTCCTCCTCCTCCATCATCTCCTTAAGCATCGAGTACATCTTCCAAAAGTAAGTTAAACTTCATTTTATTTATCTTATTACGTACATGTACATACTGTGTGTGTGTGTGTCTCGCTCTCTCTCTCTAACATACGTAGTACAGTACTGTACGTATTCTCTCCATTTTATTAAAAGTTTTTTTCAGTACAAACCAATGCAGGTTACTTGTACAAGCCTTAAACATACTTATATAAACCTTCAATATACTTATATAGGCTTTAAACATAAATTATAATACAAAATATAGCACTGAAGCAACTTACGAACAAATTCACCTTACGAACGATCGTCCGGAACGTAACTCGTTCGTAAGGTGGGGAGCGTCTGTAGTTTTATACCTATTGTTATTGTACTGTATCATTGGCAGTGTATCAAGATATAGCCTGGCAAATGGAAATGTACATCTGTAAACACAGTTTGCTCATCTGAACTTTACCCTAAAAAAGGAATACTGCTTGGGAAAAAACTTGGCTTTTGGGTAAAAATGTGTAAATCAGTCAAAGAATGTACTACAGTCATTAGCATTAGCATGATTCCTACATCTTCAGCTCTCACTCCCGTGCTGGATGTTGGGAGCAATGAGGTATAAAGGACAAGGCTGTGAACATTTTCACCACATTGGAGGCTATTTGTAGAGATGGCTGCTGTCATCAGAAGTATCAACAAGTGCTGTTCACAGCCCTGGCGGAGGTGTGGACTGTTCTGTCAGTCTGGTTCTTGAATCTTTCCAGAAGCGGCATTTCTGTAAGTTGATTGTAGCAAGCACATGCCACTTTTACATTCCCCCTAATGGCCACCACAGTTGGCTGGCAGATGCGCATGCTAATTCCAGCCCTGCTTGTCAGCGAACAGGCTCGTTCCCTGGGAAGAGCGTTTTACAGGAGAATATTTTCAGGAGCGATGGGCATAGATGCTGAACAAAAGCCCAACAGCGTTGCTTCTTCTGCGAGAGATTTGTTGAAAAGGATGTCAAAGCTACAAAGAGCTACGTGGCACTTTAAAAATAGCAGTCACTTCTGGTTTGGGTGGCAACAGGCCTGATATATTGGAGAACTGGTCTCGTTGAACTCGGTTCCTCTGCGGCGGTGCTAACAAGACACACGGGGAGATCTCGTGTGTGCTTCCTGCTAGTATTCATATTTGGTTCTTCTTTTATTCCACAGTTTGTTTTAAGACGAAAATACTCTGAATAAACCCGCAGTGCTACGACCACCATGTCAATCAATTTAATTGATTGCACGTAGTCTAAGTCATAAACAATTAAAGGTGTGAAGTGTAAGGCACTTTGTGTGGGGTGTGAGAGAGTTTTGGGGGTTGACGACTCTAGAAAATATTTTTTTCTCTCTGATAAATCGTTTGCAAAGGGGCCATGACTTTCTGCATCATGGTTTGACTTCAGTGTCATCTCCTAGTGCAGGGGTCTGCAACCTGTGGCTCCGGACCACAACCTGTGGCTCTTTAGTCCCTCTCCTGTGGCTAGTTCTTTATTTTGATAACATATATTTCAAATAAATTCACGATTTAGATAAAAAGTGAATAATTAACTATCCCAATTTTTAAGTAAAATAGAAATAGAAAAATGAAAGGTCGCCTAAAAATGTCCAAATCTGATCATGAAATGTCAAAAAAATTAAGGGGAAAAGTAAAAATTTACCATAATGTCCATGAAATTGCCAAAAATGTCAGAGAATTGAATTTAAAAAGACATAAAAGAAAACGTTAAAAAAATAACTATAAATTGTCCAATAACAAAAGAAGAAATCCCGAAAATTACCAGAAAAGGTAAAATTGCCAAACAGTCAGAAAATAGATTTTAAAAAGGCAGAAATGAAAACATTTGCAAAGTAACTATAAAATGTCCAAAAAGAAAAGAAAAAGAAAAAAATATGAAAAAAAAAATGGAAAGGAAATGTTCAAAGGTAACCATAAAACGCCCCAAAAACAAAAGACAAAATCCTCAAAATTAGCATAAAATGTCTACAAAATTGCTTAAAATTGATAGGAAAAAAAAGTAGATTTTTTTTTAAAAAAAGGGCATAAAATATTCAAAAAAGGAAGGAGAGGCAAAAAAAATTATGACACTTTTTCCATAAGATTGCCCAAAATATCAGAACTTTGACAGAAAGACAGAAAAGTCTCAAATGTATGAAAGACTTCATATGAAAAATTCCCCCCCCCCCCCAAAAAAAATAAAAAAACCCCGGAAAGGTAGATTTTTTTTTTTTTAAAGGCATAAAATATTCAAAAAAGGAAGGAGAGGCAAAAAAATTACAGTACGATGTCCATAAAATTGCCCAAAATATCAGAACTTTGACAGAAAGACAGAAAAGTCTCAAATGTATGAAAGACATCGTATGAAAAATGACCCCCAAAAAATAAAAAAACAGAAGATGAAAGGTAAAAGAAAATGAATCTCAATGTATTGGCTGCTGCATATTTTGAGTTACTTTGTAGCGTCAGGTTTCCTTGAGCCCTCTATATTGTGGCTTGCATCCTTCTCTGCCCGCACAATCCACACAATCCACACGATCCAAAGGCAATGCATTCTCTTTGACATCTTCCCGCATGAAACTAATGTTCGCATCCACGGAGTTAATATGTTCAGTGAATGATTGTACTTCAACATTGCCTAAGATTGGAAACCCAAGCGCCAAACATTTCAAACTGCCTTAAGGATTGAACGTGAAACATCTTCAACAACCAAAAAGTCCAGCTTCCTCTATTCAACTTTTTCAAATCAGCATAGACATGGTTGTAAGTTTAAAAAAAAAACAAGCCAATGGATGTACAGTACATGTCCAACACCATTATAGATCATAGAAGTAGGCGCCATCAGCAACAAATGTGATTCTCCTTATTATAACCAAGTGTGCCATCAAAATGATTTTCAAGCTTTTACCTTAGAACGGAATTAGAAATGCATGGCCTTCGAGAACCAGAATGCATCCCAATGGGCAGTCGCTGGATTTTCTCATGCATTCTAATAAGCAAGGGAATAATCACAGTGGGAGTTGCCTTTCATCAGTGCTACAACGCAGTCATACGACATGTCATAAATACAAACAAAGCTAGGAATTTCAGGTTGTAGTCTAGGAAAATGTTATGCCTTTTGAAAAAAGAGGGATGTACAATGTTGGTCATGATGAGAGCCGAAGTACACTATGCTTTAAATACTGTATACAAAATGTAACCTGTGTTTTGCACATAATAAATGTCTATGTTGGATGTAGCGGGCAGACGACTATATAATACAGCCAAATCAACAAATGAAAATCTTGGCCAGAAGAACATTTTGGAATGAGTGAAGACCTAAATCGTATTGAAAATCTGTGGGTTACATCTAAGAGTGGATACAATTGATTATTTATTTGTACGTAATTGAATTCCACAGGTTGTTGCTCACAGAGATTTTTGCCAAATGTTCTGAAATAATTGATTGTTTGGTGTTCACTCTATACAACCAATGTTCAATCTATCCAGTCTCTTGCTTAATATACGGTGGATATCAAAAGTCTACACACCCATGTTCAAATGCTAGGTTTTTGAGATATAAAACAAATGAGTGGAAGATAAATCTTATCAAAAATATTTTTCACCGGTAAATTAAATAAATAAATAAATAAATGTCCAATTTCATTCAAATTTACATTACGTGAGACATCACACACCTGCCACCAATTAAAGTGCATTTTAATTGCCTCCAATTAACCAAATCAATGTCTCACTGCAGTTAGGGTGTTCTTTTGCTGATGAGCAGAACCAAGCAGAACTTTTGGAATCCTGACCAAAAAGTATAAGGATAGAATGACGGTCGATTATCGGTGCCGCTATTCGACATTTTGACAACATAAGCCTTTAAAAAAAAAAAAAAAAAAAAAAGCCAGAAAAGAGATAAATTTCAAACTGGGGTTAACTTCAGGGAATTGTTTATTTACAGTATTTGTATTCAGTTATAAGGGCCATTCTCACGTGTCACGTGTGACATTCTCACAACAATTCTTCCCGTGTGTTTGTGAGTCACACACGTGACAACAAATTTGCCTCAGCGTCTCTGAGAAAGGACGTGAAAAAGCTAAACTACTTTGATGACCTAGCTAATCTAAGACACAATTAATATCCTATATTTTATAATGTCTCAATTATTGTCTAAACTTGAATTCCAGAAGAACAACAGAATTGTTGTGAGAAGGACCCATTTTTTTTTTAAATTTACTTTAGAAAACCTTAGCTAACTATTTACTTTAATTTAATTTAATTTAATTTATTATTTATAAGAATTTAAAACAAAACAGTTTAATCTCTATGTCAAAAATTCAAAGTAAATCTTATAACATGTTGCAAATTTTATCTATTTATGTATATATTTATTTTTTAAGAAACATGCATAAAGGATCTTTGTGCAGTTTGTCACTTTTTTACTCGCAGGCTCGTTCATGGTGCACGTGCGAGCCGAGTACTAGTAAATGAGGTAAAGAAAAACTCCGCCCCACCCCTCCCCAAAGGAACTGTGGAGTGTGCAGGGTCCGCACACTCTACTATAAAGGGAAGTTAAAAGCTGATAGGTGCAGTCAGAGTAAAACAGTCAGGGCTCTTCGTACTCATCTGGGCATTGGTGGAGCATGCATGATGTCGAAAAACCTGAAATATGACCTTTTTAAACGGCACATTTCACCTTTAATGGAATTACAACAAAGTTAAGAGTTGGATTTGTGCAGCATATTTGAAATTATTAATATTTTTTTAATATCAGCCCTGGAAAAAAAACATACTGGTCCATCGCTACCAAAAAGTTCAGCCTTGGTTTGATCAGACATTTTCTCACAGGAGATTGCGTGACAAAAAAACCCCCAACAAAAACAATGAGGGCGTGTTGTCATCATGAGTAATAGCGCGTACTGCATGAGCGCCTTGCACACCTGTATGGACACAAGTCAGTGGGTGGCCAAGCAGGTGATGGATGAACCTCGAATCCTGAGCCACTATGCCAATATTACAATAGCACCGTGCTATACGGACTTTGATTCTTCGCTAGATGAGAGATGAAAACAACATAAAATGAACGATTACCGGCTATTGGGGTCACGCACGCACACACACTTAAAAATAACAGTAATTATTCATCATCGCTCAAAAATTTATAGGCCTCTTTATTTGACTTGGAGAATGGATGGGAGCACGGGTCTGCCTGCAAGCTGTGTAGCTAAGCAAATACTCCCTCCGAGAGAGAGAGAGAAGGAGAGAGAGGCAGACAGGGAGGCAGAAGGGGAAGAAAAGAGAGAATGTGGGAGGAGAATAGGAAATGAGATTAAAAGGCAAACGACATAGAAAGTGAGCGAGGGCGCGGGAGAGAAAACACTCGGGGAGTTGAGCCGAAAGAGAACGACAGAAATGGGTAAGCGAGGGAAAGAGGAGGAGGATGGAGGGATGGAGGTAGCTCAGGGGGGAGAGGAAGGAGACTTGACCCAGATTGGAAGCCTAACAGCAACAGCAGCAGCAGCCGAGTGAGCCGGTGAATGTTTAATGGGCTTTGACACACACACACACACGCGCGCGCACACACACGTGCACACACACGTGCACGCACACACACTGTTGACTGGGACTCTTGTTGCTGGAGTTCAGTTCAGACCTGTTGAATTGCAGTAATGGTGATGCTATTATCATTACATTGGCAATAAAAGAACATGGAGTGGCTTAATTAGACACAATAATGAGATGCGATATCATTTCAATGTGAATATGACACAGAAGATCTGCTCTAAGGGGAAGTTTTCTGTGCATTTTTGTTGACTGAATCTCTTTTGGAGTGTTAAACTGTGATAGATATTATAACATTTTTAATTCTTCATTTCATATATTAACCATTGTTGCACATTATTAACATTTTAATTCTTTATATTAACCTTGTCGAGATGTTTTGTGTCCTGTGCAGAGCAGATGGTGTTGATTTCGGTATAATCTGACCTTAAGCTGGGACATACTATTTAGTCTAAAAAAGTTCCTTCTCAGCGCTTTGTGCGAAAACACATTTGGTCCTTGAGAACAGAATCTGTTTCGAACACGCACTCCTGACTCTGTTTTCGCCATCGCTCATGGAAAAGTACCCAGAGAGTATGTTTTGTCTACAAATAAAAGAGAGGAGGTCTTTTAACTATAAGAAGCGATTCTACACGCGGAAGAACTACATTCGACGCTCTGAATCCCACCTGTTTAAGTGATGAATTAGAGGCTGTTAAATGTCCAGAGATCTCTGTTGGATTAAAAAATCCTTTTTGCAAAGGTGTTTTTTCTTACATTAAATCTGTCTTCAAATTTTGGAACACGCAAAGAGGACACATAATTTTATTCCTCTTTCAACTGCTGGCTGATTAGAGATGCTATATTCTTATATTTAAGTCATTCTGGCTTATTAGCGTGTTTATTTCTTCCAGGAATATTTTTAATACTAGCAATATATTTTGCAACAGAAATATGCATACAAAAGACAAAAAATATATAAATAGCCACCTGATTAAAGTAGGCAGTATTTTCTGGCATACAATCTAATACATACTTTGACCCAAATCCATACAATTAAAAATTGCATACATTTCCTGTTACCTAAACCATACAATGTAACCTATAGGAAGGTAAAAACAACCTGTAAAAGTGCTCAGAAAATGCTGAAGTTAAGAATTTAAAGTTTTTACATTTGATTTTAAATCATGTCATGTGAGCTTTACTAATGTTTTAGTCCAGGGATGGGCAACTGGCGGCCCAGGTCAACCACATTCAGAGTGGCCCCTTGACTAATTAAATAAATATATGGGAAAAAAATACATATTTTATATGATTTTTTTTTGGACCCCAAAAATTCTTTACATTCTTAAAACGCTGATATCCATTCAATATAGGTGTTTTCTTTTTTTAAACTGAGGCTAAATGTTGGGGGGGGGGGATCCCAGAATAAAAATGAAAAACCCAAAATATAAAAACAAAAAAATTTGTGAAATGTAAATTTGCGGGTGACGAACTGAGAATGTACAGTAGTTTTAAGTTGTAATATCACCATTCACCACTAGATGGCAGAGATGGCTTAGTTGCGCTTGTGCCGGGTCTCATACTGACCTATATGGACAGTGGCTGTACGCATTAAAATTATGTTTTACCAAAATGAAAAGTGTACAAAATTAAATCTTATTTGTGTATGTTGGGAAACATGATTTTAATGAGTGGAACCAATTTTCCCATGTCAATTCAACAGACTCTTTTTTTCAGTGATATAGTATAACTGACAGTTGTATTATTTACTTATATTCATTCATTTTCTCACATCTTAATATTTACAGTGATTTACAAATTTTTACATTTGTATGTTATGCTATGTCATGTTAAATCAAATAAAATTTGACCATGGAACATATTATTTCTATTGGAGACCAACCACTGTCCTGGATTGAGCTGACTGGCAAGTAACTGATACCAGGTATCATATCGGGCCAATTATTTGAAGGTATCGCTACTTGTGAGACTGCGGCTGATATTTATTATGGCCGTTTTATGATCAGGAACTAGAAATGAGAAATTAAAAGAATGCACAATTGTCATTAATTTCATGCAATTTTAAAGGAAATTGCTCTATTGTGGTATATTTGACATTCTTTAATATGTCATTGATTTTTAGGGGAACTTTTATGCATCAAATGTACGACTGGTATGAGAACTTGGTATCTTTGACTAGTAAAAAAGTGGTATCGAACATCCTATATATATATGTATGTACTTCTAAAAAGTAGAGTGACTTCATAAGCTAAAGATATATTCTTTATTTGTTAGTGAACAAAAAAAGACGATTGTGATTCTCCTTCCTTCTTTTAGCCTAATTTCAGAAGTCAGCACTTGTTCATGTTTTCAGCTCCAGTGAGTCACCCCTCTGTGTGTGCGTGCGTGCGTGCGTGTCTGTGTGGCTGCTATTTCAGCACTTTCCAGCTCTATTGATTCGAACCAGCCTGCAGGGGAGAATGCAGGCCCCTTACAGCAACACACACACACACACACATACCTACACACACACACACACACCTTCGGAAGATATGCCGTCACTCAGATAAATGATGCAAAAACATCATGCTTTCTTGTCATCTGCATACACAATAAAGTAGTGTGAGAACATTTGTGCACATCTGCATGCAAATACCGCATGGCGTAAATGTGTGTCAGCTTCACTGGCACTACAGACACAGCAGGACAAAGCATAAGTTATTAGAGGATGAGCTTTAAGTACTATAATGACTCACTTGTATGGTAGGTAAAGAGAAAAATAGCTTGCACCCAAAATAGCAAGTTAAGTACATGTTGCAGAGGAGAAAATTCAACAGTGCTCTTCCTCAAGGTCACCAACGTACACAAACGCGCACACACCTAATGGCTGCCTTCTAACAGTCATCAGTACTTGGACACGCACCCCAACGCTCGAGCGCGGCGCACGCAGCAGGTGGAGGGTCAAACCCGGCGAGCTACGTCACACCTTTCCAGTGTGGCGTACTCCTCCGCAGCTGACCTCAGCTGAAAATAGAACCAGGAAGTCATTATTTCGGGATCTCATTTCCAGCCGCAGCAGGGGCGGAACGCAATTAGCAAAACGTTTCTGTCTGTGTGACCGCCACCTACCGCCGCCCGCCGTTTCAACAATGCCGGTGACCATCTGTAACCGCTTGGAGATGCGACTCTTTGAAAATAAAACCTCCTTTTGATGTTTCAAGTCCACACTCAGAACCTGATAACAGATTGTGTGCTCCATAAAAACAAAAAAATGTTACATGTAGTAATTTTAAGATGACAATAAAGCCCCATTATTACGTTTTGAAATGTTTTCAACAGTTAGTTGGGACGATTTTTTAAAATTGTTTTTTAAACAACGTTAACAAAATAAAATAAAAACAAAAATATTTTTTAAAAACTGAAACTACATTTTACGCTCACAAAACTAACTATAATTATAGTGAAAATGTCCTTTGTTTTAGTCTTTGGTAATACATTTAATGCGTGAACCTTTGGGGAGGATTTTAAATGTGATTTTAAGTAGATTTTTTTTGACCATGGTGTTTTTTAAATATTGCGCACACGTAATACACATTTTATTTAAAACTAAAACTAATACTAAAACTAACGAAAACTAAACAAAAACTAACCATTTATTAAATAACAAACTGATAAAAACGAACAGAAACACCCTGAAAACTAATTAAAACCAACTCAATTTAAAAAAACTAAACTCAAAACGAAACCAAAAGTCACAAAAATGAAAATTCCAAAACTATAATAATCCTGGTTATGCCAAACAATTTTCTGAGCATTAGTGGATGGGTGCCAAAAGTAGTGATAGACTGATATGTTTTTGTTTTGCTTTTACAGCCGATACCGATTATTAGTAGGCAATGAGGCCGATAACCCACATTTGGAGCCGGTATTCTTTTGCAGTAAAATACTTTTTTTTTTTTTTTTTAATGAAGCATACATTTTTAAAATGCTAAAACATTTTTTTTTTAATATAGCATGATTGTTAAAACAACTTTTCAAAATTTCAACATTTAAGGTTTTACTTTAAATTTAAACATACAGAAAACAGATTGCTTTGTTTTAAAAATTCAAACAAAAAGAGTGAATACTTTTCTAATAAAGTTTTCCAAAATTTTAACATAACTGAAAATTTAAAGTGGAACACATAAAAATGATTGACAGTAATATGTCCTATACAGCCCCACTAGTCGAAATATAGTATTCTGTTAAAGAATATAGCGTTAGTGGAATATGAGTAAAGCAGCAAAATCCAGCAGGTTTTTAATTGGCCATTTTTCTACTTGCTGTCGAGTGACAATGACATCCCAGTTGCTCAGGTAGCAACCAATCACAGCTCAGCTTCAGAAAACAGGTGAGCTGTGACTGGTTGCTACCTGAGCCCTGAGCAACTGTGATGTCATCTTCAGTCGACAGCAAGTGGCAAAATGGCCGCCACCAGAGATGGATAAAAACGGCTGGATTTTGCTGCATAGTCCACAAATGGAATATTAATCAGAATGTCATGTTTAGACTAGTGAGGTCACATATAACATATTTTTGACAAGAAATGTTTAAGGTTGACTTCTCCTTTAAATGTGCATTTTTTTTAAATTTTAATTTTAACAAAAGCAAAAAGTGCAGGGAATTTCCAGTGTCAGCAGCAAGTTAAGTGAAATTTCATTTACTTATTATTTTTTTTAATTTTTATTTTGTATTTTTTTTATGGAGAGCTCAGTATTGTTCATTCTGTAATTTTTTATTTTATTTTATTTTTCTTTAAATTATTTTTTATTTTGTATGTGGGTGAGCATGTGTATGTGCGTGCATGTGTGCGTGTATTCATTAGTTCACTTAAAACCTATTAAAAAATCTAATACCGTTCACCTAAACCGAACACTTCCAGCCAGAGTCGTGAGGCCGTCAGGAGACCCGAGGAAGGACCAAAGAAAAGAAAGTTAAGTGAAATTTCAAATAAATACATGCATAAAAAGATCCATGAAATGAAACCAGTGTTAAATTGATATCTCAAATTGGTATCTGCCCAAAAGACGAATGCTTGCGAACATAGCAAATTTGTTTTTTTTGTCAGAGTTTCTAAAACATTTCAAAAGATATTCGCAAACACTGAAAAATTGTCTGAACATGTTGAAAAAAATCTTTCTGACAAGTACGTCTTTGGAACCTTTTGCAACATTTCACAAACCCTGATGTAAAAAAAAAAGAGGCTGTTGTTACTTAAATCATTGCCTGTACGGTTGATAAAGGTTTGATGATGGTGACGTTCGGCATCATAAACATAATGCACATCAATATCAAGCACATTGCTACACTGCACGGAATGCAAAGAGACGGCACTATATTCGGTTTCTGTCTCCTCGTGTACTTTCAACTCAGTGCTTATAATAGATTACTGTACTATTATTTTAGGGAATCGATTTTGCAGTCTGGCAGCGTGATTGCCGATCAATGCGCGGGGTAATGGATAAACAGATTGGATCACAAATGAATGTCTGGGCGTGAGTTTGTGTGCGTTCCTAATATAATGGTGAAGTTCTTAGTCACAGAGAAAAAAGCTGCCTGCTAATCTTGAGTTTTAGCAGCTTTAGTTGCCACGTTATATAGAACGGCAAACACACACACACCAAATGCCACCTAGTGCAGTCGATATCTACAATGTAAAGTGTAAACGTGTGGAAGTCAGCCAGAGTTCCTCTATTGAACAACTTCCAATATTGGCAGGAAACTGATGCGTCACCATCTTGGACAGCATGACACTGAAGATGCGCCTAATTATTTTCCCGTCCTCTCTCCTTTTTTTTTTTTTGCAAAACAATTAAAATCCATTTTCCCTCCCTCACTTGTGCACCGCCGAAGAAAATATAGAACGCTTAAATTCTGTTTTTGTTATTGGATTGAGTCGCTCGCCAAACTGATTGTTTCCCCTTTGCGAGATGTACAAAGCTCCTGATAAGATGCTGACAAGCTGTGACGGATGCTTTTATTCCTCCTCATATTGTGCTGACGTGCAGATTCTCTGGAAAGTAGAATGCGTCTATTGCTGAACACAAACTCCAGCAAAAGGTAAACAGACACACAATAGCATTGCATTGAAAATTGCCAATTTGCGCGTGCGTCTTCGTTCTCTTTTTGCCGGGGGAACGGGCACATTAGGAGTTGTTCTATGGAGCCCACCGGGCCCCTCGCTCTTCACAGGTCATAACTTCACTGACTGGCAATCATTTCGATGACTGGAACCAACACAGTTGATTCCCTTTCATGAAAGAGAGATATTGAGAGAGTAAATGTACAGAATGCTGTACCCCTTCAATTATTGCCTTGTGATGACAAACACATTTGTTGACAATTTCAACAGCTTGTTCAAAGTACCCTTGTATAATGATTTCACCAAGTCTAAAATGAATGATTTACTCTCTCATTTAGTAGAGTGGATGGTTGTCTTTTGTTTTGTTTTTTTCAAGTAAAAGTTAATTAAAAACATTCAAATTTAATTATTTCCAATAGATCATCATGTTTAAAACTCAAATTCAGACCAATATTGTCAATGCAACAAAACTATTTAGTTCCTTAATACACCTCTCTATTCTCACTACCTACCCACTGCATTTAAAGTTGACAATAAAAAAAATAATTAAAAAAATGACCTCAACACAAATCAATATCACACTCATTTTTTACAGTGCAGTACATTTTTTTAAAACTCAATTTTATTAATTATCATGAAATTACTGTATCAACGACTAAAAGATGCAGCCATTTTTAGTTTAACATTTTTTCCCACTTTTATGTTAACAAGATTATGAAAACCTAGAAAAAAACATTTTATTGTACATTTTACTGCACATTTAGAACAGCCATAAAATTTGCGATTAATCGTGAGTTAACTATTGAAGTCAGGCGATTAAAAATTGTAATCGCCTGACACCCTTAATAAAAAATAAAATTATATATATATATATATATATATATATATATATATATATATATATATAATTTTATTTTTATATATTTTTTATATACACACATATATATATATACACATATACACACATATATATATATATATATATATATATATACACACATACATATATATACACATATACACACACATATATATATATATATATATATATATACACACATACATATATATACACATATACACACATATATATATATATATATATATATATATATATATATATATATATATATATATATATATATATATATATATACACAAACAAAAGTTGAAGATTTTATTTTACTTTTTTTTTTACATTTATGGTGTTACAAATTATTTTATTTTTTTCAACGTAAAATTGTGAAACATAGGGTTTAAAACTGTAACTATTCAATATTTTTTTAATCGATTATTCCATCAATTAATTGAATACAATTTTATTTGACATTAAAGTGGATTCGGCAACACTGTGGCTGACGATTTAGCACATCCACCCCCCAGTGTAGAGGACATGAGATCCGGGCTTCGGCCTTCCTGGGTGGAGTTTGCAAGTTCTCCCCGTGCCTGCGTGGGTTTTCTCTGGGTACTCCGGTTTCTTCCCACGTTCCAAAGACATGCATGGCAGGTTAATTGAATACTCTAAATTGTCCCTAAGTGTGATTGTGAGTGCGTATGGTTATTCGTCTGTGTGTGCTTCTGATTGGCTGTCAACCAGTTCAGGGTTTACCCCGCCTACTGCCCGAAGCTAGCTGGGATAGGCTCCAGCAACCCCCCGACCCTAGCGAAAAATAAGCGATTAAGAAAATGGGTGGATGGATTAAAGTGGATTACAGAACAATTTCCTCCCCACTTAGTGTATATTAATCAATTATTGTTGTTTATTTGGTGTTGTTTAGTGATTAAAAAACAACAAAACAAAAATTAAGCAATATCACACAAGAGGAATTGATGTTGTGCTCACCTACTTTTTTTTTTTTTTTTTTTACAAATTCAGTTTCTGGTCATTTGGTCATTGTTTTCAAAAGTAAAACACATGTACTTTGTTTACTTGAAGGACTACAGAAAGGGTTAGGGAGATTGATTACTGCTTAGAGGCTGAAATCAGAGAATTTGGATAAATTTAAAATAGTTGTTGATAATTTGGTCATCAATTACTCGATTACCTCCACTTGGGTATGAATACTTGTTTGTCTCTACGAGTGCAGTGATTAGCTGGCTACCAGTCCAGGATGTACTTTGTCTCTAGGTAGGTTCCAGCTCTGAGGATAAGTGGCAAAGAAAATGGATGGACGGTGAATAACTGACACTCCAGGCCAGTAGGGGGCAGGCTATTACCAGCGAGTTCTTAAATCCATGCCTTCCGTAATTAAAGAAGTAAGAAAATGTAATGAATTAAAGGATGAGAGTTAGCTTGTTAGCCCATTGTTAGCTTGTTGAGAAAAAAATGATTCACACGACCGATAACTTTTCAACCTTCTTTCCAGTGAAATACCAACATTTCAATCCATATAGATCCCTACACTCCCGTGTAGTGTAATCTATCGATTTAGTGTAACTTTAACTGGAAAGAAAACTTGTTGTCTCCATTGCATCAAATAAATGGCCTCAAGACAACACATGCACGCACATCTCGATGCCGGAAGCTCCCCTTATAGCCTCTGGGCTTCCTGTTCTGGTTGTCACTGCTCATCTCTTTTATATTTGATACTGTTACTACCTTCCTGATGCATATTTGAAGAAGTTCAAACTCCTGCCATGTATATTCCTCACCGCCTGGCTGTCTGCCACACACCTCACGTCCCTCGTCTGGTTCCTTTTCTTCCATCCTTGTCATGTTGCCGTGTTTATCTAGTTTAAATATGTCTACCTGGAGAGACATTGGATCTCCTCGTGCTCTTCTCCCGCCACCTGTGTCGCTGCTTAGTGACACAGATGATTCACAAGATAGAAGTAAGAGCCTGTCTCTATGTTTACAAAGTGTGTGTGTGTGTGTATTAGTTTGGGTTTTATGCTCAAGTGTGTTGATATTTTTGCCCGTTTTTGTGTGTGTGTCTTGCTAATTTGATTAACGGGTGTAAACAGTTAAGCAAGCGGTAATGACTAGCAAGAAGCCTGCTGTTGTAGCCAGTGGGCTTCTTCGGCTGATTACAATCATCATGAAAATAAACCCAAGGAGCTGTGTTATGTGGTCAGTGATGCATATCTTTACTGTGTGTGTGCGTGTGTGTGTGTGTGTTACAGCCGCTAATCTTTAATAGCTCCCAAAGAATGACAACGTGCACTGTGCAGACATGACAAACTCACGCCATGAAAGAGTGACAGTAAACAAGCTCTCCATCTTGAGATCTCAAAATGTCAGCGCACAGATGTGGCGCCTCTTTTGCCAATTTTTTTTTTCCCCTTAAAATGGAGTCTGAGCTATCACTGTTATCAGACGACAAACTGTGTCACAGTAAGTTTTTTTTTTTTTTTTCATATCCTCAGGCTCACTGATGCTCCATTTTCAGTTTATTCTGCTGAAAGATGAATAAAGGATAGATTTTTTTTCATTGAGGTGGATTTGTTTGAGAGGTAACGGATAACAAACTGTAGCCTGTTGCCTTCAAATTGCAAAACATATCACAAGTTGGATATCAATCATCTCTCTGGAAAGACATTTTGCATAATTATTACGTGTATATTATTTGTTTGAGTTTGGTATAGCAGGTTTAAGGTGTTTATCCAGTGCAACAGGCTTTCGCGCAAATTTGGAGCTGGTTGCTAAGCAACCAAATAGGAAGAAGCCTGTTGTCTTTTCTGAAAAGTTGCCCACAGAACAACAACATGCATTTGACACTGTTACAAGGGAAAGTCATTTTTCAATTTGGGTGCACCTGTCGACGCATCACTGCACAGTAGGTGCTACTGTTTTGGTTAGCAAGTGACTATTCTTTCATGTCCATATGTGACCAATAGCGCAGTGGTTCTTAACCTTGCTCGGGATACTGAACCCCACCAGTTTCCTATGCACATTTACTGAACCTTTCTTTATTAAAAAAATAAAATGTGATTTTTTTATTTCAAATTCAAGACATAGTTTTTAGGGTGTACAGGTGAACAAAATGAACAGGGAGTGTAATCGAATTTGACACTCCACCTTGAATTCAGATAGCATTACATTCTTGCATTCATCATCTCCATGCAGCTTACGGAAGTGTTCCTTTCATTTTGTTAGCTAGCACTACTAGCACTTTGAAAGTACCACCGTTGTCTACTTAACCCCTGGGCGTTATTTTATTTTGAAATGGCTTGGTCAGAACCAACAAAAAGCCAAAAAATGGTCAAATAACGCCCAGGGGTTAAGATGGAACCCAGTTGCAGCATATACAATGAAAACAGCAGAGCCCCCAGAATTGAACCCTGTGGAACACCATACATTCCATTTGAATTCATATTGCACCTACTGTATTAATCTGACCACTTTCTTTGATTGCTCGACAGAAAGAAATCACACGACAATAATAATAATAATAATAATAATAATAATAATAATAATAATGCATTATATTTAGAGGCACCTTTCTTGGATTCAAGGACACCATACAGTAAGTTAAGAGAGGACTAAAAAAAAAAAAAAAATGGGGTGAGGTAGAACAGCAGAATAACATTTAAGTTGGGTATGCAGTTTTAAACAGGTGTGTTTTGAGTTGCGTAAAAGAGTTTATGTTTCTGAGTTGAGGTAGTAATGAGCCCCAGAGGCGACGTGCCATCCCAAAAGCCACAAGTTGATTGCTGAGCGCACCAAATTCCCCGCAGCACAGATAGGCCAAGAAATGTAGCGCCACCACCTGCGGCCAACAATGGCCGATCGGGCCGTGTCATCTTGAATGATTTGACTCGGGTGTGTATCTTGAACTCCGCTGAACCCCTGATACTGACTCACCAAACCCCTGGGTTTGATCGAACCCAGGTTAAGAAACACTGCCAATATGAATGCATGAATTGAGGTAAGAGTTGATCCTTATTTCTGTTTGGATAGACCTCATCAGTCTTTCTGTCTTGCCAAATCGTCAACACATTACATCATTTGAACCGCTAATTTTCAATTCAGTACCCTCTAATCTAATCAATAATAAGTGCATGCACTCAAACTGTTGCCGAGCACTTTGCATCTATAACCTACTTAAGCAGTTTAATTTGCGGTGGACTCCAATTCTGATGAGTTCCACAATAAGCTCCTCTGCTCCCCTATCGGCTTTCTGTTCAGCATTTGTGTTCGCGTGCACGTGCTATATCCAAAACGCAGCCATGAAAGCTGACAAGCAGGGATGCTAATAAACACACACGCAGACTCACGTAGGCGCGCGCAAACACACATTCGGAATGCAACTGGGAGGCTGCTCCCTTGTCTTGCCTGGAGAGGGAGAAGCTTATTATGGAGCCTTATTGAAGGCTTCAAAGAGTTTAAATTAGGGTGGAGAGGAGGGATTAGAAGACAAGCAGGAGAAAGAGGAGGAAAGAAGCAGAGCTGTAAGTGAGAAGAAAGAAAGGAGGCAGACACAGCGAAGGAGGAAAACGCGCTACGATCGAGAAAAGAGGCCACGAGATGAGAGGAGTGGCGAAGAATGTCGAGGGCAGAGGAGGAGGACGCAAAAAGGGGTTGGCTGGCTCGTGCTGATCTTTGGCTAGACCGCATCGGCTCCAATAACACATTTGATTTGATGTTGAAGAACCTGATTGGACACTTCGTTAGGTACACCTGCTAAATATCAACCCTCCTATGTCCAATACGTTTGCTTTATCAACAATTCAAACTTCATAATGGCGTAAAGAACTCTGCCAAGGAGAAACGAAAAAGTTAGCCACACTTGTTGAATTCCACTCCAGGCCAGTAGATGGCAACACTGTACACACGCTAACATATCTTAAAGCAACAGTTGGTTTCAAGCAACTTTCATATAACTTTTTAATTTATCATACATGATTAATTTCCAAGATGAAGCAACTTTTACTTTCTTTTGTGCTTTCATCAACACTCATCTTTCCCAGATACAGTTTATCCTATCATGCTGCAGTGTAGGAAACCGTTTCATCTTAATTGATACAACTCCTATTCTAAGCCGATTGTTTATCTCTTCAAGCCAAATAGGGCACTGTCAAAATATTGATTGCAGAACTTACAGCAAATAACATCCAATTTGCTCCTAACCTGACTGAACTGAAAACACTGGCGATTATGCACATTATTCATTTTTATGGAAATTCGGCGTCCTTGTTTGGGTTTTGTATCCAAATGAGCTGTGTTTTGTAACAGCATCAACTGCCTTGAACCAGAAAATGGACCCACAGCCTTGGAAGATTTCCTTATTCCTGGCACTGTGCGTCTAATTGATTTATTTAAGTAAAAAAAAAAAAGTGTGTGTGTGTGTGGGGGGGGGGGGGTAATACGGTGGCCAACTTGTGCTGATTGTTTCATGTTGGGTTCTGTGTGCTCTATGAGGACTTGGCAGCACACATCAGTTGTCTTATCAGTGTCCCTGTTGGCAAGATGCATCGTATTGTTATGAAACAGGATTGGCAATCAGCTCAGGGATGAACAAAAATAGCAACTTGACTAGGAGGATATTTGTAAAAGTAAAACAACATCAATGGAATTGGATTGATAATGGATCACATTTTTATGTATTTATCTCCAATGGTTTCCCCTGGAATTTTCCCATCTTGTTGTTTCAACTTAGTCATTGACCTGCAGAAAGTCCGCACTCGCATCTTAGTATGACTATCAGAAGCCTTATCTCTGCATTGCAGACTATTAAACATTGATGTGTTAATATTGTAAAAGCTGCAATCTGGAACATCCACACATGAATGACCTAAAAAAACAACAACAACAACAGCAGTGGCTTGCGACTAACAACACAAATGGTCTGATATACTTCCGCTTTGTCTTCAGTGAACACTTTGCAGGAACCTCTGTCCTGAGTCCTTTCATTCTAATCCTAACATTTTACATCATTTTTTTCATGATGCAGAAAGTATGCTAAATGATTCTCAGCTGTTTTTGAGTGAAGATGGGCACGTCAGCCTCACCCTAAATGTTACGGTGCTGTTTTAATGTCAAGATTTGCTCCAGGAGTTAACTGGAAAAAGGCACGCCATGCTGCTGGTTGACGCCAATCCTTTTTCTTTTCTTTTTGGAGCAGTTATGTTGTCTACTTAGTGGAGGGGCAGAAGGACTAAATATATTTTTTAATTATAATCTTGACTACAATGAGATGAAAGTTGAGTCAACGTCAATTAATAGATGACGTCATTTATGCAACAGAAAGTTTGTGGTAAAGACATTTCAACGGATACACATAGAAACCAATAAAAACAAAAGGTTTACAGTTATTTTTTCATTTGTCAAGTAATCATTTTTTTGTGTTTGATGTAACCATACAGAGATGGCATACATTAAAATAGTTATGTTATGACATCTTTGAGTAAACTTTTGAGTAAACAGAAATGGTAGAAGATACATTAAAAGTAAAAAACTATAATTTACTTCACTTTCATTAAAAGCAGCATTGCCCCATACAAAATTCAGAAAATTAATTCATTAATTTCATTTCGATAATGCAATGTGACAAAGAGGTGATCTACTTTTTCCGGGAATTTGAACACATCCTAGTCTGTGCGATTTAGGCACAATTAACACAGAGAAACACCTCAGCGAGGGACTTCTGACTCGCCATGTTTAAATCATTTGCTCCCAAAAACGTTTTATTTTAAATATTGCCCATGGTCCCAAAAGCATATTTATACGTTTTTTGTGTTGTTGTTTTTTTGTACTAGAGCATACAGAAGGCTTTGATGCAGCCTTTGACCTGAAGAGGTCACTTAAACCAATAGTAGTAATTACAAAAAAAACGGCCAGCAGGTGGCAGCAGAGTATAAGAGATTAACCAGGGCTATGCTGCAACAAGCTCTTTCCCCCAGTGTTTTCAACAGGTTTGTGAATAATGATGAAACTTATCTATATTCTAATGCTAATTGCTGCAAAACGGAAACAGGTATAAATATACTTTTTTTTCCTGATAAAAGAAAAGACTCTAATCTTTCTTTTGGTAGGTTCGATGTTTATATAGCAATATAACACAATATTCTGTGGGCCTTGCAAAGTCAGTCAAAATCCAGTAAAACAGCAGGGAGCGAAGGGGGTTGCTTCAGTGAAAATGGCTGGGAGTGAATGAGTTAATCAGCTTGTCAGTTCATATGAATTATGAAGACGTCATCAGTCCTCATCAACAAGTGACCCGTAGATCGGCATAGTTGTTGAACAAAAGTAAATTCATAGTGGATTTAAAAGACTGAAAGATTGAAAAGAAAGAGAAAAAAAGTTGACTCCCCCTGTGTTTCTGCCAATAAGTGAGTGTCAGCTAGATAATTAACAGAGGATGAGGACCATGATCCGGTTTCACTCTGTCACACCCACATTTAAATTAGACTGCTGAGGTGGGACGATTTCATTGCATCGTAGGGAAGGAGTGAGTGTGTGTGTGGTGGTGGTGGTGGTGGGAGGAGGGGGGGGCGGTTATAGAGAGAAAGATGGGGTGAAAAGAAAGAAAAGAGGAATGGAGGGGGGATGAACAGAAGAAGAAGGGAAAGCGAAGACACAAAGGAACAGGACTACTTTTTCTTGCCAGACACACTCAGCACAACCAAGTGTTGTTGTTTCACCATCAGACCGGTCCCCATGACAACTGTCCTGGATTCCGATGCGTGCCATCTCTTATAACAACACACATCTATATTCAATCAACTCAAAATCAGACATAGCATAAAACAGGGCAGATGAAATCAAATGTGTCACATTCATACACCGTGAGGCAAGTTATATTTCGGCAAGCTTCAAGTTCAAAACTTCAAATTCGTGTTTTTTATCGTATGTGTTAAAGTGGTGATTTCTACACAATAAATAACAGATGAACCCGACTCGCCGTGTGTTCCGCCAAGTTCTCCTCACTTTCATTTCTGTCTTACACTTAACACATTTGTCTCCAACATAGTTGCAATATCCTCCAAATAAAATAACAGAGACGCTACGGTCTGTCTTGACTTTCCTCAGTAGTGTCAGCCTCCAGCTATAATACAGATTGTAATAACACAAAATATTAGAAACAATGCAGTGCAGTTCTATACCACTGCAAACTTCAATAACAACAAAGTGGATAAAAAAAAAAGTTGAATGTAACCTATAACCTTTACAACAAGTGGCTGTATTTGGAAACTCACGTTAAATGGAAGCCAGCACACTGAGCTACGACCCCCCCCCCCCCAAAAAAAAGAGCTCAGATGTTCTAGTCACTTTTTCCTGACCTGATTTTTTCTTCTTCTACAGAAATGTGAAAGGTTAGACATTTTCACACAAGTTTGGGAGATTTCGCGTGTATTTTGGCAAATTTAGCCTGGCTTGGATGTTTTCATATGTAAAATAATCCGTTTTGCCACCCAATCCCATAAACCAGATTTATGAAGAAGATTGGAGATTGTTGTCATGCCAGAAAATCCTGCAGCACCTTCAGTGTTGCTGTCGGCCTCTTGGCAACCTCCCTGATCATTCTCCTTCCCTCCTTTTCATCAATTTTGGAGGGACGTCCAGTTTTTGGCAATGTCACCCTCGTGCTATATTTTCTCCACTTGATAATGACTTTCTTGACTGTGTTCCATGGTAAACATAATGCCTTAAATTAGAAATTATTTTGTATCCTTATTCTGACTAATACCTTGAAACAACAACAATAAGATCCCTTTGATCCTGCGGAAGCTCTGCAGACCATGACTTGTGCTATAAAATGCAAACATATCAGGAAAAGCCTTACTAAGGGAAGATATGTGATGTGTGTGTAAGACTGAGAATTTGGCAGAGAACAAAGCAGGTTCATCTATTATTTGCTAAGTCAAAGATCTGGTGTCATACTTGCTTCTCTCTAATAGCTAAAAAATCAATCATTGTCAAAATATTAACTCATTCCCTCCCAGCCATTTTCACTGAAGCAACCCCCTTCGCTCCCGGCTGTTTTAATGGATTTTGACTGATTTTGCAATTTTTTTTTTATTTTTTTTTTTAGCAATTAACATTAGAATATAGTTAAGTTTAATCATTATTCACAAATCTGTTTGGAACTGCGAGGAAATAAGCTTGTTTGCAACATGGTTGAGCTCTTATACTCTGGTGCCACCTGCTGGCCGTTTTTGTAATTACTACCATTGCTTTATCCGTTCTCTGCAGTTCAGAGGCTGCATCAAAGCCTTCTGTATGCTCTAGGACAAAAAAAAAAAAAAAAACATTTTAAAAACATATAAATACGTCTTTGGGACACTTAAAACATTTAAAATAGAATGTATTTATAAATTTTTGGGAGCAAATTAGTTAATAACATCTCTCAATATGATCCAATACAGTGCACTTTTTTTGCGCACATGACCCAAGGAAACACTTTTTAAAGTGTAAATGCACATCCACTACAGTAGAGGGCAGTGTGATTGTCAGAGTGCGCAAGAAGCATACGCTTCTCTGCAGAAGTGTAGCTACAACAATTTTATTGATAAATGAAATGCTATTTAGTCTTGTCTAGTCCCTTTTTCTTTTTCCCTTGGGGCGGCGTAACAAAAAATAATTGAGAAGCGTTGCAAATTGACCAAGTAAAATTGAATGTTACAGATTGTGGAGACGCTTTGAACCCAGATTATTTTTGATCCAACTGTTGTTTTGGCGACCATTAGACAGTTCACAACAGACAATTGAACATTATCAAATCTATTTCTGTTTCTGTATGACTCATTTGCATCTTCTTCCTAATGACACATTACAGAGACAGAACGTGCCAAGCATGTACTGTATCTGAGAAGTGCGTTCCATTCAGGTGACATCTTCTCCTTCATAAGAGTTGACGTGCGCATGTGCTTGTGCTTTGTCTATGTGCGTTAGTACACTATGGGAGTGTGTAGGTGTCTGTCTCATCCAACAAGCCTGAGCGTGATCTCTCTCACCACCCCACCCCAACTCGCCCCGTGTCTGCCGCTCTCCGCCTCCCTAACCGGTGGTGACGGCTGTTCTTTTTAAAGCGAAGCGGATCGCAATGCAGGCGGAGTGGCTCTTAATTATGGATGGCCTGTTTATCCTCCCAGGAGCACCCAGGGAGGGAAAACATCCATTCCAACTTGGCCCGGTGACGCCTTCGCGGCGCTGATATGACGAGAGTCCCCGCTCTTAACTCTGCCTGCTAACACCTCAAAGCAGGAGATGCACTGAGCATGGCTAATGGTACAAGGGCACAGATACACAGACATGAACACAATTCCAACTGGAGTCCATGTTACTTGCAAGTCTGGAATTTTAATTACCGGTACGAATGATGTTTGCAACTAATGCAACTAATGACGGTTGAATATTAGAAACAGTGGTGACAATCTGCATCACCAGCTTATGTTACTCCAGCTGCCATTCAATCACTTGGTATTAAATAATGTGCCTGTGTAAATAAAGTCATTCAGTTCTGTAAAAAAAAAAAAAAAGAAGTCCTGCTTTGCATTTGGAGAGCAATGTGTTTCCTGAGAGGGCCTATCACATCCACAAAAGCCCAAACCAATCAAGTCGATCCTCTGATGACTGAGGCTCAATTAGCTTTTTCCTGATTGGCTCTGGAGGTAAGAAAAGAGCTGAAATTGCCCCAGTGGGAGGTTAGAAGACGGCACTTTTCAACTTCTTTATATGTTTCTGTTAATGTCCTCAAACTCTTAAATGTGTGTGTGCGAGCGGCAAACGCTTCTCTGAAGTTTTTAATTAGCAAATGCTGTGACACATTGTGGCAATGTGTGGTAGACGGAAAGCAGATGTTTATTGTTTTTAATAGTTTAATGGCGGAGATCTCCGTTGGTGCCGCACGTAGCCTACTGTGTTTGCACTCTCAACTACACAAATGACGCATCTCCTTGTTCTCGCTCTCCACTGTGCTGAAGACACTTTAATTCATGTCCTTATGCATACAACTTGAACTTATACACTACTAATTGCCTTGCAAAGACGCTATCGCAATGTATAACCCTGTTAAAGGTCACATTTTTCAAAGGCAAGCGGCCAACACAGGTATAAAGACACTCAGTTCAGTTCTGTACAGGCACTGTTTAAGCATCCTTTTAGTTACCACAGAACCCTAAATATAATTGCACAAGTAACTTTTGTAAAAGTCAAACTTAGACCCATATAAAAATCTCACTTTAAATGAGTACCATTTGTTTTTTTTTGTTCAACAGTTACAATTATTATTATTATTTTTTTATAATCAGGGGTGTAAGAGGTGTGCAGGTGCGCATTGAATATATGAAAAGCATCATGTTCAAGTGTGCATATTTTGCAATAATACACAATGAGGGGGAAACCGAAAAAGTATAAACGGTATTTGAGCTCAAATAGATTTGGACTCTCACTCTCACGCTTATTGATGATGTCATCGTAACTGCCTCAGTGAAAAATAGCTCCAGCACAAATGAACACAGACCTGCCAGCACCGTTTGGTGCGTCCCCGCACTGCCACGGGAATGTTCGGCGCAATGCTAGCTAGCACTACACCAGGTGCAGTATTTACAATATGTGGCTAGGAAGCTAATGCGGCTAAACACTGCCGTTTCATAGTGGAAACTGTTTCCCCCCCTAATTATTTGGACTTATTCCCACATTCGAAAACAAACAAACATGCATGTAAATTTAATCATTTTTAAAAACTATAAAAATGTTCTATTTTAAATATTGTCAATGTCCCAAAAACGTATTTATATGTTTGCTTGTTTTTTTAAATGCTAGAGCATACAGATGGCTTTGATGCAGCCTCTGACCTGAAGAGGTCGCTTAAAGCAATGGTAGTTATTACTAAAAAAACGGCCAGCAGGTGGTAGCAGAGTATAAGAGATCACCAGGGCCATGTTGCAACAAGCCTTTTCCCACAGTGTTTTCAGCAGATTTATGAATAATGATGAAACTTAGCTATATTCTAATGCTAATTGCTGCAAAATCCAGTAAAACAGCCAGGAGCAAACGGGGTTGCTTCAGTGAAAATGGCTGGGGGTGAATGAGTAAAATTGAGGTTGATTATTATTATTTTATTACTTCTTTTTTTTTTACATTTTACTGAAGTGGTTCACAAAGATGACTTTCACACAGCTGTCCCGACCAAAACCACCTACCAAATGACTCTCTACACTGAACATATTGCCACAGAATTCAGTTCATGAAAATGGACTATTTCCTACTAATGTACATAATACGAATGGAATCCCCCCCATAAACAAAGAAAGAAATAACAAACAAACAAAACCAACATTTGCCATTGGTAGCAAACACATTATTTTGTTTTGAGCAGTTCATTTTGTATGTAGAATTGGCTCTGTCCTATTTGCAACAATTGTTCGGAAAACACACATGCACACCTTTAGGACACAGGAAGGAGACCAGGAAGTGGCTACAGGCGTTGGCCAGTCAGTCTATGACAGCAGAAGCACTGTAGGTTTGCCCACAGTGCACACACACACACATACACGCACATGGATTGTGTTGCCATAGTGCCTAGGGACTTACACCAGTAGTGAAAGGACACTGAGAAGGACTGCACACACACAATTACAATCACACATACACACACATGCGGGTTCTCGCATACATTCATACACAGGGGAGCAGGATAAAAATACAGTGCTGACAAGTCAATTAATCAGATGTGAAGGTGCTGAGCAGAACAATCCTTTACAAGGCCGCACTTCAACACACACAAGTGTGTACGTGGTAGCGCGGGACTCTCCGGTTTTATTCACATGCACCATAAATTGTTGATTGAAAAACCATTTTCAAGTATACTTTATTATCATGTTGAAAGGGTGCTGAAAATGTGATCGTAAATAGCCATTACTCATTTAATGCCGTTGGCATGTAAAATGAATGAAATGTACATAATAGACCAATTTTATTGAATTTATTGTTATTGCAACTGTTTGGTTTAAGGATTACATTTTCACAAGGAAAGTTAATGACCAGGAAACAGGTGATAAATCGTTCACCGAGTTTCTCAATTACATTCTTAAACAGGAATTTACATATAAAGTATTGTAAAATAAAGCCTGACCTTGGATCCTACTCAAAGGTAGGAAACCATCACTACAGTACAAAGCTGCATTCTCTCTAATTTGTATCCAATTTATAGAAAGAATACGGCTAACATTTTAGGCAGCAAATACAAAAGATATAAATAAATCCCAAAATAATTTCCTAGCAATATTCCAGTTTCAACAGTTACACTATTAAAATTATAGAAGAAAAAAAAAGACAAAAGTAATATAATGAGACTTTAGGCTAGAATTTTTCACATTGCATATTAAACTAACTGTTTGTCATCTGCATAATGTTTTAATGAAGAAAAATGCACACAAAATTGTTATTTACTTAGCAGTGACATTCCAGCAAGGCACGTTGCGCACACACATATACTCATATTTGTTCAAATAAAGGCAGCAGCACCCAATTTTTTTTGTGCCATTTGCCATTTTTAAGTCAAGACATATTTAATAACCAAAATAAAAACACGATTAAAAATATCACTCACCATTAGCTACACTTCATCAAGCCGTGGCCGTTTGGATTCCGACAAGTATTACTATTATGACAGTAATGACACACTGCAGTGTCACAGCATTTATTGTATGATAAATAAAGTTGTCGTTAGCATACAGTTGTCTGCGTATTAATGGACATAATAATCTGGCAATGAAACTTCCATTTTGTCCCGCTGCCTTTGTTCCTCGCCACTGATGTGAAGCATATTAAGACTAGCGGTGATTGCGGCTCGCCTCAAGTAGCATTTGGCTAATGCCAGACTCTAAGTGGTGATGAATTACGTCTCTGATGCCATCGGCAGAAGAGCTTGTTTTCAACCTGTTCGTTGATAGATATTGTAACATTTTTAATACTTCATTTTATTTTATTAACCATTGTTACACATTATTAACATTTTAATTCTTTATATTAACCTTGTCGAAATGTTTTGTGTCCTGTGCAGAGCAGATGGTGTTGATTTCGGCATAATCTGACCTAAACTGGGACATACTATTTAGCCTAAAAAAGTTCCTTCTCAGCGCTTTGTGCGAAAGCACATTTGGTCCTTGAGAACAGAATCTGTTTTGAACACCCACATCTGACTCTGTTTTCGCCATCGCTCACGGAAAAGTACCAGAGAGTATGTTTTGTCTACAAATGAAAGAGAGGAGGTCTTTTTAACTATAAGAAACCGTTGTGCACGCGGAAGAGCCACATTTGACGCTCTGAATCCCACGATGTTTAAGTGATGATAGAGGCGTTTATCTGTCCAGAGATCTCTGATTGATTAAAAATCATTTTTGCAAAGGTGTATTTTTCTTACATTAAATCTATCTTCATTTTTGGAACACGCAAAGAGGACAAAATTCTTTTATTCCTCTTCATCGTGAATAACATAATGACTGTTAACTGGGAGAGTAAATAGCTTGAAGCAAGCACACATTGCCTTTTTTTTTTAATATATATTGAAAATATCTCAGGTGTCGTAGTATCAGATTGTTTTTATGAATCAAAGTACGGGTACAGACATATCAGTATCAGCACTGATTCAGATATCGGCATCCCTATTTTTAAATTGTGAAATAAATGCACAATATGCCTCATGAAAGTATTCTTTTTTTTAGGAAAACAAAGGCCTTTATTTTGGAAAATTAAAACAAAGAAGGCTTTAATGATACTATGGTTTGGCTAAATGATGCTAGTTCATAGTTGTGCCATCTTATTGTGCTAATTAGCATTTGGCTAAAAGTTCATCAAAGCCATGGAGCATAATGGTGCTACAAACTGATGATTAAACATTAATAAAAAGCACTTACGCGTCAGCAAGTGATTGCACCGAGCCAGTGTTTAGCCTCTCATCTCCTGAAAACTGTTAAGAGCAGTCCAGGAGATGGAATGACAGAGATGTGTGCACTCCCTGGGGAAGAGCTGTCAGGTCAGTGGATCATTGCCACACTGACACACAAACACACGCACGCACGTACGTATCGAGAAACAATACACTGCGACTAAAATATGCTGTCGTTTTGCATGTGCACACAGTGTCAAACTCGCAAACAGTTCAGTGTTGACACACGCTTGTCGTGTCGCTTCGGTACTGTTATTCATTATGGATTCTTTGCCGTGCATTGACACACAAATACAAACAATGCTAAAGCACTTCTTTGCATCCACTGAGCTGGATTAGAAGTGACGCCGTATTTCAATAACATGAGAGAGAGCGAGCGTATCTACAGTATGGGTCGTAACACTCGGCTGTGCACAACTGCAAGGCGAGAGAAAAGCTTTTTTGCCATTTGATGGATGCTTCCTAATCCTGCTTGTTGCAGGATATTTGATGTGGACACTTTTCTCACGTCGGGTCCCCACACGACAACAGCACTAATATGTTTTAAATTGGCTTGGGCCCTGGGGTAGGAAACTAGACTTGCACTGTTTGTTTGGGTTGTGATGTGACAAAAGAACTATTTTCTTATAGAGGACCGGGACCACACATCACGTTGACTATACGCATTTATAGCGAGAATGTTACAGAAATGAAAAATGAAATGTTGCTTGGTCTATAAAAACGAAGGCATATTTGGGCCATATTTATAAGGGGAAAAAAACATGATACTACAAGAACAAAGTAAAGATAAAGAACAGGGTTTCCCCTAACGCTTTATAGGCCTGGTGGCCCACTAGGCTTTTCTTGCCCCACCGCCAGGCTAACTCCGCCCCAGCCGTCGATGAATAATAATTGGTAATCGCCGCATGTTGCCCGCCGCCCCCCTTGACCAACATGATTCGGTGCATGTCGTTGGTCATCTGCACACCGCCCCACAACACCACCCCCACCGTTGACAAATATTTTCCCAGGACGAATTTTGAATCCAGTCCGACCTTAACCACCAGGCTTAACAAGTTTTCTGAGGGAAAACCCGAACAAAACTTGTAAACGTATCAGTATGGACTCATATGATTAAAAAAAAAAAAATCGTAATTTTTTATTTTATTATTTTTACAAGAATTACAAGATTTTTTTGTTGCTGTTATTTAAAATTGTTTTTATTTTTATTTTTTTACAAGAATTACAAGATTTCTTTTATTTTAAGAAAAATAAAATTGAAACAAATATTTGGATGATTTTGTAAGGAAAAGTTTGGACGTGTGATTCGAATTACAAACTAATTCGATTTACAAACAACCTCTCGGAACCCATTGTGTTCGTAAATTGAGGACTACCTGTACTAGAGAAAAACGGTGAATGCTGTTCTCAGAGTTTAGTTTAAATGTGAAGTTTGAAATTCACTCATTAAATTACACTCAAATGTATGGATTATAATTTAATGAGCAGCGCAAATCCAACATGGCATGTGTCATAAATCTGCGCAGTCGTGTCGAGATTTACATTTGATTAGGATACACATATTTAATTGCAATTATAAACAGATGTACGCATTTAAACGTAAATGCAATTTTTGAGACACCACCGAGACGAGCAAACGGTTCATCCAGGATGGGCCGACCTTTCCTGATGCCCTTTCATATCATCCGGGGACATAGTTGTTTACGGACAAACAGAAAGCGTTCAGACTTGTTTACCAATTAAACAGTAGTGACAGATGTGTTTACAATCAACAAACGCTGCCATCCTCTGATGAGTTTAATATTCATACCTGCTCTCCCTGGGAAAAACCTGCGTAAAGCAGCAAACTCACTTGGAATACTAAAAAAAAAAAAAAACGCATCCAGACTAGACCGCTAACATAATGAAATGAGTCAATAATGTCATTTTGGGTCTAATGAAAGAGCCGTGAGAATGATCTCCTTCTAGCACGAGTGTAGTTCATTTTCCGACACTTCATCAGGGAGCGCGTGTCATTCTCATTGCATCGTTAATCAAAAGTGTGCATAAACAATTAACGCACTCGCGGTGACACTTGAACAAAGTCTACAACGTATAACGAGTGCTTTCAAATTTAAATGCAACACATCGTCTCTCTGTCATGGGTGTGTGCGCTTTGTGTGTGTCTACGCGCGTGTGTGTGTGGGTTGGCGCGCCGCCGACTAAAGCGTGTTTGTCAGTTGCGCTTGTTTTTGTGTTGTTTTGTCTCTGCAGCAAACGCCTCAATGGGCTGTCTGTCTCTTCGGATGGAGCTAGGCATGACAAATTGACAGCTTCGCACACACAAAACAAACACGTAGAAATACTATATGAACCGCCGGTCTGCGTATTCGGGATGCAGGTAGAGTGTTTAGCAGGCTGAGTGACAGTTTACTTTCAGAGGCGGCGCGCTTGATGCTAGAGGATGGAAAAAGAGTCCACTTTAGATACCACACACGCGACGGCGGCCTGTGTCCAATGTTGCATTCAACGACTGAGCTGGCGAGAGAGCGTCGTAAAAACAAAGGAACAAAGGGAGGTAACGGGGGTGCAGTGGTTACCCGCGCGTCTCTTTGGCTGTGGCGGCTTAAGCTGTGGATTCATCATGAAAGCAGCGCTCACTACATTCTCATGCACCAGCTTTGGCGAGACATGAATTTGGATGCCTTGTGTTTTCCCAATATACGTGCATGTGATGGGAATATTGGCAGAAGGATGTCGATCTCCACTGCCGCCAATTGCTCTGTGCCTCATGCTAGCTTCTTATCAGTAGGCTAAATATGAAATACTTGACCAGAGGCGAGATGGCCATCGGGAATTTTGAGATTTTCCTGAATGGCTGGTCGATTTCCAAACTGGTGGAGTTAATAAAGTGAATGCTTGGTCTTTTTTTGTGTGTGGTCTTTTTACACTTGTCTGACAGTTAAGACTACTTAAAATGAAATATCAGACGGCAATTGTGAGGTCCTCACAATACACTTAACTTTTTTTTAAGTGGAAATCAACCTTTTAAGGGATACTTGAGTCATTGAGCAATTTTCAGCAGTAAAAAGTTAATATTTTGTCCAGAATTAATTTAATAACTTCTTTTTTCATGTACAATTAATACCTTTAAAAACTAATTTTTACACTTGCTGTCGCCTGAAGATGACATCACATGTGCTGAGGAAGTAGGTAACGACCAATCATGGCTCACCTGTTGTTTGGGTTGGTCAGCAAACTGAGCCATGATTGGTCATTACTTACTTTCTCAGCACAGGTGATGTCATCTTCTGTCGACAGCAACTGTAAAAATTTGTTTTTAAAAGGTATTAATTGTAAATAAAAATAATGAAGTTTTCTGGACAAAATATAAACTTTTTACTGCTGAAAATGGCTCAATGAGACAAGTATCCCTTTAAACATTTCTTGACAATAATATGTTATGTGACCTCACTAGTCTAAACATGACATTCTGATTAATATTACATTTGTGGAATAGGAGTTATGCAGCAAAATCCATCCGTTTTTATCCATCTCAGGGGGCGGCCATTTTGCCACTTACTGTCGACTGAAGATGACATCACAGTTGCTCAGGGCTCAGGCTACGACCAATCACAGCTCACCTGTTTTCTGAGGCTGAGCTTGATTGGTCGTAGCCTGAGCCCTGAGCAACTGTGAAAAAAATATGGGGTTGACTTCCACTTTAACACAGAGCTAGTTATTTCTCTCTATCATGATTTCTTTTTTGTTAATATGAACAAATCAGAAACCAAACCGCCCGCATTTGGTAAATACTCGATTTAACAACATTCTGATTGGCTAGATCTGGATCAAACGATATTTAGCATTTTATGCAAAATTGGTGATCCGCTAAACGAAATAAGACATTACATGTTATATTTAAAGTTTATCAGCGTTTTTTTGGTGGCAAATGGTGACGGTCGACTGTAAATCAAAAAGTTGTTTTACATAGATAAATTGCTCAAATTGGGGATCGACTATCAGTTAGGCCAAAAAATCCTGAGCATGTTAAGCCTACTAAATACAATCGAAGAAAAAAAGTCGGCATCATGATAATGGCGTATTAATACTTTCATGCGGAAAGGTATGTTTTTATCTTTGGCCAATCAGATGCAGCCTTAAATGTGCATCACCATCAAATAGAAGAAGAGTATCATCTTACTGTATTGTTCAAGTGACACCATTTTTGGCTCACAGGTGGTACAATTTAGCTGTGGTATTGCATCGTGAATATGACAAAACACATGGAATCCGATATGTTTGCATCGAAATGCAGCCTCTTCTAAATGAGGACAAAAATCCATTACATATCGGTTATCTGCTTGAGAGTATCGATATACAGTACACCCGTGCACAAACAACACCAAAAAAAATCCATTAAAAAACACCTGCTGTAAATCTAAACCACAGTGAAAGCATACGTCCTATTTATATGCTGTAATAGCTCAACTTTTAACTTCATAATTTAGCTGTGCTAGCTAGATTATAACACATTTGATGTGGTATGATTTTAGCAGGACTAACGTGTTTACATAAAAGGACTAACCTAAACCTAAACATAGTTTTAGTTTCTCAAAAGCCATTAAAATACTGCAACTGCAATTCAGCGCATAATTGGATCGATTGTCGTAGAAAAAGCATTTATCTCACATATAAATGGATGTCAGTTCATTAAAAAAGGGTGGGAAAAATAACAAATGTAGCTTTGATCATGACTTTAATTTGAAAGCAGATCATTTGAATGGAATCAGGAACTCTGGGGGCAGAAAAGCGGTTAATTAAGATCAATAGGATCTGCAACATGTTCCAGTTTGTGAGCATGGAGAAAACAGCACTATAATTTGAATGAGCGAGGAGGAAGAAAACTCAATGCCTTTTCATTGCGGGCCCACACTGATGCTTTCTCTCGAGCCTTTTCAAGTACGCTTGTGCAGCAGTAGGTGGTCGACTTAATCCAATCTTTAGCAATATGACACACACTGGACTTTTGTTTGGAAGGAGGGAATTAAATACATTTCATTCATACAACAATAGTCTATGTAGAGAAGAGACCAGTGTGCTGAAATGAATAATGGCAGATTTAAAAATATATATATATTGTTAGTGCTGCATTTGCACACACGTAGCACTGAGGTGGAACGCTTTCTTTTATTCCAAGTTGTAATGTATATTTAATACAGAATAGACACACAATATACATAATATATCTATTTTCTATAGGCCATGTCGTCATGTTGAACGGGGTGAACTGGATCCATGGAAAACAAGTTTTGGTTTTAGTTTTTCTTATTTTGTGTATTGCCTGTGTAACAAAAAAAAAAACATCACTATAAGTATAGTACTAACAACTCAACAAAAATATTAAAAACAACCATCCCAAAGTTAAATACAGTTACTGTTTAATAGTCCACAGATTTGAAATAAAATAAGTGCAGTTATTAATACTGTTATTAAAGTTAGAGTAAAAAAAAAAAAAAAGGTAGGATGGTATCGCGTTCCATCCAAGTAGTCACTATCATACTCTTACATATATAAATAAATATTTTATTGTACATTTTATTGCACATTTAGAACAGATATAAAATTTGTGATTAATCGTGAGTTAACTATTGAAGTCATGCGATTAATTACGATTAAAAATTGTAATCACCTGACACCCCTAATTATATTAATTTAAAGTAAAAATTGCTTGTTTCTTTAGTTTTGTAAATGTAAAATGTAGTTTGTTTATTTTTTCATTAGGTTTTTTTTTTGTTGTTTTTTGGAGGTTTTTTTTTCAGGAGAGCTCAGTATTGTTCATTCGATTTGACATCATCATTGCTCTTCTTTAAAAAAAAAAATAAAAAAAGTTTTTTCATTTGTAATTCATTTTATTTTAGCCCCCCCCCCCCATTTTTGTTTTAGTTATTGCGTTAGTTTCCGTTAACTGAAAAAAGCTTGCCCATCAGAAAGCTCAAATTTTATAACAGTTGAAACTTATCAGACAAAAGTCCTACGTTCCGGGTATGTAGCCTACTTGAATGTTTGAAATGGATGAAGACTTCCCATTTTTCAGCAGTACAAAGCAATTGACTATGAGCAGCACTGACAAGGCTGCTAAAATAAAACATCCGCGCTGGAGCCAAGGTCTGCAAAGGTTCAGACAACAAAAACAATTGGATTCTCACTGCTGCTCTCATATTGCCACGGACGCATTTACATTAGCTTGTCAAAAGCCCGGTGCAACATGTCCTGACCTCCCAGCATGCCTTGCACATTGCACTGCCTCCCCCGTGAGGGCTGCTGTGACGACCTTGGACGAGAGAAGAAGCGCAAAGAGAAGAGCTGACTTGGAGCTTTTCTCTTGCCTTGCTGTATTGTCTAGTGTTACACAGTGACAGAGGAGGAAGAGGAGGAGGAGGAGGAAGAGGAGGATCGCGCTCTGACCTTCACCCTGCGCTCATGTCGGTCCCACCTTGGACGAAGGTTTCTCCCGGCTAGATGTCGTTTACACTCTGTTTTCTGCTTAGTTTCTCCTCCTGTCTTTATTCCATCCCCCTTTTTTTCCTCCTCCTCAGGCTACATATCACATACATTACCCTGCTTCTCCTCTAAACACACTTCCTCTCATCATCGCACCCGCCCTCCCTCCATATGACCGCTTGCCCTCCATGCTACTCTCTACTTTTTGCCTTCTCTGGCTCCTTCGCAAATCAGACCTTCTTTCCCAGCTTGTCCTCTACCTCACTTCTTCTTTTTCCCTCCCTCCCTCCCTCCCTCACCCTCCCTCCTCGTCGTCCTCTCCTTCCCAGTCCCAGGGCTCGTTTAACAATGTCCACATTCACCTTACATGATCCTCAGAGACAAGCCAATAAAGGTAATGCATATTGTTGCAGGTTCGTATAAGATTGAATATTCACTGCTTTAGGAGATTAATAATAAGTGTAACAGATACACTCCAATGCACACATATGGTGCGATGAATCATTTTTTTTAGTTTATTGCTGTACTGTCGTTTTTTTCCCCTGCAGATAAATTGATATTCAAGCTGTTGGTCTAGTACCATCTCTTCTACAGTCACAAACTTTTCCCTTCACTCTCCTCCTAATTCCTTTTTTTTTTTTGGGTCTGTTTGTTTACAGATCTGTTGCCGCCATTTTTTTCCCTCTCTCCCAATCTCACTCCGGCTGCTTTGAAGTCGGCTCATACCTGCTGTCACGTACCACCTGTTTCGTTCCCAGCCGGTCAGCGCCAGATTAAAGTATGCTACAATGGGCGCAGGACAGAGCTGAACTGAGCGGGAACGGCCTGGAGAGATGATGGAAATCTTGTTGACGTGATTATTCGGGTTCCTGGGGTGCAGATAAACTGGATTTATGGGTTACAGGGATAGCTTCAGGTTCAGCTTGAGACTTTTTTTTTTTAGCATCAAGGGAGGCGAGTTATGTTTCAGAAGACATTACCACCATGGACCTAATGTCAATAGAGCAGAAACATAATAATAATAACATTGATAATCAGGGTCGGGAGGGTTACTTTTAAAATGTATTCCGTTACAGTTACAAATTACCTTGTAGTTAGTAACGTAATCCAAGTACCATAATATTAAAGTAATGGCACTTTATTACTTTTGGATTACTCCAATACTGAGTATGCTCATGAAGACAAAATAATAAATAAATATCACCACAATATATATTCTACACAATGTGCCCATGCTATTTGCAGGTGATAGGGACCCGGGCAGCCTACAAATAGCAAAAATCCTTGTGTAATTAAAAAGCATGTTGATTGATTGATTGCCATATGCTGTTTAAAAAAAAAATAAATCAAAATCAGAATCAGATATGTTGGCCAAGTATGTAAAATACACACAATTTGTCCTCATAGTCACAACCCGTTCAAGAAATACGAAAAATAAAGGGAGGCAGAATGGGAAGCCTGGCGGTTCACTAATTAGCGCCCTGAGTTTCTTAGATGTAAAAAAGGGAGACATAAGGAAGGAGGGAGACGAGGCCCAAAGTGTGCTCCTTTAAACTCCTATACATAATTAATGACTTCACATAGAAGGTACAACTTTTTGTGTGTGTTGGAGTTGATTTAATCCGCTTCTATTTTCATTTCATCCTATCTGACATCATTCGACTTTGTTCTTCTCTGGTTTCCTTCCTCTCCGCCTCCCGTTTCCTCAGATCCAAAAGCAATAGGTGAGTTGAAAGGTTAGCTCCTACATTGACCAGGGCAACTCGAGAATCCTGATCAGAAACATGAACATTGCAACACACTGAAGTCAAGTCCGGTGTGTGTACGTGTGTTTTCTCCCAGGTGATGTGAAAGCGAGCTACTTGTTTGATCCCTAGAACAAAGCGAGAGGGGAGGGAAGCAGAGGGAGCCAGCAGGAGGGCGGCAAAAAGGAAACGGAGAGGGAAGACGGAGATGGTTGGCTGAAAAGGTGGGCGAGAGACAGACATGACACAGAGAGAGAGAGCGAGGGAGATGGGTTCGGGGGGGGGGGGAAGGATCAGGCCTCATGAGAAGAGCTTTGTTGAAGGGGGTTTGAAGATCACCAGTGGCTTTGTCAAACCAAGCGAGAGGGAAAGGAACAATCTGTGCCGTTTACTGGTGCCTGCAACACGTGGATCATGCTCAAGGCTTTTTATGTCTCTATGTGTGTTCAACAGCAACCCGTCTATCCAATAGCTATTCTAGCCTGAATAATCATTCATTAGACCAATAGGCTTATGCAAAGTAAGCCCTGATTCCACAAGGAGAATACTTATTGGAATGACAGAATGTTTGCCGTCCATCTTTTGCGCCAGCAATAAACTTTAGCTTCCGTAAGTGTATTCACAAAGTCACATTATTATTTTGTCCTGAACAATGTGACAAAAAGCTGACAACAGCATATCGTTTTGGGAGACAGGATTGAATTAATTCACTTAGATTGTACTGCATGGCTGTGTAAGAAGCACTGATAGACGTTAATGCAACAAAATATAAGCTAGGCTGTCTGCTGTCACAGCGGTAATTACAGGACACGGGTGCATTATGTTGTTTTTATAGAATAGCGATGCAGCATAGACGCATAGCGCACTATTGAAAGTAGGACGTCTGATGCTGCATTCGAGACTGCGGGGAGGTCCCACCATCCCATTTGGAGTTTGCAAGGGCAAATGAAAACAAAAAATATGGATGACAACAATTTGTTGTCAGCCTTTACTATTATTTTTAAATATCGAGAGGATGAAGGGATCTTATCTTTGAAACAGGTGTTAAATGATTATATCTCAAATACATAATCCAAAATAATTGATAAAGTCGTTTAATGCTGTCATGATGGAACGTGAGTGGTTGAGTGATGTTTGGTGGACCCAAACAACAAAAACAAAAACAGAACCGAAACATGACAAATGTATCATTCATACAACTACACCTCGTGACAGTCGAGCTACATCAATTTACCCTGACTTCTCTCGCAGGTTGTATATGGAACACGGGTCGTAGTTTCCCCACCCCATTGCCCCATATTTGTTTCCATTTCCTACGCCTGTAATTGCAAATTGCTTATCTTACTTTGTCAGAAACAACTGACTGCAAACCGTCCACCTGCAGGCCTCCTATGCGGAATAAGCAGTTTGGATAATGAATGGTTGCGTACGTGCATAATAATTAATGTATCACACAACTATTATTCGCATTTGTCATCAATCATGCCGCGTGACGACTGCATTGAATTCTTTCATTCTCACTACACAACGTGCATGACATTTTACTGATGCAAGTGAAATCATTTTACACAGTAGGTCTGTGATCAGCAGGTCCCGCTGTGAAAAGCTCTTGAAAAGTGCTGAAACAAATAAAAGGAGGCAGCCGGAGGAGACGAGAATGCGGGAAGAGAAGGGAGCAGAAAGCCGAAGGTCGAAGCGGCGACCTAAAAACAATGTTTAATGTTTTGCAATGCGCAATTAATTACATTTGTCTTCTCCAACTTGTTGTCTGTGTTTTTGTGAACATTGCATACTTTTTACGCTATCGAGCGACTTGAAAACATTCCTTTTTAGTCTAATTAAAATGTGATTTGCACTTTAAGTGCATCCCATCCAAGGCTGCAGTATATTATAATGTTACTGGATCACCTTCATGCACTCTTGCACAGGACATTACAGTAATATACACAGAAAAAAGCAGTCCCCTCTATCTCTCTCCTTTGCTCTTTAATTCCATCACCTTTGTTGTTTAAACCAGGGATATTCATGTAGAAGCGTTCATGTTAATGCTGAAGATATCTAATTATTCCATGAAAAACAATAGAGCAAACAAATCCATGATTAACCCACACACGGAAAAACAGAAGAGCTCTAATTGCATATGAAAAAACAAATCCCACAATGATACAATGAATGCTTACTGAATGCTTAACCAACAAACCGCACTTCACCTGACATACATCTTGTACATGGTAAACCGCTTGTTCAAAGCGAGACTCAAAACAGCAGGAAAGCATTGGACCTCATGTTTTTCATGTATAAGCCGACATTGGGAATTGAGAGAGAAAAAAAACAAACCTTTTTTTCCCCTTAAATTTAAACCTCTGTGACAACAAACCCAACCCCCATCGTTGATCACTAGCGTTTTATTCTCTTCTTCTAAAATACAGTATGTTTGTTTTGATCCACAAAACATGTCCAAGAGAAGTGAGCCCCGCAGCTTATTCTGTCAAGAGTAGAAATGTCTCCTTTCCTCAAATAATGGCCATTCCTCTAAAAGATGACTTTCCCATTTAGTCACCCGGTTCCTAATCAACTTATGACTAATAAACACCCCACTTAAACACAATCATCAGTTTCCCATGCTGAAAAAAACGGAATGTAATCTAACTACATTGTTCATAGTCTTTGAACCCAACTCTGTTGCAAACGCTGTTGTTAACCAAAACAGCAGAACCTACCAAATTAAACAGGAGAATTTAAGACAGACACAAAAAAATTTAAGTTTGGATTTGAAATATATATAAATAATATATTTACAAGTGTTTAAGCATTGTGGACATGTTTGTGTTGAAGCACAACTTTTAGTGCAGTGATGTTCATGAAAGTAGGAAAAAGTCCCGTTTGAGTTCGGTCAAATTTTCTCATACTTGTTGCTGTACACAAATTTCCAAATTGGATAAGATGACATCTAACAGTAAAACCAGCCATATACGAAATTAATTGTATGGTCGGCGTATCACTTTAAACTGCTTAATCCATCCAAGCTCCACGTGTTAGAAAAACTGTCATTTTTTTGAATAACAAGAATATAAGAAGACATTTTTCTTGTCAGACTTGACTCATCTGAGCTTAAAAGTTCTCCCTTCCTCTTTTTTTTCCATATACTTCTTTTGAATAGCAAGATTGCATCACCATATTCAAACAAGCAATCCCGTTGCTATTAATTCTGCGGCCTTGCAGTGCTTTTAGCTGTCTAGACTGGTTATCTGCCTATGGTTCAATCTTTATTCTAATTGGCTTTTCTGGTCCAGAATGCTTTGGTCAGCTCACAAGAAAAGGAAACTACCTCTGTCTCCATCTGCGACAGCAATATCTCGTCATTAATTCCGTGCATTTATGTTTTATAGTACAAATTAGCATACGTTGCATCATCACAATGGGGCTTTCACTAGCCAACTAAATTAACCCAAGGTTGCTGTTTTCCCCCCACTGTGCATTCCATCAGGACTGACAGGAGGAGCTGGGGAGCAAGCTGATGATCGTGCAGTATATGCAGGATGAACCGGTTTGAATAGTTGTTTATATCGAGAAAGCAGAATCATAACAGTGTTAGCTACTCCAACACACCTCAATGTGTAACGGGATTCTGATTAAAGTGAGCTATTTTAAACTAAAAAGTAGGGGTGTCAAAATGAGTGTGTTCATTTTCAGATCATTTAAAGTTCCTAATGTTTTTAACATGTAATTAATGACTGCCCCTTACTTGAAAAACCTGTACTGGGAGAAATCCAGTCGCAACACAGCAGACCCGCCCACGTCAAAATTGAGCATGAATAACTTTAATAATAATGTATATATTTGTGAAAACTGGGGTCAAGTTGTAGTTTAGAATTTAAAAATGTGCAGAATTTAACAAATTACTTCTTGTTAAAGATTAGATAGATCTTAATATGAAAAGAAAAATGCACTGAGCTGTCACCAATGTCCTACAAATGCAATTATGCCATCTAGTGGCAGAAAAATGACCTCAACACAAATCAATATCTCATTCGTTTTTGCAGTACATCTTGTTAATTTTAACTCAATTTTATGAATTAAGTTGCAGCCATATTTATATTAGTTTAACTTCTTTGTACACTTAAAACAGTGACATTGGACCCACAGCCCAAGTGTTCATCAAAAACAAGGCACACATTTAATTTCCAATAGAGTATATGGATGGAGAAGTTCCATACAGGAGGCCATCCATCGTCTCATCAGTATTTGCCCAAATGAGCCACATTATGAGCCAAAGTTGGATCATCTTGGTGAAGCTCTGCGCTTAACTGAGCGCAATTCCGGATTGTCCGTGTCTTGTGAGCTTTTTATGTAAAGTTCACTTCAGCATGATACTGCTTCAGCACCGTGACCCCGTGGTGACAAAGTATGTAGGGAGCAGGAGAAAGAAAGGAAGATGATCATTAGAAAGGGCTTCCATCAGCGCATGGGACTGCCGCTGCCTCCCTGTCAGACAAGAGCAGTCGAGTGCAGAATACGATCTGGGAGCGTGGTGAGTCAGCCAGCAGCTTTACATTTAACACATGCCAACGCTAGCGGGACTGAACAGCAACGCGGCGGGGGTGCTTTCTCTCTCGCGCTTTCTCTGCTGGCTTCTCTCCGCTCCCTCTCATTCTCCTCTTCTTATTTCAACCAATTACCCATTATTCCCCCCCCCCCTCCTCAAACTCTCTATTCTTGCCCTCCATCCCTCCCCGCCCTTGTTCTCGCTGGCTCTGTAGTCTCCCAGTGGTCTTGCTGAGGGGCATATGCTGTTGCGTGGAGAGGGGGGGGGATGTCAGCTTGGATTTCAGCACTGTCACAACAGGGGAACACACACTCGCACGCGCACACAAACACACACGGGCAAAGGAAGCAAATGGCCGTTAATAAATACTCTGTCACACACTCATACACACAAACACGAGCGTGAACATGAATCATGCGGCCACTTGTACAAGACGAACACATACTGAGAAAAGAGTCTCTCCAGGGTGTAAAACGATGCTTCTCAGTAAACTGCTGGACAGGCAGAAAACAGTCCTTTTCTAAGCGGGTGAGAGGGGAGGAAACGGAGGGGAAATTGGAGAGAGAGAAAATAAAGAGGGTCTTTTTGACCTTTAACAAACACTTTATCGGATCTATTTTTGTTGAAAGGAAGTCATAGAGTCTCTAAGTACACATTTACAGACCCTTTGCTCCTTTACATTAGGGGTGGAGAGGAGGGAAAGGACAGCAGGAGAGGTAAGCCTGACTTTTAACAAACACTCGGTAAACCTTTTTAAAAATGAAAGAGATGAGGTTTTAATTTGTTACCCCACTGGGAGTCTAAACTATTTGTGTCCATGGAAATAAGAACCATATACATTATGTGTATGCGTATGATGACAAATAGAAAACAACATATTCATACATGTTCCTCATTGCATCTAATAGAAAGAAAATCATGAAGAGTTGACATCATCCCATTGGAGAAAAGCAAAAGCAGGAAGAAAAACAAGAGGAGAGAAGTACGCTCGTAATTTGTAACATGAGTCGAGTTCTTTGAAGGGTAAAAGGAACTAAATGTGATGGAAAAACAAAATGGATGACCCCTGTGAGTACCAATTAATAATTGGATCAGTTACAAAGAAACCTTGAGCACAATCTGTAAGGGGATGCGGGTTGACTGAAGATTTGCTCAAAGGCAGGAACATTTTTTCCCATAGGAAATAATGAAAATAGAAGTAATCCAAGGTCAAACTATCACTGTCATAAAATTGTAATTAACAGGGCAGGAAGTTTTGGGAGAACTATTCATAACAATCTTAAAAGTGGACAGAATAAGACCTCCTCTGGGTTGGGAGACGATCACTCTACCACTGAGCCACGCCGCCCCCACTTAACGTAACAATTGTGTTATTGCAAAATTAAAGCAAAACACACAGAATTTCTTTGATTCTTGTTAAACTGAAGTCACATGCAACAGAGCAATGGCATTCCACTCGTGTGCATGACGGTGGTTAGAACTGTCTGTGTGAGACAGAGAAGTTTTTTTCAAAGTATGACCTCTAACATTGGGGGGTAACCGAAATAACTACAAGCTGGTGCAATCATAACTGAATAATCGGCTCATTTAACAATTCAATTTTCATTTGAATCAGGTGTGTTGAAGGAGGGAAACATCTAAAAATGCAGGATTGTGGCCCTCGAGGACTGGAGTTGGACACCCCTGTTTTAGATGTTCCCTCCTCTAACACGCCTGATTGAAATGATAAAGATCTTTATCAGGCTTCTGCAGAACATGTTGATGAGTTGATCATTTGAATCAGGTGTGTTGAAGGAGGGGAAAATGTAAAACATGCAAAATAGCGGCCTTAAAGAACTGGAGTTGGACACTACTGTTTTAGATGTTCCCTCCTCGAACACGCCTGATTGAAATGATAAGGATCGTTATCAGGCTTCTGCAGAACACGCTGATAAGATGATAATTTGAATCAGGTGTGTTGGAGGAGGGAAAAAAGAAGACTGGAGCTGCCCATCCCTGCTTTAAATATGAACCAAATACAATTCTAAGTGGCTTCTTGTTACTTGTTATATTCTTAGCTAGTTCATTGTGCACTATTCACAAAACGTTTCATATGAATTGAAACCAACAACACAAAAAAAAGATAGCAGCACTATTTGTGTTTATCCCCGGATGTCCCGACATCCAAATTCTGCCTCTCTCCCCAGACATGCTAACAATGACCTTAACCCAGTGCAGCACGGTCACATGGGCCTGAGAAGAATCCCATTACTGACACCCTTCATGTGTAACATTACATCTGTGTGTATGCGTATGAGGAGGACGCTTGTATACATGCATGACATTGCCCTTTCCGCCATTATTACAGAAGGTGCAAAGAAGACAAGCACAAACAACTCAAAGTTAAATGTACACAGTAGGTACGCTCTTTGCAAGACACACACAAATCAGTTGCAGAATTATTCCATCGTTATTGTTAATCCCCAACATCCTTTTTTCCCCTTCTTCCATCTGGAAACAAAGCTGATTAAAACAACACTTGTGTGGGTATATCGGGGAGGGGTGCATGCGTGTGTGTGTGTGTGTGTGTGCGGGGGGGTTGTGCAGCCTCTGAAGCAATCTGCAGCTCGAGTTGAAAGCAGCGCTAACATTTTTATGAAGTATGTATTTCTGTCTTCCATCTCACATGAGGTTTGAAAACCCACAGATGGAAGTACAGTAACAACATTTGCTGGAGTTTAAATACATTTATTATACATTTGGGGCTGCAGAGGGGTACTTGACTCCAAATATTGGAATGATTCAGTATGGTAATCAATAAAAAAAAAAAGCTATGCTTTAGCGTCAGTTCTACCAAAAATCACAATGGTGGAATGATTTCCCTTTTTTTGTTGTTTTTTTTGGAAGCCCACTTTGTGAACCCTGCCGACTATAACCATGATGTTATATTTGAGATGAAAATTGGACAAATTGTGCTTGATCGGCATTTTAGCCCAAATAACTTTTCACAGTGGGTGTAATGAACTTTGTGGTCTTAATAAAGTTAACCAGGAAGCTGAAATATTCAAATATTGTACAGCGGCACGTTTATTATGATGATCTATGACCACATCAAGAGACTTAATGACTGCAACGACTTTAATAGAAGAATGATTGTGATTTTATAAGCTGCTGATGAAAACCTGAATCAGCCCTATGGTGGCCATCTGTGTTGTTTTATAGCGGCAGACTTGACGAGGATTTAGGTTGCGGAAAGCAAATTCAGACACGGTAACAAAGTGAGCGCTGGTGTTACAGCGAGCAACATATAATCTAGTCAAAAAAAGGATGATAAAGAAAATCGTTTATTTGCACTGAACATTTTGGTTGAACTACAACTTGTTCGGCTTTAGGGACTTTTGAACTACAATGCATCACAACGTAAAGTACTACTCAACTGCTTGGTTGAGAATGGTGGACAATAACGGCAAGTGACACCAAAATGGTGCTCCCCAAAGAGGCGGTTCATTCCAGGTAACAGCAAATTTGTCATTGCGTGGTGATGGGATGCAGTATTTTCATGGTTTGCTGAGCACAAACTTCCTTGTAATTGCTTTGCTTTCTTAATAAATCATGTTGGGGGTAGGAGCCACTGATAGATAAGTGTGATGGAGAAATGCCCCCCTTTTCCCCCCATAGATTTACTAATAATGGCACCAATTAGTGTAATAGTACTGGAATTAATAAAGAAAGAGTTTTGTCTCATACCTAAACTCACAAAGTTGTCACAAGGTCATTCAGTATTTGCTTTTTTTTTCTTTAAATGAAAATTGGGTAAAATTCGACATTACTACATTTGATGTAACTCATCAGGACAAATACAACTGATGAGCAGTCCTTGCTAATGTTGAATTAGCAATCAAAATAATTAGTCTCATCAGGAAAAAGTGCAGAAACAAGCCGTTTCAAAAATGTTTGTCTTTATCACTACAGCTGAAGAACAGCGACACACTTTTGTCCTCTGCGTGTCTAATGAAAAACATTGTACTGTATTTGTGCTGAATTGTTTTCTTTTCACTATTAATAGGCTTATAATTGGCCAAATGTTATACATTGATAGAGAGCACTCCCAGTAAGACATCTGCAAACATATCTTCCAAGGACTAATTCATCCTAGAGTTTGTTCAACGCAAAGTCATTGCCTTAATGTTTCTGTTCCCCAAAGATAAATCTGCTTGCTGCCTCTTATTTCTGTGAGTCGTCGGACCGAAGTCAAGTATTTTATTAACATTTCGGACTATGTGTGTGTGACATTGCAAGGCTTGTGTTGCCTTAACATTGCCTGAGCGTCAATAATAATGTTGTAAAATGTATACACATTTATTTTGTCATATGATAATTTGCCATGTTAAAGGCCAGGTGGCTTAAAAGTCAATATGTAAAAAAACAAACAAAAGAAGACTGAAAATTATAGTTTAAATAACAGCAAGAATAGAAACACGTTGGTTGATTGTGTTATGTATGTGCAGTCATCTTTTCAAACAGACATACAAATAGTTATCAAATCAGTGGAATGCATAATTAGTTAGACAATTATATTATCATGGCAACAATCTTTCCTGGTCATGAGTGGGGCGGAAGAACAACAATGAGTTTATTGTTCTCATTTTAAAATTATAATATGAATGCACTTGTCAGTAGGCTACCATAAACGTAGCATTTCCCAGAACTGGGCAAAACCTTCATTACATCAGCCAATCATTGCCGGAAGCCCATCTTTTGGCAAATCATTTATGATGCCTGGAAAAATTAACGGACTGAGCACAGACTGAAGCACACAGTAAATTATGTAGAGTAAATTTGTTTCTATTTAGAGGAAATTTGACTCTATATAGAGTGGGACCAAATAGACTCAGTTTTACAATAATATTTAGAATTGGAAGAAAGTAAAGTTAATTGGGGAAAAATATAATAAAAGTCACTCAAAGGTTAAAGAACGAACTCACAACCTTCAGCTTGGGAGACACTACCACCTGAGCCATAACCCTCCTACTGTTAGCTTATCTCCAAGAGAAGACCAAAAACATTGTTTGAGCTGCGTGGCTCAGGGAGTAGATCGGCTGTCTCCCAAGCTGAAGGTAGTGAGTTCATTCCTCAACCCTTGAGTGACTTTTATTTATAAAAATGTTTTTTTCAATTCTTTATTTTACTCTCTTGCAAGTGTAAATATTACACTAAGTCCATTTGGTCGCACTCTAAATAGAGTCAAATTTACTCAACAGAATCTACTGTGCAGGTTTACGTCCGTCGATCCGCGTCAGTACGGATGGTCCTTCTCAGCTCCTTGCAGGTAGGTCTCACATTCACAATGAATGGGCGCTGATCTTGGAAAGGGCCCGAACAGTTTGGGGGCCACAAAAGGACAGTGGTTTACTTGTCTGGACTACACTTCAGGTAACATGGGTTCTGTTACCATTCAGTGATGGTGGTTTGTCTTTATCTGAACCAATAACTATAACAACCAGTCCAGTTTGTTTTATTAACTTCCTAGACATCAAAATGACACGTCAAAATAAAGGCAATTCCACCCATTCCTGTTGGATGGGAAAGAAATGAGCAAGAAAGCAACAGTGGAATGGATGGATGAAAAAAAAACAAGGAAGAAGGGTGGGGCCATTTCGACAGGGAGGGAGCAGAAAGGTGTGATGAAAGAGGCAGGATGAGTCTCTAATGAGTTTTTTCAGCTCAAACTTTCAGTGGCTCACAGTGACCTTAATAAACCGATGGCGCACACACACAGTATGATGAAAGTGTTACCTCAGCATTTTCCCGCTAAATGTACTCATTAGCCTAGTTGCACATGGCTGCCTGGGAAAACAACAAAGTCAGCTGCAGAGAGCAGCGAGCATTCATCTGAGAGGCTGTCAGAGATTGTGACAGAGAGCAGAGGTCTCGTGGCTGCATTATTTTCTGAAGACTGACTCACGTTGGAACCCCTAAGAAAAAAAAAAAATCACCTTCCTGGTTGTTCTTCATGAACTTTACATTTAACGTACAGTTTGCATCCACTGGCTACGGGGACAACCTGGACCACGTCTACATACTGTATGAATTAAAATGAGATGTCATTTTTCGATAATGAGCTAATATCAATCACAAGAGTTGCATCAAAACAATCTGCATGCGGACTTTTTGTTACAGCTCTTGTAGCTAATGCAATTAGATTCCGCCAGTGCATTTTAATGAAGTGGTCAATGAGTTTGTATATAAATAATGACCCGTTGAATTTCTACTAAATGACTCACGCGCCACAATTAACAATTAGTTGCAGCTTATTGCAGTGTTAGTGTAGCCGAGTGCAAGCTTATAATGAGGGTCGCGCTTGTTGACCTCGAGGCAAAGTCGCACTTAAGGCAGGAAGTGACCCGAGCAGCGCGATGATTACAGTTCATTTCAAGCAAGAACCTCAGGGAACAAACACATCCAATCCTAATGGTTCCTTCAGTTAGTTGAATGTGAATGTCATGTGGATAACAAAAGATATTCAATGTCCATATTATGCTAAATACAAAAAAATAAATAAAAATACCCGTGTTAAAAATTGACATTGACAGTATGATGCATGTACAATGGAAGGATGAAATGTACAAAAACAGCCTCACTTTCTTGTCTTTGCATCAGAACTCTAAGTCGAGAAAACAGATATTCTGCAAAGCTGGAGTGATGACATCCTAGTTTCCATTTCCAGGGTTTTAATGCTAAACGTCAAAACATGTTTTTGTTTTGTCTTGTATTTTTTGTGTCTACAACATCACAGTGTACAATCACTATTTCCAAATGTAAGACTTTTCTTTTTCCATTTCACAAGCAGCAATTCAGCAGATAGTGAATCATTCTTTTTTTTTCTTTTTTTTAAAGGGGGTTTCAAGCTGTTTATTGTCCTCCCAGTTTAGGGTTTGGTATCGATAATAATTTTCTGAATCAATTAGAGCGCAATTTGATTATATTCAAATAAATATCGATTAATATAAATATAGCATCTACATTCATGTTCCATATTATTGTGATCGTGTATGCTTGCTGCTTTTTTTATCATTGCGGGCACATTATCAATTACCATTGTTGAGTATCTTCTTTCATCAGGAAACAAAGTATATTACGATCTGTTTCCGTTTTGCAGCAATTAGCATTAGAATATAGCTAAGTTTCATCAATATTCACAAATCAGTTTAGAACAGTGGGGGGAAAGAGATTTTTACAACATGGCCCTTGATCTCTTATACTCTGCTGCCACCTGCTGGCTGTTTTTGTAATAACTACCAGTGCTTCAAGCATTCTCTTCATTTCAGAGGCTGTACCAAAGCCTTTTGTATGCTTTAGCATAAAAACAAAAAAACAAAAACAAAACATAAATATGTCTTTGGGAGCATGGTAATATTTAAAATAGAACATATTTACACACTTTTGGGAGCAAATGAGTTAAGGGCGTGCGGATTAGCGGTTCGGAGAATGAATGGAAGGTGAGAATATCCAACGTGAACCAAACTGTGCATACCATTACACTCCTATTGATCAATATTTCATATTTTCAGTATTTTATATCAAATAATATATGTATATGAAACGAGATGACTTGTATGAAAAATTTATATATTGTATAATTGCAATATATTTAAGAGAGACACTTCCTTACAAAAATTGTTGTTCTTTGTTTTGGGAGGTGGGAAAGGATTAATGACTGGGAAAAGATGATTTGATGGAACAAATTAAAATGTATCTAAAGGGACCACTGTATTTGTGACTGGAATGTGGGAGTTATGTTGTCAGTAGATAATATTATAAAAGAAAAAAAAACAAAAGGTCTATAAATATCAAAATCAAATTATTATTATGATTATTATAATTTTGTTATTTATTTATTTATTTTACAGCCGTATCATGATAAACAACCACACAAATACTTAGGTACCCCAAGCAGTCATCTTTGTTCATGTGATATGATGTGTCACTCGAAGGAGATGCTATTGCACTCTATCTGCTCCAGGGTATATGTACGAACACAGCAAAGCCGTTTGAACTGCCCTCTCTCTGCAACGTGTCATCCACTCACCCAAGTCCAAAGGGCACAGGGAAGATGACAAAATCAAAGGCAGAATCTGGAGGGTGGAGATCTTCATGAGATTCCCCCTTCTGGAAGCTTCAGGCTCACGTTGGGAGTCACGACCCTCGCGCTTTCAAAGGAGACAGAAAGAGAAAACACAGCAGAGTGAGCAGGGAGAAACTAAGATGGTGTTGGACGAGAAGCTTCGTTATATCTGCTACAGTTTCGCCCGCTTGGAGTGAAGGTGCAGTAGAGCATCGCATGACAGCAAATGAGGTCCTGGGAGATTCATTGTCCTTCAGTGCGAAAGGCTGAGGTGATTTGGGCAACAGGGGGTTTTCTCATCCAACTAGTGGCTGAAGGCTTCACCGACTTTAGGGCTGGACCAATGTAGTCTGAGAACACTTACAGGTAGACTTTGAAAAGTTTAAATCCTCCGGGGATGAATGCGAACATAATTCAGCTTCACAGCGAGACACTTTTGATGTAAAAATAGGAGGAGGAAGAGAAGCTAGTGCAACACAAACTGGCCTGGAAGTGAAGACAGACATACTGTATAATCACTTTGCCTGCTTGTGTTGTCTGCAACCTGCACTCCTTCTGTTTCAACTGCAATGACACAGCCCTCCCCCCACAAACATTTCATTTCAAGCAGTTTCATTGCAAAATTATCATTAACATCCAATTGTATGACAATTTTCTGTCTTTAAAAAGAAAACTGCATTTGATTTTTTTGATTCTTTGCATTTTGTTTTTTTCATTTGTTTATTGAATGACATAAAGAAAAATGAAATTTGGCAGCATGCTTTTAGTTTTTCATTAAATCAAAAATTAAAAACAAAAATGTTATTTTGCAAAAGTTAAAACAAATATATTGTGCGATCAACATTTTGAGTCTTTGAGATTTGTCGAAAATTTTTAATTGAATGCACAAAGAAACTAATTAAAAATAGCAATTGTACAATTCACCCCGCAAAAAAAGCTAAAAACAATCAACATGCATTTATTATTCCAAATTTAAGGGTACCATTTCTTTTTTTTGTGGTTCTGAAATAAGCACAAGAGATTGTTACTTGTACTTTTCAGTTATTTGTTTAAAAAATAATAAATAAATAAAAACCTTTAAAATATCCTATAAATTTGGTTGCACTTCACGATTCTGACCCCAAATGGTGTTTTTTCTTCAGCAAATTATTATTATTTTTTAATTAAATAAAAAATTGTTTTTCTATCTTTAGGATTGATGCCTAAAATGTGGCAAAAGGTCAAAAAGTGCAAGGGGTGCTATGCTAATACTTTCGGAAAGATCTGTACCATGGCTACACAGTGTTAGCTTATCAAGACACAATACAATTGACTGTTTTATAGAAAGACATTAAATTCACATTTAACACAATTGATCCCGGCATGGCCCGTTCTCAAAATGAATAGCCTACCTCTGACTTGCAGTATGGGACCCTGTAGTCAGCTGGCTTAGCACAGTTCTCTAGTGCAGCAGTCCAATGGCCACTTTTTTTGCACAATTGCCCGCTTTTGCGTGAGGACATATTTTGACTGACTGTCACAGCTAGTTTGGCCACCGCCTTACGGCGAATGTAGCCATTAGCGGGGAGTCACCCCAGTCAAGCCAGCGACCACAATGGTCATTCATAAGTTACTATGCAACGCACCGTGAGGGTTAACTTCAAAATAAAAGCTACAACAAGTAAAATTGAACAGTATGTGCTTTGGCTTTAATAATGGTTAGGGTGAAACTGCGTCTTCCAGTTGACACACTGAATATAACAATTGTTGATCATCATATGAGGTGACTTTGAACATTAGGAGTGGGAAACACATTTGTACAGATTTTTGTTGTGACTGAGGAGCAAAAGGACATTCTCAGACTCAGAATATGAGTGCTAATTCAGAAGTTCAGTTTATACATATTCATTTTGTCATAATGTGCTGTATATATCAGCTATGAGAGCTGGAGATACAAACAAGCTCCTCGAGAATTTTTTTTAATTGGCTCGTTCTATTTCCATTTCAATAAGATGGCCCCTCCCCTTCCTTCGTAACTTATTCTCCCTTCCCATCCTGTCCCTCTACCTTTCTCATGTGTTCCTGTCCCATATTTGACATGTTGCGTCTTATCTCTTTATATCAATGGGACCATTAACTTCAGAATTTGAATTTATATATGAGGATATAAGACTTGTGTGCGCGTGTGTGTGTGCGTGTGCGTGTGAATGTGTGTGTATGTCAGAAAGAGAAAGTGGAAGCACAAGGACAAAACATAAAGCTGAAAAGTAAAAGACAAGTGTTGTGAAGACTGCAAGTAAAAATATCGATGACAAAGGCTAATTTTAGCCGCTATCTTTTCGGCAATTTTCTTGCTGCTACTGATACTTAGTTAGCAGGTAGCGTGTTCATACATTTGACACAAATGGACAGTGGTTAACCTTAATTATTTGGAGCACATTATTTTTGCTCCAACCAGCAGAGGCGTTCATCACAGCTAGCAAAACACGACATCGCTAGCTAAGGGAAGTTGAGCTCCTTAAGATAGTGCAACTTCTTAGCGTTATTTTAAAAGCTGCCAATAACAATTTTTAATCAGATTAATCACATTTTAGAATTTTGATTAATCACGATTAACCGCTTAATAAAAAAGGCATTTTATAAAAAAAAAAAAATTAGGCCGCCAAATTTAAAGAGCACCTTTTATGTGTTAATTTTTTCGACAATTAATGTTACAATTAATGTTATGAGGACATCTTCCAAAAAATAAATCCACTGCACACGCTCACCTTTTTCTAACAGATTAATTAATTAATTAATTTTCTAATGGAAAAAAATGACATAAACAAACATTTATTAAAAGCTTTACTTTAATACATGTAATACATGTTTATTGCTCAAACACAACCTGTGCTACCTTTGACGTAACCATGCATCTGCTATCAAGATAAAGGATAATCTGTGGCCAAAATTAATAGTGCGATTAATCTGCGTTATTACTTGATTAATGAGATACATTTTTGTGATTAATTAATTAGTTAACACTTTAACTTTAACAGCACTAGTTATTTTACAAAATAGGACAGCATTTCAGAAAATTCAGAGAGGTCCTCCAATCCCTTTAAAACAATATTTAAAAAATGACAACTGTTAATTTTCTTAAAGGAAATGGAGTCAAAGCTCTAAGCCTAACTCATCATTCATGTCAAACATAATATTACCGTGATTGCATTGTTTTTAAGACTGTATGACAGAAAAATATTAATACGATTTCCAATACCCAATAAAGTTGCGCCCTTGACTTGACCCAAACGGACAATCTCTGGAGCAATTTTTTGGTTTGACATGCAAGCGAACTCAACTCATCTCACATGTTGTTCATAGTGAACAATTCCAGTAGGTTAACCCAGTCTAAACTAACAATACATTTAGCTACTGAGAAAGTTTAGGTGCGGGGGGGTGAGACAATAAAACTGAATGCTAGTTTGCCTTCATAATACTAATAACAATGCAAGATTCAAATCAGGAAGCAGGTCTGATCCCTAAGTGCTCGTTCATAATATTTGGATGCAGATGAAGAGGGAAAATAGAATGCGGAAACAAGTGATCTTCAGTTTTAATCCTTTTCTTTGTGTTCTTTCACTTCATTTTGCTTCTGTCATTATCAGTCCTCTATCACGTTGTTTATCTCTGTTCTCCGGTGCTTCACCTGTCTCCTACTCCCCCCGTCCCCCACCTCATATTTCCGCCTTCTATCTTCCTTTCTTTCGCTGTATTTTCTCCCTCTCTCTCATTCATTCCCCCCTCTTGTCTTTGTTCGCCTTTGTGCGCTCTGCCACTCTCCGTGCCGCCCCAGGCTCAGACATATGGCGCTCTCCTCTCTGCTATTGTCATCCATTAACACCGTTGTCAGTGGGAATTACCCACACATAGCGCAACATGCGAGCCTGTGCTCTGGCTTCTGATGTCAGACAGAAGAGAGAACAAGGCGGGGGGTGGGGGGGGGCGTGGCGTCTAAAAAAGGGGGCAAGAAAAGAGCTGTGATATGTGCGCCTTGCATATTACCTCAGACAAGAGTTCCCTTTCAAAATGTGCGGTGAGGAATTAGGATTACATAATTTTCATGCATATAATGGGCCCTTTTTGGGGATCCCCCCCCCCCCTCCCTCCTCAACAACACTGGTTGGGAAATCACAGCATGAACAGTAGACGCTCACACAGACAAGCGCATGCACCCAAACTTCTGCTCTGTTCTAATTAAAGTGGTTGTGATGACGGAGATTCGAGTGTGATGTGTGGTACAGCAGACATTAGTGTGTGTGTGTGTGTGTGTGTGTGTGTGTGTGTGTGTGTGTGTGTGTGTGTGTGTGTGTGTGTGTGTGTGTGTGCGTGTGTGCGTGTGTGTGTGTGTGTGTGTGTGTGTTAGTACAAGAAAGAGATAACAGCTCTATAATAATCAGTCCATGGGGACTTGCAGAGCAGGCGACTGTGACAGCTTGTCCGCCAGTAAAGCGTCAGATACACAAACACGTCAGCGCTGATCAAACCTCATTGTGGTTACATCTGATCCCATCTTAAAAGTGCTATTTTAAGATATTTCCCGCACTATTGTTGCCGGGCAATGGGAAGTCAGCGGATACGGGAATGTGGAGTGTGTGTGAATGAAGAGAGGCGTTTCATGACATGACAACAACACAAGGGTAATCAAAGATTGCAATGGTTGCAGCAAGATGATGATGATGATGATGATGATGCAGGATAAATGCCACTTTTTACAGGGAAAAGAAACTCACGGTAGATGTAAAGGCAGATTGACAGTCAGCTATGGAGGCAGACATCCAGCCCGAGGTGGTACATTTGCATCTTTCCTTCACCGTCTGCACGTTCGGATTCTGTTTGAAGTTCTCTTTTTCAGCGATGGGTTTTGTTAAGTCTTTTCAAGTTTGTTCTCCCTTTTTTCTAACTTGTCAAGACAAGATTTCTTTAATCTTCTCTACCCACTCTAGCGGCAAGGGGAAAAAATATAACTGTTCCTTCAGATAACAGGAAATGTGGAAGGTATAAACTGTATTGCAATAATGTGAGTTTGCGTTGATTGGATAATTTGGTCGCGGAGAAAAAAAAAAGTTTTTTTTTTTGTTGTATCAGACCTGCAAGTGGGCTGCAAAATGGAGGTGATTTTATGCTCGTCCTGTTTTCTCCCTTGGGTGGGTTTACTCAGGGATAGCTCCGACTATTCCAGGTTTGGAATTGAGTCTAAATTGAGGGTGATGAGTCTGTCTCCGTATGTGACTGACAGGAGATCAGTCCGGGATGCACCTTGCCTCGCACCTGAGGACAGCTGGGAAAGGCTCCAGACCCGGTGACCCTGAACCTGATAAGCAGTATAGGAAATGGAAGGACAGAGCAGGGATATCTCTTTTTTAAGAAATAGCTTGGCCCCTTTCATCCTGGTAGAAGCAGGTTCAGATCTATGACCACCATTTGATTCGTGTTTAGTTGGGGTGGAATAAATGTGTCAACTAACTTTTCCAGGACACCTATTCCCTAGTTTCAAGAGGTTTTTGATAACAGGCATCAGAGTACGATAAAGAGATACATTCAGAAACTGAATCTCTCAGTAGTTGTAATTGTCCATTCTCTTCATTCCGCTGGCTATGTCTTGTCTTAAGATGGTCTTACTGGGGAGGTTCATAGTAGGGCTGGGTATCGATTCTAATGTCCTCAATCGATTTGATTTCGATTTTTTCCAATTCGATTCGTGTCAGGTCTTTCAAAAAAGTAAGAAAACACTTTTAAATTCATGTGAACAGTACATTTCAAGAAAACATTAAGATACAAAAAAATGGCCTTATAATTCTATTTTCTTGAGAATTTATATGAAAAAGATACATAAAATGATTGATTTATTGTTTTATGAATCGATATTGGGCTTGAAAAGGAAAATCGACTCGATATCAATTATCCGATTTTTTAAACCCAGCCCATGATGTTTTTCCCCCAAGAAAGCCAAACCCTGCAACCTTTGTTTTTACACTTGCCCTTTCAAACCCATACACAATGTCCACTATCAAAAAAGTCAAGCAATTCAAATCACAGGAATGAATTCATGAAAAATTTAAAAGGAGAAAAAAAAAAATTCCCATGAATTCCACCACGACCCAGATTTAGCCTCAGTTTCACCAAGAAACCCGTTTTAATCGTCATTGACTTTGCTGAGGAGATCTTCGAATCCTTGACCACTGGAGTTAATCTCATAATAATGGAGGTCTATTTTCCAGCTCGTGGTTTGCTGACAGAGGGAATCATCATGCTGGGGGGAAACCAAGCATTGACACATCAAATTAGCAGTGCCCCCGCTGCACACCACACACACACACATGAATGAACAATATAAAAACAAAACCAATGTCACAAACGCACATGGGCAATCACAGCGATACAAGGAAGGAAGGAAGGACACTTCAAGGAAGACACCGACTGTATCGAGACGCTGACATTCACACTCTCATTAAATCACTGCCAAGACTTATTATCACCCTATATTAGTCAAACCTCAATGACATGGTGAATGGAGCCGCATGATCACATGTGGCCTAATTGATGAATTGCCTTTTCAAGAGGTAATGAAATAAATCAAAATCCTTCCCGTACAGCTGAAATCAGATGATAGTGTAACATTAATATTAGGAGTGCTGAAGTCTGACAAATTAAAAAGATTACCATCTGTGCTTCCAAAAAAAAGAGAATAAATCTACTTTTGATTAATATTGACATTACACAAGAAAAAAAAGTATATATTTTTTTTAATGATTATTCATTGTTACACTTTATGTTGACCTATCAAGATACTTTATTCTTGATGCCATGAATACACACTTTGATGCATAAATAGTGCACAGATGTGCTTTTTGTTTTCTAGTCACTACTCCTATAGAACAGGTTCACTGTTTAGACAGTAAAGGGTGAACATATACAACAGCCAGCAATAGCACACTAAATTATGCCTGGAGAGTGGGCAAAGGCAGTGTAAATGCTCCATAAGTCTATTACAGCTTGGAGAGCTCCTTAGTCAAGGTCAGTCTATGCATTTGGGTGTCCATGCATATGCGTGTGTGTGTGTGTGTGTGTGTGAGAATGTCAAATACAATACTGCAGCCACACCACAGCACAGTAAAACCATTAAGCTTCAGACAGAAGTGCTGACTGTAGATTAGTGGTGCTAAATCTCAGTCAGGCATTAAGAAGTCACTGTGCTTCCTAAACAACATACGTAAACGTCAGTGTCTGGGACTTTTAATACAGCACTGATTATCTACTAAATGCAACATGTTGGTTTAAAAAAAAAAAAAAAAAAGTATTAGTATACTTACAAATTATATATTTTTTTTAAAAGACAGAGGCATTTGGGACCAAGTGTCCTTCAGCTGTTGTAACTGTACACATAAAAGATATGTGCTTTAAAACTTCCCTACTGGATACAGTGGCCCAAAAATTTTACTTTGGGAGAACAATGTACAGTAATATCTGATAATATTTATTTTATTTTATTTTTTTCTTCAGGAGAGCTCAGTATTGTTCATTCGATTTGACATCATCATTGCTCTCCTTTTTTTTTTTTAAAAAAACAACAACAAATAAATTAAAAAAAAAAAAAAATGTTTTTATTTTATTTATTTATTTATTTTTAATATATATATACATATATATATATACATATACACACACACATATATATATATATATATATATATATATATATATATTTTTTTTTTTTTGTATGTGGGTGAGTATGTGTATGTGTGTGTGTGTGTGTGTGTGCGTGTGTGTGTGTGTGTATTCATTAGTTCACCTAAAGCCTATTAAAAAAAATCCCATACTAATAATATAATATAATAATAAATTGCCAAATGCAGAAACATCAATGTAAGTTATCACGATGTGGTGGCTCTCGCTAACAGGCAGAATTAAGTAACCAGAATTAGGTTAAAAAATTCTATATACGTAGAACATGTTTCTATAAATTTTGATATTTGTTTTTTTTTTGAGACAGATATTTTTTCCATTAAAATGTGATTTATGAGGAGGTTAGACCATTGGTCGATATTCAGAGTTTGTTTATTTTTCCAGTTAACAAGAATTGTTATAAATATTTCTAAAGGAAACAATCAATGCTCTAGTAATTTACAAGGCGAATATTTGTGCTTTTGTCATTTCGCATTTTCAACATTCAATGCATTTTCATAGCCGCTAAAATGAGTAAAAACATACACATGCCACAAAGGCTCTTGTAACTTCTTTCCCTCAAAACCCAGGCTAAATTCAGCTCCTCCCTAAAATGCTAACATCTTAGTACAGTTTAGATTAGGGGTTACCAACAGGGTGCCCACGGGCGCCAGGAAACCCCCGAGGACCACACTAGCCCGCAGGCCTGTTCTAAAAATATCTCACCAGTGAAGGGATAATGTGAATTAAATGTGATCATTTGGAAATGTAAACACTGGAAGAGATTTATAGGGGAAAAAGTGCTTCTTATTGTGAGAAATCATTAAACATGAATGTTCACATAAATTGCAAACCCCACTATGAAGTACGGTGCTACGTTGTGTAAAAAGTAAATTGTTATTAATCAGGTGAATTCCTAATATTATAAATAAATATAAAAAAATTATACATATGTTCTATTTTAAATGTTTTAAGTGTCCCAAAGACATATTTATACGTGTTTTGTTTTTTTTGGGGAGAGGGGGGTATGCGAGAGCATACAGAAGACTTTGATGCAGCCTCTCAACTACACAGAACGGGTGAAGCAATGGTAGTAATTACAAAAACGGTCAGCAGGTGGAAGCACAGTATCAACCAGGGCCATGTTGTAAACAAGCTGATTTTCCCACAATTCTAAACAGATTTGTGAATAATGATGAAACTTAACTATATTCTAATGATAATTGCTGCAAAAAGAAAACAATTAGAAATATACTTTTTTCCCTGATGAAAGAAGTGACTCTAATCTTTATTTTGGTAGGTTCCGTGTTTTTATAGCAATAGAACACAATATTCTGTGGGCCTTGCAAAATCAGTCAAAATCCAGTAAAAACCACCGGGAGCGAAGGGGGTTGCTTCAGTGAAAATAGCTGAGAGTATGTATGTACGTAGCAAACAGTTAGCACTTCGCATTAATCAGTACCCAAGACGTTTTAAAAAGGTTGGTGACCCCTGGTCTCGATGTATCACGTCAGCAGACTTCCTTGACACCAATTAGTAATTTCCTACGACGCAGTGCTTTGGTGCCATCTTGTGGCATCTTAGTATGTGAAAAAAAGACCCCACAAAAATATACAGGGAACGAAAAATAGGCGAGTTTTTAAGCAAAAGTCTGAGGATAGGGTCCACACACACAAAAGGAAAAACTATTTAAAAAAACTATTATACTATATAGCTACATGAGAGGGACAAAATATTAGGAACACTCAACAAAATGCAGTGTAGCTCTCTAACACTGCAAACCACAATAATAAACATTATGCAAAATGTAATATTATTTATCTATGTACAAGCATAGTTTATGACAACTCTTGTACTGGACCTCATCATACTACAAGTGCATACATAATGTTGTGGCTGGTGCATTTTCATGAATTGAATATGAATTATGCTGCAATACACCTCAAAGACAATAAGACAATTTGAATTCCCATCACGAATCAAATGGGCTATTTAGAGTAGTTAGTTGAACAGGCCACTTGCTTTAGACAGGAACCGTACACGGTTTCATGCAAGTATCTGTGTGGCAGTGGTTCAACTTCTCAGGCTGTACATCCTGCCTGGCAATTTTCTGTTAGGGATCCGATGTTTGGCGGATCATTCATCTCAAGTTCATTCCGACAGCTCAGCCAGGAGGGAGGCAAGGAGAGCAAGACAAAAGAGGAAGTGAAGGAGCAAGTTGGAAGGCATTTGGGGAGAAAGCGGCAGATAAGCAGCGTGCGCAAGCCTCCTAACCACCAGCTGACACTCTTCATCTGTTGTTGCTGTGCCCGTTTCACCATCGGAGCGCTGTGGATTTGTCTGAATACATCAAAAAAGCCAGAAGGAGGGGAAACAAAGCATTTTCTTAGAGAGACGCCGCCATCAGCTTTCTGTCTCGCTTCCTCTCATTTCTCTCTGTGTAATATTATTTCCCTGCTCTGTCCTGCTTTTATCACCCCCTCCCTTCTAATCATCACCCAACAAGCCCACACCCCACAGTTTCTGCCTCGCTCTCAGATGCAGAGTTGGGAGCAAAAGGCAGGAGACAGACAAGATAAAAGCTGCTTCCTGATTCTTCAGCTCTCAGCTACTCTGCTGTCAGCCGAGAAGACAGCTAGTCAAGATGCTGAGTTTCCTGCCCAAAGTATCCAGCGCAGGAGCTGTCGCTAACAGCCACGGGAAAAAGGTGGCAATAGGGAGAAGGGACAGGTAAGCATATAGATGATAAATATAGAGAGAGGAAGATCATTCTACATCCTCTTGACCTTTTGGCCACAGCATTATTATAAGGCCTCAAGGGGAAATTCAACTTCCACTTTGCTGCATATTTTGCGTTGTATAGCACACAGTGAAACTGATCACACACATAAGAGCGAGAACGTGCCTTGCTCACGGGCAGACTAGCATCACCAGCAACTGGTCTCTCTTGTAAAGGGTTACAAAATACCGTTTTAGATCCAAACCACTTTTCAGCACACTCGGTAGTGGTTGCTTTGATATGAATAGCTTTTGTATGCCGGTTCTAAACGTGTTGCTAATCGTTGATTGGTCAACAAAGAGTCTCATGTAATAATGGAAAGGCAACGGAGGGGAATAAAATTCATGCTGCTTGGCTACTACGCTGTCACAGTATTTATTCTAAACAGCTCATATTGATACATGTATACCATATTTGTTTTTATGCTACATAAAATAGTGCTATTCACCCTAATTTCTGTATATGTAACATTACAAGACACACTGCTGCAATTACTCTGCTCACTTTTATTGCCTGTTGTAAATACACACTTATCTATTTTGGGATGCACTGATATGATTTTTGTGTCCACTTTGCTGCCGTAAAACCCAAATTTCCCCCATTGCGCGACGAATAATGGCCTTTTCTTCTCGAGAACAGAAATTACGGCATTTTCGGCTCAGTATGTTTTACATGCATGTCAAGTTTTTTAGGGCGAGGCCATATAGAACATAATATGGTGCTTAACCTTTTGTAGGATTTCCTATTGAATTCTTATAAGATGACCATAAAACAGAGCCTAGCATTCCCCGTTAAATAAGATTATTTATTACCCAGAGATTTGATTGTGTAAATGTATTTAGAAGGCCACAACAGGAACCAATGTCACACTCACACACTCTTCCCCTCTGATATTATCTTTATAGAAGACATGTCACAGCTTGCAGTATATTGCCCTGCCAATTGCCTTATTTAGAGAAAGTGTCTCCTTGCAGACATCAAGCAGATAGCGAAGTGTTGTTCTTTATTAGCTGATGCAGCGGCGGCAAATATTCACAAAGCCAGACACCAGACGGGTGGTCTCATGGCTGTCTGGCTGAAATGTCACTACCTCACTTTAATACCATAAATATCACTTGTAGCATCAATTGCTAGTGACTCCCCCTGAGGGCGAATCTCTTTATGTATGGAAATGTTTGACAATGTGACATTCTGAGCCATATACCCAATACCAACCTACAGTATTAGACTGATAATTATGTCATATAACGTCCTTAACCTCCTCATTCAGATTTGATTGGCCTAAACAGCGTTGCAGATGATTAAGAGGTGCTTTCTTTCCTCCTTTGAACTTTCAAGGTAGGGCTACAACAGTTCTAGTTATTAAAAGCAAAAAATGTTAGAATGGATCTTGTCAAAGTTACTGTCAGACTGGTTTGATCAAGAATTTCTTCCTGGGAAATATCAGATTGCAATTATGGCATTTAAAAACAAAAGGGCCTAAGGAGCTATTCTAAAGGAACTACAGTCTGACTTTTATTTAAGTGATGTTGCTTATCCTAGTGGCTAAGCTAGCAGATGCCAGTTTTGTGTCTTTTAAGTATAAACATTTAGAATGGTCATAGTAGACTAAATAAATAATAAATAAATAATTCTTAGCCGTTTTTATTGACAGATGGGGGACTGGACCCATATGACTATAGGCTTGAGTCAGACTCAAGTTGCCCTTTTTAGGACTTGCAACTTGCATGCCAAAAACTTGGAAAATACTTGACTTCGATTTACTATTCAAGAGATTTGACTTAGATTTGCATTACATGACTCAGCATCTTTTTTATTGTTGGAAATAGGAAATAAGAAAGAAAGCTGCCTATTACTGTGCTGTTTTTGATTGGTGGAAACTTGGTAAGGGCAGTTTTCTAGTCTTGAAAAATGCTGTGTATGGTTCCTCTCCAAGACCCCATCTTTAAGTGAGTTTGTACTTTAGAACTAACATGCATCTTGATGAGAACACACCTGAGTACACACACAGTCCGTCTGTCACACAACCAAGCACGTCACGAATTGGGCTGCAATTACACTTCCTACATGCTTGCCTTTAATTATTCAGTCAAAGATCCTCAGTTTGATCATGTGTTGAGTACAGACAGTGAACAATGAAACACTAAGTGATTTATCTTGTATTTTCACCATACAACACTATACATGTCAGGCATAATACACAATTGCACATCTCAACACCTAGTTTGGGCCAGAATGGGGCCTGTTTGTGTGTATGTGTGTGTGTGTGTGTATGTAGTCTGGCTTTGGTGACAAATGTCAGTTTATCACAATACCTGCTAGTCAAGTTTTATTCGAGCTATCCGTTGTACCTTCCTATTCCCCCAAATTTGGTTAATCTATGAGAAGAGCCACAACAGACATTTGCATTCAAATAGATGACCAAAGACTTCCTGTCACTTCAATGACCATATTTGGGGTCATGTGCTTTTCTATAGTTTACTTCAGGGTTTTCAAACTTGCAGCCTAAGAGCTTGGGACACAAGAGTATGTTAAAGGAATACTTAACTCATTGAGCCATTTTCAGCAGTAAACAGTAAAAATTTTGGCCAGAATTAATTTAAAAAATTCATTTTTCATGTACAATTAATACCTTTAAAAACAATTTTTTTTTCCACTTGCTGTCGACTGAAGATGACAATTATGACATCACCTGTGCTGAGGAAGTAGGTAAATACCAATCATGGTTCAGTTAGCTGACCAAACCCAGAAAACTGAGCCATAATTGGTCATTATCCTCAGCACAGGTGATGTCATCATCAGTCGACAACAAGTGGACAAATTAGTTTTTAAAGGTATTAATTGTACATGAAAAATAATGACGTTATCAAATTAATTCTGGACAAAATATGAACTTTTTACTGTTGAAAATGGCCCAACGAGTCAAGCATCCCTTTAAACCTGTTCAACAGACGGCTGGTGTATATGGAGTGTCCTTTCCCATCAAACAAACAGTTGAGCTTGTATCATTGTTCCCTTCTTTCTACTCCACATCAACATCATTTTCTTCATTTGATGTGATCCCCTGCATCTCTCGTCTTAGTCTTCAGGATGTGGTCTCTGGAATTATCCTGTGGTGCAATGTGTATATGTGTGCGTCCATCCAAAACCCCACCGGGCTTGTATAGGAGGAGCCTGGCCCTCTGCTTTTGTCGCGCCAGCTTTTTGCCTCGGAGCCCCAGCGAGTGTGCATGAGCACGCGTGCGCTATAGGTGAGTTTGTGCGCTTGTTAATTGTGGGTACATGCAGCTTCCTTGTGCCAAGACTCCGTTTCTCTCGGTGTTGGTCTATTGTGTCTGCTCTGGTGTTTGGTGGCTGTGGGCATCTGGCCGCTTTAGAGGACAATGCGGAGCAAGACAATGCTCGGAGAATTGATGAGATACTCTGCAGTATAAAGGGATGAGGCAGCTAGCATGGACTTAAAAAGCTCCATGACTCTGAATATCTGCTTTGTGCCACGTTCCATTGTGCACAAGATGTGAGCTCTTTATTGCGACAACATGAAGCCATATAGACGTAAGTGCTGAAATAGCAACAGATCCCAATCTCACAAGCAGAAGCAATCCGGCTAGAGTATACCATCCAGCTAATTCCCAATGACCTCCTCCATTCAACAGGAGCCAACTGGCAACTTGAGGTATCCAAAATCTATTAGTCATTCTTTCTTTGTCACGCCATCCATCTCTCTGTCTCCATAAGCCATCAGTGTTTTTGGTCGGGATCCAAATCAATCCTGTTCTGACACATGACCTGAATCATTCATCTCTCCCCGCTGTCTCTCTCTATCTTTCCACCTCTCTAACAGTAGGAGTGTGTAGCCAGCTGCCAGCCAGCATCAGTCACATTGTCAGTGCCTGCCTGGCTCTGGGGCTGCTCTTGGCTTAGAGGGCAAGCTCTGGCTCAAGACTTTCCCCTCAGAGTCCGACCCTAAACTGTGGCTATGACGTTTAGCATATTTAGCCTTGTCACATGTTTGGAGCAGTTTGAAAAAGTCGAGTGCACGTCATGTATTATGTATTAACCACTATATAAGATTCAGAACTGGACATGCCTAGCCAACGCCAGAAAAGTACGACTCAAACACAATACAAACATGGTGGACATACTACATTGAAAACACGATGCAACATTTATCCACAAAAAAAAATGTTAAATTTTAAAAAAGTACTTATTGGAGGGCTTTACGTTCCACTTAACTCATGTGTTCCCAAAAACGTATAAATATGTTCTATTTTAAATGTCTCAAAGACACATTTATACATTTTTACATCTTTCTTTTTTTATGCTAGAGCATAGGCTTTGATGCAGCCTCTCAACTACAGATAACGGGTGAAGAAATGGTAGTTATTACACAAACGGCCAGCAGGTGGCAGCAGAGCAAAATAGATCAACCAGGGCCATGTTGGAAAAAAAGCTCAGTTCTAAATCGATTTGTGAATAATGATGAAACTTATCTATATTCTAATGCTAATTGCTGCAAAACGGAAACAGATAGAAATATAAAACGATAACCGATCATCAATTCGATCAGAAGATGGAGTAAACAACTTTTTATTTACTTTACAGTCGATGGCCTCCATTTGCAGGGGATTAAATGCAATTAAAATGCATGGGGGGGGGGGGGGGGCAAACTAACTTCAAAAAAGTATTTCAAAAACACTGATAAACATTTATTATAACATAATAATGTCTTATTTCGGAGCCAATCAATTATGTCATTGATTGGGCAAATTAAGACATTACAGCTGAGCACTGTTTTTACAAAATAAATAAATTAATTAATTTAAAAAAATTGCAAATTATCGGCCAATCCCGATCCAGCCGATCTAATCAGTGTAAAGTCTTGTTAAAAATATTGTTCCTTTTCCAGTTGAAATATAAAATAAATGATTACACGAAATTAATTATAGAAAAATAAATCCACTCCATGGAATGTTACGCTGAAATTCATGCTTTGATTAACAAAAATAAACTACTCATTACTTTTTTCCCCCACCAAGTACTTAAGTAATTCTTTGGGGAGTACTTTTTAATTCACTTGAGTCATATTGTTCTAAAATAACGACACTCTTACTACCAATTTCAGGTTTTAAAGACTTGAAAGTCACCTTTTTTTCAGGATTCTTTAAAATGGGACTATTGTACACTGCTCGATTTTATGTATGTGGAAAAAAGGTCACTAAAAGCCAGCATAACTTTAGAAATGTGTGCATGTTTGTTGGTGTGAGACAAAAGCAAAGTGTAATCATTGGCGTGCAGCGTGTTGCTCTAACGGGGATGTGCAGTAACATGCTGTCTAATTAAGAGTGTCCTCTCCTTGGTGAGGCGAGTTCCCAAAGCCCCGGCAGCCATGATTAAAAGAGAAGCTCTCAAAGGACTCCACGCTCTTCCAATCCACTCCGGATACTTCCTGGATGGCATCCATACGCAATCAACCATCTCATCTTGACCAGAACGGACGCTCTTTCAACTCATCGCCTCACTCCGGGTCCTTCTCAAGTGTGCTCGCTTTTCTCTCTCGCTTCCTTCATCTGTTTACAGCCTTTTTTTCCCCCCCTCTCTCAACTCTACTTCTCCCCCAAACAGCCGTTCTCTTCCCTCCCCTTTCACTTCTCCCACCCTTCGTCTGCCAAGGCTTCACATCAAAGCCACTGATTGGTTTCTGACTGTTCAGCAGGCAGCATTTAATCCCGCTTTGTGTGAAAAGACCAAAAATAATCAGCATGAATATGGAAAAACCTGCTTCGGTGGTAATATCCAGCCCAGTAATATCCATATCAGTCAAACTAACTTGGCTTCATTTGACTTGCATACAAAGGGAAGGCCGCACTTTCCTCCAAAGTCCCCTTGGCTCAGAGTCACATTGGGTGGATAAATATACCAACTTCACAAGGTTGTTGATTCAGGGCTGACATTGAGTCATGCTCACAAAGCAACAATTTAATACTTTAATTCTCTTGTTTCCTTGGTACTATCTCCACCTTCTGATGTACAGTCCCTTCACCTTGTCTTGACTGCTCCATACAACATTGGTGCCCAAGGTTGTTTAGCGCTTTAAAAGTTTTCATTAGAAAGTTTATCTCATTACCGCAGTGCCCTTGAGTTCTAACATGAACTCCAGAAAACAATAGTCAAACACTGGCATTATTAGTAAAAATGTAATTGTAAAGCAGTTTTACCACAGGTGTGTTCAACTGGGGAAACTGATAAGCGGATAACAACAGCAATCTTTGAAACAAACAAAAAAGATCAATGATTCATTAACGAAACTAAATGCAAACAATCTAAGTACGGTAATCATAGAAAAACGGGCTAAATAAACGGGACCAAAAGAGAGACTTAAGCTCCATATCACTCTACCTGTCTATCTGTCTTCTGCATATTGTGCATTTGCATCCTCTTGAGTATGTAAAGTTAAAACTGTACTGTATATATTGTGTTATTTTTTTTTTTGTCTTTACTGTTTTAGGTTTCCTGCGTAAGGAGCGTAAAACATAGTCATAGATTTGTGTCGGGGTCATTTTTCTGTCACTAGATGAGATCAGCGTTTCATGTTCGGTGTTTGTGACATCAACAATATGTTTTTCTTTTCAATTTAAAAGTAGTTTAATTACAATACGAAGCAACTTGTGCACTCATTGAAATTACCACTAGTCCCCAATACCCACAAATATATTTAAATACACATCACGTCTCAAGAGCGCAAGGACGGGCATACACTTGGCTCTTGCCTCCTAAAGGGTTTGGAGGATGGGGCGGGCTGTTGTGACCGGACGTTTTAGAAACGTACAAAAAAAATTAAAAATTTTTAATTTATATACGATGCTGTACAATATGTTTGGCTAAAAACTACTGCAACAAGAAAAATACTAGCAGTCCCACCCAGTTTCGCTGAGGTCTGGTTGACACACTGTTATTTGAACTGCATTCAGTTTGTCAACATCGCCACGTTGCTCGTGAAATGAATTAAACATAAACGCTTTTATGAGGCATACTGTATAATAGACGATGTACAGAAAGACTTTTACAGATTGAGAGAGGACAAGGGGGAGGGTGAAAATATATATTTCCCTCTCAAAGATTGATAAAAGGGAGATATTTCTGTAACTCCGGGCTAATTCTGTGAGTAGCGCCAAATCTCGCCAGGGATTTACAAGGCTGGCTTCAAAACAATTAGTTGGAGAATGGGAGCCATTTAAAAGACAAGGAGACAGATCTTAATACAGCTGTGGGCATTTCCCCGCGGAGGACTCATTTTTACAACCTCCTTACTGAATCTCTCTCCCTCTCTAGCGTTAATACTCCAAGCCAATCTCCTCCGTCTCATTTCACACAGAAGAGCATTTTATGAAAGCTACCATTGGAGGAAAGAAAGAAGGTGAGAGAAAAGGACAGAAAAAGAGTCAAGGAAGTTTTACAGAAAAAGCAATAGAGAGAGAGAGAGTGAAAAAAAAATCAAGCTTCAACGGTGAGACAAACAACAACACATCAGAGACACAGGACCAAACACACATCCAGGGAGCTGCAAGATATTAAACATCCATCTCTCTTTATGAGGACTGTCTTCCTGCTGTCCTGTGTGTACCGAGGACCAATCAGTGAGTCCATGTGTCCACGGGGACCAATCAGTGTTCACAGAAGGACTTACTCAGCATGTCTTAGTATGCAGGTAAACGACAGTGCTAAGCCTTCCTGTTGTATGCAGGCACTCAAAGGAGAGGCTGCTCCCACTTACACAGAACAACCCACTTCTTGTTAATTAATGTGCTTTGTCAACCCTGAATTTAATCTTGGCCTAATATTACGTTCATTAAGAGGCTTTTCAGAAGAGCAGATCCTGACATGACACCATTCACATTACACTGTCTCACAAGAACATAATTGAAAGTAAGAAGTGAGAGCTTATTCACGCGCAACCGTCTTTTGCACTCAACAGACATAGCGGATAAGCTGATCTGAACTAAAACTAACCAACTAACCAACACATCTGCATAGATGAATGTACACTCTGAAAACAGTTGGGTCAACAATAACCCAACTATGAGTCAAAAATGGACTGATCCTCTATTTGGGTCAATTTGACCCAACTTTGAGCCAAGAAATGGGTCTTTCAGTGTAAAACAACTCATAAATATTGGTCAGATTCTTTACTTGGGTCAGAAAAATTGGGTCATTTTGTATAAAACAACCCAAAAGGTTGGGTCAAATTGACCCATGAAGTGGATCGGTCCATTTTTGATCCATAATTGAGTTACTTTTGACCCAACTGTTTTTAGAGTGTATGTACAAACATAAGTCAAAGTTTTGAAAGTAGCGCCTTTTGCAAGTCAAAATCGCATCCACCACTGACTGACGAAAGAAGAAAAATATTTCGATGGTTTGGCAAATTGGTGAGAGATGATAAATTTCATACAACATAAACAGACCTACTTGGCAATCAACACTCTAAAAACAGTTGGGTCAAATGTAACTCAATTATGGATAAAAAATAGACCGATTCACTTTATGGGTCAATTTGACCCATTTTTCTGGGTTGTTTTATACCAAATGACCCAATTTTTTGACCCAAATAAAGGATCTGACCAATATTTATGAGTTGTTTTACGCTAAAAGACCCATTTTTTGACTCAAAGTTGGGTCAAATCGACCCAAGTAGAGGAACGGTCCATATTTGACCCATAATTGGGTTATTTTTGACCCAACTGTTTTCAGAGTGAATCATGTGATTTTTATGCCCTTACCTATGAAATAAAATTACTAATGGTATATAATTCTACACAATTGTACCGTTAGTTAACTATACAAACGTATTTTTCTTAAAGGCTGCGATCCGACGCTCACAGCAGACTCATCAACACACATGACATTTGTAGAGTCCCACTTAAAAGCCAGAATGTCACTTTTGCTATCAGCCTGAAGGAAATTGAAAAGTCTTTAAGCAAAGAGGGCCGCAGTTGTCAACCACTCACAAATGCCCCATTCAAGTCTCTGTATTCGGATTTTAATTCAGAATTTCTGTATTATTTGCATGTTAAGGTGTCTCTTACACTGGGGAGCAATTAAATGATAAAGCGCCGCTGTTACAGGTTTATGTAAATTCCCTCTGCTTGAGGCTTGTATTGAAAGAAGGCATGGAATTACAGCGAAGCAAATAACTTCAGGTGGCGCATATTCTTTTTCGCTTTAATTATTTTCTTCATTTTAACTTTTATTTATTCAGGGATGTTTAGTGGAGGGCAACCTGTATTTTCTATTGACACCCTGATTACAAACAAATCATTAAATCAATAATGATGCAAGGTACCGTGTAACCATAAAACAAAACAATGATAAGCAACAATTTAACAGGTACATGTATATTCAGAATGTATAGCGTCCATAGTAAAATATTTGAAACAACCCAATATTGAGAGTTAAGGCATTATACAACATTGCACCAATTTCAGATGAGAACCGTGTTTTGTTCTTTACCCTTAATTAATTTCCTAAATGGCACATGTTTATCAACAACGGAGTAAAAAAAAAAAAAAAAAGGTACATTAGGCTCTGGAGTAGCTGTTACTGTATAGAAGAATGGATATCTTTCAAGGATGAGCCATAATAAAAGCCATCCATCATACATAATGTTCTTTTAAAAAAACAAAAAAAAACTTTTAGTAATATAATGAGGTTTGAGTTTTCATACTTCGCATTTGTGACACAAGTGATCGGGAAGTGGCCACTAAAATCCAGAGGAAAATGTGGTCCAATACAGCTCAGGTGGTTTAGATGCCGGTCTCAAGTCATAACACTTACCAGTCTGGTTATACTTCCCCCATATAGACCGTGCACCTTTGCTGCGCCGAATTTAATGGCAGTGAATGAAGCCTTTTCGATTGGACAGAAATCAAGTGGACTATGTTCTGTCCCTCAATAGCGCAAACTTCCATTTTTAACTGCGCCCACCCATAAAAATGCCAAAAGAAAGAAAACGCAACCCAGGCGCAAAATTAGACTGTCCGGCTTATTGTCAATTGCTGTTTCTTGCCATATTTGCCAGGTTTTCATTTACTGTTATTATAAAGTACTACCCAGGCTAATTCCTCTTTTGTTTTTGTTGTTGTTGTTTTTTTTTATAGTAGAGCATACAGAAGGCTTTGAAGCAGCCGCTGACCTGAATAGGTTGTTTCAAGCAATGGTAGTTATTACAAAAAACGGCCATCAGGTGGCAGCAGAGTATAGGAGATCAAGCAGGGCCATGTTGCAAAAAGCTCTTTCCCCACTGTTTTAATCAGATTTTTGAATAACGATGAGACTTAGCCATATTCTAATGCTAATTGCTGCAAAACGGAAACAGATACAAATGTACTTTTTTCCTGACGGAAGAAGAGACTCTAATCTTTTGGTAGGTTCTATGTTTTTATAGCAATAGAACACAATATTCAGTACAATAACTAAGCAAAAGGGGTTGTTTCATTGAAATTGCCTGGGAGTGAATGAGTTAAGTAGGTATGCCTTTGCGATGTTGCTATGTGCAGCATACTTTTGTTAACATTAAACATAAAATGTTGCACATTTATGCGAGAGGATAACAGATACTTAGAGGAACAATACCAGACCAAGTGTCAGACTAGTGTGAAATATATTACCTGTGACACAAATGTCGAAGCACTTGGCGCTGTAGGTGGGCACTTTTTCTCACACTAGCCTTGCAAAGGCCCCGTGTGCGCTTTCAACCTTCATCTTTCCAGCTCATCAACTCCGATAGGAGGGCTTGGTATTTCGCTTTCAAGTCACCTCTGAAACACAAATGAGAACGAAGGTGATGCAGCCTGTGACGCACGCAAAAAAAAAGGAGAGGAAGCGGTGTTCTCTGACAACTTTAAACTGGCTTAAGATCAATAATGCAACCCGAGCTACAGTAGAGTGATGCAGTGAGCTGACAGCACTGACTGACTTAATTGGTTTAGACTGTCATCGCACACTCTGTAGATGTGCACCGGGTGGTCTGTCCTACAGGTTTGTCCTCCTAGCATGTTCTTCACGATACAGTGCGTGTTAGTAACTTTCTAAGGAAGTCTGTGAGATACATATGCCTCTCAAGAATAAATGTACTTTCATTCTGTGGAAGCAGTGAGAATTGTTGTGCTCGTGACTAATATTGATCATGAAAAATCCTGTTCCTTACCTGACAGATCAATTTTCCCAATTTGCTGGAAATTCTATCGCGGAGCTATTGAATGCCGCTCGCAGCATTGCCAATACATGCTGTAGTAGAGCTTTATATATCGAAAGAATAATATGCATCAAGAAGTGTATTTGCCCCAGGCTGTACTACTGATATCAATGATACAAAGAGTGAAAAAGATGTACTTTTTTTTCGCCCCCTTTTAAATCAATGAAAGCGCTACGATGAGAGTCAAGTTATAGGAATTAAAGTGATAGAAATCTATTTTCCCCACACACTGCTTCACAAGAGATACAGTATGTTACATACAGCAGAACCTCGAAAGTTGAATGCCCCTGAGGTTGTACAATCTGGTACTTGATCCACAGTTTTGCGAAAATACTTTTCTAAAGTTGCACAAAAGATTAAGACCTCCACATATCTTGTGAGACTTCAATTCAGTGGGCAACTAAAGGATCAACTCTACTAGTGAGACTTGCAAAAAGGCTTTGGATTACAAAGAAATATGACTGTTGGTTATGTAAATATCGTGTACATGGCAAAGTGATGCATGATGTGTCTTGGCTACTTGGTACTTATATGGCGGATAAGAAGACTAAAAAAAAAAACATTCTGAAGCTGCTCAACTAACCTTCAGTATTCTCATAACAGCCACCTACAGGACTGGAGCGGAACACTATCCAGTGCAACATTTGTATGTTCAACTTTATGCAGGGTGTCTGCCAGTATCTTCAAATCGAATTGAATGCTTTTTACATAAAATTAATTAAATGCCCATGTTGCATTGTAAGTACACTGTACACACACACGCGCAGTGGCGCACACATATACATACTGTACATACATACATACAGTATATACATATAATTTAGATATTAGAGCTGTTAGTTGATTATAATTTTTAATTGTACGGTAATTAATGGCTTCCATAGTTAAGTTTTTAAAAAATCGTACATTAATCACACGTAATATTTATTGTAAATGTACAATAAAATATTTTTTCAAGTTTTTTATACTCTTGTTAATTAAGGTAAAAGTGGAGCAATTATGGCTGCCAAATACAAACGTGATTTTATCTTCTAGTTCATTGATACAGTAATTCTATAGGAATTCATAAAACCACAGTTAAAAGTTAGACGGAATGTGAAACATTGAGTCATAGATTAGTTTTGAGGTCTTTTTTTTTTTGCCACTGGGTGGCATTAGTGTTTCATGTTGGACGTTGGTGACAGGAAATGTAAGGTTTTGTTTTCAAATTCAGAGCAATTGGCACTTTGAACATGGAGGAACTCGTGGACTCTGGGCCATTTTGTTTATTGTAAATTACAACTCGTCACCAGTCCCCACAAAAACACTTTTTTTTAATATATTTTTTTATCACATTTATTCTGCTAAACTGTGTTATAGTAACTCCATTGCACAACGTTGTATGTAAAATAAAGCATAAAGAACAATTGTGTTTAATTTCTTACTGCCTCTCGACAAAGTATTTAATGCTTCTTAATGCCATTTGAGGCCTGATTTTTAGCAAAATTCATTTAATGACTTTTAATGTTTTTAATGACCCGCGAAAATCCTGGTCCGGGATGTTCCATCAAAAATAGTCCAGGTGGCACCTAACTAGCGCCCTCATGGAACTCTCTTTTCTGGATTTTCCTACCGCCGTTTACACCGTTTTTAGAAAGCATTAACAGCGAAATATTGTCAGGCTGCTTAACATTCCGACAGTCAGTAATCCCAATCTCTTAACAACTGTTGACACGCTCTTTAAAATATGTGCGTCTGTGTATGCGTGTCTCGAGCTGTGAGGAAGCAAAGAGAGACACCCAGCAGTGAAGTATTGATTTGTTGCTTCACTATAGCTTTATTTTCGCCATCATCGCTTTTTATATCACTCATCTTGCCTCCTCCACCCAATTGTTTTGTTGTTTCCTCTCTTAAAAAAAAAGAAAGAAAAAAAATCATATTTTGTTCATTTGTTTGGAGGATTTTGTCAAAGCTACTTAACTGGACAGTATTCTACAAAAATTGGGTGCGTAAGCCATGGCCCATGAAATAACCTATTAAACTGAGCACACATTTGGACTCATTAAATTATTTTGTTTACAGTTGTGAGAATTGCAGCAATGTTACTTAAATTCTTGGGAATACTGCATAGATGTTGACACATACAAGAATATGCATAGGAGTACTGATCAAAGTGTTTGTTCTAAAAACAACATTTCTAAAACAGTACTTTTTAAATGCTACCGTTTACCTCATATATCTTTCACCGCCTGCCCAAAGTTGGATCTCATGCATTGCAATAAATGTCAATCTGACAGCTACAGTTGTTTTGTTTCCTCAGGTTGGAGCAACAAAGTGAGGGGGAAAAAAAACTGTGCAGAGCTCAATACCTCCACCCTCAGGTGATCACATGAACCTGCTCACAGCATGACATCAAATCCAACCTTGAAATTTGGTACGTACGTACACACTACAACAGATATCAGCAGTAGATAGATACATCATTTTGCTCCATAAGCTAGTTTGGTAACCTTGGGGAAAGGAGGGGGTAAGAAGAAGAAAGTGTGTATGTGTGTGTGTGAAATAGACAGAGGCCAGGGAGTGGAAAGCAAATGAGAACGTGTGTTGTCAGTCTTATTGCAGTTTCAGCATCCTGGTTGTCAGCTTGTAAAATGTTGAAATTGACATTTTGGGATAGCATCAAATACAAGGAGGGAAAAAAACAAGAGAGCGTGACAGCAAAATGCACATCATTTTCCAAATAGTGAGCTAGTGCATTTATATTAGAGGTATCACAATTAGTGTGTTCATTTTTGAGTTAATTTAAAGTTCCTTTAACGCCACAATTTTTTTTAACGGCCGATTAATGATTTCCCTTACTTGGAAAGCATGTACTGGGGGAATTTGTCATAACGCAGTAGACACGTCTACGTCAAAATTTAGCAGTAATAAATGTAATAATAATGCATATATTTGTTGAGACTGGGGTTAAGTTGTATTTTACTATTTTAAAAATGTGCAGAATTTCACAGTAGCTCTTAATATGAAAAGAAAAATGTACTGAGCTGTCACCAACATCTTACAAATGCAATAAATAATGCCATCTAGTGGCAGAAATATAACCTCAACACAAATCAATATCACACTCATTATTTACAGTACATCTTTCTAATTACTCAATATTTTTTTTTTGCTTTTTGTTTTTATTTGTTCATTTTTCCTTTCGGACATCATAGAGCCAATTTACAACATTCGCTTTTCACATGCAATTATACCCGAAAAGAAAAAGGGCTGACGGGATAAAGCCGAAGCTTATGAATTATTATAAATTTACTGTATCAATGATTAAAATATGCAACCATATTTTTATTAGTTTAACACTTTTTTCCCACTTCTATGTTTTAAAAAAAAATATATATATATATTGTACATTTTATTGCACATTTAGGATGTATATAAAATTTGTGATTATTGTGAGTTAACTATTGAAGGCATGTGATAATTTTTTTTTTAAATTAATTAATTAAAAATATATATATCGCCTGTGACCCCTAATTTGTATTATTTGTTTAACTTACCACTAAATACTCTGTACATAGGCACCCACTCTAAATGTTCTGAACTTGTGTTTCTATCCCAGCTGGAGTTGTGCCACCGTTGAGGTCTGCATGGGATTAGCTCAACATCCCAATCAGCTGATAAGAGTCACAAACATGGTGGGTAAAAATGAGCTGACCTGTTTACTTCATGTGACTTTCTAAATTCAAATGACTGGTGTGTGTCACTCTGGATCAACATTATTCCGCACCCGTGTTTACTTTACTTAGTCTGATTTGACTGTAACGCTGCATACGCAAATCCCTTTGGTGCTGGTTTAATTGGCAATTTAAAGTGGATGAAAAATAATCAAGAAATTAAATTCCTGCAGATTTGAGGCCGTTAGCAACAAAACCTCTATGATCAAGTAGCCCCTCATAAAAACAAACAGCAAATAATCTCCGGAAGCTTTGCTTTAAGCTGCAAAACACACACACATGCACACGCACGCACGTATATATTTGAATACCGAAGCAGAAACAAACACGTGCATAACGCTCACACATGGGGCGAGGTGTCTGTGCACGTACCTTTTCTTGGCAGCACATCAACAAACGAAAGCTTGTGTGTGCGCCCCTGTGTGCGTTGTGTACAAAGTAAAAAGAACAGCTTCTTGGACAAATCCAGTCTAAATAATCATCCCGTCCTGGCTGTTCAGATACCAACACTGTGTCCCATGTGGCTTCATTACTGTTGCTGCTAATTAAGCAGCTCCAAATAAACACCATTTTCAGCCTTCATTACCACAAACACAGTAGCATCAACACATGCTTTAACCGAATAGCTCTGTCCATGCTGGCATGGATAAATATGTAAATGGTTCATATATTGTTGAAAGTGCAGAAAATGAATATATAATATAACGCAGATTATCATGCACTGGCATTTTAGTCACAATTTCAGTTGAATGCTCAGTTAACGTGAACTTGTTGAATATCTTATTACAGGCAGGACGATTAAAAATTATTATTATTTTTTTATAATTCTAGGTGCTGCAACTAATGAGTATTTTAATGATTTAATAATTTTCATCATCAATCAAACCAAACCAGTAACTGAATTAGGGCTATACCGATTATCGGCCGATCATCATTTTCAACATCGAGCATTTTGACGAATGTTGGCATCTGCCTTTTTGAAGAATCATATACGGATGATAATAGATCAATTTAAAACTGTATTAACTATCTGGGAATTTTTATTTCAATTAACTTTATGAGATACTGTATTTGCTATTTGCTAAAATATATATTTTTTTAAATTAACATTCAAATATTTTGAAAGTTTAGAAAACTTAATTTACTCTAGAAAACATCAGGGTCACAACATCAACAATCATATTTAACTTTTTTATTTTTTCTAGAATTTCAAAACAAAGTTGTCTATTGACTAGGATTACAAAGAAAAAGGCAATATTTTTCAAATATTGAAAGTTGTTCAATAAACATATGCTTTAAAAAATTAAACTAAGTTATGAGCTGAAAAAAAAAACATATCGGTCTATCTCTAAACTGGTTTATGTTTGTGAAATGTCTCCACTGTTGAAAAATTTCCTTTTTTTTAAAAAATAAAGCCATGGAATTTTTTTTTTTTAAATAAAGCCATGGATTTTTTTTTTTTTAAATGATCAGATTCATCATAATTGACAAAGTAATCATTTGATTATTCAATGATTAAAATAATTGTTTGTTGCATCCGTAATATTAACAGTTGAAAAGCTGCGCATTTGAACAACATTAAACTAAATAAAAATCCAAACAATTCATTGACTGTTATAAATAATAACCAATTAATGTGATGATTAAATTAGTTGTTGAGTAATAAATTTCACTTATATACAAGTCTACTCCATAAAAAAACTCAGTGAAGGTGAAGTCTTATCCAAATGCAATTTGTTTATTCGTTGTTCTTTTTTTCCCTTAAAATATTTGAGGCAGTTATATTGATTGATATTTTTAGAGCTAGCAAGAATGATATGAATTGAGCTACTGTTGTTGTTGCAGACATGATCAAATAGAAACTAGTCCAAAATAATGTATAGCAGTCAGATTGTTATCCATCTCATCTCATTGTACAACGGCATCAAACATAAATATTGAATGGTAAACGATTATGGATTGTAAACAATTGGAGCGTTATTTTTTTATTATTTGCAGAAATCAACGTCTTCCCAGGTGTATTTCGCATGAAAATTTGGTCAATTTCCAAACTGCAGGGACGCTCAAATTTTGAGGTTTGACTTCACCATCAATTAATTTCACCATTTTGTCACACAGATGATCAGCGATATCTTCACTTCCTGGACTGTGTCAATAATGAAAAGATTTTGTAGCAGCTGGCAAGAGAGCAGGCAACAACAAAGATCTGCTTTAATTAATTGGGGTCTGCAGTTAGAGTGTAATTACAAAAGCGCTGAGTTTGACTGGATTGGGGTGAATTACATCAGAATTATGGAAGCAAAATGCTTTGAAGTCCTGTAACGACAACACACACATTATTTTCAAATGTGTCTGCCAACATGTGTCTCTGTGTGAAATAACGAGCAGCATATAAAAAATAATAGTATGCTGAAATTCCAGCGACTTCAATTTATTCCTCCATTACGACGGCGAGTTCAACACAAAGCCGAGTGGGGAAAAAGCTTTTGATTATGAAGCTGTTAAAAACTGGAGCACAGTGTAAACAACAGGAGCCCGCCAGACTGAACTTGTACATTTTCCTCCATCAAAACGGAATTGATTCTAGATGTGCATACAAAGACATTTGGGCTACAAAATGCTTGGGATGTGCAAACGTTTGAAGACTGCAGTATGGCAGTTTTTGCAGCGGGTTTAGCTTTCACAAGGCGGGAGGGAAGATAATGTCAGAGGAGATTTGATAAAATGCTGCATAACCTTGTGGCTTAAAGGACAGAACACCTCTTTTTCCTGTTACTCTTCAAACCTCAATCTTACCCTCATCTTTTTGTTTAACAGTTTCTCCTTGAGCACCCATTGAAATGAAAACAAAAACTCCCATTTGTAGTCATGGTTTGAGCTGACCACTGTGTTTGAGATTAAAAAACAAGCGACGTTCGCTGGGCTATTGCAAAGGTCAAGTCAAATTGTACTTGAAATTCTCCTTTTCACAAGGAAGGAAAATTCCTCAATTTTATGAAAATTAATGCCCACCAGGTATAAAAATAATAATAATAATAATTACAAAATGTTTCAGTGGGAACTATCGGCTGATTGTATTGTGGGTGTTTATTGCATATCAAGCTTCATTAAAACAAAATTAAAGTCCGAGAAGGTTTAGAGCACATTATTTATTTATTTTATATACATAAAATGGTTTAAAAAAAAACTCAACATATTTTGACAATAATGTTAAATGTGACCTCACTAATCTAAACATGACATCCTAATTCATATTACATTTGTGGAATATGAGTTAAGTAGCAAAATCCAGCCGTTTGCCGTTGCTGTCGACTGAAGATGGCATCAATGTTGCTCAAGTAGCAACCAATCACAGCTCAGCTTCAGAAAACAGGTGACAACCAATCACAGCTGAGCTTCAGAAACCAGGTGAGCTGTGATTGGTCGTAAACAGAGCCTTGAGCAACATTGATAGAGAGAAATAACTAGCTCTGTGTTAAAGTGGAAGTCAACCCCAAAATTTTGGGGGGACAATAATATGTTCTATGCAGCCCCACTAGTCTCAGGGCTGTCGACTGAAGATGACATCACAGTTGCTCAGGGCTCAGGCAACAACCAATCACAGCTCACCTGTTTTCTGAGGCTGAGCAGGCAAAATAAGAGTGACTAATACCGGACCGTAGCAACTGCATGGCAACTGACCACTTGATCATAAGGGACATAGTAACTGTATAAGACTAGACAACAAAGAGTGGCTTATAAATCTTCATCAAACATTATTATAAGGCTACAAGGCCTATGATTAAGTAAGAGTGACTAGGAAAAATAAAAGTTACAACCAGACCATAACAACAGCATGTCAACTGACAATTTAAGGAACATAGTCACTACATATGGCAACTGATATCAACATCATAACACACTGACCCAATCCAAAACACACTGTCATAACACAAATTACCTTCAAGGGTAACTTGAGACTTATACCAGCTGACGTTCAACAAGAGGCAGGGTACACCCTGGACTGGTCGCTAACCAATCACAGGGAACAGATACCAAATGACCATTCACACTTACACACCAATTGACAATTTTAAAACTTAACCTACAAAGTATGTTTTGGGAAGAAGCTTGAGTAGCCGGAGAAAACAGAGATTTAAACCCTGAACCCAGATAGACTGTGTCACGAGTTGTGTGGCACCCTCGCATATCATACATGACGGGCAGTTGAATTCTCGAGTCCTTAAGGCAGACAAACACTAGGACGATGGCCATTTTGACATTGGGTTAAAGACGGGGTGACAAATGCAACACGGATGAAAGCTTTTTCCATGGAGTACAGTGCAAAGTCATTTCCCTCCTACATCCCCAAATTCAGCCAGCGAGTGGTGAACGACATTTCCCCGGGCCCACTTTTGGCTTCACACGCACACTAAAGGCATGGAAACACATGCAATCTTGTCTATCTCGCCTCTCCCTCTCTCGCTGTACCTCCCACTTGTGCCCTTTAATATTCTCAAGCAAGTCAAACTATTTTAGGTGGCCTTCAATTCCACTTGCTACTTGAATTATTGGATGTCTCCAGTGGACATCACAACATTACCGGGAGCCTTTCAACATGAGATGATTATCTTTGGGTTCAATTTAAACATTTTTCTCACCACACGGAGTCAGGCAAGGTAATGAGGTAGGAGTTTAGAGAGGGAATGTCATGTGACAGTTTTGATTCATACTCAGGCTGACAACATTGTCAACATGTAGCATGTGGTCGCAGCCAATGTGACACGGACATTTATCGTCAAAATGCACCGTGCATGACAGTAAGAGGTTCACGTTGGCGTAGGTTTCCAGGCACTATGATGACCTTTTTCTCAAATAGGCCCCCGTACATGGTAGACCTGTCATATGAATTAACTTTTAAAATGAGCACACACAAAAAAGTATCAATATGTGATGGTAAAATGCTTGCCTTGACTTTGCATGGCCATTTTTAACCTCACCCTACTTCTCCTGACATTGAAACTTTTCCCACTCACTCTTCTTACTGTTGTCATATTTCATTATACTCCTATTATAAGCCTCACATTATAGGAAATTATATTACTGAAACACCACCAGCTTTTCTGTGCCAAAGCTAATCTCAGTGGACTTGCGCAAAGTGGAAAAAGGTGCTGTGGTCTGACGAGACCACATTTCAAATTGCTTTTGTAAATCATGGACATCATATGTCCTGTGGGACAAAGAGGAAAAGGATCATCAAGATTTTCATCAAAGTTCAAAAGTCACATCTGTGATGGTATGTAGCTGTGTTAGTGTTAATTTTTAGAGAATCATATTCTGCCCTCCAAGCAAAGTTTTTTTCATGGATGTCCCTGCTTATTTCTCAAGGGAAAAAAAATGCATAGCCATATTCTCCACTTGTTACAACAGTGTGACGAGACTAGACTGGCCTGCCAGCAGTCCAGATCTGTTGCCAATGGGAAATGTGTGACACATTATTCTTCTACTTGGTGCTCCAAGGTTCAGGCATTATGTCAACAAACAATGCCTTCTTCTTTATTTTGAGGTAACGAGTAGCGAAGACCGTTAACTGAAATGTATTGAAGTAAAAGAATACATTTCATTAAGGCAACAAAGTAGCGTAGAAGTGAAACTTGCCGGAAATACATATAAAGTTCAGATAGCCTACTTTAGAAATTCTGAATTATTTAAGTAATCTTTTGCATTACAGGACTGAAATTAACTTTAAAGTCCTTACTGTAATTTTATCTACAGTGGTGTAAGGCCTATTTTAGGGGGAGCTTTAGCGGCCTACCGTTTGTATGTATGTACTTTTTTTAAACATAATACTGTAAATTTGTTAAATCTGTCCAAAAACAATGAAAAGCAATTTCTCACTGTTTGCCCACGTCCTGCATCTCTGAGGGCCTAGGCACCCCGCTGTTCATAAAAAGTGTATCTACGCCTTTCCCTGGGTGAAAGATGGATAGACAGAGTGTGCGGGAGTCCTTGGCTGAACTGCAGAAATGCTGATGTGGCCCCAAGCCCACTAACAGCATGATGACGTCTCTATCTGTCTCCCCGTGATGCACCGCCTCACACAGGCCGAGAAAAAAAATCTCCAAGCAATATGCTGGTCAACATAATGTATACCAAAAAAATATGTTCTCACAAGGGATGAAAATTTTAACAAATTACCGGTAAATGAAAACAAATTAAATCCTAGGTTGAATGTCCTCATATTCAAATAAACAACAAACTACTTACTCTTGTTAAATGTGTCTATGCAGGTTTCATCACCCTCCATCCATCCATCCATTTTCTTGGCCGCTTTTTCCTCACTAGGGTCGCGGGTTTCATCACCCTCTCAACATAATTGTCAAAGAGGTGATGATAATCACCTAGTATAACTGGTTTCATTCTCATCCACTCCATTTGTGCGTGTCCTAAAACAAGGTATCTTTGTGTCGTTAGTGGCCCATATTTCCTTGCAAGCTCAAAGAATGCATTTGGCACCACACTATGACCTCCTTGAATTCTGGATGGTCTTTTGATCACACCTTCAAAATGGCCATACTGAAGGTGTAAAAATACCTCGCAACTGAGGTCGCTCTCTTATTTATCCCAACTGCAGCAGTACCCTTTCTTTGATCTCAAGTTGAAGAGGCTTAAGGTATGAACCTGCATTTTGTTTTGTGATACAGGCTGCTAGCATTGGTTTTTGGACACAGCGGCACAGCTTACAAGTCCGTTGGCCAAACCAAATTCTCATTATTTGCAGAATCCTTCAGAATTCTCTTCATAGACCACATCTGTGAAATATCGTATCGCAACTGCTCTCACTCCAGCAATTGCAGCTGCCTGTTGATATTCCCAGTGTAGTATAGTCGTGCCTGGATGAAGGAACGTCTTGTCTTTGTAGAACAGCATGCGAATCAACAGTGGGAAAGTCCATCAACCAGTTCTTAAGGAAATCCTTGACATCAGGTTCAAGCTTTCCATCCATGCAGGCTGGTCTTAGGTCCAGATTTAGAGAGCGTCATTGCTGCTTGTTCGTCATGGTCGATGATTGATGATGGTCGTCTTTGTTCAGCCTGTGTATAATAATGGTTCTTTCAGGGAGACCAAGTGTCGAGGAAAAAATGTCTCCAACTTGAAGCTTCAGTCGGTAGGACAATGATGAATTAGGCCAGAATGTCACAACAACTTTGTTCACTTCATAGCATTTCTGTGACACTTTTGCTATTGTGTGTCTGACATTCCTTTTGATTCGTTTCTTCTTGGATTCAATTTGCTTCCATGTTCGTGGACTGATGTGTTGATTTCTTTGTACAACCTCATCCCCATCCTGCTCTTAAGTTGTTGTAACTGTGGTTAGAGCTGCCTATTTTCTGAGGACTCATCTCAGGATGCGATATACCGGTGGTCTAGATTAGTGATGCCGGGGAGCTTGTTAACCTGCAGGTTGTGTAAAAGCCCCTGTGACTAAAGTCAAACTGTGGCAGGGTTTTTACTTTCTCGACCTGGATTTGCCACCTCTAATTATTTGCTAGTTTAAAACCCTGGAGAACCCACGGGGTCAAATTTGGCCCCTATAAATTCTGCTACTCAAATAACAAAGACCTTCTTTTTTTTCTTTCTTTTTTTTACAAATTTAACTTCAAAAGTCCAGAGTGCCACTTCTGACCCCTGCATGGGGCCATCTAGTGGATGAATATTGTACTTACATGAGCCAGAGTGGTGGTGACAAGATGGCTGGCAACACGCTGTTTTGTTGAGCCGGAAATCACTCCAAACAAAACCATCTTCTCAGCAAACCATCAGATGGTAAAATTGTGTTTTTTTTTGTTAATCTATTTCATATCATGTTGCAGAATGCCTAGGAGTATGTTTTATATATATATTTTTGATAAATTAGCAACTCTGAGCTAGTTAAAATTGAAAAAAAAAACATATATTTTGGTGTTCAGTGAACTTATAGCAGTCATTTGATGTATAATTCATAATTTTCCAAAGAAGAAAAGGGTTCTTGGGTTCTCCAGGGTTAAAAACAGTGCTGCACTAAACTTTTCTCTGTTAATGCGCATTAGCGTTTTAACTTGGAACCACCACCAAAATGGATATGTACTTGTAACTCAAGTTCACTTAGTCAACAACAGGGCCTCAGATGGCTGCAGCCGAGTAACGTCATTCACTATGCCTCGATTGCTTTTCATGACAAAAATATCTCTGCATGTAACAGCATGGATCACTTCATCCTTTATTACAGACTGCTTATCTTGCAGCATCTTTATTACTCCATCAAGTCTCCTATATAATCAGCATCTGTCTCAGTTGTCCCTCACACTAACACCAAACCTCCAGCCATCACCGACTCAAACACACACACACGCTCTCACTCAGATTCACACCCACACACAAACACAAGTTCATGCAACATCACTCAGCTGACCTGAATGATGTTGGAGTGTGGATTTCTCCTGTGCCCGTGTTCAAGTGACTCATCTATCCTTCCACTGCTTCATTACAGCCTGCAAGGGCAAACACTATCTCCCGCTCCTTCTGCCGCCCCAGCTGGAGGCACAGAGATGGAGATATACAGTAGGTAGAAAGTGTGATATCGCTCTGTCTTTAGTATCGGCTCCCCCACCTTCATCTTGCTTTTCTCTATATTTATCTCCTGTCTCTACATCTATTGCTTCATATCTATTTTTTCAATCACGCTTGCTCTCCCCTCCTCTTTCAACAAACCTTGAGTGAATGTTGGGATGCTTAGGTAGCTAAATGCCAATATGTTAACCCCTGAAAGTTGCAGAATTGACTGCAATGCAAACCGCTTTAAACTAAAGCAGACAAACAAGTCCTTTGGAGTCGCAAGGTTAGGCCTCACTGCCCCATATTTCTGCTTTAGCTGAGGGTGAACAAAATCCTTCCAATAGTCCCAAAATGTGAGGAGAAAAGGTTTCCAAGAAAGATGTAAGATATAACCAGACGTGTTCTAATCTGTTTGGGATGACATGAGTATAGATCAACGAAGAGATGAAAGGTGAAAGTATACAATAAGAATTATATTTTCTAAAGGCAGAGAGCTAGATTGTGTTTTGCTCAGAGGCACAGCTTTCTGGAGAGAAAAAAAAAACATCTTTTGAGGCCCTAGGGTAAGGCATAAATAATGGATTGCTAAAACCTCTTATTCTCTCAATTTTATATGGCTAGCTGTTATCAAAAATAACTGGATCTGTGGCGCATTAGCAGACTTGCACGCAACAGAGTGGTTTCTAGTCTAAAGAGGACTTATTGGGCAAAAGTACAACTACAAACCCAACTTTCAGACTTTTTCTATCGTCATAGTACAATGTCATCACAAAACTGTGCCACCGATAACAATACTCTTGGTCTCAAAGTCACACATAGACTTGAAAGTCAAACGATCTTTAGACCGAGACGTCAGCCTACCACTTGAGACTTCAGCAAATCTAGTGAGACTTCAGCTCAGATGCATTGTGGACCAAAAGGATTAACTCCAAAAGTGTATTTTGCATTTTCTTTGGCTATTTTCAGAAAGCGGTAACACAACTTAAAACATTGCCTATTAATAATTAATTAACTAAAAGGCTTTATGATGGTAATCATTTTACTCTGAAACCGATTTCCATTTAATTGTTGGTGTCAAAATATGAACAAATCAGAGGTCGACCAGGGTGTTGAAATGGTCTGTGTTCGAGATTACACTTTAGAGTTGAAGAGTTGCATGTACAATAACTTAAAAAGTTGCAATTGATCTATGATCCTGGCTCTCTTATCCCAGGCACCAAACCTCATTACTCTTTAAGACACCGGTTTCGACAAGAGAGGACTGATAAAGCTGAATCAATGCCAGTGATCACTTGCCACCTTGATATGTAAAGGCGCACTGAAGAAGAAACGACAGAAGGGCCAATCTCATTGAAGGAACTCTTTCAAGTAGTTTCATCATGATAAGAAGGATAACGGAGATCAAACTTTTCAGTTGGAATGATCATAAAGTTGAAGGATATGTGAAAACTTTCATCCATCCATCTATCCATCATCTTGGTAGTTAAATCAAGCTCCATGGCTAGATTTTTGATTGTCCAAATTCTATACAGCTTGTTGTTATTAGGGTCGCAGATGTGGAGACTATCCCAGCTGACAATGGGCAAGAGGGTACACCCTGGACTGGTAGCCAGCCAATCGCAGGGCACATACTATATAGACAAACGACCTCACATTTACACCATGTGAGTAATTTCAAGTTTTCAATTGACATAACTTGGGTGGTTTTGGAACGTGAAACCGTCCAAGACTAGGACTCGAGCCAAGAATCGGATACCGAACCTCTCTACTGTGCTAACTACTAGAGCAATGTGAAAGTTCTTAAAGTGCTGTGTTCTGTTAAAGTCCACGTTTGATCTGAGAATCTAATACTTTAAGTCTTTCCACAAGGAGCAATTATTAATCTTTTCTAAAAAGGTTACCAGGGGAATTGAAATACTTTGTCAATCATTTGTCATTGACAAGGCCATGGTATTTACATTTCATCTGTTTTTAAAGATATGTTTCCCTTTAAGCCATTGTGTACGCCTGCACGGCATGTCTTAGCATTCGTGGTGCATTGTACAAAATCTGTATGCAAATCAAAATGCCAGAAACATCTTGCCTAGGCTAGCACAACAAATGATTGTTGTTCCACTAGCTGGTAGGATGCAACGAGAGCCAAACATCACGATACAATAAATGTCACAATATGAACCTCACAATGCGAAAATTAGCACGATATTGAGGTGAGGTTGGATATATACATATATGTGTGTGTGTATATATATATATAAAATTTCTAGGACATGGTTATATTATTGAGATTTTTTTTCTGGGTGTTGCCATTAAGTTTTCCCAAATATTGTAGTACCTTAAAGCTCAATAAACAATAGAAAACTGCTACAATAATGCAGTAATTCCCAACGGAACTGTGGCACACTAGTGAGCCGTGAACGATCATCAGGGATGCGGCAAGAAATTGTTGAATTTGAATTTATTTCTTAATTAATTAATTAATTATTTGTTTATCTATCTATGAGAGTGACATAAAGTGACAGGCAAAATACTAAAACCATGCTCCTATTCCATTTGATTGGCAGCACGTACAACAAACCGTTTATCCACTTTGTATGCATGTGTTCAATCTAACAGCCTCAGATTTCATTAAACACATTTGTGGGTAAATTTAGATTAGATTAGAACGTCATTATTTTAATATTTATACTTTTAAATGGGAAAAGGAAAATCTGTCTGTCTAGCGTTGATACTCACTCAGTAACAGTCAGTGGGTTGCAGTGTCAGATTTCAGGGCTGCCTTCTTCTTACGTCACGCTTCCAATGACATCACGACACTCCTACCTGTTATGGGATAGTGCGGAAATCTGACATGGGCGGATTTGTGTCACAAGCTACTACTACTTCCCGTTTTTATTCGGTCTCACGCCCATGTGGCTCAATACAGCATCAAGTATGCTAATCCTTCAAGCGAACAAGCGAAGTGAACTTTAGACTTAACTTTTTTTGTTTGGTTTTTGCCGGCCACCATGGAAGATATGGACACTGCCGGGGCCTCCAGTAGCAGGAGAAGGGCTAAATTTGCGGCGGGGAGAGGAGCGAGCGTGCAGCCCATGAATGTGAAGTGTTTGTCGGCGAGTCAACTCTCAGTGGCCGCTGATAGAAAAAGCGACAGCGAGATGTGCAAAGTTGAGCGTTTGTTGGAGACAGCCCGGCCCACGGCCAAGTGTGACAAGAAAAAACGTAACAATGACATTAATGACAGATTAAGGTGAGTTATACATGGAAGAAAAAGCATAGTTTACCGAAGTGTTACGTTGTTCATCGGCATAACGTCAAACGGTGTAGTCTGGAGGCTAATGTACATGCTAACTAGAGTGGTGGCTATCAAGTTCATATTTACTAGTAACTACCCTTGACTATTGTTTGAATAGGTTAACTTAGATGTGCTTAATAAAGAAGTAAAGTACGTGTATGAAATCTAAATGCCACACTGTAACTAATAGCCTACGTGGGTTAAAATTATCAGGTGTACAATGCATAGTCATTAAGTGCAATCAATTTTGTTTGCACGTGTGGCATTCAAGGGCTTAAGTCAGTGGTGTCCAAACTCGGTCCTCGGGGGCCGGTAGTCCCGCAGGTTTTGGAGGTTTCCCTGCTCCAACGCACCTGTTTCAATCAACAGGATTGTTATCAGGCTTAGTAGAGCTTGCTGATGAGCTTCAGCTGTGTTGGAGGAGAGAAATATCCAAAACCTGCGGGACTACCGGCCCCCGAGGACCGAGTTTGGACACCACTGGCTTAAGTAAACTGTAAACTTTACGAGGTTGATATTTTGCCGTGACCGGCATCTCGCCTCTCGCACTTTGCCGTGAGTCGCCCGAGAACTACAAGTGCAAATTCTCCTCCAGGCAAAACATACGGACTCGTGGCACAATGGTGGTCACTTCCGAAATGTGAGGTCACTGGTTCAAATCTCATTGTGGATACTGGACAGTTGCCGTTCACGGCAAAATATCCACTAAGTGTCGCTTCCCAGTTTGAGGAGTCAAAGTGAGCCATGTGGAAATCGTTCCAATGCAAACATACCTACGCAATTGACAACTTATTCATCCAACTGTTGTTTTTATTCTCTTACCTAATCAAGCTGTCACAAGCCACAGGAGTCCCTGCTGACTTCATCCAGTGGTTACAGTAACTACAGAGGGATTCTAAACTGGTGTGTGGTCATGCTGGTAAGAGAACACTTGTCAGCATGTACAGTATGGATACATCTGTAAATCTATTTTTGATTGTCCTCTTTTGAGTTGCTGGTGGGCTTGGGTGAGAGAAGGTGCACACGCTGGACCGGTTGCCAGCAGATCGCAGAGCACCAACCCTTCACACTTAAATTTACACCCATGGACAATTTAGTGCCTTCACTTAGCCTAATTTACACGTTTTGCGAATGGTATGGTTGTTTGTCGAATATGTGCCCTGCAATTGGTTAGTGCCTAGTCCAGCGTGTTGCCCGCCTCCTGCACAAAGTCACTAGGGATAAGATCCAGCTCACCCATGATCCTAATGCGGGTGAGCATATATAAAAGGGATGGATAGATGAAGTAACCTAACATTCATGTTGTTGGAAATAGGGGGGAAGCCGGAGTGCCCGGAAAAAGCCCACACAAGGTCCACGGTGCCCATCACATATCCATTTTGAATATCTGATGACAAGACACATTATTATTCAATATTAAAAGATGCACACGTTATTGTAAGACCCCTCAGCACGTCTGCAAATTTTCAGCTGGAGATGCATCTCCACCAAGGACTAACTTTAAAAACATGTTATGGTTAATGAGTTTACAGTATATTTTAGCCTAAGAGTATTATATCATGAGTAATAAAAAAAGAAAATAAATGTGTAGAGTTTTATCAACACTTGCCTTTAAGAACACTCACTTTGTCTTATTCATTGTCAGAATTGGTATTTTGCCAGCTTGAACACTATAAATATACATCTTGGCAAGGTGTTTTGTTTTCAATCGATAGTCCCCTTAATGTGCCGTGAGTACGCTCCACAGTGTTCTCAGATCTACCTCAGTCAAGATAAAATGCACTTTATGTACTCGCAACCCAGATTATTTCCAGATACGGCACAATGATTGAATACAAAGCGAGTATGTTAACACATTTTAACAGAATTTTGTCTTCTCTGCTCGAATAAGGGACTGAATGTGAGAGAATAGGAGCAGGGATGAGGCTGTAGCAAAGCCTGCCTGCTGCTAATCCAGCCTTTGAACACAGATCGTTGTGTTCATCACAAGAGGTTTTCCCTTCATTCCTACTGAACTTCTGTCCCATCCCCAGGCATGGAGCCTTTGTGTGGGGTAATGAGATATCACCATCCATTCACGTATAGAGGGAGTGAGCCAGAGAGATTAAAAAAGGAATGACAAGAGAAAAAAAGATGAAGTGGAAGAAAAAGTTGAAGCGAGAAAGAATGTTGAAGAAAATACAGAATTTATCCCATTAATGAAAAAGTGATTTAGGGCAAGAAAAAGTGCCATTTTGCAAAAGATAGTCATGTCACTGTAACCTGTAACTATTGTTTTTTGTTACAGGTACTTAGTAATGCCCGACTCTTCCTAGAAAACCTGTTAAGGTAAGCATGTTTGGCTTTGAAACCCCACCTGTGTTTTATACTTCTGTTATATAACCTTTTCATTCCATAACATTTATTTTACTGGGCCAAAGAACCTTATGCACAGTGATGCATTAAGTATTAATGGTGGAAAGGTCAATACGTTACAAGCTACTGGAACGCCATCAGACTGAAAATTGACTGCTGCCGTTAAATGTGTGATAATGCAAGTAGCGTATTTTTCAGACTAAAAGTCACTTTTTTTCCCCCATTGTTTTGGCTGGTCCTGCGATCTATACTTAGGTGAGACTCTTATATATTAAAATTAGAGTTCAGACTAGCATTAAAAAAAATTGCCATTTCCTAATCATGTTGACTTTCTGATGGATGTTGGCAAATACTTGCCGCTAGCCACAAGGTGGTGGTAATGCACCAAAAGTATTTGACAACCGGCAACAGAAAGTAGAAGAAGAAATGGAAGCAGAATAAAAAGCAGTGGTCATGGCAACAAATGTGTGATGTATCGCTAGTTTATCATGTGGCTTCCTTACGCCACAACAAGGATTTACAGCGCTAAACGCCACAATTGCCAACAAGGATTTTTATCTTTGGCCACTATATGTTGCAGGATTCTACTAAATCTAAGCCATTTTAAACAAACAAGAAAAGCTTTTCTGTACTTAGAAGTGGAGATTTCTGTATGTTTAGTCTGTGTAAACTCAGTGTAACACCTCCTGATGTCAATTTTTACTCACTGAAATTGTACTTGCCTGCTATAATAAATGAAATTATTGCTATTTAAAAAGTGTCTTGGTGTTGCATTGAACATCATTTCAAAAAATATTGATTTAACTGTGTTTTCATTTTTTTGAAGTGAAACTGCAATGCTAAGTGTTTTGAGTGGTTTAATCTAAATTAAATGTTTTCTTAATCTCCCCCCAATTCTGATTTAACAGATATGGGGTTCTTGTGGACCCTATTCAAGTGATTTCCTTATTTGTGAAGGACCCCTACAGTTGGCCAGCGGTGTGCCTGGTAATTGGTAGGTACTATACACGTACAGCTCAGGTTTACCCTGAAGACAAAAATCATTGACAATGATACTTATAGTTAAACGTAATGATGTCCTCACTATGCAGTAAGATATATTTATTAGCATGGACAATTACACATAGGGAAATGTAGCTTTCTGTTATTAAGGACTACATTGTTAGATTAGATGTAAAAAGTAACTCTTCAGTTGACACCATATGAGAAATTGACTTAACTTGCCTTTTGTTTAAGACGCACAGGCACATATATTTTTTTGTAATGCACAAGGTGAAAGTCTGCAGTGGTGCAGCTCACTTTGTCTCCTAAGGGATGCCCACTTGGCCTATATACTGATATACTGCATAGTTATTGTGCTGCAAAGAAAAGAAGCAACATATGCCGCTTTTATACCACCTGATCATCCTGACTCAACTTTATTTTCTAGTACTCATCACTCGCATTCCCCAAGTGCAGCTGTTTGTCATAGAAAAAATATACTATCAATCTTCTCTATGTACTTTTAAATGCAAGTCATGCTAATAATCCTCTATTATAAAGCAATAGATTAGATTTAAGTCATTTCTGTATTTTAGGATTTTACCGCATCATTTCGTTGCTAAAGCTGATGGAATCCATACCTGATCTCTGATGTATCACATTTTACACACCAGTGATAAAAGCAGCCATTATTATAAATGTCGACTTTTAATAAACTTTCTGCAGTGAAGCAAAACGGAAAATTAATTACTTGTAATACTTGTGTATGCATGCATGGTAACCTGTATGGTCTGCTAGTTGTAGCTCATTTCTTTTGGCAGGATTGCTGTTAAATTGAGTGTCATCATGTATGTCTTTGTGAGACCAAAGCCAAGAGCGTTAGTCTGCCTGTTTTAAGGGAGGAACATTTGCTTGTAAAAATTCTAATTGTCTTTGTTGTAAAGGTAAAAAAAAAAAAAAAAATTGTTCCTTTGGTCACATTTTGTAGTCATGCATTTTTTTTAATAGTAAAACTTGCATCATGCTATGCTATACATGCTGCTATGGACAATAGCATTTTATAAGTAATGTCATTGTTGTTTTTTTAATCTTTGTTTTGAACAGTGTCCAGTGCATTTATCATGGTGGCTCTTTATACAGAGAGGCAGTTGTCAAAGGTAAGTGGAAAAAACCCTGCATTCTTCAATTGACCAGTTTTCTTTCTTTTCTTTTTTTTTCTACAACCATCCCTCTATACCAGGGGTGCTCAAGTTCGGTCCTGGAGAGCCCCTATCCAGCCTGTTTTCCATGTTTCTCTCCACTAACACACCTGATTTATGATCAGGGTCGTTATCAGGCTTCTGCAAAGCTTGCTGATTAGCTGATCATTAGATTCAGCTGTGCTGCAGGAGGGAAACATGGAAAACAGGCTGGATAGGGGCTCTCGAGGACTGAATTTGAGCACCCCTGTTCTATACTGACTAACCCTCCCAGTTGCCAAGAAAACAAAAAATGTGTTTAACATCTGCGTTTAGGATATTCTGTCATGCTCCTGTCCGTTAGGAAACAAAAGCCTTCTAAAACTTTACCTTCATAAAATTGTCATGGAGTTGTGTTATCCTTCAATACTATGATATATAGCTACCTGTAATGTCAGTGAAAGCACAATATGTTTGAGATGCATGGTTTATTTATTACAACCAATCCCACTGACCCTGTGTGTCTTTCTTTCTCCTCCTGCCTAGGGTTCATTCAATGAGCAAGTGGGGTTTCTTGTCCATAGTGTTAATTTGACTGTCATGCTAACATTCCCTGCTGCAGTGGTACTCTTGATGCCCTCCACGACCCCAGGTAAAATGGGTGTGTTTTTGTTTTATAACTGTTGTTAAAATACAATTTCTCATGGCTCTCAATTAGCTACTAACTAGATAGCAGTGTGGCAGGCTAGCTGACTGGAGTACTCAGGGATGTGATTTTTCCGCTAATTCGCGGAATTCCGCTTTTTTTATCCCCCCCCCCCCAAAAAAAATCCGATTTTATTTATTTTTTTTTATTTTTTTTAAGTAGTTCATTGTGTATGCACATGACTCCGACAGATAACATCTTCTGCTATAACAAAGACATTTGTGGTATGCTCTAATATGAGTTACTTTTCATTTGGTCATGATACAATTATTTGTTCATGAAATTTGAACTCTTCAACATTATTTATGTGTTAACTTAGTAATCACATTAGTTAGATATGATGATATTCTCAGTGATAGTTTTTAAAAGCAAAGGCAGTCCAATGTTTTTGAATGTGACTGATTTTGAGTTGACTAAAACTGCCATTTTATATGGGATAGTTCAATATACATTGAAAATTTATGCTGTTGTTTTGTCTATTTCTTTGTCATGTGAGTGCATTGAAAGTACTTAAAAACACGGAAAACCCATGAGCTCCGGGGGGCTTCGCTAGCTAGCCTAGCTGGGTGCCAGCGGCCCCCAGACCCCCGGCTAAATTTTCAGATAATTTCACTTTGGTCAAATCACATCCCTGAGTACTGTATTGTCATCTGTCCACACTGAGCGCCTGCAACATACTGTAGCTATGTGCAAAATTGAAAATAATGTCATTGCAGTAAAGATTAAGAGGGCATTCCTATCTTTGTCCTTCAAAGAAGCAGTCGACCCATTTGATTGTGCAGTAAAAGATGTCTCCTATAAGCCTGTCATAATTGCAGCCGGTTAGTGGTAATGGACCAGTTGGTCGTGACTGGATTGTATCCAGCTGGCGAGGGAAGAGAAGGGGAGTATAGGCGGAGGGTAGTGGTGCCAAAGAGTGTATGTTTTTCAGGACAAGGGTCATCAAGGGTTCACAGTCTTCTGTCTGATGGAAACTATAGAATAAATGCACACACAGTAGGTTTCATCATACATTAACATTGGGTATACATGGTCAGGTTTTATGGTTACGACCACAGTTTAAAGTGAAAGTCAACCTTAAACATTTCTTGACAATATTATGTTATATGTGACCTCACTAGTCTAAACACGACATTCTGATTAATATTACATTTGTGGAATAAGAGTTATGAAGCAAAATCCAGCCGTTTTTATCCATTTCTGGAGGCAGCCATTTTGCCACTTGCTGTCGACTGAAGATGACATCACAGTTGCACAGGGCTCGGGCAACGATCAATCACAGCTCACCTATTTTTTTAAGCCGAGCTGTGATTGATTGTTACCTGAGACCTGAGTAACATTGATGTAATTTTCAGTTGACAGCAAGTGACAAAATGGCCGCCCCAAAGATGGATAAAAACGTCTGGATGTTGTTGCTTATATTATATTCCAATATTAACCAGAATATCATATTTAGACTAGTGGGGCTGCATAGAACATAATAATGGTCAATAATTTTTTTGTGGTTGACTTCCCCTAGTGCCGTCTCAAAACAGGAAAATGTATATTTTTTTAACGAAAGTTAGTACAATTTGCCAAACAAGCAAAATGACCTCCCTAAAGACATGAGTGTTCTCAGTATCCTTCGAAAAGTTCAAGTACTGGTGTCACATAAGGTATCATTCAAATCCATATTACAAATTTTGTACTTTTCTAAGCTCTTCTCGCACACTGAACAAAGCAAACATCGCAGAATCTCTTTGTAGGAAAAACTTGTAGTTTAGATTTTAAATAGACCATATATTTTGTAACATTGAACCTCATGTTCGAGACAGAAATCTTGTGAAACAGCTGACTGAGCATCTAAACAAGTGTTTCCCAACCTTTATTCAACCAAAACACACGTTTTACATATAAAATAGTATAACTGTTACATATACAGCACTCATTGTGAAATCTGGACATAATTACAATGGGATAATTTCCTGCAGCATACTAGTGTGTGTGCTTTGCTTTTTCTTGGGCATAATCAACAGGCAGATGTAAATAAAATCCCCATCAAGGTCACTGTTGTCACCTAATCACTAAAAGTTTCACACCATTAACATAATACAGTATGGCGAATACAGATCCTTGGCATTGCTTGTGTCCTTTAGTCATCGGTCTAGTGCAGCCGTGTATAATTTTATGAGACATATTATGAGGCTGATAATGGCTTTCTTGCAAATGCATGGTAATTTGGTTGTTCCATTGCATGCATTACGCTGAGATGTTGACTTGGCATTGAGGTTAGTTTAATATCCAAACATCATAAAAGGCAGAAAGTGTCGCTTCTGCTTTTTGTCCCCTCTCTTCCCCCCTCCCCTCTGGTCCTGTCCTCTCCTCTTACTGGGAGGTGAATGAGTAAAGGAGTCAGCCCATCTGTCTGTTCTCCTCCTAGCTCTGCTGTTCACACCGGAAGGGCAGTATAAGAGGGCACGTGTGTGTGTATGTGTATAAGACCACCAAGTGTGTGTGAACACACACCTGCCTCCACAATATAAAAATGAGAATGAACAAAACCTCAGTCTTTAAAATGGTAAATACATCCACTGCAACATTTAATAAGTTCCTTTTAACTTAGAAATGACGAATTACAGTTTGATGTTCTATTTAGGGAGTGCAGCCATTTTATGTAGATTACCTCCATTTTCTTGGGTACGAAAGGATTTGGAGAAAGTGATATCATTGTAAATATAAGAAAACGTTTAACTTGGTTCACTGATTCACCCCCAAAATTCAGATTTTCCACTGAACTTCATAGTCATTGCCTTAAGAAGTTAGGATCTTCTAAATATATTTTGGTCAAGCTACCACACTTTTCTATAGATAAGCTGCAAGTAGACAGTATGTATGCAAACAGCAAAATATGTGAGCTTGCTGACAGACTGGACATTTTTGGCTAATGAAACATTTTATGAGCGCATGGTAGACCATCACTTAACCACATGATGCCGTTAGCACGCTGACAGTGTACTTAACAATTATATTTCAGAATTTTGATCGTTTTTATATGAATTCATGTTTTGCTATGACAAAGTTGACAACATCAGAGTAAACGCATAGTCTGTTGAAAATTACAAAGTGTAAAATTGTATTATTTTACTAGCTACTGTTTCAGCCTGTGTTGACGGAAGACAAAATGCTCATGGTAATGTCACTGAAAGCATCAGAGGGTTTCTCAAAGGGACAGTAATCCCACAATGACAGGGTGGACAGCAATTTCAGGGACACGTGCAAAGTCTGATCATGAAAATAGAATATATATGACTCTCAAAATTTTCTTTACAATAATTGGTGATTGGTCAGAAATTAGTACTTCCCGGTTTTTGTCAAGGTTTAGAGAAAAAAAATCAGAACTTTTAGATATAGAGGCTATTCATTAGAGAGCAACAATATATAAACAAATTGTTGGCATTCTTTTGTTTTTACATGAATGTTTTTAAAAAGCAAACATGTTTGTGTGTTTAATGTCAGTATTATGACTTGGATGGAAAGTTTTCGTCATTGTGTGTGTGTCACTATGATCACCAGTAGCTGTCTACTCTGGAGGCTACATTAGCCAGAGAGACAGATGGCAAATGAATAGAATCGGCTGTGATTTGACGCCAGGTGTTCTGACCTGCACTTTACCCTGCTGGCACAATACTCTTCATTTGTGTTCCTACCGTGTGTGCAATTGTATTAGTGATAAAGTGTGCGAGTGTGACCCTCTGCAGGCAAAACTACTGCTCCATCCTCTCGCGCTACCGTTCTGTCTTCCTCTCTTTCAGTTGGAGGTGCGTTTGCACTCGGTACTTACACCATTCTCTTCCTGAAGCTCTACTCCTACAAGGATGTCAACAGGTGGTGTCGGGAGCTGAGCACCATTAAGGCCAAAAAACTGGCAAGGTCACTGTCTTGTAAGTTACATACACACACACACAGAAATGTAGCTCTATCCTTTGGTTGTGTTCTTACAGTGACATCTATAGGCAAGCATATGTTACTGCAGCCTTGCTCATTCTCAATTGAATTAGTGGTAGACTTTCATGTATTTATTTATTTATTTTTTGGTCCATAGGTCCATCATCAAAGTACCCTAATGGAGATGACCAGAAAGTGTGTTACCCTGGCAACCTTACAATCAGAGGTACTTAATTTTGTTGGTGTGATCATTGTTATTTTTTTCTATTGTTGATTGCTCCATTGTCCTGTGAGATATTATTCAGAATGTCCCGTTTGGCTTCTCATTGTGTATCTGCAGACCTGTGCTACTTTGCCTTTGCGCCGACTTTATGCTACGAGCTCAACTTTCCTCGCTCTCCCAAGATCCGCATGAGTTTTCTCCTAAGGAGACTTTTTGAGATGGTAAGATATATTTTGTCTATTACTCAACTTGTTGAAAGTCAAATTAGCCTCACATCCACATTCAGGCTTGAATTGCTTATTTGAGGGAAAATAACAGGCCATGCAAAGTATGTAGTATGTATTTGGGAATAGTCTTCAGACTGTTGTTGTCGAACATCTCAGAGTACGAATATATTGACGTTTCAACTGTGTATGTTTTTCCCCCAGCTATTCCTCATCCAGATGTTAGTGGGGCTAACGCAACAGGTACACTTGTACTGAAATAATTTAAGTGCCTCTTGGAGATAAAATTTTGGTGGATACCTGAGAATATCTTAATGCTGTTTTTCACTCTCTTGTAGTGGATGATTCCCATCATTCAAAGCTCCATGAAGCCGCTGGAGGTGAGCATCGAGCATGGCAGGCATGTTTAGAACTGTTTTGAATTCATAGCCATTTCTCCGCTTTCCTCTCTTGTCTTGAAGGACATGGATCTCTCTCGGATGACTGAGAGACTCTTAAGATTGGCTGTGAGTAAATTTATATATAAACATGGGCTTTGCTGATAACAGATGGCCAGCTATTAATTTTTACATTATTTCATGCTGTTTATATGAATCCCCGTCTCCCTATAGGTGCCCAACCACTTGCTTTGGTTGATATTTTTCTACTGGTTCTTCCACTCATCTTTAAACTTCACAGCAGAGCTTCTGCGCTTCGGAGACCGACAGTTCTACAAAGACTGGTGGTAAATATTTTTTTTCCGTGAGTTTTGCTGTTGTTTTCTCTTTCAATTTTCACAAAGTTTTTATTGGACTTGGTTACTGTAACTCATGGCTGTGAATGTGGTGAGTGACAGTTGATCATTTTGCAAAGCCCAGGGGGTATGAGACGGTATTAAAAGTGTCTGATAGAAAGCGTTTTCCATCAGTATTAATGAACGTGTCATACCCACTGATCCATTATTTAGGCTCTGTAAAGCCTCAGTATCCTTTTTCCTGACTCATCTTTCAGGAACTCAGAATCGGTGACATATTTCTGGCAGAACTGGAACATCCCCGTTCACAAGTGGTGTCTCCGGTGAGTTATTCACACACTTTAAGCTTGGCGACGGAGCAGTGAAATTTGTCGACGTAAACTCAGGGGAGCATTTGGTTTGATGCAAGCAGACTGTACATGACATTATGATGTTTGGAAAATGACTCGAAAGAAAGTGCTAGTCACAACAAGTACAACACATGAAGCAATAAAAACAAACATATCACAAAGGGAAAATGCTGCATCGTTATTCAAAGCAAAGTCTTCTTTTACTGCTATTAATGGATATTTTTCTTTCAGTCGATGAAGATACTTTAATGGCAATGCTAACAGACAATGCTAACAAACAATGCAAAATGCCATAGACGGGCCAACAAATAGCATCTCGGTTGTGGTGTTATAACCCTTAAAGCAATGGCTATTTGGACACACACAGTGGAGCAACACATGCAGAAAAATCAAGTAAGCCACGTCACGTTGTGTTCTTCTTGCAGGCACTTTTACAAGCCGTTGCTGAGGAGAGGTTTTAGTAAGATCGTCAGCCAGTCAGCAGTCTTCTTCTTGTCGGCGTTCTTTCACGAGGTACAGCTGAGCACATGAACTAACCAAATATTTAGAAGCGCATATAAAGTTTCAAGTGTTCAATGCCATCTGTTGTTTTTTCCCCCCTGATTTGTGCGTTAGTATCTAGTGAGTGTCCCTCTGAGGATGTTCCGACTGTGGGCCTTTATGGGCATGATGGCTCAGGTAAGCTCATTTTGGAACCGTTATTGTGCCATTCATATTTTTAGTTGAATTGCGAGATCTTCCTTTTGTAAGGCTATAGTTACAAATAGCTAAAAAAAAATAATAATAATCACATGCGTCTACTGCCTTACTGTGAGCTGTTTTTATATCTACTTAAACTAAAGTTTAATAACCAAAAATCCCTGCCCACCTTATGAGCATAGCAACATGTTGGATCTCTAATGCGATTACAATACAATCTTTTCCCTCCCACTCCTAATAAACATCAATGTTGTTGTCTTTATTCTTCATTAGCTTCCATTAGCCTGGTTTGTTGGCCATAACCTGCGTGGTAACTATGGCAATGCCGCAGTGTGGATTTCTCTCATAATTGGTCAACCGTTCGCCGTCCTGATGTACGTCCATGACTACTACGTCTTGCATTACCGACAAGAGACCGACTGATCTGAGTTTACAGACAGGCACTCAAGTCTAGATATTTTGTCGTGGTTACCTTAATTTTTAATTTTGGTGGCCAACTCATTTTATGCAATTGTGACATTTTCAAGTGTTTCAAATGTCGCGGTTCATAAATATTTAGGTTGCGGAATTTCTGCTCATTTATGTTCAATTTCTCTGACACAGCCTCTTATGTTTTGGATCCAAATAGTCTTTTTTTGTTTGTTTGTTTTGCCAGTGTGCATGTGCAATTTGTTCTCACTTTAATTTTGTAGAAAATGGTACATGGAACATCAAACCTTTTTCATTGCTGCACACTTCAAAATATGAATATGTTGCACTAAAACACTGTATTTTGCTACTTCAACAGTTTTTTTTTAATTCCGTTACTTACTACACTTCTGTCCATACTTTTTTGTAAGAACAGAGTTGTAAACCTCTGAAGAAAATTGGTGAAATGGTGAAAATGTTCAACTCCAGTGTTCTTCTTTCTTCTAATGCATTTGTGGGAAAAAAGTGATGTTAAATGTTAACGCTGACTATTTTTGAAGTGCCTTCGGTAACATTATCATAGTGTATTTGTCATAGGGCTTTGTCAAAATCTTACTGTGAAGAAAAAGGTATGCCGGTGAGATTTTATTGTGGTGCGGTTTATATTTTTTTGTTTTATTTGAATGTTATACAAAAAATCATGTTGCTGTGCTGTTAAGGAAATAAATGTGAATTTTACTTTCTCAACTGTCTTCGGTAATTTATTTTATTTAAATAAACATTTGTTTCAAGATTTTAAGCGGAGACTGTGAGCTCCCAAAGTTTCGAACAACTTTTGGACAGTCTAGCTTATGCTAACAGGGAACTAAACTATCAAATTCTCTCCCTGCTGAACTTAAGTTGGAGACAAATACAAGCGTCTTCTACAAAAAAAATTCAAAACAGTGGTTGAAGTCGAGCCAAAACTGCTCACATTGGAAATGTATTTGTCATTTTAATGACTCATTTTAGGCAGTCTCTTACATCCGCCCTAAGAACTGCCAATGAAACTTAATTTAACTTGGGTACGTTCACATTTTCAAATATTCATTAATCTGTTTTGAAATCCATACAAACTCATTTTACGTTAACCAAGTTTGTACGCGTTCTCATCATCATGACATGAGGACAAGTCTGTGAGTCTGCTTTTCTTCATGGTGACATTGAATTAAATAGAAGGTCTTAAGTAGTCACACTGTGTCTCTAGATGTTTTTTTCTCTGTGCGTGTGTAATTTGTTTTTTTGGAGGGGGGGGGGGGGGATAATTATATACTGAATGTTGTAGCCTATTATGCACTACAAAAATTATATAGAGGGCTACAGGCCGTTTTGGGTGCATGCAATCCTTTCCCAAACTTTGGAACATTCCATCAAACAGGGGCGAAAAAAATTCATCATGCTGCAAAAGGAGTCAAGTGAAGGACAGACACCGCCATATATCGGCCTCTCATCCCTGACAAATGTATCACGACATGCATCATGAGAACAGAGGGAGCGACGTAAAAGGTGGCGAAACTTTGCCGTCTGTCGTCCATCATTTGCTTATTCCTGACATGAATAGTCTTTCACTTCTCCTTGCTTGACTCACACGTTGGAACGTCATTGTTGACCCTCACACTCCCCCACAAACACGTCATACTCTGATCCACCTGTCATGTCTGTGTTAATACTTTCACCTAATGAATGCATTCACTAGCCTATGGCCAACTTTTTGGGACATTTCACCCTTCACTTCTTTTCTGTCTCTGTCTTTTCTTTGTGTCGTTTTTCAGTAACAGGTTGATCCATGGCCCTTGTCCAGACATCCGTTATTCCGGATGTTTCCGAGGAACGTTGCCAAGCTGTGAGTGATGATGATCCTCTCGACAGGAAACCAGAAGACACAAACCTGTCTCAGTCTGTCAGATGGGATGCAGCAGAGGGCTGGGGGTAAAGTATAAGAATACTTTAGACACTGCATACATGTAAATCAATGCATTTTAGCCATTTTAAGACAAATAAATCGTCGCTGTCCTTTTATCCTTTTATTGTCTTTTATTTTTATTTTTTTACATTTTTACATTTAGGGGGTGAAACTGAATGCAGACATCCCAAAAATTAAAAAAAAATAAATGGACATACAGAAAGTGTTTTTCAAAGGACAGCGACGATATGCATGACTAGCATGGTGACCAAACGTCCTCTTTTACACGTACATATCCACTTTTTTAAAACCTGTCTGGGGGATTTATAAATGAAATTGCCTGGCTTCATTTTGGGACAAATAGGAGGTGGAGTGCACCGTGTCGTTACAGTGACTGGTAGGCCACAGAGGGCACCTAAATCGACCGCAAGGCGTGTAGGGGAAAAAAAGGCGGGTTTTGTGTGAGTGTGTTATTATTGTATATTAAAAATGTTTAGTTTTAGTTTTTTTTTTTTCAAAGAAAAAAAACTAGGTCAGCTTTTCACGTACCATGCTTCCTGAGTCTTTAAATAACCTGAGCTGTCGGCAGCCAAGAATTTTAGCTCACTGGTAGGACTCCGTGCTTACAAACTAGAGATGTAGTTGTGGTACTGGTTTGATCCCCACTAGCCATTAAAAAAAAAAAAAAGGTTATTCATTAATTTGTCAATATAAATAGCATCTTTGAGTAAACTTTGAGTAGTATTCAAGAATCTCTAGGCCGGGCTAGAGATTCTTGAATACCAATGCCAAGTGTCCTCTTTTTTTAGGAAATCAAAATGGTGTGAATGGTGATCGTTCTTATTATTGCCATTAATACATATGGAAAGTTGACAACTTTAAAAATACCTAGAATTTTGCTATAATAATAATAATAATAATAATAATAATAATAATAAATAATATTGTTGTCTGCTAGATATTGATCCAACCATCTATTTTCTATTATCCTCACTTTGGTTGCAGGTCACACCTTGCTCAGCTGACTTTGGGTGAGAAGCAGTGCACGCCCTGGAATGGTCACCAGCCAATCGCAGGGCACGTAGACAAACAATCATTGTTTTTGGAATGGTGGGAGAAGCTGAAGTGCCTGAAGAAAACCCAATCCAGCATGTAAACCCCACACAGGGAGACTGTAGCCCAGGTTCGAACCCCCAACCTCATAACTGGCTGACGTTCTAACCATTAGTCCATCATTTTCCCATTTGTGTGAGTTGTCATACTAGCGTACAATTCGCATGGGCATGCGTGTCTGATCAAAATGTAAACAGATACTCAGACTTCCTGTCTGAGGACCAAACAGAGGGGATATTTAGAGTGAGTGAGAGAGAGAGAGAGAGAGTGGAGATGGGAAGTTAGGAGGGATGTTAATAGGTGGAGAAAGACAGAAAAAAGACACTCAAAGACACACAAATACAATATAGGGCTTTGATGAATTCAATTTGGAAACAATGCGTGGAGCAGCAGCAAGAAAGAAGCTACAGGGACACAAGATGGTGATGATGATGATGACATTTTGTCTGAACTTGTGTAGGGCAAGGTGAGCAGAGACAATGAATGCAAAACCCTGCTTGGAAAACATTACCGCATCAAGGATTTGAAGCCACCTGAGGGACTCTGTCAGTCTCCTGCTGGGCTAATTGTGTTTTCTCTCAAGGTAAGTTTAAATTGTATTTTCTCTTTTAAGGCAAATCTCGCATTCTGTAATAGCGTTTACACCTAATCTGGGTTCCCACAAGTACAAGGAAAATATGCTTGCATGTCATGACCTCTGAGCATTAACTACCACTGTTGCAAGTGTTTACTGCCTTTACTATTACAGTACAATCCCCACTTTGAGGTAAAAATTTATTTGTTATTTGAACTTTTACATAAATGTATACTGTTGAGGCAAATGGGTTTTATTCCCATCCGCCCATTTTGTTTCTCAACAAGTGGACTTTTCCTGCAACCAGTACAGTTATGACACTTAAATCAAAGTTACTGCAGCAACAAAATGTGTCGATTGCCTTCAGGGGATCTCTCAGATGCAATAAGATGATGCTGGACAGCGTGAGATCTTTATTCCATCACTCCCTTGCTATAGTCCTCTCAGGCGCGCACACACATGCACAAGTGTATAGAGACTCCCACGCTGCTAGAATTTATTTGTGTTGTGCCTCTGAGCCCTCCGGACTCTTCTCCGTGTCTCTTTGCAGCCATTGCATCACCGCTATATTTGATGTATTGTATACAGCGGCATGCTGACAGTATGCATTGATGTATTGGTTTAAAATATGCACTAAATAAATGTCGAATCCATTAGGAGGCTACACAAGCATATTTCCTAAAAAATTGTAAATATATACTCAGACTGTGTGTCTAATGGTTAAACTGGCAATGTTTATATTGTCATGATTTATCGCAGGAAATCATAACTCCAATTATCAGTGAAACCTCCAAATTCTTAATTTGTTCTGTAATACTTCCAAGATGTTCATATTTTTAAACCAATTTCCGTTATATAATGTAAAATGAATTTATTTGCCTCGGTCCCAAACTGCGGCCATCATAAAATTTAAGTTTTAATCAAGGTTTTACATAACATTTTAACATTCACATGTATGAAGTTGTGCAGAGTGATGCAATTGCATATAAAATTGCTGGTATTAATTAATGGTGTGTGTATAGTACTTGTAGCCCATACAATGTGTTTACATTATCATCTGCTGGGGGAAAACTTTTTTTTGTGTGCATGTAGCATCATAAAAACAACACACAAAAAACATAGAATTTAAAAAAAAAAGTAAAACCTTTAGATGTCCACTGACACTGAAAAGTAACCAAATTAGTCATTAAAGACCCATTTCCCAACCAAGCAACTTTTTCCTCCTATGGAAAACATTGTAGACCTTAACAAATATTAGAGCTGAAATGCATGCTTTGGATGGCTGCGAAACCGTGCCTTGTAGCCCACGACTTTTTTTGTGCTGTGCAATAGCTAAAGGTCACTATGATATATTGCTTATCATTGTTATTTCTCTCCGAACATTGTTTCTCTTGTTGGTTTTTACAATGAAGAATTACAGCCCAGTAAAAATGTCATTGCGACATTTTTTTCCTTTTCTTTTCTGTTGTCTCAAAGACAAGTCACATTATTCACATTTCACTCACACAGTGCGGCATGTGATTATCATCAAGTCGGAATAAAATCCATCAGCTGGCACATTAGCTTGCGTGAATGATATGCTTGGACTCGGAGTGCAAAACACACAGGATGCGTTTGTGTTGACTAATTCTTAGTTTCATGAAACAGAGTAACTACGTAGATCTTTCCTTTTATTTTTTATTTTCCATAGCTTTTGAAATAGAAGGTTATTGTAGAATATTGTAGAACCTAGATGACATTAAATTGCTGGCATATAATAATAATAAATATAAATATAATAATAATATTAATAATAATAATTATTATTATTTTATATAAAATAAGGACTTTTCACACAAATCCATTGTCTGAAAATATCCATCCCCATCCCCATGAGCTCATGTGAGATCAACGACAAATGAATAATCTGTATTTATATTTCCTTTGCACTGTGGCAATAAATAACATTATAAATAGATAGCACAAATAAACTGAAGATGGGCTTAAATTTATTTTGTTATTGTAGCCATGCCAACAGCAACAGCCACACTGAAGTAGACAGTAGAGGACTGAGTTTGTGCATTTTCGATAGTGCTTGTCCTCAATCGGGTTGCGTGTTAGTCAGAGCCAATCCCAGCTGACTTTAGGACTGGACTGTCTGCCATCAATTATAGAAGCAAACCCGCACAGACACGGGGTTGAATGTGAATCTCAGCCACCGTGCTGGCTAGTGCTAATCTTGTTTACTGTAAATGTGGGGATAAAAAATGGGGAAGTGGCTGTCCCTATGATGTAGTTCTGAACAAGACAAGAAATGAATCCCAGATGACTACATTCAACATATCCCATTGGACATCTTGATTGTTTCGTTAATCCTGATATCCGAGTCGATGAAAGCGCAATTATTGTATTACTGCTCCAGCAAGTGGAATACAATAATACAGAGATATCCATCCATTCATTCATTTTCTATATCGCTTATCCTGTTCAGTGTTGTGGGAACTTATCCCATCTGACCTCGGGTAAAAGGCAGCATACACCCTGGACTGGTCCCAAGTAGTTTGGGATTTTTCATTAGAGTTTTTGTTTTCATTTTCACTTTTGTTTTTTAAAATCAATCAGTTTCTCCTTTTTGGAAATGCTTTATTAGCTTTATTTGTTTTTAATGCTTCATTTTAGTTGTGTTTTTATTAGTTTTAGTATTAGTTTTATTTTTATATATATAAAGTTTTTGTCTTTTCAAATGCTAAGTACCCTAAGTAAACGTGCAGAATTAATGTTAGAAGCATTGTTTGCATGTATTCTAACCATGTACTGATAACTATGCTCTTGTCATCATCTATATTCAGGTGCTCACCAACATCAGAAAACAGAAACCTTAATCATCATCACCCGTGTCCGTCATGATCACCGTGGGCGCAAACAGCACAGCATCCTGGACTATAACCAACACTTCCCTTGCCAGCCAGGCTGATGTGTCCAGTGTCAGCAACACAAGTGACATGGAAGCATATCTGCAAAAATTAGCTCATTTGGATGAGGGACTTTACAATGACTTCTATGGACTTTGGATTGCGCTCATGATCATAAACTCCCTTATTTTCCTGGTATGTAGATCCTGATTTTAAATGGAATGCTTAGCATATTTTCTCACTCCTGTTGACGAGCCCGCCTCCGATTTCAGGTGGGCATGGTGCTCAACACGTTGGCTCTTTATGTGTTCTGTTTCCTCACCAAGCAAAAGAGCACCTCAGTGATCTACACCATCAATCTGGCCGTGACTGACCTGCTGGTTAATCTCTCTCTGCCGACACGCATCCTGCTTTATTACAGTGGGGGAGCTTGCCTCACCTGCTCCTACTTACATATCTTCAGCTACTTTGTCAACATGTATTGCAGTATCCTCTTCCTCACCTGCATATGTGTGGACCGCTACCTCGCCATAGTGCAGGTAAATTAAGCAGTAGTTGGGGAAGCATCCTCTTAACCCTGTAAAGCCTGAACCATTAAATATTGGACAGAAAACGAAGATTCTAAAGCAAATGTTTTGTTTTCAAAAATGTATTTCCAAATAACTTTCAATTTGTATCATATTTGATACAACTGGTCATAATGATCAAAGGTTCTCTTTTGTAAACAACCCAAAACACAATATTTCATGCACAGTTTTTAAAAATCCTGTACAATATTTATTTTAACTTAACATGTGTAGATTTTTTTCCCCACTTTTTAAGTACAGTTCAGTTATTGTTACTGTATTTTATATTTGTCTAATATAGTTGGTATAAATTGAGAATCACTGTTTAGAGGCCTCAAAAATTCAATTATCTCCTATAATACGTTTGGTGCTAGAAAGTTGTTTGTGCAATAAAAACTGTTATTTTCATGTCCCTACAGGTCGAAGCATCCCGTCGGTGGCGCAACACCGGCGTGGCCAAATGTGTGTGTGTGTCTGTCTGGCTGTTTGCCATCGTGGTCACCTACTCCTTCCTGTCCACGGCCTTCCAACATACCGAGTGCTGTCTCTCCAAGCTCCTCTTCCTCACCCTCACCGAGTTCTTTCTACCGCTCATCATCATCGTTGTGTTTACCCTGCGGATCGTATGGGCGCTCGCCGATCACAGCCTGATGCAGCAGAGCAGGTACAACCAGCAGATGTGATTATAAATTAATGGTTATTTTTTTAAACATTGGTTTCTGTTACTATAAAGTGTTGGCATATTTTGTTTACATTTGCATAAATAAATAAAAATTCTTACAGATTTTTAAAAACAATGTTGTAATATACATGCCAGGCCAGTAGGTGGTGATGTGACTTTATAAGAAGACACTTGCTGTCAACATTACGCATGTAAAAAAATACGTAAAAATTGTGCCCCATGTGGTTAATGCTGCTTAGTGCTTCCTTACATGACTTCAAGACAAAACCATATATTTATCGATAATTTGTACATCACCATGTTATATAAAGACATTTGATAAAGGAGTTACAACAACATAGCAAAGTGAGAGAAACAAATGCAAGAATAAATCGTGTCCTTGTTTATCCATGCAGGAAGAGACGGAGGAGGGCTGTCCAGCTGCTGACCACAGTGCTGATCATCTTTACTGTCTGCTTCACACCATTCCACGTACGACAGGTGGGTGAGAGGAGCTGGCACCCTCTAATCAACTGAAATTGTCAAGCAGTGATATTGCACTGTGTATTCGCCACGTAGGTGGTGGCATATTTCCACCCTGATATGCCTCACCACGCTATCGTCTACCATTTGACCGTCACACTCAGCAGTCTGAATAGCTGCATGGATCCTGTGGTCTACTGCTTTGTGACTAACAACTTCCAGGTAGGATGACAACTTCTTGGTTCTACAATACAGTGGAATTTTAAAGTTGAGAGAAAAAAAAAAACTAAAAATAAAAAACTACAGTGGATATATGTAAAAGTCTCCACACCCCTTTTCAAATGCCAGGATTTTTGTAAGATTTAAAAAAAAAAAAAAAAAAAAAAAAACAAGACCAAGATAAATATACCATATGAAATAAAATACAATACAATAATTATCTATTGGTAAATTGGCAGGAGACCGTCCCCTTTATTCTGTGCCAAAACTTTTGCTGTCTAACTGCATTCCCAATAATTCTCAAAATACAAATAATCACAGGAGGGTGTAAAAAGGCATTCTGATCCATTGTTTTGCATCACCATAAAGCTGAACAGGACAGGTTAAAAAAATGTAGCACTCTTTATTGAGTCATTCAGTCATAACAGACTGTCACCTTCCTGGGCAGGCAACTATGAGGAATATTTTCCGGCGTGCAGAGGCAGAGCAAAGCAGCGGTGACATCATCAGCATGCAGCACAGTTCCAAGGCCTCAGGAGGGGAGGCCGCCACGGCCGTCCCTAATAATGTGATCATGATGAGCACAATTCCCCCATCACCGCAGAAAGGCACTCCGAGGATTCACAAATTGTAAATCACTTGAGGAATTTTCAGCATCAACTGTAGGATGGCCAGCGTGTTGGACATCATTGAACAGCATTGATACAACAAATTCAATTCATTACGGGGATGATGAAGACTCACTTCTGGTCTGGGCTGACATTTTAGATTGCACAAGGAAGACTTGAATGGAAACAAATCAAATGTTGTTATTAACAAAGGATTTTAACGGAAGGGGTGAAAAGATTGTTGTTGTTTTTAACTAAATCAGGCCACACCTGTCCCTGTATGTTTTTATGGCTTGGTTACCTCAAAGGAGTTAAGACAACGTCAAGGAACGATTACCCCATTTGTACAGCAGAGGGCAGCACTGTTGGGAGAAAATTTCTGAAAAGCTTTCATGTATTGTGCAGTGGGTTAACACTTCTAATAAACTACCTGTTACAAACGCCACAAGAGTCCATCTAGCATTATAAAGTAGTTTAATGCGGAGATTTTCGATTTCAGTGACGTTTTAGCATTTTGAACAAGGATGATGAATTTGATGAACATTCACCTTATACTCAAATCTGACTCTCTGGGCTTCTGAGTGGTCAGAAATAGATAAAGTAAATATTTAACTCAGCTCAAATAAGCAAAAGAAAAAAATGCTACGTGAGAGTGCAAGTTAATAATTTGATATCTTAGCTAAGATTTACTATTTGTTGGTAAGATATTGGGAACTAAAAAAAATAATGGCAATAATAATTCAATACAGAACAAATATGCATACAATATTGCTAATTAATTTAAACAATACATAATTATGGTTTATCACTTTAGAATGAGTAATTTTGTTCTAGTGCTTCTAAATATGGGTGTATTTTGTTTAAAGATGTGGAAATTAATTAAATTTAGCCTTGAAGCATTTTGGTTAAAGAGTTACATGGACACAAAAGCATTAAAATGTTGTTTTTTTACAACAACATGATTTTACCATTATATCACATTATCAAATTGTTGTCTTTTAACTAAATCAACTTTCATTTTTCAAGTAGTCATCATTTATGTACATTTGATTGGTGATGCGTTTCATTATGTCGTCACCTTCCGGAAATGAAACGTATGATGACGCAACAGCTCGCTACCCTGGCCAGTGGCCACGCCTCTCTTTGTTACTGTGGAAACCGATGAGGTTGAGGGGGGTGTACTGTAGTTGGGAGTGAAGCGTTAAGCGTACTCATTTAGCTGCCAAAGGTTAGCCAAGCCCGCTAGCCCAAACTGAGAGCTTCGCTGTCCGCGGTATCGAAGTCGGTTCGCGACGAACAAGTGGCGTGTATATGGAATAACATCCTCAGGTATGTTTCTGCATCTTTACCATTTCCTTACGAACGTGGAATTACTCAAGTCACCATTAACGGCAGGTTAGCGCCTCAAGTTTAACGCTAACAAGTCAAATACTACCCGGCGCGGCTGGACTTGACACATACATGACTTAAATGCTTTTTTTTTTGCTCTACATGCCAACCTCCTGTTAGCAATAAATGCACACGCAAGAGTAAGTGGAGAATGTCGTAACATCAACAGGTAAAGACATAGTTACGAGCAACCTACCAGACGCATGTCTCGACTGGCTCAACAATTTCCACCAATACCATTCATTCCAAGGTAGGAGAATTTCATTTCCTCGCTGCTCAGCGGAGAATAGAAGATGCTGTCTGCGCATATTTTGGCTTTTATACATTAATGTTTGATGTAACAGTCAAAAAGCTGACGTGCTGATGGAGGATGACAGAGCCAAGCCTTGAAGTTTCAAGATGATGTCATCATAGAAGACATGTCTTAATCATATTGCTGCGATCTTTTCTCCTGCTAGCAATATTTCTGGGAACATTTGCATCAAAAGTTGTTCAAAAAACTAGGTAGATAGAACTGTAGCAGAAAAGGTAATAATGCTAGAGGTAGTACTATCTCTGTTCCTGCAGCTCAAAATGATATTAGAGGAACCGAATGTACACAGCACAAATTGAGACAAGTATTAATGACAGCGGTCACTTTGCTCTTTTTTGAGACAATTACATGTTAATCTTTTGCTTCAGTTATTCAATGGTAATGTATTGGCAAATGTTGCTGCCTTTCATGCAGATGGCACAGGTTCAGTTTGCTGCAAGCAAGTGCTCCATTACTGAGCCACAAAACTGGGCCAAACAAATCATGCGAGCGACTCGCTGTGGCGGGATAAGCCGAAAGTCACATTCATTTAGCTTTAGTTTCAAGGCCATTTCAAGCTATTTTTAAAATTGTATTTCATTTCAAATATTTCATAAAAAATGTGTTATGTTGAGCTATAATTTTTCACTCCCTTCTGAAATTTTGACGCTAATGATGACAAATGTTATGGCTTCATCAGAAGATCTTCACATCATCAAACTACTCATCATCCCAATGTTGAAATCTCCTAAAAGGCATACTTGCGTGGTTTTCTTGGGATAGCTACATTATTATGTCATAGCTTCATGAATTCAGTTCTTTCTTAGGCTTAATAACAGCGCCATTGAGTGGTCACACGTGAGCGTATCATTTCTAGTTTAGATATAAAATATGAGATACTGTAATGTGTAGACTACAGATCAGCTAGGGTCGCTACCAATACACCATTCTTTCACTCCATCATATTTGCTCAAAGGATGATTGTTTATCCAGATAAGTGGGATTTTCAATGTTACCAGTAATGGCTCATGTGTCAGTGTGGTTGCAGAAAAATGCAAAGTTCCACATGTGGAAGATAATTCAATACAACTGGTTTGTGCATAACTGTTTTTGCCCTGTTTCTCTGCAGGTTGCTGTCTTTGTTGAACACGTTTTGGCTCCAAGCAGCCTTTGTTGCTGACGGACGCGCTTTGCTGACACGGAGACTCAAATCTTGCGCAATCCAAAAGCTTGCACTACCCCATGCTGCCACCGTAGTTGTAGTTAGAGTAATTCCAAACCTCTACCTCACACAGCCTTTCCTGTTTTTTATCATACTGCTTCCCTGCTGAGCTACGGGATCCTTTTCACTCATACCTTCAGAAAACAGGATGGACAGGATAGGATTTTTATCATCACCCATTTGCAGGTAACGGATTTGAGGGCAGCTCTCCCTTGCTTATGAACAGTGAAAATTAACTCATGGTCATTTATTGTATCGCTTATAGAGCCAAAACTACAATTTAACTGGACAAAGAAACACATAGCAAAGCACCAATGGGAGAACTGACAGCCTCGGACCTTGACCAGAAGAGGAGGCCAACCGAAGACGACAGTGAAAGTGAAACAGAGGATGCAGAGGAAGCGTCGGGTGAAGGCAGACGCTCGCAGATCCCCCTGCACCGCTGGGTCATGCACGGGGCAGTGATGTTTGGACGGGAATTCTGCTATGCTATGGAAACTGCCCTGGTCACACCAGTGTTGCTCCAGATAGGTAAGAAGACATTCAACAGAGATAAAACGTCATTTAAAGTACTGTAGTTGCCAATCTTTGTTGCCTGTGGCAATTAGCTTATTTAAGGATTTCTTTGAAGTTTTTGGAATCACATATTAACTCTCTAGCAGGTTGATTGTTACTTTGATACAAGGGTGAGGTTTGGCATTATTATTTAACCCTTAAAAGGGAAGTCAAGTGAAAAATTGTCAATTTTCAATGCGCCCCCACTAGTCTAAACACAGTGAAATCTAAGCAAAAAAAATAATAATCCACCTGTTTTTATCCCATCTCTGGTGGCGGCCATTTTGCCACTTCCTGTTGACTGAAAATGACATCACAGTTGCTAATTCTAGCTCCAGCCCAAACATGAAATGTTGCATTGCGCCACATCATGTGCTTTTGTTCGCGAGTATGGCTACAACATAGAAGGCTTCCTCCGACATTAGATTAAGCATAAAACATTATTGTAAATATTTTTTTTTACTTGACTTCCCCTTTAATAGGGCGCTCGTGGAATCACTGGAAATGGTACACTTTAGCACAGTATTAGCAATCAGAAAGTATGAGCACTTGCACAATATTCAATATGACTGCACAAAGGCAACAATTGACATAATAATTGACCTCGTCAATAATAATGGTTTAGTGTACTGTGTCATAATGAGCTGTTCCTAATATTTTGGTTACCTGACTTAGTCCTCTGAGGTCAATCCCTTCTATTCGTGCGGGATAGGAGGACCACACCAGTCCGCAAATAGCGAAAATCTGTTTATAATTGGCAACCATAGAAATGCATTGGAGGGGGAAAATAAATAAACCTAAGAAATTCTTCAAAAGATGCTGAAAAATATTCACTTTATGTTTTCTATGAAAAACGGGAGAAAAATGGGGGGAAATATTCTGGAGAAAAAATATGAAAAAAATAATTCACGCATATGTGAATACGCAGGTGCGAGGTCGACAGTACCATCATTTATAAAGGCAAAATGTGTAGAAAGAGGTTTTATATTAGATATCATCATAATGGGATTTATCTAGTCTAGTAACTGGAGCTACTGTATTTACTTTTGATTCAAAGCATGTGATGTTCTGTTTGCACTGCATACCAGGTAACTAAGTAAAAGTCATAAATTGGCAAGGCCTCACTGTCAATTCAGCAAGGCTTTTATTGCATAATGAATTTATTGCAGTAGCTGCTTTTAGCGATGCCCCCCAGCTCAACACTTTGAATTCCCTGCAACAGTAATAACAGCAGAGCGGTTTGGAAACTGGACTGGCATAGCGGATGTGTTGCGCCATAGTGTCATGTAACCTGCATGCCCAGCAATAGCTATCAGCAATGTCAATGGCAAACGCAACAAAGGCACGTTTTCCTGGTATGTCAAGAATGTCCAACACAGCGCATTGCAGCTCCACCGTCTTTCTCCGCGTTTGCAATATTGAGAGAAAGATTAGGTTTAAAACCCTATTCAGTGTGTTATGGAGGCATTTCCATTTTCTAAGCATCCAGCTTTGCACTGCTGTTTTTCCCATGTGTCGAAAATGCAGTTGCAGTTAGTATTCGTTTTGTTGCCTTTTTCTTGGGCTTATTCTACCGTTGTGTAGTTTGACTTCAAGCCTGTTTGACTTCCCAGGCAATTTCCCAGTGGTAACAATGCATTTGTAAACAAACATATGGATCCTTGATTTTTTGAATTTCCTTGAACAACAATGGAGAAAATTAACGCTTGGGGTAAATTAATAGTTATTTTCAAGCTTTTTTTTAAAAAAAAAAAAATTATATCTTACCACAGTCGATGTCAAAATGACTGCTTTTGACAGCAAAATAGTTAAGAGTGAATCACCAGCCCCTCTGTTGGTTGTAAATAAAGTACTCTCCTCCATTTTGTTGAATAGCCTTACGAACATGATTAATCAGCAACCAGTTCACCTAGTTTTATTATTATTTAGTTAGAGAAATTATTTTTGTGATTTTTTTTGTGGTTAAAAATGATCTGATATGATGTCAACAGCAGCTGTTTTGGCTTGATTGTGGGTGAATTTGTACTGGTTGATGCCAAGAAGTGTCCACAATGCCTCACTTGTTTTATTAGTTTTCAAATATTCGCTACCACTCAACATAACATCTCAATGTTGGATTGATAGAATAATGCAAGGGGTTGTTTTTTTTTAGCAAGAAAAAGTAAAGGCTATTACGAAGCCAATCTCTTGGTTGAACTCTTATCAAAGTAAAACACATTTTGTCACATATCCGCTTACCCATCTGAAGTCTAAATCCTTGCAATTTTAGACTTGGTGTACTCATCCAAAGCAACTTCTTGGGAAAGCCCTCATCCTGTTAGTGATAAACATGTATGCATTCATTGAATAACTGAATAAAAAATTATATCATAATTTTCACAAGTGGCTGAATGTGTACAAACTGCAGGAGTGTCTTTTCTTGAGCCCTCCCCATGCTTAGCAACTTTAGCTGCAATTGTGTTGACTTAGTACGGGATTGAAGAACTCAGCAGAGGAAGGCGGCGTGGGTATAATATGTTCTTCCCGTGAGAACCAGACATCTGACTGGCTCGGAATCCAATGGAGACGAAAACAAAGCTCTGCCTCTCTACAAGGGATGGAAAAATCTCAGCCGTTGTTTTGAAGGCAGCCTAACATGAATGTCATTGTGTGTACTTTAATGTAACAAAATGTGTGTGCTTAAACGTGGTCAAGTCTCATTGTGGCTCTGGTTGGTATGTCTGGGCTGTTGTAACAGGTCACCTAATAGTCATCGGTTAGCGCAAGCTACCATCATGCACACACTGATATGTGCTTTGCTATTTAGAAACAAATTTGTAGGAAATATAGAGAAAGAAACCCCTAAAAACCTGCAAATCACAAACTTGTTTACCTACTTCTAATAAGTTCAAATGTAAGTCAGTGCTTTACAAAAATATAAATGCTGTCGTTTAAAAGCATTTGTTCCAAACATCAGCACTAAGCTGCCTTTATAAAGAAGCAATTCATCGAAATGAATCAATTTACAAACGATCACATCTCTCAACTGTTTCTGCCCTGTGATGGAGACTAAAGTTATAAGGTTCTTTTGTCAAAGTCAACTGTTGAGTGTCCCGTGACCTCTCCTTGAATAGCAATTTATTGAATGAATTGACTCTATTATGTGTGTGTGTATACTGTATGCGTGTGTGTTTTTCCTAGGCTTGCCGGAGCAATATTACAGTCTAACTTGGCTCCTCAGTCCTGTCTTTGGCCTCATCCTCACACCTGTGATGGGCTCGGCCAGCGACCGCTGCACGCTCCGATGGGGTCGGAGGAGGCCGTTCATACTGGCCTTGTGTATTGGCGTACTGCTCGGGATGGCCTTGTTCTTAAACGGATCGCTAATTGGTGAGGTCAAAGTTTATCGACAGAAAATTGCACGGCCCTTGCGGATGACTCCACTGAATGATATTTTATGCAAATATGTTTCAGGCCTTTCCATTGGTGATCGCCCCAGTAGCCAGCCAATGGGCATCATCCTCACAGTTGTGGGCGTGGTGGTGCTGGACTTTAGTGCGGATGCGTGCGATGGACCCATCAGAGCTTACCTTCTTGATGTTGCGGACACAGAGGAGCAAGATATGGCCCTAAATATACACGCCTTTTCCGCAGGTGACAATTTCAGGGTTTCTGTGAATTCTCAATTGGTGGGTGCAGACCCATAAGTGGTTCTGAGACCCATAATGACTCACGGACTGGTAGGGAAAAAATTACAGGAAGTCCTTGGTTTATGTATGGTATCATCAACATTATGAACAGCATGCATTGAATACAGATATTTATTGTAATTATGACTTAATTAAAGCATTAGTGCAGGTTAGTGATAGATAGCAACATCTTGCGATTTATACAAATTCAGCTTGCGATGCTGCTATAGGATTGGAGGAGTCTTTGTACAGTGAAATATTTAACATGCATCCAGGTCGGACTGGCCTTCTACTTGGAAAATATTATGACATATATTTTATGATATTGACAGGCATGCATCAGAAATGTCATTACTTTGGGTACAGGACTTTCTTAAGGAGAAACTGGTGTGAACTGTAAAGATAACGGAACTTTTGTGTAAATGTGCAATTTTGCCGCCACCAATTGCATCTCCAGAAACGGCAAACAACAACTACAGAGGAGAAAAAAATATATTAAAGAGAAGTCATAGGAAAGCCATGGCAATAGCTGTGATTAAGTGTGATATTAAAAGTGAGTTGAGATCATTTGTAAGAAGGGTAGAGAGAAGAGAACAGGAAATGAAGCTCAGTGCATCAAGTGAGATCCCCTGGCAGTCTTGGATATGATATCTAAAAAATGAGCCTGGACATGTCGGAGTCATCCCTGACTATCATTTTTATTTTTTAAAATTTTGTAGAACCACAAATAAATGCAAGCTCCCGAGAGTGTAGCCTTCTACTTGATAAATAATAATGGCATCGTTATGCTTTGTATGTAAGGGCGCAGGAGGAGGATTTTAAATACAATTCTAAATTGTACAGGAAGCCAGTGCAGCAAATAGCATAGGAGAAATATGATCTCTTGGTCAGTTGTCAGCTGTCTCCTGGTTCTTGTTAGAACTTGTGTAGTGGCATTTTGGAACAGCTTGAGGGTCCTTACAGACTTGCTCGAGCAATCTGTTTGCAGAGAAATGCAACTATCCAGCCTGGGTCGCAAGTTTTCGGCATCTGCAAGCAGCAGAAAATGAAGAATATTTTGCTTAAAAAAACCCCCACTACATTTGTTTTATGTGGTAATCAAAGGATAGAGTGTGACCAAGATATCTTACAGTGCTGCTGGAGTTTATTGCAAAGGTGCTGGGAGCCAAAGGGTGTCATGTCAGTGTTACCTGACTTCAGTAATAATAAGTTACCAGTCAGCCAGCCACGGCTGTTTTTTTAGGTTTTGCAGTTTGCAAGTTATCTTTCCCTGACTGCAGTTCAGAGGAAGGCTTGGTAGTACTACCACTGATAAAAGCACTTTAAATTCTAAAGCAGGCATCGTGCAAAGCCAGGGAAAGAGTATCGCAAGGGCTGCACTGGAACACACCAACAAAAGTTCAGTTCCGCAGATGTTTCCAAGAGTGATAAAGCTCCAACTTCAGGTTTTTCGGAGGCTTCAAGTGGAAAATTATGACACTTTGACAGCCTGAAGTCGGCGCAGGAAATTTGCTGTGGATAAGCATACAGTAAATTGTACGATGCGATGGATGGACCATTAAGCTTCTAATATGCTTAAAAATTAAATTACTTAAAAAGTAAATTAATAGAAAGCCTTATCATGGCAATGTAATGTTTAGTGGAAAATGCACAAAAATAAGCATGATTTGGCATCCAAACAATGAGGCTATTTTGTTTGTGTGTGTTTGTTTTCTGCAGGTCTCGGTGGCGCTTTGGGCTACATGCTAGGCGGTCTCGACTGGACTGGCACAGCTCTGGGCCAAGCGTTTAAGTCGCAGCAGCAAGTGCTCTTCCTTTTTGCAGCCATCATCTTCATCGTCTCCGTCACACTGCACATGTTCAGTATCCCCGAGAAGCAGTTTGTGGCATCCCAGCAGCTTCGCGTCGCAGGAAGAAGGGATTCAACCAGTCAATCATCTTACCGACTGATTAGTCACACACCACCGCTTCTTGAAGCCATTGCAGAGGAGGACCCGCCTTGCCGAGAGAGCGACAAATCGGAACCTGAGGTGAAGGAACTGGACTTTCTGGTTATGGAGCGAATGCGGAGTAAAAGCGATTCAGTCTTAGCCATGCCAGACACGAAAATCAAGCTGGATCCTGATCTTGACCTGCAAGGCCAAGTTTTCTTGCCAGAGGTCCATCAGGCTTTACCTGAAATCCAGGAAGGTCTAGAAGATGCTTTCAAGCCTTCAAACCCAAGTATGGAGTCTTTGAGTCCGAGTGGACCCGCCAAATTTACAGATGGAGTGGTAGTTGTTCAATCTGAAGATTTTGCCTTATCTGAACTTAACGGCCAGATAAATGGTTCTTCTGAAGTTAGTCCGGCCTCTGACGGCTCACATATGAAACCAAAGGTAAAAATTATAGCTCTCCTATAATGGCATTATGTTCCCAGAGAGCTGTAAGACGAGTGCTTTTGTTTCTCTCCTGTGAAGCAGACCAAGCTGGCTAATGGTGTCAATGCTGGCTTGTCCCCCACCGAGCACGACGACGCAACCAAAAACCACACCTCCAACAAAGCTGGCGCTCGGCTCTTCAACGCCACAGCTTCTCCACGGCCACACAAACATACCTTCTACCGACAAGTAAAACACATTTGTAAATGTAAATTCATGAAGAATTGTCAATACTAAAAAATAAAAAATAAACCTGGGGGTTCAAATTAGTTCTCCTTGTTTTTTCAGCCATCTTTCACATTCTCTTATTATGGACGAGTGAGATCCCAGCGTCACCGACTGCGACGGACAGCCACCTCGAGTCCGCAGCCAATCACCACTTCCCGCAGTCTGAACGATCTGAGTGACCTGCAGCTGCATGCAGACAGGCGGGCGTTTCAGCTGTCTGAAAGCAGTCTGACTTCACAAGGTTCCAGCAGCGGCGGCGGGCCCAGCAGGGGCACAACCGTGCGACTGCTCTGGTTGTCAATGCTGAAGGTGAAGAGGGCTTGCAATATTTCTCTTTCATTACAACTCACAAACGCCGTCATTCGCTGTGTTTTTGTGACATTTCTTGTTCTTCACTGCAGATGCCAAAGCAGCTGTGGAGGCTCTGTATATGTCATCTGGTCACATGGTTCTCCTATATAGCGCAAGCTGTCTTCTACACAGATTTCATGGGACAAGCCATCTTCCTTGGTGATCCTAAGGTACACACAAACACTCGCTACTCCTTTATCTTCTGTTGCAGTGTGCCAGTTGCTTTAAAGGTGAAGTCAAAAAAAAAATGTTGACAATATGTTCTACGCAGCCCCACTAGTCTAAATACGGTATTCTGGTTAATATTGTGTTAGTGGAATATGAGTTCCGCAGCAAAATCCAGCCATTTTTAATAATATCAGAAGGCGGCCATTTTGCCGCTTGCTCTCATTGAGTGAAAATGACATCACATTTGCTCAGGTCTCAGGTAACAACCAATCACAGCTCGGCTTCAGAATACAGGTAAACTGTGATTGATCGTTGCCTGAACCCTGCGCAACATTGTTGTCATCTTCAGTCGACAGCAAGTGGCAAAATGGCCGCCCCCTGAGGTGGATAAAAACGGCTGGATTTTGCATAATAACTCATATTCCACAAATGTAATATTAATCAGAAGGTCATTTTTAGACTAGTGAGGTCACATATAACATATTATTGTCAAGAAATGTTTGACTTCCACTTAAAATTTAGAAACACGTGCACAATGTAATTAGGTCTAATACAAGACTTTTATAAAAATCCTAAAGCCTTTATTAAAACCAAAAATGGCATTTCGGTCTGAAAGAAATTTTATTTTTGAGTTGTATATTTAATCATTTGTTTTAATTTGTCCCTATGCTGACCTGTCAAAATATGTCTTTACATGAAACCGGTTTGTGGTGCAGAGAAGGTTGGTGGCCGTTGCTGTAGTTGGCAATAAAAAACATAAACTCACTTCTATTTTCACATTTAATACAGGTCACATTGTTCAGCTTTGACTCACACTTTCGGTGAAGCATTGTAATGTTTTTGTTATATTAAAGTGTTTTTTTCAGTATTTACCTCCCAAAAAGTTTCATGTCAGTTTTTGGTTGCCCATTAACTTAACTTACTGAGCTGTCTGTTTTTCTTCATGACATTTCAATAATCAATAGCTATTGTTGTATTTATATGTCGTAATATCACTATTGTTTTCACAGGCACCGGCCAATTCCACAGAGTTCCAGAATTATAACAGTGGAGTTCAGATGGGGTGTTGGGGGCTTGTGGTCAATGCGGCAACTGCGGCTGTCTGCTCAGGTAGGAACACAAGCACAGGTCCAAATGAGCATTTCAAGACAATTAACTGATGCGATTCTCTCCACCAGCCATCCTTCAGAAATACCTGGATAATTTTGACCTGAGCATCAAGGTCATATACATTGTGGGGACTCTGGGTTTTGCAATAGGTGAGAATATATGAATGAATGAAGAGCAGCTATATGCTGGAATCACCTACGTACGTATATCACGTATCCGTCCACTGTTGTGTCTTTTTAACCTTAGGAACCGCGGTGATGGCCATCTTTCCAAACGTGTACATTGCCATGGTAATGATCAGCAGCATGGGCATCATCTCCATGAGCATGTCCTACTGCCCGTATGCCTTACTAGGACAGTATCATGAAATTAAAGAGGTACTGATGCAATCCAAGAAGAGAGTTTATAAATTATATACAAAGTTGCCTTGAGGTACGAGTGAACACAATGTTTTTCCAGATACAAGTCATTGATTGGCCGATTTTATTTGTTTATTGCTTTGACTTGCGAGCTCAAACTTAGGATATGAGCACTGTATGGTGGCAGGTGACTCAACACCCATCGTAACAAGTGGCATTTTGAAAGATATAAGAAGAGATGATTTGAGATACAAGTATTTTGAGTTACAAGTGTAGTCCAGGACTGACTAAAACTCGCATCTTTAGGCACCAATAATCCCAAAAACGGAATTTGTCTGCAAGTGACATTCTCTTCTCTCTTTGCTTTCCTCAGTTCATCCACCACAGTCCAGCCAACACTAAAAGAGGTTTTGGCATTGACTGCGCTATCTTGTCATGTCAAGTAAGTCCATTTAAAATTTCATCTTTGCTTTTTCTTTGTTTGTTTTTTGTATTTATTACTCCATATTAATCATCGCCTCAACAGGGGTTTATTAATTTAAAGGGAAAGTCAATTCAAAACAGTTTTTTGACAATAATATGTTCTATGCAGCCCCACTATAAATGTGGTATTCTGGTTAATATTGTGTTAGTGGAATATGAGTTCAGCAGCAAAATCCAGCCATTTTTAATAATATCAGAAGGCGGCCATTTTGCCGCTTGCTCTCATTGAGTGAAAATGACATCACATTTGCTCAGGTCTCAGGTAACAACCAATCACAGCTCAGCTTCAGAATACAGGTAAATTGACTGTGATTGATCGTTGCCTGAACCCTGAGCAACATTGTTGTCATCTTCAGTTGGCAGCAAGTGGCAAAATGGCCGCCCCCTGAGATGGATAAAAATGGCTGGAGTTTGCTTCATAACTCATATTCCACAAATGTAATATTAATCAGAATGTCATGTTTAGACTAGTGAGGTCACATATAACATATCATGGTCAAGAAATGTTTAATGTTGACTTCGCCTTTAAGAGAAGTCAGCAACTATATCAGTCAGCAAATGAATGAGTAAAAAAGACCTGATGTGCAACAATTCTGGCCTGGGAGACTGCTGAAACTCCCAATGGCCACCACGCCCCTGATTCCAACTCTTACCCAAAACTAGCTCGGATCGGCTGCAGCCCACCCGCAACCCCAATAAGGAAAAGTGCTACAAAATGGACGCAAGGATGCTCAAGTCCATATCATTTGTGTATATTTCCAGGTCTACATAAGCCAGATTCTGGTGGCATCGGCGCTGGGAGCGGTCATCAAGGCCGTCGGTACCGTGCGAGTCGTTCCGATGGTGGCCTCCGGCGGCTCCTTCCTCGGCTTCCTTGCCGCCTCTTTCCTCGTCATTTACCCGGACGAGGAGCCGGAAAGCCCGGACAAGGATTCCAGGGACCAGGAGTTGGCCTGTTTGCCAGTTGACCTGGGCCACAATGGAGGAGATGGCGGTGAGAGATTAGCTCTGCAGTAGCTGGCAGACAGAGAAGACCTTCAGAATACTGAGAAGCAGCCAGTCGCCTGAGCGTGAACTATACACAAGTGTCGTCGCAGGAAGAAGAAGAAACAAGATAGAGATTTATTTGATTTGCACAGGTATGTCTCACTGCACGTCCCATTGCTACCTCAGCCTAAACAGGCTAACGTGGGCTAGACGGACTGAACGAGGCTGTTTGACAAGAAGCGTTTTTAGCAAACCTCTCATCAATGAGAAGCACACGTAGCACTTTGTATCTCAATCCTCCACTGGTGATGCTGCAGTTTTTACGTATCGCCTCCCAACTGCTTCATAGAGGATCACAATGATTTTCTTCTGCAGTATCTATCAGCTAAAGGAGAGATGTAAATTTGTGTTCCAGACCAGTCAGGTTCAAGAAATAGCTAACGTCGAGGTTTCATTTAGCATCAGGTTAGTTTACGTTGCCGCAGGCTGATTGATGTGTTTGATTCACTGTGATCACGTTGCCCCTATTTTTATTTAGTGATGAGAAGCACATATGCTGTGACCCCAGTGGCATTGAATTTACTTTGTGAAATGATACATTATGCCAGTCGTGCTAAGTTTTCAGCCGCAAATACATTTTCAACTACATTAATTTCATTGGCCACATCCTTGAGTAGCCCCTTGGGAGTCAACTTGGGCTGAGTGATTTTTTTATACGGTGCCTTTTTTTTTTTTTTTTTTTTTTTAACCTCCCATTGTGGCTGATAATTTTATTTCAGGATTAGTTTAATAACGCCCTTTAAGTAGTAACTAGGCTAATCGTCCAGCCTGAGAAAAAAAAGAAACTTTAATACCGCAAAATATGCAGGGTTACTCGGGAGTTGTAATTCTACTATGCAGTCTGATAAGTTCATGAAAGTGCCTTTTAGTGCAGAAGTGGGCAAAGCGGTTCGTTTTCAAGTCATAATTTGGGTTGTGCAACAATTCACTCAGTAAGCCTCGTACAACTCAGGACATAATGCTGATTAATATTGAAGAAGAAAAGCAGGTTCCCTGCTGTTAGCCACCAAAGGACTTTGGTTTGTTATCTTACCGGTACGAGTGGCACATTGAAGCCTGACACAATGTGTGTCTGTGTGTGAAAATAGTTTGGATTTTCCGTACATGTTAAGACCTTTTATGATGTGCTCCTAGTTCTGAAAGTTAATCACCAATGTTTGGGATGGTTTTCTGTTTTTTGCTGCTGTACAGATTTTTATATAAAAGATTTAAACTGTTTTCCAAACAAATACTTTAAAGAAAAGAAGGATAAATCCATCCACAGTTTTCTGTCATTTGTTGACAAAACATGCACACATTTTGAGCCCTTTGTTGTCTTGACTTTAGGGGTTTACAAGTGATCCAGATGTCAAGATAAAAACTCTTGTTAAAAGAAGAGTACTTTACAGTGGTTATAGGACAATGCAATAAAGCAAATCACAAAGCTCACAGACCCTTATGTACTGTAATTCCAGATAATATAAATCTTTATAAACCAGTAGGAGGATTTTAAAATCAATCATTGTTTTTTTATGGGTTACCAGTGCAGTGAATTGAGAACAGGTGTGATGTGTAACGATCTATTTGTGCCAGTAAGAATAGAGCGGCTGCATTTTGAATTAAACTAAATTACTAAATTAGATTAGCCAACCCTCCATTCCAATGAAGTTGGGAGGCTGTGTAAAATGTAAATAAAAACAATATATAATCATTTGCAAATACTTTACAATCTATATTTAATTGATATTTAATGTTGTAATTGGAAACAGGTGAGTGTCAGTTATCACAATTTCATCAGTGTTAATACATGTTTGTAAGCAATGTTTAAATTAAACAAATACAGTAAGTAAAATAAATAAATGAAAACGAAAAATCCGTACATGTAGAACGACATTTAAGACATTTCCACCCGGAAAGTTTGTGCTCTGACGACAGTCTTATTAACGCCCGCCCCCTGCTGCTTAATTATGGAACAGCATGGAGTTTGTTACATGGTTTAATCCAGTGATTCTTAATCGACGGTAGTTGTGTTTTAAGAGCATTTTGGAAAATTGAGAATTGCCATCTCATAAATCACTTTTGATGTCTCTTCGAAAGCATGCCAACTTTTTCGGTTAAAATGAAGTTTGTTTTAACTTCTATGATGACACGTTACGTGAAGACGTGAACCAGCTACTGCTCTCAGTGCGCATGTTTTTGCACAAAGACAAAAGGGAAGAAGCGCTTTTTCTTTTCTTGGCGCGCGCCAGCTTGATGAGGGGCTTCACTGAAGAGGAAAGAGGTGAGTGATGCACACACACAAACGCACATAGTACTTTTTACATTTGTAAAAAATGGCTTATTAGATAGCATTTTATTTGTAGATTACCTGTCTAAATATTGTTGTAGTACTATATACATCTCTAGTCTATTTGAAAAACACTATATAACATTATTATTATTATTATTTTAATAAAACGCTACGGTATTTGATTAGCAAGTTGTCTCCAAACTGTCCCCAATGGTTGTACACGTTATTTAATTATTAATTTCTTATATATTAATTAAATGTTGATTAATTTATTCAACATCATTGGATTATGTATATACTGAAAATGTGTTTTTAAAAATCTTTATTTAAAATGGCTTAACCTTTGTGTTTTACATCATTAGTGTTTGTTTCTAATATTTTTTTGCCAATTAAGGTGTACATTATTTATTTTCTAAAATATTGAAAGCAGCTCTCAATATGATGCATTGCAGTTTTACACAATTTTTTCCACATTTTTATTTGCACTTTTTAAATGATCCATTTAGAGAGTGCAGCAGTGACTAAAAAGTTGAGTGTGTTTAAATATTGCTGGCATTGGGCCGAAATATCATAAGTCACAATTTAAATATTTGTATCTATACTTTGGGTCAGTCTCTTCAACACTTTAGATTGGTCAGTAATTCGAAAAATGTACTGACCAATCTAAAGTGTTGAAAATAGCTTGCTCTCTTTGATGAAGTCATGTTTATGGTTGCACGCTTTTGGAGTCTCCTGAAAAGTGACGATTTTGGAGGTCCAAGATTTCGGCCCGACGCCAACAATATACATACTTTAATATGTGCTGGTGGACTGTTTAGTTATCTGTTGTGTGTTTATTGCAATGACTACAGTGGCAGACAGTAATGTTCTATTATTCTATTTGCACATGCATTTGTAGTAGTTGTGGTGGTAAAAGCATGATTATTTTTAATAATATGGAGAACAAAATGGTACTTTTTAATATGTTTACTGCAAATGACCACATGCTGCTTTAATTGCCATGATGCGCCTCAGTGCAAATTCACAGTTTGGAAAGTGTCCATTGAACTATAAATCATGTTTCCTTTTTATTTCTTCTACCAGTTATGCGGTTTTATGGTCTTCATGGGAGTCACAAAGCAAAAAACCAAAACATCTATGTATATATTTTATAATTTATATATATACCTTTAGTGCTAATTTTGTTTGGTGGTAAGTAAAATATGTGCCTTTGCTCAGCAAAGAGAGTCCCTGATGTTGCAATGATGTTTAGGGAAGACACAAAATCTATATGTACAAATAAAAACAAATATGTACCACTCCATGCCAAGCTCATAAAAAGGATTATGAATCGAAACGTGTTCAACAAAGAGAACATTACACAAGTGCAGCTGTGGTCATGCACTTCTATTATACTGTCTCATAAGAGAAGATAATATAGAGATAAGAACTGTGACGTTTAATCTGTGTTTTATAATGTGGTCATGTCTTAGGGATGTTATGGCGAATGAATACATTTGTACACCCTGCCTCTTTAATTGCATTGCAAAGACATGCATTCTCATATGCTGATGTGGGCATAAATTAAAAGTACACATTACATTGTAGTATTTGGTCATGATTTTGTCTTCTACAACACCACAATTGATTTGAAATCAAATAGAAATGAAAACTTTCAGCAATGAGCGGTTTACCTCCATTTTCAGGGGTTTAAATTATTGTCAAATAAACAATTAAAAAAACATTTAAATAATAATAAAATAAATAAAACAAAAATAACACAAATAAAATAAAATGTTAATAATAATAAACGCATATAAATAAAATATAAAATATAAATACAAAATAAAATTAAAAACAATTTCAACAATTGTCAGAAGCCGCGTCATTACAACCATTTCATTAGCAGCTTGATGTGGTATGCTTTGGATCATGCTGAAGTATTGTATACTGCAGAATTCTGTGGTTCTCAAAGTATGGTACAAATACCACAAACTGTATGAAAGCTCTCTCTAGTGGTATGTTAAAGAATCACTGATGTTATGGTGGCTTCACCTTTTTTTCTTTTTAAACTCAGTACTGTACGTTTACTCCAATTGGGTTATTTCTTTTTTTAGGTTGTACTTGGTGTAAGAAAATCAAGTAACCGCTGCTATAAATGTTATCTACGCAGCATCAGTATTTACATTCATCACACTTAATTGTCAATTTCTTACAATGATACGCCTTCTCCAGCGGGGGCGTTCTGTGAACATCCACTTTAGTTGGCTCCCATGAAATGCAACTTGGGACTTTCTGAAGCATTTCAAGCTATATTAGAGCACAATTTTTACATACTGAAGGCACATTTCTACAAAGAATTTAAAACATAAAATGAAAAAGTCTGTAATCCGTAATAAATGGTAAATTTTCTGAAAGTGAAAAAAACATCAGAATGCTTATCTAATTCAAACAACAGTAATTACTTTGAATGTCCTTCATCACTAGTTCAAACAATAACTTATCGTGTCTAATTTGCTTGTCATCCCCCTTGCCGCTACCCCCCACACTGTCACTCTTATAGCTCAATGCTTGTGCTGCAGCAGATGTGAGGACTTTGTTCAACATCTGAACCCGTGTCAGCAATGTCGGACCATCTTCCTTCTCCTCTTCTGGAGGTCTGTGTGGTGGTGGGAGCTTCCAGTGAGAAACTACAGGCGGTCTGCCAGGTACTAAAACTTAAACTAAATAGTTGGACGGACGGACTGATGAAAAAGCATATGACAACTTTCCTTGAAGGCTGTGAACTGCCACGGAAGTGTGGAGCACGTCTTTTTGGAGCCGGAGGTCCTGCACGTCCTGGCACCTCCCTTTGTCAGCAGGCCGCATGGAAGGAAACATCGTTCCTTGCTGAAGAAGAAGAGGAAGCGATCTTCTTCATCCGCCGCAACACCCGTCCAAGGTGTTAGATTAACATTGCAAAGTTTGAATACGTTTGTACTCATACGTGTGTGCTATTGCTATAGCCCGTCACAACTGTGCAGGTGAAGAAGCAGCAAACGGGAGAAAAGGCAGTAATGACGTCACCGTTTCCAAAGACATCGACCTCACGGTTTTGCCTCAACTCTGCTTCCCTGGTATTGCATCATACACATGACAAAACACAGAATATATTGAAATGCACTTAAAAAAAACTAAAAAAAAAACTCCTGCAGCAACTCTGTAACTCTCCATTCCATGATGCCTGCCCCTCACCACATACACAATGAATGGGTTTTGACGTTGGCGCGCTGTGACCTGCTAAGTGCAGTGTGAAAAGGGCTTTAGACTGTCGCATGATACCAGACAGCCATGTGGAATGACATAGCCTACTGTATGTCAGTTATGAATGTTATTCTCTCACAAAAGGCACCAGTTACTTTAGTTTAGTTTTTTTAAATTGAGGCATATTATGTAGGCTACTGTCATATATTTTAAAACTGTATATTATTATAATTAAAAAAAATGCAAATGTAAGTAAACGGCTTATTATGCACTCTTATTTAATTGAAATGTATTTTATTAAAAAAAAATTTTGTTTTGTTTTTATTTATATTTAATTTATTATTTATTTTATTAATTATTTAATTGTAATATTTATTTTATTTTATTTTTTTCATTTGAAAATCAATTTAAAAAATTTCATCTGTTTGAATGTTTTTTCAATTAAAATAATTATGAAAATGTAACAAAAAGCTTTGCTATGAACTGTAATAACAGCTCAACTTTCACTCAAACTAACAGCTAAAAATAAAACATTTTCAAAAGCTATTATTGTGTGCATCATGTCATAGTCACATTTCCGATCTCATCTGCCGAACTAATGTGATAACATGAAATACCGTGCATGCCTTTGTTTCCCCAGGCGGGCTCCAAGTGACCAATGTAAAGTCAGAGGAACAGTTCCACTTCCTGGTTTTCACTGACGTCTTTGGCAACAAGTCCCATGGAGTAGTCATGCAGTGTTCTCGCCCCATCCAGGTTGGTAGCACCAAACAGACGCAAATGTGACCTGAGATGAAGTCAAGTTGCATTCCGTAGGTTTGCCGTGTGTTATAGGAGTGGACGTCCTCAGATCAGAACGGAGCTGCTAAACTGTTCTGTGCCTACAGTTTGTGTGTTATATCCAAGCATCCGTACTTCACCGCACTGAAAGACTGTCTGTCGTGGTGAGTGACAATGAAGCAGGATGAATGTACAGTTTTGAGAAGTGCTGCATGTAATGTATTTCTTTCTTCCTGTTTCTCTGTCAGTCTCCTGATAGACCTTCGGGCTTGTCATTTTTCCACCGTTGAGGAGAAGGTGAAGGAATTTGCGGCCAAATTGGCACTGGTGCCCATCCCTCCTCCTGGACAACTCCATTTGGTACCCATGACAGCCATAATTTTAAAAACAACTCTTATTTCTTGACTGTGATGTACCACATGCACCCCCCAACCCCCACCCCACCCCACCCCAGATGTTTACCTTGCACCCCCTGACCATCGAATTGCCATCCAGAGAAGATAAAGATTCCCCAGCTGTAGATTTCGACCTTCATCTGCCTTTCATCTGCTTCCGCCCGCATTCTCTCCTGCAGGTAGTGCACACATGAAGACCTCCTTGTTGCTGTCCTGGCTGGAAATGTCACCTTGTCTTCTCTGTGCAGGTGTTATCTTGCCTCCTCCAGGAGCAAAGGGTGGTGCTCTTTTCCGCCGACTGGGCCCGACTGACGCTGGTGGCAGAGAGCTTGCTGCTTTTTCTGCAGGTACGCTCGTTAATGGTGGGATGTAATTCAGTCCGTTTTTATGAATGACATTGTTGCATGGAGGCATCTTAACGGTGCTTTATGAATACAAAAAAGTGACAAAAAAGTTAATGCACTATGCTACATATTTTTTATAATATTTTGGGGGGATTGATTTTATGTTATCATGTCTTAGAGATGGGTAACATTGAATCCAAACTATGATAAGTACAACAGCAGGAATTTAACTTTAATGATATAACTCATGTTTTTTTACACATTTTGATTGTATTAATATATTTTACAGATTGGCCTACATTTATTTACTAAATACAGCTATAAACAATAGCACCATAAAACACAAAATTTGCATAGTTAAAAAAAAAATGTTAGAATAACCTAATTTGTGTTTGGTAAGTACATATGTTTAACTAACAAAATTTGATTAACATAAAATTACATAGGACTGTTCATCAAGATTTGTTTTTCTTTTAATTTAATTTTACCCATTTTTATGTTGACCCATGCTTATATGTTTGAATTGTTGTAATGTCTGTTTTGTGTTAATTATTCTTCTTTTGTCATTGTATATGTCACTGTAAACTTTAAACTGTTTACGAAAAATACAAAAAAATATTTGATCATTTAAAAAAAAATGTACCATTTTAATTTACTACAGAATACATCCATTTTTAATTAACAATTTTCTGCAAATTTTAACTCAATGCATTAGTTTTGATTTTAACTAACAAAATTAATTATCATGGGATAATAAATTAACAAGAAGTCAATTGTACAAAGAAAAAAAATTACCAGTGTTAGATTAACACTTAGAGTGTTAAATCTAACACTAGAAAAGTGTTTATATGTGTCCACACCAATGAGTGTAAATCTGACACTTTTCAAAGTGTTACTTTTTTCACACTTAACCAGTGTTACTCCAACACTGTTATAAATCATATTCAATTAATTCATATACAATTAATATGAATGTAGCAGAGTATATTAAGTGATCGAAGAATATTGCATCCATATGAAACTGACAGGAAAGTCACAGGTGTCAAATTTTTCCTCCTTAATATGGGGTGGCCAGAGAGTGACCAGTGATGGCTATGGCCACCCCTGACCACAACGTAGCTCCGCCCCTGGCAGAAGGCAGACATCCTAATCTTGTTTCATATTGTGGAGTGCGGTGTACTATTTTGTATTTGTATGTACTGTATTTGCCTTCGATTCCTTTGGCCTTGATGAAGTTACACATACCATGAACTCCCACCAATAAACACATTTATCCTGTTACGACTTATCTTGTTTTTGCAGCCTCTATCATGGCAGCATCCTTACGTTCCCGTCCTGGCCAGAGGCATGCTGGACTTCCTCATGGCACCGACCGCCTTCCTCATGGGCTGCCACCTCCGCCATTTCGAGGAAGTTGCTGCGGTGAGCACTTGAGGTCCATAAAACTGATTGCAAAATGTTATTTGTTCAAGTATTGTTTTGTTTCCGTCCATGCAGGAAACAGACGATCTGATCCTCATCAATATTGATAATGGAAGTGTGTCCACTTCTTGTTCGGAGACGTTGGACCTACCGGAGATCCCGATGCTTGCAGCACACTGCTTCACACAGAGGTAAGTAAACAACATACTGAGGAATCCTACAAGTTTAAACAATTTGCATGTTTTTTTTAGGTGTCAATCCTTGCGGACCCATTTTGACTTGGACCAATGCAAACGCGCAAGTTGCACTGACATGGAGGATCAGCGTGCCCAGAGACGAGCGTGGCAGCGCAATCTGAACTGTGACATCCAGAGGATCACCACGGAACTCATTGTCAACATATTCAGGTAATCACTTCCCAATATACTCTTCGAATACATTAGCTAAGCTTTCACAATCGATTGACAACCAATATGAGAAAGAGCCATTTCTATATTTCCATGTGTGTGCAGGCATGTTAGCAGCCACTTGAACTACGAACACCGAGTGTTTAACAGTGAAGAGTTCCTGAAAAGCAGAGAACCGACAGAACAACTTTTCTACAAGAATGTAAATGCTTTTTGTTAGTTATCCTCAGTGTTGCACATAGCTACCTTGAAAAAGTAACTTACTTACTTTACTTTGCTTAAATGATTACTTGATTTTAAAAGTAACTAAGTTAGATTACAAGTTACATTAATAGTTACATTCAGCAGATATCGACAACACTGCGAAATGTAAAAATGACAACCGATTTTGCCACTTAATTGAAAATGCATTTTTAACAGTGTCCATTTAAAAAAAAAAATAATTTAACAAAAAATTAAAAAAGGCAACCTTTTTGATATATATATATATATATAGGTATTAATTATTTATACTGTAAAAAAAATACTGTAAATTTCACTTAACATAAATGGGCTGTTAATAATAATAATAATAATATTTTTTTTATTTTTAAAAGGCAGATTTGCTAGAGTATGATGAAAAATCTACATTTGGACACCTTGTGCTGACATGTGGATCTGGCTTTGTTGCAGGTTTTGGAGACACACATCTTTTATTCTTTCCTCAGGGACCGACTCAACAGGAAGATGGACAACTTTGCTCGCATGGAAATCAGCACTCGATCAGAGATGCAAAAGTAAGCTTTGTGTCGTATTTGTACCTGTGTCGAAATATATTTTCATCACTTTTATTGTATCATAGCATAAATTATTAAGTACCTTACTTGATCCTATGCTATCAATCCCTGATACCGAAATGTAATGTTTAATTAACTTCAAGTGGGTTGTTAGATCTAGAACGAAAATAAATGTCTGTTTTATGATTGTGTTTCCACCAGGAAGAAGTCATCAGTGGAAAGCCCGCGCAGGCCCACCATGCAGGAGATTCAAGCCCGGAGAAAGAGCTCCCTGCCTGAGAACAAGCCGATCACGAGACAAGGAATGAGCCTCCCCAACCTGGGTGATCAAGACCAAACCATGAGCTTTCAAAGAAGTCCACTACTGTCCAAAATGCTAACGTGCGAACCTGGTGAGACTGGAGAGGAACATTTGAGCAGAACTCCCCATGTGGTTGAACTGACCGACCAATATTTTCCTTTTTTCCACAATATGCTAGCACCGAGGATGCCTCCTAAGCCTGTGAAGATATTCAAGCTCCCAGAATTCCCAAACTGTCTGTCCTTCCATGCTGTCCAAAGTTATTACAGTCAGCTGATTGAGCTTCTTGGCAAGGAGATCGACTCTATCCAAAATGACAACTCTGCTCTACTAGCCAGGTATTTTTTTTACTGTACAGGAATTATCCGCTTGGCCCCGGTGCAAGTAGACTGTAACAGCGGACATTTAAAATAGGATATGTTTGAATGGATGGATGTCTGACCAAAAATACCTTCAAGAGCAACTTGTCCTCGGGATTTGTTTCAATTTCCGTTTGAGTTAGCAAAGTTGGATGTTTTCTATCAAACCAAAGAACGACTAAAACAATACGTCTCGGATTTCATCTGTGCCATGGTAATAAATGTTTACATTTCAGCGACATTTTTACACTAGTAGCCTACACGCTTGCCTCGTCCAAGAACATAATGTAGGATTTGATTAAAATTAATGAACTGCCCTTTTTTTGGACTCACCACTTCACAAACACATCTTGTAGAGTTGTTACCGTAAAAAAAAAAAAAGAAAAAAAGGCCTCCCATCCCTCAACACTTATTTCATGTAGGAAAGTGAAAGTTGGTAAGCACATTTAGCACTGACTACACTCACCTACACACACACGTCTCACGAACCGATGCCTAAAAGTATGCTGCTTTGATTTAAAGCTAACATTTTAGAGTACATTGGTCATTTCTAGGTAGCTTCAAAGAGATTTTGTTAAACTGCATAACCCATAAAATGGGCTCAATAGTATTTGGAATGTTTTAAGTAGGGGTGCCAGGTGATTACATTTTTTAATTGTAATTAATTGCATGATCTCAATAGTGAACTCACAATTAATCACAAATGTTATATGTGCTCTAAATGTACAATACGTTTTTATACTCTTGTTAACATAAAAGTAAAAAAAAAAAGTTAAATAGAAATATAGCTGCATCTTTTAGTCATTTATGCGGTAATTTCATAATAAACCATAAAAATTCAAATTAAAAAGATGTACTGTACTGTAAAAAAAAAAGAGTGTGATATTGATTTGCATTGAGGTAATTTTTCTGCCACTAGATGGCATAATTACATTTGTAAGATGTTGGTGACAGCTCAGTGCATTTTTCTTTTCATATTAAGATCTATCTAATCTTTAACATCAAGTAACTTGTGAAATTCTGTACATTTTTCAAATTGTAAAATACAACTTTAACCCAGTCTCCACAAATATATGCATTATTATTAATTTTTTTACTGCTAAAATTTGACATGGATATGTCTGCTGTTTTGCGACTGGAATTCCCCCAATACAGTAACATTAATTGCACATTAAAAACACTAGTGGCGTGCGTTAAAGGTACTTTAAATTAACTCAAAATTAACACACTGATTTTGACACCCCTAGTTTGAAGAAAATGTTTTAAGAAATCTGTGATGTTGTTTCCATTGGTGATCATACATCTGTGCGGGTCACTTTAACATGCGGAGTCCCCCAAGGTTGGATTCTTGGACCACTTTTATTTACCCCGTGGCAACATCAGCTAGAAAAACTGATCTTATCACTCCTATTCTTAAATACCTACACTGGCTTTCTGTTACCTACATAATTGATTTTAAAGTGTGTTTATAAAACGTTACTTTTTTTGTTACAACTCTTCTATTCAATTGTGTATCAACGTGGATGGATTTGAACAAACTATTAACTAAAAGTGGTTTCTTGTTCCTAAGATACTACTACCTGCGCGGTTTCACCAATCTGCTGTGTTGGCGCCACCTCAACGCTCTGTGCGACTTCCAAACGCTGCACAAGACGGACACCGCCATCTTCCCCACACGAGTGGTCACATGGCTTGTGGACTCGCTCATACAGGAAGAACAGCAGCAAGCCAACAGATGGCCTGAGCTCAAAAGACTCATCCTCAAGGTCAGTGTCCTCGCACCTTTCTCAAGTCAACAATCCAGAGGATCACCGTTCTCAATTGACCGCCAGGTGAAGACGGAAAACGAGAAGCCGTCGGTGCAGCTCCATGACGACGTCAAGAAGTTTGAGCTCCCTCGGAAACATCTGGATCTGGAGGAGTTTGTGCGTTGCATCCAAGAGGCCGGGATTGTTAAAGACGTGGCGACCATACATCGATTATTCGCCGCGCTCACTGGCGGTAAGACAGGAAGACGTTTACTGAGGGGAATTCCTTCCATCAATCTTATCTATTAGGTCAACTTATTTTTTACACCATTATATAAAATAGTATCAACTCGGGCAACTGTTGGCTATTTATAATATTAATACTTGGATTGTTTTGCTCACTTAAATACTTGTTTGTGTCTGCAACTGCCTTAACCTTAATTCATTACATTTGCCACACATTTTCCAAGCAGCCACATTTGGAGGCACGCAGGGCCAAGAACTCCATAAGTCTTTCTGTTGAAGTTATTTATAACTCTTATGGTACAAATGAGTTTCATGGTGGAATCAAGCAACTGTTTTATAACCTGCTCCGCTCTAATTTGCATTTTAGCATGAAGTACAGCACTATTTGTAGACTGTGTACATTTTGCTGCTTACAGGCACATCGTTAACCTCCTAAAAATAATGGCCTATGTCATTTACTCCGAAAATACGAAAAACTGATGCAATAATAGTAATAATAATAATACATGCATTTAATTTTATTTCAGAGAGAACTGAATGGTCTGTTTATCTAACAATGTAGTCAATTTCAGCAGGCAAAACAAATATTTTTATGTAAGAGGGTGACACCATAATACGCTGGAATGTACAGTATGCATAGCTTGTTTAGTTACTCGCAACCCCAGAGTCTAAAGTAGAGCACATTCGTCACACATTGTGATTACATCATAATGATTTTATAATATCTAATTAATAAACCAGAACAGAAAGTAGACCTAAATATAGCAAGAGAAAACATAAAGTGATTCTATTTAAATTTCTGTGAAATTGATTTAGATCAGGAGTGTGGAACGTTTTGCCTCACAGCTTTTATAAAGTCCTCCAAGGGCTGAACTAAGTTTATGTAACAGATTAAACAAATGCTTAGTTTTACCAGGCTGCATGATCATTTGTGGCTTCAAGTGTTTCTGAGGTGTTTTTTTTTAAATTTTTTTTATAAATAACCGCTCCTTTGAGGTTTTATTTGTTTTTAGATTTGCATGTTTGGTCAGCTCATTGTGAGGCAGGCATTTGATGCTTGGTCCTTGCTAATACACATGGCTTTATGCACCTAATTAATACTGCAAAAGATCATATAAAAAGCATCAATACTACACAAAAACGCAACTATGTGTCATCTGAAACCGTTCTGTCATGGAGTGTAAATACTGAGTTTGATAAACCAAGGAATCACAACCAAACAAGACGCGAATAAACATTCAAAACTAAACTGAAGACATGGGCGGAGCCACAGTGCAAATACGTTGCCAGAATCAAAATACAATCGGAATCTAGATCACAGAAGAATGGAAACGCAACAACAAAAGTAATAATAACAGCCAATCAGAGTGATCAATTGTCACAGGCGTACACTATTTTGCATAATACGTATATTGATGGCCAATCAATGTATGTGCATATTTCGCTTGACATGTTTTGCTAGGTGAACGTAGCTTGCTCTTACTAACCAATCAAGGGACAGAAACATAACGACATCAGCAAAGGCCAGCTCACTGGCTTTTGAGAAGATGAATTTGAAATGTGATTGGCTGAAATCTGGTTGGACATAAAAAAATTAAAAATAGAAACATCTAGTATCCACACGAATTTAATAGCAATGCTACATGCTAAATGCTACAATACTGTTGCAGATAAAATGATACAATTTCTTGGAATAAAGATTAGAATTTAGGCTGTAAATGTAGGTCAGTGCTACTAGTGTTTAGGCCATCTGTGTCCAGAATGAGGCTAACCGCTCACATAGCGCTCCGTCTCGTTGCAAATGTGAAGGTCTTATGTGTACATGCAATGTATGTCAAGGTGAGTCCAAGCAAGTGGACCCCGAGCTCTTCAAAAGCTTCTACACCTTCTGGAAGGAAACAGAAGCAGAGGCTCAAGACGTCAACCTCCCCACCGATGTCATCGAGCATCTGGACCACAGCGAGTGCGTCTACAAACTGTCATCTTCTGTCAAGACCTCTCATGGCGTTGGTAAAATCGCCATGACCCAGAAGCGTCTCTTCTTGCTCCCGGAGGGTCAACCGGACTTCCTGGAAATCACAATGTTCCGAGATATACAGGTGGCTTTCTAGGTGGAAAATCGAGCAAATCATCAAAACCAGAATCTGTCTTAGCAAGTCTTGTGCACAGGAGGTGAAGATGGCTTCGGCGCCTTTTCTCCTGGTGCGCATTCCTTCGCTGCGTATTCGGACTTCCGGCAGGCTGGAGGCGTTTGAGGCCAACCTGAAGACGGAAACTGATCTCTGGAATCTTGTGGTCAAGGAGATGTGGGCCGGGCGCAAGATGGCCGACCAACATAAGGTAAGGAAAACAAATCCGTGCTTTAGCTTGGAGAGCCAACGGGACCATTCAGCTGATGTGGTTTTTAGGACCCTCAGTACATGACTCAGGCTCTGACCAACGTGCTGCTGATGGATGCCGTGGTGGGCTGTCTGCAGACCCCAAGGTCAATCTGCGCTGCCTCCAAGCTGGCCTATTTTGACAAGGTCAAACATGAAGGTACTCGCTTGGCAGTAATGATAAAACTCTTGTTTACGTGACTGTTTAGTCAGCAGGTTTTTTTTTTTTTTATATCATGAATCACGCTGACTATTTTGGGGAAAATGGCTTCTTAATTAGTGCTTGCTTCATGCACAGAATGTCCTTTCTCAATTTCATGCCAATAGATGATGTATTTGAATGAGTTTGTGATGCTGTAAGGATCCCAATTCAAAACTTGGTAAAACCCTTCTTTAATTGACAGATGACACTTTTTCTGTAGAGCAAAGAGGATTGGCAATGCTGTACAGTGCATTTCAGGAATGAGGGTTTTGCTAGAAAGCTCTCATGTAAGACATGCTACGCTTTGGATGGCTTGACAGATAAAACATGTACATTGACAAGATTTTTTGGTGTATTGACTGTTTCCAAATCTGAGACAACATTAACTCATTCACCTCCATTGACAGCTAAAGTCATCAAAAATTCATTTTAACAGTTTATATTAAATATTTTTTCCCCATTTTTGTTAACAAGAGTATGAAAACCTAGATTTGTATTTATTTTTTTTACATTTAGAACATATAAAATTTGTGTTTAATTGTGAGTTAACTAGTGAAGTCATGCAATTAATAAAAAAAAAAATTGTATATATATATATTTTTTATTTTATTTTTTTTTAAGAAAAGATTATTAAAAATTAGGGGCGTCAGGCGATTACAATTTTTAATCGTAATTAATTGCATGACTTCACTAGTTAACTCATGATTAATCACAATTTTTTTATCTGTTCTAATACAAAAAAAAATCTAGGTTTTCATACTCTTGTTAACAAAAGTGGGAAATAATGTTAAACGAATAGAAATAGTTCAAATGAATTTTTGACGTCTATAGCCGTCAATGGCAGTGAATGAGTTCAACTATATTCTTGTTCTTATCATCATTACATTGTTGCTATTTTTCTTTCAATAGTGCCCATGATGGTGCCCAAAACTACCTCCGAGACGCTAAAACACAAAATTAACCCGTCTTTGGACCTGGCAGAGCCACAGACTGTCCATGTGCTGCTCTACACTCCAGGTAAGTCTTTGTAGAACCTGTGATGCTTTGCATGTATGTATACATTCATTTGCTGTATGTTATTCTTCTCAAGCTTATTTTGTAAAACCCTTATTGTGTTGTATATTTTATATATTGGTTTGACACCAAATGACTCTCTACTGTCCTCCATCAAAGTTGTTTCTACAGAATAACAGTATAGTGTTTATGTTGTGATGAATCTTTATGTGTTGATATTTTCGTATCCCGTGCGTGTTTCATGTCTGTGGCAATTACTGATAATGATTTACTTTAATTTTCCGTTTTTTCCCCCCTCAATCATAAGATGTATACTTTCGGGTGAAACGTCAAAAATTCATTTTAACTAATTCTATTTGTTTAACATTTTTTTTCCGCTTTTTTTAACAAGAGTATGAAAACCTAGATTTTTTTTTGTAATAGAACAGATATAAAATTTGTGATCGTGAGTTAACTAGTGAAGTCATGCAATTAATTACGATTAAAAATTGTAATCGTCTGACGCCCCTAATTTTTTTTTATCTTTTCTTCAGAAAAAAAAATAAAAAATTATTAAAAATAATATATATACATATATATATATTTTTTTTGTTAAAGAAAAGATTATTAAAATTTAGGGGCATCAGGCGATTAAAATTTGTAACTGTAATTAATGGCATGACTTCACTAGTTAACTCGCGATTAATCACACATTTTATATCTGTTCTAAATGTACAGAAAAAATCTAGGTTTTCATCCTCTTGTTGACAAAAATGGGAAAAAAATGTTAAACTAATATAAATAGTTAAAATGAATTTTTGACGACTATAGCTGTCAATGGCAGTGAATGAGTTATCTTGCCCTCAGCCCTAGTGTCTAGACTTTTATTCAGTGAAAGGACATCTTGTCTGGTACAGGTCTGTTGACATGCGATGACTCAAAAAATGAGATGAATCCCAAACTGTGGGTGGCCCTCAGCGGGGGCCGAGTGGTGGTATTCGATGCTGCCAGCTGGTCCATGCTGCAGGACTCCATCCATCTTGGCGAGTCACAACTGGTGAGTGCATAGTTTGTTTGTTTTTGAAATGTGCTGTTACCACCAGAGGTTGCAATCAAAATCTTATCTAGCAATGTCCCAACTGAGACTTTTTGATGTACCGAACTGAAGCTCGAGCTGTCCCCAACAGAACTGCATGCTGGGATTGGTCCACGACCAGGTGTGGATCGGCTCCCAGGACTCAGTCATCTACATCATCGACACTCACAACCTGTCCTGCAACAAACAGCTGACGGAGCACAGACACGAGGTGACTGGACTCACGCTGGACACAAGAGATCAACGAAGCAGGTAGACACGTCCAGAGTCCAGACACTTCCTGTACTTAAAGGGGAAGTCAACACCTACATTTTTTTTTTTTTTACAATAATATGTTATATGCAGCCCAACTAGCCTAATTATAATATGGTATTCTGGTTAATATTGTGTTAGTGGAAAAGGAGTTCAACAGCAAAAGCCAGAAGTTTGTGTCCATCTCAGGGGGCGGCCATTTTGCCACTTGCTGTCACCTGAAGATGACATCAATGTTGCTCAGGTAACAACCAATCACAGCTCAGCTTCAGAAAACAGGTGAGCTGTGATTGGTCGTTACCTGAGCCCTGAGCAACTGTGATGTCATCTTCATTCAACAGCAATTGGCAAAATGGCCGCCCCCTGAAATGGATAAAAACGGATTTTGCTCTCATATTCCACAAATGTAATATTAATCAGAATGTCATGTTTAGACTAGTGAGGTCACATATAACATATTAATGTCAAGAAATGTTTAAGGTTGACTTCCACTATCAAAGTTTGTTTATTCATCATGTTAATACGCTTTCTCCGCAGTTCTGAGATTTACTCATGCAGCTGCGATGGTACAATCCTGCAGTGGGATTCATCCAGCCTGAAGGTGAAGCGACAGTTTCACATCAACTGCAAGCGTCTCTCCTCCATACAGATCCATGGTGATACACTGTGGTGCTGTAAGTGCACACTTCATAATCCCTTTATGCACATTAGACCAACCTTCCTAAAAAATTGTGTTCTCTTGTTTCACAGGCTGCGGTGACAGCATTGTGGAGCTAAAAAATAGCGGGATGCCCCAAAGAAGGCTGCCACTGCCTGAGCACCTACGAGGCCCAGCAAGTAGATTCAGCAGTTTTATTGTCATCCCAGAGGTAAGTCATCCCCATCTTTGTCGTACATCTACAAATCAACCAGAACAATGGACTAGACCAGTTCGGCGTGTATTTGGTGCCAGTTCGCCCATGAATCTTTTCAGTGTGTGTGTGTGTGTTCCAGCGAGGTGAGCTTTGGACAGGTTTGGCGGACTCAGGTGAGCTCTATGTGTGGCACGCTGACGACCATAAATCTGCTTTCAAGAAGATCCCCCTGACAGGCTGCTCAGGGGTTACCTGCATGATCCGGGTCAAGGATCAGGTAAGCTGTGTTTGGTATGATTAATTGCAAAAATGAGAACTATTATCTATTATTATTATTATCTATTATTATACTATTATTGTGTTATTTGTCATCCACATCAGATCTGGGTGGGCTGCTGCGGAGAGAGCGGTGTGGGAGGTCATTGTGGCGGTCAGCTGAGAGGACAGCTGATGGTGGTGCACCCGGAGACTCTGACGGTGGCGAAGGAGCTGCAGGCCCATTCGGACAGCATCCAGACGCTCTGCTCCGCTGAAGATCGCTACGTCCTGAGCGGATCTGCGCGGCGTGATGGCAAAATAGCTATCTGGAAAGTAGAGTAGGACACAGAGTGGAGAATAGAGGGGCTGAGTAGGAGAGTTTAGTTTATTATTCATTTTGAACGATAAAGTTGAAACTAGCTGAAAATGTCTTGAAATATGAACGCCTTGAAGCTCAAATATTCAAGATGTGTATGAAGTGCAAGGTTCGTCATTGCTTTTTGGAATTATTTTTTCCCCCTTCCAAATATTTTTCTAAAGTTACTTTAGAAGTCCTCTTTTGAAAGATTTCCAATACATTGGTTGATTGAAATACGGGTGAATAAATGACTGATTTTTGCAATTCTTGTTGGTTTGCTTTATTTGTGCATTATTGGTTTTTGTGCCAATTCATAAACTTATTCATGATTAATTCAAAAAAGCAAATGTACATAAACAAATGTAGCCTATACTGTGTCTCTGTGTGCCTATACATTCCTCATAGATAGTTTATTCTCTTCTATTTATGTTGTGTAAGAACGTGTATGGAAGAAACGGGCACTCCAGTCCTTTAGGTGGCGGTACTATTTGCCGCTTGTTTTCCCAACTAGCAATTTGCAGCAAAAGAAGAATACACGAACAACCAGTAGGCTTAGTTTTTATATTTATTTATTTGTTTTCACTTATTTATTTATTGTTTGATTAAAAACTCAATGGGAAATATTTAAAAACGAATAAGCTAATATAAAAAAATTGGAGGAGAAAAAAATAACCGAAACCAGCGCCTCTGAATGTCATGTAAGTTTCTGACGTCATTTTCCTGCGACTGGCGACCGGGAACCGCATACTGAATTTCCATGTGAAGCACCACTTCTAATAAGGATACACTATTATTTATTTGTCTCTGTGTTGCACGTTGTTTATGACAACCAATCGTGCCGTGACTCATGCCGGGCTACTGCCGTTTGCAAAGAGACCGGTGAGAGGCGAAAAAACTGCTAATAGAGACGTCGTTCCTCTCGACAAGGTCAGCATTTCACATTTCTTGACAGCTAAGACTGCCGCTGCTTTCTTTGCACGTCCTGTCTGTCTCTCATGGCTGCTTGTCAGAATGTGGACAGGGAACGCTTTCTGCACAGCTATTATGCAACCAGTCATTGACTATAAATAATGAGTGTTTGCGTTTTTACACAACCAGCGTTTTCAACCATGCTATTGCTCGTGGCAAAACGAGGAATCATGACCTGTGTGGGAGGCATACTGAGGTGGCAAAAGTACTCACAAGTATTTAATTGTAGTGAATAAAAATAGACAAATAAAACGGTTACTGTTATACTTATGCAAAAAATTATAAATATATAAAGCTAATTGGTGATAACCGAAAAAAAATATCCTATGTATTTTCTTTTTCAGATGCCACAAGTTGACACATTAGCGACAAATTATTTTCAGTCAATCAAAATCTCAACTGTGGTTCACTTGACTGTCTGTATTTACGTCTTTCTTTCTTTTTTAAACATCTTGTCATCATTTGTAGAGTTTGGAAAAAATGAGTCTATTTTTGACAAAATTAGAACGTATTGATACCTGTTTTTATATGTGAACGTTTCAAGGGAATAAAAGTATAATACTTAAGCAAAGTACAGATACCTGAAATGTCTACCTAATTAGAGTTAACATAACACAGAAAGTCTGTTTCACAGTGCATATGTGCCCTATTAAATTGCTGTTTAATTACTTAAACTCACCCCATTCATTGTTATCTTAGGACACATGTGGAATGGTGCGCTGGGCTACTGACAAGTGACAACATTTTCTTGTCTTGCTGCGGCCTCACCTCTGGAACCCCATGGCCACTCGTTTCTTGGGCAGATATGTCCGTCTGCTATGCAGGGCCTCCTCTCAAACCCCGACTGCCTGCCTGCCTCCATCAGCCGCTGGCCTGGCTCATCTGCGGAGAACTCAGTGCTGGCCATGGACTTCAGAGAGGTCAATAAGTGATGGGCGGGTGCTGGCAAAAAACATGTTTTTTAAGATGCCAAAGCGCACCCAGCTAGATGAGATGGTGGAAAAGGCTGCAGTGCCCGAGGACATCCTGCAAGCCTGGGAGCAACATGGAGGAAATGGTAATCAAGCAGCTTGTACTCTGTTGGCATGGACAAGGAAGATGCGGCAGACGCAAGGCGAGTTTTACCAACAGTGTGTCAAAGACTCAAGGCTGCAGGACATGATGGATACTATAACCCAGCAGGTGAGGAAGCGAAATTCACAGATGTCGAAACTATGATGATGATGATTCACTTATGTATCTTCCAGATATCAACAGTGTGGAACGGCAGTCTTGTGTACGTATTACGGACTCTCTGGGAGAATGGCATCCCCGCCACAGAGCCCATGTTGAGTTCTATCCAAATTGAGGTCCTGTGGCGAATCCGCCGGTTAAGCGGCAAGCAACTGGCCTTGCTGGTAGAGAGGGGGGCTAGCAGGAAGGCACAGCAGGATGTGGCCATCGTGATGGCGGCGCTCAAACAGCTGGAACTGCGCTGGACTGAAATCTCTGATGCCATAACTGTCAGTGGGCTCATTTCCAAAGGACAATACATGTCGCCTGTCCTATTGGACAGACTAGAGGACAAGGTTTGGACACACAAACATTGACATTACATATGCAGTATTTTCTTGCAGTGTAAACAACAAATTAAAGTTCCAAACTAATGTTTTGAAAGGGATACTTGACTCGTTTAGCCATTTTCAGCAGTAAGAAGATAACTTCATCATTTTTCATGTACAATTAATACCTTTAAAACCACATTTGATTTTTCCACTTGCTGTCAACTGAAAATACCATCACGTGTGCTCCAGGCTCAGGTAACAACCAATCATGGCTCAGTTTGCCAGTGTCACATGACCAAACCCAGAAAACAGGTTAGCCGGGATTGATACAATTCATCCAATCATCCAATCCAATTCATGAGAGTTCAACATGAAAAAGCTGCCCTGCCATTAGTTCAGAGCATTCAGGGGCCAATAGGATATCTTGGCTCGACATGTAGTGAACACATCACACATAAGTGAATGTCATGCATGAGCAAGACACAAGATGCTGCCTCCAAAGTCCTATATTAGATAATGGTATCGGCATGTTACTTGTTAGTACTTGCCAATGCCGATTCCATTGTTTTAATGCAGTATTGGGGCCTCTCCAGATATCGGTATCAGTATCGGAACAACACTAGTGTCAAATGTACTCATAGTATCAGTGATTACTCAAGAATGAAGTACTATTAATGGTATTGGTCTGAAAAAAACTGTTATCGAACATCCCTAAATGTAACATTCTTCTTTTGTTGTAATTCTTCTTAGTCCCATCACTGATGAACTTTTTTTTTTTTTTAGAACAGACCCGTGAGCTATCCATGCTGTCCTTGGGGCTAACTAGTACATGTTGGCACCTATAAATGTACACAAATCACCCCCCTCTGCTAACACTTCTTTCTATTTCTCTCTTACAGGCTTTGGCGCTTGCTGAATTTTTTTCAGCTCAAGAAATTCGCAAAGTGTTGGTGGCTTCAGCTGCGCTGGGCCGCAGGCCCGTGCCCCTCCTCAGGGCTCTGTCCCACTATCTCCTCCAGAGACCGTCGGTAGAATTCACCACTCCGCTCATATTCGACATAACCTTTGCATATGGTAATCATAACACTCCTGGCGTTTGGTCTGACACCATCAGGTCACATTAGGATAATATTAGCTCTGTCAAAAGCTACCAAACAATGTGCAGTTTTGACTGACACTGTCAAAGAGTTATTCATTTCACAAATGATTTGTACTGGTATAATGATTGATACTGTTCTTGTGAATTTTTTTTTACATTATAGAAGTATACTATGCATTATCGGGAGTATGTGTATGGCTTTTGCCATTTGTAAGGAATGGCGGTTCCCTCGCTAGCTAATACATAATTGTGCTTCTCCAGGCAAGCTGAGTTTCCACCAAGTCGAAGTGCTTCAGCGAATGGCGTCCGAGTTGATGCCGAGAGTCTCGGGACTGACCCCCGCCGACGTCACGCGCTTTGCAAAGTCTATCGGTTACCTAAAATGGCTTCACATCCCGCTCTTTGAGGCCTTTGCGGAGGTCAGTTCTTCGCCTTTAACACCTCGCAGTCTTGAAAAGGGGCCTATTAAAGAAGTCATTGTTGTTGTTTTTACCAGCACTATTTGGAGCACGGTGAGAAGTACAGCAGTCGGCAGCTGTCTAACATGCTCTTGACGTTTGCCAGACTGAACTTTCAGCCTAGCAAAGGAGGCGAGTTCTATGCAAAGGTACTTGTGATGTTATAGCAACTATTTGCTATCACCCTACAGGGGTTATAAAGTGTAGCAGTAACTTGGATGCATGTGAGCCAACATATAATGACCAGCAGGGGGCGGCACTGCCTCACTCACCTACCCTGATTGCATGTCCCTGATACACATTTGTGTTAAAGGGGAAGTCAACCTTAAACATTTCTTGACCATGATATGTTATATGTGACCTCACTAGTCTAAACATGAGATTCTGATTAATATCACATTTGTGGAAATGCGAGTTATGAAGCAAAATCCAGCCGTTTTTGTCCATCTCAGGGGGCGGCCATTTTGCCACTTGCTGTCGAGTGAAAATTACATCAATGTTGCTCAGTGCTCAGGCAACGACCAATCACAGCTCACCTGCTTTCTAAAGCTGAGCTGTGATTGGTTGTTACCTGAGCAACTGTGATGTCATTTTCACAAGATAACAAGTGGCAAAATGGCCGCCCCCTGAGATGGACAAGAACGGCTGGATTTTGCTTCATAACTCACATTTCCACAAATATGAGCCACTTGCTCTCGAGTGAAAATGACATCACAGTTGCTCGGGTCTTAGGTAACAACCAGAAAACAGGTGAGCTGTGATTGGTCGTTGCCTGAGCCCTGAGCAACATTGATGTCATTTTCACTCGACAGCATGTGGCAAAATGTCCGCCCCCTGAGCTGGATAAAAATGGCTGGATTCCACTGCTTAACTCTTATTCCACTAACGCAATATTAACCAGAATGTCATGTTTGGACGAGTGAGGTCACATATAACAATTTTTGAATGCTTTTTGTACGTGTTATGTTCAGGTTCATCCGGTGCTGGAGAACTGCCTCTCGGACCTGGAGCCTTTCCTTCGGACAGATGTTGCGTGGTCCCTGTGCGTGCTACAGCAGGCCAGGCCTCACTACCTCAAACCGCTCCTCCAGCAGGAACATGCTGACAAGCTTTCAGGTGAGAAGCGCATCTTCAAAGTGAGCAATATCAAAAACTAGAAAAATTCCCGCGGGAATTTTGAATGGGACTGCTGACTCTTGCAAGGTGGAAAGACGCATGTCGTACTTGTAGCAATAGTAGTAGTGTTGTAGTAGGACTTTTAGTAGTAGCAAGTACTTGTAGTAGTAGTAGTAGTAGTAGTAGTACTTGTAGTAGTAAAAGTAGTACTTGTAGTTGTAGTAATTTTAGTAGTAGTCAAATGGCCAAGATGGCCGCCGACACGGGTGGGCGAGGGGGAGAGAGTCCTTGGCATACCTAATTAATTGGCCAAGATGGCCGCCGCCCTGGGCGAGCAGGGGTGGCGAGAATCCTAGGCGTACCTAATCAATTGGCCAAGATGGCCGCCGCCCTGGATGGGCGGAGTGGCGAGAATTCTGGGCGTACCTAATTCAAAAATAATTGTGCAATTAAATACATTTCCATTTGTGTTCCGCCCCCCCCTAAAGATGCTAGTCCAGTTCGAGTGGAGTACTACAGATTGAAGCTCCTCCATCTTGCTGCCACACTTCACTTGGAGAATCCCGAATCATCCGCACCCCGTGTGAACGTTCTGCCCGTCCCGGCCGGTACCGCCCCACTATCGGCACTGCAGAGCAGCCTGAGAGAGGCTTTGGACACTTTGGTGGATAAGAGGAATGAAATGCTTCGCACGGGGGTCCGAACTGTTTATGGATGGACGATTGGTAAGGGGGCCGGACGCCAACGAGAATGTTTCGAGTTTGACAAATGCACTGTAATGTCTTTTTGCTCCTCAGAGGGGGAAATAGTAGTCGATCGTGACAACAAGCCCATAGACTTATCCCAGCTGAGAGCTCCTCATCTTCCCGATAGAGGCGGCAAGCAGGCGTTACCTGAAGGGGCACGACGGTGAGTTTGTAAAAATACAATAAAACAGCTTCCATTTTCGTTTTGTAGTCTTTTATTTATTTATTTATTTTCTGGAGAGCTCAGTATTGTTCATTCGGTAATTTTACCGATTTGACATGTCATCATCATTGCTCTTTTTTTTTTTTTGGGGTGTGTTTTTTTTTGGGATGCGTGCGAGTGTGTGTGTATTCATTAGTTCACCTAAAACCTATTAAAAAAAACTTTTAAAAAATTACTTCCTAAAGTCGTCGTGCTCTCTGTGTTGTGTTTTAGGCTCGCTTTTGTATCTTGGGAATTCTTTAACTTTGTCTCCAATACGAAAGACCTTCTGGGATGGCTCACCATGATGAAGAGACACTTGCAACTTTCTGGCTTCATCGTAGTGGAGGTAAAAGCGTTTATGATGATGCTCATGGTTGCTCCATATATAAACAATGCATCTCAATAAATTCATATCTTTTATGTTTTTCACAAGCACCCATGTTTGAAAGTTTCACCTAAATCTACAAATAGTGGGCGGAATATGTAACTGCCCAAGACCTACAAAAAGTCTTCATACCCTAAACCGACCAGGAAGTCCGCCATTTTGTTTTTTATTTTAAAATTTTGCGCCATTTTTGGCGCTTTTTAAAGAGGTCATATTTTAACAGACGTCTTCAAACTTTGGGTTTTTAATTTAGACGTTTAAGACGAAAAGTTATTGAAAGCTTTCTATTTCGTCCCACACTGTTGCCGTGGCGATGTGCTGTTTGTTTAAATCCAGGCAAATACTCATGGAATTTTGCACACGCATAAGGCCTGGTAAAAACATTTATATCTTAGAGGGTTATTGTCCTTTGGGGTGGCGAGGGCCCCTTTATAAGTGCTCGCAGCTCTAGTTATGATTACTTTTTAAATTGAACTACTGGTAGTGAATTAAATCAACTTTTCTACAATATTCTAACTTATTGAGATCATTGAGCACGTGTACTGTAGCGCATCAGCATTGAGGTTTTTTTTTTTACTTCCTGCTATGCTACTATGTCAGCACTTCCAAATATGGTCACACTAGCAACTGGTAATTTTGCATTGCCGCGCGACTCTTTCACACTGCGTGAATGCAGTGTGAAAAGGGCTTTTGGGGTCAAAGCGACTGGCCTTTTTTTTAAATTTTTTATATATATATACTGTAGAATGACTTTTGTTAGTATCCATGACATTTTCCCCCAAAAGAAGTACGTAAATCACAAAATGCTTAAATATGCGTTGCTGTTTCAGGTTCCTTATTACGAGTGGTTGGAGCTGAAGACGGAGCATCAGCAGTTGGCCTATTTAAAGGGCAAGATGGGGAAGGCTGTGGCCGAGGACATGGCCAAGTGAACGGGTTCGTCTTGATCACAGTTGCAAACTCAGCTAAATCAGAAGATTTTCCCAAAATACAGTAAACACGCGCACTCTCATGCATGTTCATACATTGAACAATGCAGCATTGCAGTGGAGTGCGCTTGCACCGAAAAAAGAAGAACCATATATCATATATATATATTGACTGTTGTTCCCGTGGCAACATGTGGGGCTTTCCCTGTTTCCATGGCGATGGTGAGCAAGTGTTCTGGAGTCAGACCCAGCAGCGAGGGCTTCACTTGCTCTTGATACGGTCAGCTTCAAGTTGCAGCATCTGTGAGAACCCCCCCCCACAACATTTGGCTAAGATGAAAGCATTGAATTGATGGTGATAATTTCATGGATGTGTGATCATTGTAACAGAATAAAATGTGTTTTAATGTAAATTGTTTATATCGTCGTGTGCTTTGCCAGCATAAATGTGGACATTGCATCATTTGACTTTCAAACCGAGGCAGTTTGAGTACTCACCGATCCTTCGAGCATTTTTGATATTTAAAATTTAAAGGATCTTGGTGCAGTTTGTCACTTTTTTTACTCACGACTGCCACCTCTGGCCCAAAAGCGTAACTGTAGCAACTGTGTCAGGCTCGTTCATGGTGCGCGTGCGAGTTCGTGCAGGATCTTAAAGCGACGGCCACCGTTGACTTCAATTGAGGTAAGAAAAACTCCGCCCCTCCCCTCCCCAAAGAAACTGTAGAGTGTGAGGCACAATCTACTATAAAGGGAAGATAAAAGCTGATAAGTGCACTCAGAGTAAAACAGTCAGGGCTCTTTGTGCTCATCTGGGCATTGGTGGCGCATGCATGATGTAGTAAAAGCTTTACTATTACCTTTTTAAACTGCACAATGCACCTTTAACATTTAACACAGACAAATATTTGTGAACAAAGACATTTCTTTCTGATGCAGATGATGATTTGCCGATGTGTCAAACTACCGCAGTATTGCTGCCTAGAAGGGCTTACTCGATTACAGATTATTTATTTATTTTTGTCTTAAAGGGATACTTTACTTATTTAGCCTTTTTCAGCAGTAAAAAGGTCATGTTTTGTTCATAATTAATTTGACAACTTGAGTATTCATGTACAATTAATACCTTTAAAAACACATTTTGCTACTTGCTGTCCACTGGAAAATAACATTTTTCAGGTAACAGCCAATCACAGCTCACCTGTTTTCTAGGTTTGGTCATGTGATGCTTGCACCGTTGTTGGTTGCCACCTGAGCACGTGATTTCATTTTCAGTTGACATTAAGTGGCACAATGTGTTTTTAAGGTATTCATTGTACATGAAAAATAATGAAGTTGCCAAATTAATTATAGACAAAAGTTCAACTTTGTATTGCTGAAAATTGTTCAATTAAACAAAACCTGTCAAAATAGTTCAAAATTAAAAGAAAAAGTATTTTTATTTTTAAATTTTGATGCTAATATTTTCTTTTGAATATTGGCTTGAAATATCGGTTATCGTCCTTCCTTCTTGATTACTAATCATTGGTATCACTAGAGCAGAAGTGGACAAACATTTGTGCTCAAGGGTCACATTTGATTTTCTACAACGAGCAGATGAGCCAGATCATTTGTAAAATAGGTCAAATAAAATTATTTAACTGTATGTAAATGAGTTTATTTTTACTTATATTTGCTTTATTTTAATTTTAATAAATTTTAAATTACAGCAAAAATTGCAGGGACTTCCAAGGTCTTCAGCATGTGTTAAGCTAAATTAAAAACTGTTTTCTACTGTAAATAAAGTTTTACATTTAAATTTCAATATAATTTCTTAAATGTAATATATATATATATATATTTATAAAAGTGTAGGGAGTTCCTAGTGTCAGCATATTTTTTTTTATAATGTGGAAATTTAAATAGATCCATATGTAGCTCATTTGGGGTTTTTGTCAGAGTTCATAAAAGGTCTCAAAAGATCTTCGCAGACAGTGAAACATTTTATGTTCAAAATGTCAAAAACTGCCTGTGAACATTTTACAAATCTTGTTGAAAACCCTAAATTCGCTACATTCGCAAGCATTTGTTGCTCAGTGAGACATAAGAACTTCTCATTTATGGATCTATTTAAATTTATACTTTATAAAAAATTATGCTGACACCGGGTACTCTCTACTACGGAGGTCCTAAAGTGCGCTCTGTACCCTACACTTATATTTTTAAAAATAAAAATTAAGAATTTATGTGGAAATTTTGGAACACTTTAGGGAACTATTTACTTGCTTAGTTTTTAATTTAGCCAGGAAATTTTTTAACAGTCATGTAATATTTTTTGCAGTGAGATACCATCTTTATTAGTCTTCGGATTCGTAAAAAGGCCAATGCCGATTTTGATCAAAATACCAAATATTGGCACAGGTAATCAGCCAGAGCGATACTCACTCTATCCCTATTCTGCTCTATATTGACAGTCCCAGTCACATTTATTGTGCAAACAAAAACAAAACAAAAGGTAAGGTAAAATGAATCTGTAAAGTGTATGACATTCAATCCATTAGGAAAAAATAAAATAACTTATAAATAAAATATTTTTTCCTGTATATTCCTGTCTCACTAATTGGCAACAACAAGGTCTCACTTAAAATCATTGCACTGCGAGCTGCGTATTGTTTATGTGAGGCTATTAGACACATTTGTATGGTCGGCATGACTTCTGCTCTGCTCCGTAACACTAACGGTGTCGTGGGAAGTTTTGGGTTGCCATAGAAACTGCCCTCATGCGGCTCATGCAGCCTCCTCTGTCTTTTCTCGTTCCATTAGCGCCTATGCATTCTGCACTTGTTATCTGCCAAAGTATAAAAAGGAGGAGGCAGATACTGTAAGGTGGGGGGGGAGATAAACAGATGCTCACACTGGCCTTAGAGGGCTCATTAGTGATGAAGAAGGAGTGCAAGTAGATACATTCAGGTTAGCATTAGGAGTTTCTCTTTCCTTAGAATTTAGAATTCCACTGAGCGCTTGCCTTGTTTTTGCAGTATCTTCCTTCACCGTCGGGGGGCAGCACTGAGAGGCATACATGAAATCTGCTGACATCACCTCCCAAGATCCAGTCACATCTTGTCTGGGAGAGCAAAGGGAGGGAGGAGAGGAAGACTTGGGCATGAGACTGCGGATTCGACATGCCTCCAAACGCGCGCATAACACATGGGGAGAGTTTGAGTTGCTCATCTTAAGCGCACGCTAAAGCGGCGTCGTTTTGCCGCAAAACAGAAGGAAACAAAACCTCCTCACTTATCCACAAACACGTGCTCTTGGGCAGATGAGAGTGCTGGGTCCCTAAGCACTCCGCTCCCTCCCCCCATCCTTCCTCCACCCCCCCTTCCCCTCCCCCTTGTTCACCTTGTCTGTTCTGGCTTTTATTGTTGCGTCAGAGGCAACGAGAGGCAGCCACGAGAGGAGCATGCCGGGGGAAAGCGCTCACAGATCCGTCCCCGTGAACGAGCATCCGGGGCAGGGAGAGGACGACACCGGGCTCCCTGGACCAGGACCAGGTAGGACCTCTGGGGGCGTATGGGACAGAAAAGGGGACATTGCTAAGACTATGATAGCATATAAGAACAGGATGTTGACTATGTTAGTAAAAGCTCCTTCTGCAGCTCTTAGTCAGTAATCTTTCAGTTACTGTTCGAAACTCCCCACTCTTATCCCCGTGACTTGCAAAAATGGCACTGTCATCTATTTCTTGCTTCTCTGCCTCTTCTGCACCCATCCCCGCCCTAACCCTGCCCTCGGCCCACTGCCTCATCCTCTGCTCCAGTGCCTCCATGTCTACATGCGCACCCTCATCCATCCCTCATGCACTATGCAATTTTGTCAACTATCAGATGAGGGTACTAATGTGGCTCCACCCTTCCTTTCCTGTCTGCCTTAATTAGCTGGATCATGACACAGCAGCATGGCAGAAATCACACATACAGGCACACCACGACAACAGGATGTTAAAACTTTGTGATGCTGTGGTTGGCATGGCAATGCTATAAAATGATGTGCAATTGATGTTCGGTGTATTATAATAATGACAAAAATAACAACTCAAGAATACAATGTGAATGCTGAGAGGGTTGTGCTTTATTTAGCCTTGCTGTCATGCCCATTTAATATAAAGACAATTCTTAGGAACTTTTCAACCTTCCCAAAATATTTTCAGCTAGTTGAATGGCGCTGCCTGAGGGGATCTGTTTTGCGTTTACTGGCACTCATGGCAGAAGCTGCAAAACCACCAAAACGTTTTGTCTGGGGAGACAAAATAAAAATAAAAAGGGAGGATGCCAGAATGAAAGGACAGTCAAGGATCAATATTGGCCCGGGTTTCACTCGCTGGCGTGAGCTCAAAGACGATGCTATGGGCTGGTCCTTATCTGAAATGTGGTCTTCATCCAGGCAAAACACTACCGCTTTTGTCCATATGGTGGCGCCATAATCAACGAAAACTGAAAGTTCCTTGGTGTTGCTTTAATGCAGTACTGCGCCAAAGTCTTTGGCTATGGTTTGTTGTTTTAACGACATTTATAACTTCAGTCATTTTGATCTATCACAATAGTAAATAGTAGAACCGATACAGTAAACAGGCAAATAAATACAAAATGGTGTACATTCGCACAAATTCCATCTATTCACATTTTCCCTGTGGAACCTATCCTCAGCTATTCGATCAAAACTGTTGCGCTCTTTCTGTAATGCCCTAAAAGGTCGGGATTGAACGACTAAAGACATTTTGTCGACAAAATGTGATGAAAGTCGAGTCGCAGTCAATTCATCAGTATTTTATTTATTTATTTATTTTAGCACAGTACAGCTGTCACAAAATGACCGGTTTAACTTTAACGAGCCAAATGTTCTCTGTAAATTGACTAATTGGAAAACAAGATGCTGAAAACATTTGATTAGTAGCCTTCAAAATGTAAAGGAAGCATCTCACTAGTATGTCACAAACACTGACGAAAAACCATCGTTCGCTACGTTCGCAAACACTCCCAACTCCATGCCTTCGCCACTTAAGAGTAATAAAGTCAACTAACCATTTTAAGACCTACAAGAACGTATATGGTGAAGTGACGCTATTAAGAGAAATAAAACATGCCAGAAAATGTATGCAATCATAGATTAATTTCTGTTCATTATTACAAAATTGTAAGTCTCCAATACGTGACTAAACTATTGATTATTTTTATGACTGAGGTATATAGCCTACCTGTTTAATTAAATGAGAGGTTGACATAGTCAGACGAGATCATTTTCCTGAGATGAGAAAACAATGCTAGTCCAGGTCTCTTAGATATCATCGAAGGAATTCGACCTCTACCATGAAAAAACAAACACAGTTTTAAGCTCAATGGAATTGTGTATTACAAGTGCTTAATTGTGCATGCGTACCTAGCAAACAAAGCATCAGACCGTTAAGGAGTGAAAGTCAGTGATCGTTTTTTTCTTTTTCCTTCGTCGTCGAAGCTCGAGCTGAGCTGACTCCCCTCAGGCCTGTCGAGGAGGCGCTGCAGCCTGACTGATTCTGCTCCACTTACTGTTTCAATGCCCCCCCCCCCCCCCCAAAGGAGCAGCACACATCTATTTAAGAAACTGCTGCTCAGATATGATAGCTAACATTTCAGCAACACTGGCATGGTTAGCATTTATTTGTAGTTAGCCTGCACTGTGTTGACTGAGTTGTGATCATGCCTAGCAGGGTATCGCTCTCATTTGTGCCAACTCTCCAAGGCATGACTCAGCTAGCCACAAACACACTTCGGAGCTTATTGTTGGGGTGGAGATCAAGCAGAGATGCTAAGTGCTGATGCTTGCACCCGACACAGCCATGAGCAGTGCTCAGGAAGCAGGGCGACAATGATAACTGGCAGGGTGACGTGTGTATGTGTGTGTGTGTGTGTGTGTGTGTGCCGGTGGCTGGCACAGAGCTGTGCCACTTGTGTGTCAAAATGGCCAATCAGCATGCGGATTGAGGTCAGGGTGGCAACGGCCTAGTTAAAATGAAGCCTCTGTTCTCTCTGTGTTACAGAGATGGATGTAAAGCGGAATTCATGTAGTCGAATGTATTACTCTGTTCAATCAATCAATAAACAATACAATACAACAGGGTTCACCAATTCCGTTCCTCGAGCTCCGGAGTCCTGCAGGTTTTAGATGTTTCCGCCTACTAACACACCTGATACTAAAGATCAGGATCGTTATCAGGCATGTTGATGAGCTGATTAGGTGAATCAGGTGTGCTAGTGGGCGGTAACATGTAAAACCTGCAGGAGTCCGGACCTCGAGGACCGGAATTGGTGAACCCTGCAATACAATTTTGTTGTCCAGATCCATGTTTCATTTACCAAGAGTCGGGGATGGACACAAGTCTCTAAGGTCAAGTCCAAGTCAAGTCTCAAGTCTCTGACCCACAAGTCCAAGTCAAGTCCAAGTCTTGAGAGTCCAAGTCAAGTCTCAAGTCCCTGACCACAACTCCAAGTCAAGTCCAAGTCTTTAGGATCCCAAAAAAAAATGGATCCCATTTTTTCTGAAGTCATATTTAAGTTAAAACCTAGGTTAAATTGAAATGATTAATTAAATAAGAAATATTTTTCGTTATAATTAAAGCCGAAACATTGGACGTTGCCTGGGCGTACTGAAAGGTAGGGGGAGAGAGAGAGGGACAACTTACACGCCCACACAGACATAGACATTTGGAGTAAGGACAGAAAATGAAAGCAAGCCACACCATAGAGACTCGTAATATTATTCCCAAATAAGTCCCAAAAGAAGTCCGAGTCAAGTCTTGAGTATTTAGTGAACTTGTCGAGTTGCAAGTCTAAAAAAAACATGTCATTAGTCTCTCACGAGTCCGAGTGGCGAATCTCTATCTCTGCCAAGAGTTTAACAATTGACTCATCAGTTAAAAAAAATCTAATCTTTCTACAAATATTTTTCTTGGAGTGGAGAGATGTGTTGATAGCCTTTGACTGTGTAAAATGAATTTGTCTTCCAGGCAAAAGCAGTCGACATCCGTCCACAGCGTCTACACCGAGTGAGAGTGGCTCTTCCCCCTCTGACAGTGGTTCGAGCCCGTCTCCCAGCACTCCTCAGAAGCTACTACCGTCACACACGTCCCCATTTGGACCCAGACTATTTCACGCAACATCTAACTCTACCGGGCCTCCAAGACCTCAACCTGAAGGATCTGACCATCGGCACAATAACCTACCGAGATTGTCCGGAAAGTTAGGCGGTCATGGACCTTGTGGCCGGCTTGTCCCTGTTAAAATGGAGAGAATCAAAGTCTGTGTTAGGCTTGTATCTTTGTTATCCTTTCTGTAGATGCAGGCTATTAAAATGTGTTTTTTTGCCATCAGGTCCTGACTGGTTCCGAGGTGGAGAGTGATTATCCAGATCTACAGACCATGGACGCAAGGGTGGTGATGGGCCAGGAGACACTCCTTAAACCGTCAGAGATCTTAAAAGGGATGCGCTCGCATGGACGCTGTGGTCAGGCGAGCCCATCATCAGCTATTCAGCTATTTGATGAAGCTCAGACAAAAGCAAGCAAGACCCAAACGGAAGCGAGCAATGAAGAGTGCAAAATGAAAAACCCGGACAAAGAAGACAAACAAACAGAGCATGCTCCACCCTCAACCATACACATTTCCCCTGTGAACAGTCTTCCATTACCTTCCTCTTCAACCTCCTCGTCTCTGGAACCTGTCGCAAATGATGACAATTTGATGGCAAATGAAGAGAGTCAAAGCCTTGCTAACGTTGAAGTGCCTTCCCAGTCTGTCCATGAGCAGGCCTGTCCAGTGACTCTGTCCTTTTCTGAGCCAACTTACTCTGTAGACCCACTCCGAGTGGGTGTGCCCTCATCCCTCGACCCGGACCTGTATTACACTGCCCCTTCCACTCCAATCAAGATGGCGTCACGCTCCTCACATCTTAAACATCATTCATATCCAGGCTCTCCCGCTTTCTCCCCCTCACCAGGCTTACCCTCAGACAGTGACGACCTCTGCTCCCCTGTGACCTCCCCCTCTGGTTCTTATAGGACAGCTGAGGGAGGCAGCTGGACCTCCTCCTATGCATCATCCACCTCTCCCTCCACTTCTCCCAACCTGATGCTCGCCGAAGACACACAGGAGGCTCGTGCTTGCTTTGTTGGCTCCTTGTCTGAGATTGGAGATGAAGTTGGTGAGGACAAGGTGCGAACAAGTCCAGAGCGTGAGGGGGAGAGGGTAGGGGGTTATCCACACTCTTCTGAGGATATCATTAATCCCCGACTTGGGATGACAACTACGATAGTTGAAGAAGAAGAGGCTCAAAATGATGAAGATGAGACCAAGATTCCTCGAGAAAGTTGTCGTCCTAGTTGGGTGACTGCGCGTACACCTCCACCAAGGAGCAGTAGCAGCCACACCAGTGACTCCCAGGAGGATGGTGGTGTGTCTGAGGGCTCCCTTTGTCCACTAGAGGAGGCTAGTGCAGGGATGGAGGAGCAATTAAGACCTATGCATTCGGTTCTTAACCTGCAACTGGACCCATGTCCATCTGCGGTAGATTACGAACACAAAGCGGATCAGCCGGAGAAAACGTCCACAACTGTCACTCCTGATTTGACCTCATCTAACCCAAGTCCTGACTCACCGTCCGTTCACCTTGATTCTTTCTGTCCTGGACCCTTTGGTAGCCTTGGCCCCGGTTCTTTTATGTTCCATCAGGCAGCTTGTTCTGAGGATATACCAGAAGAAGAAAGGATGATCCCTGTCTCTCTCATTCCATTTCCTCCACACACTAGCCTTATTTTCAAAGCCGATTCCTTTGAAATCACTCTCTTTCCCACAGAAGATGACAATGAAATAGTGATGGACAGGAATGAAGGCAAGGATGTCGATGCGTACGCAGCCGGAGAGGAGGAAGCAGATGTTGAAGATGGCGATGAAGAAGATGACGATGACTTTGCAAATGATGATGTCAATGGTAATAAAATTGTGGAAGATGGCGATGAAGATGAGGATTACGATGACGACACTGACAACAGCGGCGAGGCAGTTGAGGAAGCCAACGTGGAGGTCAAAGTGGTTGAGGAGGAAGAAGATGAAGAGGAGCAAGATGATGAAGAGGGGGAGTACATCAAAGAAGTAGTGGAGGGTGCTATCGACGAGGACAGCTCAGCCTCCTTCCTTCATACGCTCTCGGAGACATCTATAAATGACGGACTGGATGACCTCTTCTGTTTCCAAGATGATACAGATGACTCATTAGATTCGGTTTCGTATAACGGAGAGGAAGATGAACGCCTCTACAGCACTGAGAGGCATGCACAGTCATTAGAGCCAACACTTGATTCTACAGAAATGCAATCGGAATCGGAACAGGGACCTGCCACTTCAATTGGTCAAACGGAATCTTTCCACACACAGCAAAGTCCATATATGATAGTGGATCACCCTGAAACGACTTGTCTTTCTGCAGACATGTCGGCCGAGTCCAATGAAATGGATCGCAAACCCGTGGAAGCGTTAGAATGTTCCAGTCTATTAGACGAAGAGATCTCGGCAAAACAATGTACAGCTTCCCATCAAAGCGAGTTTTCTTGCAAAGCCAATGGCAATAAGACTGAGATGATAGGAGATCTTAGTTCTCTAGAGGAATCTAAACACAGCCCTTGTGATGTTGCTCACAACAACCCTGCCCAATCCTCCCCTCCTCTTTCTTTGGGGAGACTAGAGACTACAGACCCTGGTAGTCCAGTTCTTCTAAAGGAATCAGGAGATGAGGATGACATGAATGATGTTAGTTTGAAGCAGCCCAATCACGGCGTAGAAGAAGATCCCACTCCAGAAAGGGATTCTTACAAACTGCTGATTAAACATAGTCGTTATCAGTCGGGAAGCCACTTGGCTGCAGGAGCAAGTAGAATTTTACCATCACAGTGGTCCTCCAACAGATCTGATAAACCTGAGAGAGAAGACTGGAACAAGAAGAATGAAAACAGCAGAGTAGAGGTTAGAAGTGTGGACTGTAGAGCTACCGATTTAGGTTCTTTGAGTTTGGGTATGACCACTGCTACTAATGACTTGAACAAAGGTGTCATTCCTCTCTCCTATCCTAAAGACCCCAGTCCCAACCCCAGTAATATCCCAATCTCTACCTCTCCAGAGGTTATTTTAGGCCTTGCAGACAATCTGACCATGACTCCTGAACATTGTCCTGGCGACTCCGGTCAGGAGAACTTGAGTACTGACGAGAGGGTACTTGGAGCGTCAGGATCCCCTCACTCTCCTCTAGCCATCTCACCCAAAAGGGAAAACTCAGAAACAGATACAAGAAGGGAAATTGATCCTGAACCCAGGATTTGGTGTGATGGCAAGACTGAATTACATTCAGGATCAGTATCTGAATATGGAGTATGGGGAGCAGGAGAGTCTCTTTCCTTGTCACTGGGGAAGAAGTATGAGTTAGAGGCAGAGAGCGTACTCATGTGTGACACACGAGGCCAAAGGACAGAGACTACTGTGATTCCGAACATGAGTAGTGAAGCACAACAAAAATATGACAATGCTTTTGGTTATGTTCTGCAGATGAAAGATAACAACAGAATGGATGGAAAGAGGCACCAGACAAAAGAAAACGAACAGAGAGGAGAGGGGACTTCTGTGTCCAACTTGGTTTGTTGGAAGTCAATTGAGGAGATCTCAGAGGCAGGAGGGGGAGAAAGAAGATTCCTTAATGATGATGTCAGCAATTTAAATCATAACAATGATGGAGATAACACAGACACACAAATACAAGTCACATGGATGGATTCCAACAATAATAATGACTCTGCCTTTGATTCACTGGAAATAGCAATGCGTGACGGACTGAATGCTCTGTCTGAGGAAGTGAAACCCAAGTTCGAGAGTGTTAAAGTCAGAGAATCCGTTTCTAATATTCCACTTGAAGAGATGCCATTAAGTCTTTCTGCCGCAACGCCCAATGATGAAAAAGAACCAGAAAGCGCTTCTGTAACCCAAACAACACACATGACACAGACGCCATCCTCAAAAGAGGGTCACTGTACTTTGCAATTAAAAAACACCAGCATGGGCAAATCTGCATTAAGCCAACATCTCAAAAGCAAACCAGGAAGTGGTCTAGGCGATCAGACAATCACCCCAGATAATAACATAGCACTTACTTTACTGGATGGATCCTTTGGTTCCTTTAATCCTAGATGTAAATCGAATGCATCCGTACCGATTCGAGATGCAAATAATGGTTTGCAATCAGAATCAGATGAGATGCTGGCGGAGCCTGAAACCGGAGGCCGGAAAAAAAGTGATGCCAGTCCTTCGACTGACAGGCTTGCTGATGAACCAAAGACTAAAGATGCCTTTAAGGGACAGCAGTGTGTACGTTTGAACTCAGGAACAGGTGAGGAAGAAAATAGTAAGAAATTAAAAAAGAGATGCTCAAAGAATGATAAACAGAATAAGGTAACTCCATCTTCCCCACAGCCTTCCCCGCAAGGTTTGGCACATGACACAGAGAACGCTGGCGCTACTAAGAAAGGGCGAAGACGGAAACACAGGGCCTTTAAGGTGACCACAAATTTGGACTCCAGTCCTGATGAAAAGAAACCTCCCAAACCGACTTCCAAAGATGGAAGCTCAATTGCAGTTGGCGGTCTTTCGATACCGAATAAAGGCAAAAAATCAAACAATAAAACGTCATCAGTCGAGTGTCAGCAGAAGAAAGGCAAGTCTGGATCACGGATTCAAGTTGAAAAGTGCCAAAATAACTTGAGTCGCAACACGGACAGGCCTACTCGAGTGAACCTCAACGCTAAAGTGGAAACAAAACAAGAATCACACCAGGAACAAGACGGGCTTGACAATAGAGCAGAAATACTTGACAATAGACAGGAAGTGCTTGATAACAGACCACTGTCAAATAGCGAGAGAAGAATCCGGCTTGATATTAATGACAACAACGTGGACGATGATCAGAACTCACCATCACCATCCACTCCATTTCCTTCGTCTGCCTCTCCCGTGACCCTTTCCTCACCCCAAAGTGACCTCCCCACACCCGTGCAAGAATCCCAACCTGCACTTCCAGTCCCACAACTCCCTTCCTTAGCCGCAACCTATACATCCGACTCAAGTGTTGCTTTACCATCACCATCTTTTGGGGTGTCCAAGCCAACCCAAGAGTCATCTTCTATTCCTTCACCCCATTCCACCAAACAAGGCTGCACAAAGAACACGGCCAAAGGTAAGAATGACACGGTTTGCAAATAACAACCGATATACCCATCGCAAAATACGATGAAGTGTTGATCATTTTGTCTTTTCCCCCGTAAGATTCCACTCTAGTCGAGAGAGGAACGGACAGTGAGGAGGATTGTGGACTCCCTAGATGTGTTCAAGGGTCTGTTCTCAAAGAAGCAGCGGGAAACCGAAGTGGATCCATGGAGAGAACAGCTGCATCCGATCAAAAGGAAAGCCACCCTTTCTCTTGTCGTCAGCTTACCGACAAAGAGTCGTCAGGCTATTCAGTCAAGCGCAACCACGCAACTTCTGAAGACTTCAAAAACAGTTGTGAGTACTTAGATCCCCATTTCATTTCATTGTGCCATAATTTTTCTCATTCTATTTCTAGTGTTACTCATACTATACATTACAAAAGTCTCTTAAGAGCCTAAGGTACGACATTACGTTTTCTTTATTGCTGCCAATGACACACTCTATGGTCCTTATAACGGTACCTCTGCCAAGATTATCTTTAAAACCCTGGAGAACCCACGGGGTCAAATTTGGCCCCTATGAATTCTGCTACTCAAATAACAAAGACCTTTTTTTTTTCCAGCGGTGATTTTGTCCCTGTGTTCTTGTTTTCATTGGCCCAAAAAAACTATATTGTTCAATCTAGCTGTGTATTTGATTAATTATTTTCTTAAATTCTAAATAGTTTACTGACAGTTTTTGTTATTCAGATTTTTCGAAATGATACCCCTAAATCCCAAAAGGGTCAAATTTCGCCCTAATCCTAAATTAGGGAATAAAGGGTTAAAATTGAAAAAACATATATTTTGGTGTTCAGTGAATTTATAGCAGTCATTTAATGTATAATTCATACTTTTCCAAAGAAGAAAAGGGTTCTTGGGTTCTCCAGGGTTAAATCAGACAGTTTTGATACATCAATCTAGATTCTTTTTGTGATGGGTTAGCACCCTTTGGTCGATGTTTAGAAAATGTATTCCTAGCTCTAATATTTTAGAATTTGAATAAATTACCCCTATAATTTCACCTAACTTCTGAGTTTCCACTTAGGACTACTACAATAACACAAATCAAAAGACACCTAATTTACTATTCATGTGTTTTGTGTGTGTTCTTGCCTAGGTTCTCTAGTGGCCTCCTGTAATGAGTCTGAGAGTGACGGATCGGTTCTTGAGCTGGAGGAGGAGCCAGTGAGACCTTCTCAACCACAAGTGAGTCTTGGTTCCATTTTTGCCTCTATGCAAATAGGTATTCATTTACTACTGTTTTTTTTATTACTATTACATGCCCCACTTACTTTGGAGCTAATTAATTAGCTTGAGTAGTTTTAAGCTATCATACAGAAGAGGTTGCTGTTTTTGGTGCCATGTTTCTTAAAATAGTCTCCAATAACGTTCGGCCTCCCCTGCAGTCCTTCTCCTCCGCAGACGAAGGCCCAAACCGACCGAAACAGAGCCGCAGTGAGAAGAAGGCCCGCAAGGTGAGACTTGCAATGCTAACTTTAATCATTTTGATGCCAGTATATCATGAAATTTCTTCCGCTGTTCTGTGTGCAGGCCATGTCTAAACTAGGTCTAAAGCCGGTCCACGGCGTGACCAGAATAACCATAAGAAAGTCCAAGAGTATCCTGTTTGTCATTAGTCGACCAGATGTTTTTAAAAGCCCCGCGTCGGACATTTATATCGTATTTGGGGAGGCAAAGGTAAGTCTGTTATTTGTTTTAAATCTCTGATGCTTGTTTCCAATGATTGCATCATTTCTGATTCCTCTCCTCCCTCTCCCTCCCAGATTGAGGATCTTTCTCAACAGGCTCACAAAGCTGCTGCAGAGAAATTCAAGGTGCCTGTGACCTCCACTCCCTTGGCGCCCCCTGTCCCACCCAGCCTGAGCATCAAGGAGGAGAGTGAAGAGGAGGAAGAGGAGGTAGACTCACTGATAAGGGACACAGTTTAACACACCTTGAACCCGTTACTTTCCAAATCTGTCTTTTCAGGTGGACGACGGCGGTCTGGAGCAAAGGGACATCGAGCTGGTGATGGCTCAGGCCAACGTGTCTCGAGCCAAGGCCGTGCGTGCGCTGAAACACAACAAGAATGACATAGTGAACGCTATCATGGTGAGCACGGCAGCTGGCAAATAAATTAATGAGTCATAGAAAGAGCGGGAGGTTATGTAGCGGGGAAACAATAAAGGTCAATGACAAGTTGAAATTTCCTCACAAACGCTTCAGTCCTAAGCTTCTCACCACTAGATGGCAGTATAAGATCAACACCCTGAGCAGTACACTGTAGCAATTTGGCACAGCTTAGATGTGAGATGTCAATTGTGTAGTACCAAGACTGACCTGTGGGAGGCAGCATTGTGACACAGGGCATCCACATTGATAGCAAGTACAAAAAAGAAGAACTAGAAGAAGCTCAGTTGACTATTAGCATGTCTGCTAACTACATTGCCCTAACAAACTCTTCTCCTTGCATTTTTATCGTGGCGAATGACTTGTAAGATCCACTTGTAAGAACCTCATGTATGTTGACCATATAAGGTTTTTGGATGAATATATATTTTCTTTTTTAAGCAAGTAATGCAGGATAAGTTTAAAAAAAAACATGGAGGTTAATTCCAGTTTAGCATGTTACATGTTTCTGTCCTTCCTCTTCTTTCCAGGAGCTGACCATGTGAATGGTGTAGCTGGTTTGAAGCTTGACCTCCTTCTCCTCCTTGTCCTCCCCCTCCTCCACCTAAAGCCTAAACACCACTCTGTATCGCTGCTACTGTATGTTGCATCTCCAATACCTGCTGAATGAATAAAGTCTGTTAGGATGCAAGCTTTGCTAGAGGGACTGCAATGATTTTAGTTTGTGGGCCAGTGAACATAAAACACCTTTTGGTTGTCATTACACCTACCTTAATAAATGCCTCAATACCTTTTTTTGCCTAGCCCCCAAAATCAGCACATTATGCATAAGAACTTTAATACAACAACCTGTAACAATAAAATACATTGGGCAAAAGTGCAAATTAAACTTTCTTTATTACTGGTAAGCTTATTCAACTTTACGAAAAACTCAACTGACAATTCACTAATACGTAACATTTGTCCTTTAAAGGCCAACATACTTAAAAAAGCGCATTAGCTGGTGTTTGACAAAGAAATAAAGTCTACATGGTGGAGTGATTCACTGATTTGTGTCAACATTAACGCCAAGCAGATGGGAGGGAACAATACAAACACTTTTACAATGCATTATGGGAAATTTGTTGCATCCCACTGAAGTAGATTTCACTTTTTCTACTTCTAATAAATTGGAGACAATAATAGTGAAGTGCATTATAAATAGATTTTGAGCACCCCTACATTTGATAATCCAAATGAATACCACTGCAATATCAATGGCTTATGTATAGTAATTGTTCTCATCTGCTTATTTTTGATTTTTGACCAAATACCAAATTATTTAGACAACACAACTCACAACAATTTGTATTTGAAGAGAAAACAAACTGCAAAAATATTTCTCTAACTAATACAATAAAGTTTATTTAGGTTACTTTTGTGTCTGCCTTGTTTATCCTGGAACTACTGTATATTAGAAACATACAGTCAGTACATATCACAATGTAAAATTCATTAAATGTATCAGGTCACTTGTTTAAAAAAGAAAAAAAAAAGTAGCTATGACGTTAATGAGATGAGGTTGACATATTTTAAAGTGTTGTAGTTAAATGTATACAGCACAAAATCAACAACATGGGGGCAAAGCCAAAAGTGTTTCTGGCTAAGTTGAATTCAGATTACAATAAATGACTTTATTTTTACTTTAATTATTTAAAACATACAAGCGAAACACACACATTCTCAGTTAAGTGCAAAAACATTTAAGTAGAAAACATATTGAATTAATTACTTCATATTGAAAGCAAAAATGTAAACTTAAACATACTGTACGTTGCTTGTAACCATTTCCATACAAATACAGACCAACTCGAGTCCCCGTGTGTTAGTAAACAGTAGTACGTCTTTCTCTTTAAACACTGTACCGTTTATAAGCCCCTTTCCAAAGAGAAAGTGGTTCCTTAAGTCCAATGCAGGATTGCAGAACAATTCTCCACAAGGCAATAAGTGGCGCTCCCCTGGCTTTATGTCAAGTCACCGGCATTTTTAGGAGGGGGAGCCTGGAGTTTTAGCAGGGAGGACGTTGTTCTCAAAGTGTCCTTGGTTGGTGATATTCCCAGCTGGAGAGTATCGAGCCACCACGAAGGACGAACTATCTGATGCGATGGCCTTACCGACACCCAGCCTCGTGCTGTTCTTCCACACCATTGCTGTGAAATGGCCTATGGGTGGAACAGAATTTTTTATATTCATCACCTTTTCTTCTTCAAGTAAACATGCTAAAAATCAATCAAATGGCATTCAAGTTAAGCTATGCAATTTAACATTTAAATGCCACCTTAAATCAGCAAAAAAAATGACCTATAACCTGTACAACTCAATTATTTTTTCCTTTTTGTTAGCGTTATTATGCAGATGGCGTATAAAGTTTATTTTTCAAATATTCTGTGAGCTAATTTAAAAAAAAAAAAAAAGAGCCACGAATGGGCCCCAGGCAGGATTTTGGACACCCTGATGATCGCCGACGGCAATTTTGATCATCCTGTGCTTATTAAAAATTCACTTCACAGCCTAATCTAAAAAATTACCTAGCTTCAAAATGTAACAATATCACAATCAGAGTCACACCTATGGACAATTTAGAGTCTTCAATTTATCCAACATAAATTTTTTTCGGTAATGTCCACCAACAAGATTATCAGCTATGGAGTCACTACTGTACATCTTGAAGCAAAGGCAAGCCTGGCCGCTTTTACTACTGGGCAGCGGCCAGCAGATGGCGCAATTGAGCTATGATTGCTGCCTAAAAGTGACACTCCATATTTGGCATTCAACTAGAATTTTCTGGAAACAACTCAATGAGCGTCGGAATAAATGAGTAACTCTTCAAAAGTGTGTTTTACTTTCTTGTGATGTCATCACGTAGCGCAAGAGCCATGGAACTGGACAAAAATACAGTACATAAATGGGTCGTTATTTATTTATTTTTAATCACCGCAGTTGAATCTGCTTGATATTTTTTACATTTGAGTTCAGAATGATAAATTATCACATCAATATGCCTGCATATCATTTTAGGCTTCCTTTGAAGGAAATGACTGACTGTCACAAGATCGTTTTCATACAATATGTTGACATTCACCCCACCAGAAGTGAATGGACCAAACTTCCTCTTTTTCTCTCTCTTTTTTTAAATTTATTTTTATTATAGCTGACTGTGCATTTAAATGTAGGGGAGATTAACTCAGAGCCTAAGATTCTGCTTTATCCCTGTTTAAACATATTTTACTTGAATTTAACTTATCAAAATGAAGACATGATTTTAAGTACAATAAATGAACATCAGAATTAACACTCAATAAGATTTTTTTCCAAATGGTTCAAGATGGTTTTCTGAACAGCAAGTTTGGTATCAAAGCTGCTGTCGAAGGATCGCATAAAAAAGTTTAGTTAAACTCTAAAACAAATGGAAGCTCTTCTAAATATTTCCATACACAAGAATGCTAACATTGGTCTCTCTGTAAATTTTTTCCCCTCATTAGTTGAACATGAAGCAGCATGTGGCGCTGCAAGGAGTGTGCAATCAATTGCAGTCGCCTCCTGCAAAGGGATGTCTCGAAAGACTGCAAGTGACACGAAGACTAGGGATGTGATTTGCCATCAGTTACCCCATGGCGGGTGTCTGAGTCAGACGCTCGCATTCTGATTGCGGTGTGACATCAGCATCACAACAACAACATCATGCATGCCGCGGCTAATGGACGAGGGATTTATAGGCCAAATGGAAAGGTCACAAATAATCGAGTCAGATAAGACTGGGGAGGAATATGAAAAATGCACATTTTAATGTCAGTACATCTAATTTATCCAACAAATAATATTATTCAGTTGAGCATAAACATCACATTTATATTTGGAGTTGATTTAGTCAAAATGTCTGCAATGGCTCAATTAAGGTTGGGAAATCCCGCTAACAACCAACAAATAAGTCTCATTAAAGCAACACTAAGGAACTTTCAGTTTAAGTTGATTATGGCGGCGCCATATAGACAAAAGTGCTAATGTTATGCCTGAAGGAAGACCACATTTCCCATGAAGACAAGCGCATTGTGTTGTTTAGCCCGCTCCAGTGAGTGAAAAGGCCAATGTTGATCTTTGACTGTCCTTTTATTCAAGTTTTTTTTCCCCTCAGAAACAACTTTTCAGTTATTTTGCAGCTTCTGCCAGGAAAGCAGTAATTGTGCGTCGACATCCAAATTGACTTCCGTCTTTGTAACAAATGGGAAAAGGGGGAAGTGACGTATGCCATAAAACAGTCAGCACATTTGTAGTTTTTTGTGTGCCATTGTTCTTACCATCCTCCTCAAAGTTGCTTAATGCCAGTAAAAATGATACAGACCCCTTAAGTCCATGTTTCATCAGAATAGTAATAAAAATATTTTTATTATGGTTGAAAAGTTCCTTAGTGCTACTTTAACCGATGAACCTACTAACCATGAAATGACCATTCTCACCAGTGCCAGAGGAGAATCCAGGAGAGCTGAAGTTGTACTGTTTCACTTCATCGTACCAGCGGTCGGCCACATCCTTTCCTGCACGCAGAGTAACCTCAATTTAGGTGCCATCAAATCACTCTTCTGTCACACACCATAATCACGATGACAGCATTGTCACAGAATCTTTTTTGATCAGCACAAATCCCTACGGGCTACATTTTTATTTACAATGCTGCACTTTTGGTCACCCCGTGCGGCTCCATTCGAGATGCTTTATGACTCACAGCGACGCATTTTTCAGCACTGAATCATGCCTTCTGAGCTCTAAAATGGAAGAGAATAAAAAGGATCCACGCTTCTCAAGAGAAGAATGTGCCTTTGCACTTTACTTCATGCTAAATAGTTGCGACCAACCAACCACTGACAGTAAATATTAGATGGATGCTTCTCGATCAGAGAACGTTTTGTCCCATGATTATTGTGATAGCTCATCATTGATGTACCTGTTTGGTCATAGGACGCCCATGCCAGGTTCTCTCCACAGCTCCCCCTACTGGACTCCTCGCTGTGTTTTAGGATGCGCGTGCTAGCCAAACTCTCAGCATAACTTTAAGGAGACAATGACATTCATTAATACACCTTGAATCATGAATTTAAAAATAAATCTCAACACAAGCAAACTAACATGGATAATATGACACTTAATAAGGGAGTAAAAGGGATAACATAGCAGATAAGTTTCTTAGCATGCTAATATCTTAGTACTCCAATTTTGATTTTGTCCCCTTATCTACAACATACAATAATGTAACATCATTAAAAAACAAAACTGAAATCTGCTGTATACTAAATCTAAACAATTGGCTTTGATGTAGGCCTAAGCAAAATAAATAAATAAAACACGCACACCAGATGAGAATTTGATAGCCCTTGTTAGCTCGCCACCTTAGCTACTTACTTACTACCCACTAGTTAGCTTCTGCTAATTGAGTTAGCATCTAAAGTGCATTAAAGCTGTAAATTGACCTTTCACAAAGACAAAACTGCTGTATTAAAGCTAAATATTTGTTTTTGTTGTGAACAAAAAACACATCAATGAGAATGTGATAGCTTGTTAGCCAGTAGCCACTTGCTACCCATTGGTTAGCTTCTTCTAATCAAGTTAGCATTTAAAGGGCATTTTAGTTGCAAATTGACTTTTCACTCATGAGTTGGTAATATAAATGTTTGGTTGTTGTTGTTGTTTAAACAAAATCTAGTAACACTGTATATCAGGCTATAGAAGACGTATATAATGTTTTGTGTACGTTTTTAAATGTATCACAAAAGAGTGACAAAAGCATATGTATTGAGTTCAGGTCCATATAAATGAAAAAACAAACAAACATTAATTTTATATGTTGAAAGTAGTAGCATTTTACTGTCAATATCTGAGCCTTCATCTTTTCGCATGTATTGATTTGTTTGATATTCATTACATCCTGTTCTTCATCCGTGTTATTCTGCAACATTGACTTAATGTTGTGTTGTGCATGACAATCTTCCATATTGGTGTCCTATAATTAAAGTTTATTTATGTTCTTCCAAGTGTCGCTTTCAAAATACCACGCGCCTGAGGACATTAAATGACTCTTAATGCAAGATGTGATTGTTTTGGCACATAAATAAACACACATGAACAAACTATCTGCTTTTGTTTTTGAAGTTGCGACACAAACTTGTATTGCGCTTGACGATGTGGTCCAAACGAATTTGACAGTTTTCCGTTCTGTGTGAGCACGAGTACATGTTTGTGCGTGTACCCACCGGGCAGCCTCTTTGCTCAGATTGCTGCTCAGTTTGAGTGCTGGAGCCTGGTGCTTCTTCCTGTACTCGTTATGGCACTGCAGCACCTCCTCTGCAAATTGCTTTGAGGCTGAGAGACATATCAAGGAGAGGCAGCGGGGAATGTCAGACATCAGCCTGGCAAAAAGGAAACACGACTATTGAACACCGCGTTCAATAAATGTTATTGCACAATCCATAGTGGAACTTGAGTGTGGTCGTTTAGAGGCCAGACAGAGATTACCAGTGATTGTCGCCCAAGTGCGGTGCCATCACTCACTGCTCTTTTCTCCACTCCTCCAACACAATGGGCACATTCATACAGTAATGCACAGCCACACAAATGTCAGCGCTGCCTCACAGCCAGCATGAATACAATAAAAGCAGCTCCATTCAAAAAAAAGAAACAAGTACTGTAATTTGATTTACATCTTGTGCAGTTTGGCCAGGCTTGGTACTTACCTGACTTCCCCATAGTGAAGACACAGGAAATTTTCTGTCAGACCACTAACGTGCTTCCTACTGATGAAAAATTCCTCTATTCTTTTGTGCTGCTGCCTTGTTGCTCGCTCTTGCAGCTGTTTCTAATGCAAATACTTCAAACCAGCTGCTAATGCCTCATGTTTCAACTTAGCCAGCCTTCCAGTCTGATGTCAGTCCTCCTCGAATTCTGCTGGTATGCAAATTACCCCCCTGGGCTGTTTATCTACTTGAAACACCTTACTGCATATCTTGAGTAACTTCACGTGACTGGCAAGTTACATCTGCCCTGAGTGTGTCTTCCTAACCCAAGAGGACACACCCTCTGCCTGTCTTTTCATTGATTGAAGAGCTATGACACTACATGACATCATCACGAGGAGACATATGCCCATATAAGGCTCTACGTTTTTGAGTGGTCACTATCCTCAGTTGTGTTCAATCCAGGGTCTGCATTAGTTATTTATAACAGTTTTTCCAAAGTGTTGTATATTATAGGTCCTTTTTTTTTGTTGGAAGATGCCAGAAATGGAAATGAGATTACTTTGGGTACACAGGTTGAACATTTTTCTTAAGTAGGTGAAGAAGATTTTAAGACACCCCTGGTGGACACAGAAATGAAATAAAATGTCACTTTTTCCGTTTTTTTCTTCAAAAGTTGATAAAAAATAAACTTCTTGAGGCCCAGGAAACCAACCACACACCTGGGGCCTACATAGCAATTTAAATCCAGGAGTGCCGGAAAAACCTTTCACAAGCACACTAGACAAACCAGATAGACACACAAACAGTAAAAAAAAAAAAAAAAAGCATTTTTCCCAGGTTCAATTTTGGGGTATTTTGTCATTTGTTGCAAAATTGCACATTTTTCAAGTTGCTGTTGATGCCACTTTTTCAGTTCTGGAGTGGTGGGAAACCTTCCACAATTGTACCGGGGGCCTGGCCAGACACAGAACTGGCAAAAAAGAAAGAAAAAAGCACATCAATCACTACATGTTCACAATGCTGCTGAATACAGGTTTAGGTCCAGGGCTGTTGAAAAAATTTCCACAAACGCCATGAGACGCAGAAATAGCACTCAAAAAAAAGTCACAATGTCACCAAGAGGAGGATCTTAAGTTTAGGAGTCAAACAGACTGACAGATTGAAATTTACACCAGCTACTGTGTGTATCTCTGCAGAGGCTCTCAGAGAGAGAGAGAGAGAGAAAAAAAACTCATCTTGACTTTAGTGCTGCAATTGAAAATGTGAATTTCTAGGCCCCTGTCAGTCATGTGCCCTCAGAATAGGGCATCATAAATAAACCGCCTCTTTATTTGCACACCTCAACTGAAGTGGTACTTGAAAGGCTCCCATTTATAACTATCAGCATACGAGGTTCTGACCAACTCACTGCAGAAAAGGTTTGAAGGTTTCCCCCCAACAATGAGACATTTTTGCCTTTGCGCTATTTTCATCCTTTTCAAATACAAGACCGGTTCGAACCACAAACATTGAGAATGCAAACTCAAATGATTAATTTCACCTTTTGGACACACAACTGTGTGTGAAAACAGACTTCTTTGTTATTCCTTAGTGCAAGTCCAATCTTCAACTCCTCCATTTGCGGCGCAGGACCTGGTGAGGGCACTGCATCCTTTTCCAATCTGCTGATTCTCACGCCAATTGCGTCACACTCCAATGTGAGCCGCTCCAGTGAGGGTTAGAGATCGCAATAAGATGAAGCCATGCCACCTGCAAAACAGCAAAGAGTCCATAATGAGGTCATCAAATGCTTATAAATTCTATCTATAAGGGTTATGATCAGAATGTGTGTCAAAACACCACACGAGTAGGCTTGTGTGAAAACATGCGGCCTTCAGGGAACTGTACATTCCAACATCTGAGAAGAGAGATTCTTCTCCTTCGAAGGCTGTTAGCATATTCATCATACATTCTTGCTTGCCCTCCGAGACATTGAATTCCTAATGAAGTCATCACAGCAAGGTGCTGCTCATATTAACTGGAACAGCGTGACTTGTAGCACGCAGCTTGTCTTGCTGCACAGGTGAGGAAAGTAGATTTGGACTTAAATCACATGAACGGCCATCTCATCACATCTTGTTTAACTGTATATTACAATTTGTGGATAGGGAGGCAAACATCTTTCTCATATAAATAGTTATGCTGTGACCATATACAATATAATGTGCCTCTAAAGTGGCTATATTTTCCACTGAAAATGTATTTGACAAAAAAAAATGTTGGTGTAGCTTCAACGCATTTTTTAAAATCGAATTCTTCCAATAAATTGTATTCGCTTCTAGCGTACCTATACTTTTGTTTTGTCCTTATGCTGTTCTTCAGATTGCCAGTACTGTCGCAGTGCTTACATTCACCGCTAGATGGGGCTAGTTGCAAATACTGTACAGTAACGAGGGAGGCGATCTGCAACGAGTCCTTTTAAGCACCGCTAATGACGTCTTGGTGTCATCCATTGAGCGGACATGATGGTCCACATGTGAAAAGTCAAGCCTCTTGATTTCTCATTAGCGGCATGGCGCTTTTGTAATACATTTGTTAGCCCCCAGCCACCCTCCATTACATGCATCGTGATTAGACTGGACAGCTGGATGAAGACATTTTACATCCTGACATTCCTCTGCTATACAGTTTAATTAAGGCATTTGTGATAAGTGTTTGTGTGTTTGTGTGCTGGGCTTGTGTATCGGCATACAAGCGATTGAAAAAATGTCATGCATATAGAAAGATACTTTCCGAGGGATACAGTGTATTGATCTGTGCAAATATATGATTACGTTATCTGTGCACATATCTTCTCGTTGTGTCCTCCCATCTCATCCTTGCTGCCCCACAATCCGTAATTTTCATTTTTCCCTTTGCCCAAACCCTGTCATAAAAATCTCCCTGCAAACGCTTTTAGCGAGAGAAACCAAGCAAAAAGGGCCAGAAATGATTTTTCTCCTTACGCCTTCACTGCGGAGAATGTGGATTTATGATGGCAGAAATGTGAAATAACTCCTAACAGTGGCTATAAGCGCACTTAGTTAGCATATAATTCCTCTTTAGCAGTCCCGGGAGGAAGGTGAAGACTTTTTAATAACTCCTTCCATTCACCTCCATCCTCATTAAGAGGTCCTGCTGAGTGAAAACGGAGAGGGCTGTGTGTGGAGAGGATTGATCTCAGCAGATACAGAAAAGTGAGGGGCTAAACTTTTTTTCTTTTTATTTTTTTTTTTTACACCCCTTGAAAGAAATGTTGGAAGCTTTTTCTCCGGAACTTGACACATCAAGAGGAACTTCAACGGCGTCATTAGCACGAAGGAGACGATGAAGGATTCTTGTGGGTTAAGAGGAGTTAATCACCTGCCATTCAAACCTCATCAAGTCGCCTCCACGGATGAAGTGCCCTAATAAACAATTCTCATCATATTTACACAGCTTTCAATTAAGCATATCTGGGAAAGGATGGACGGACTAAGAGAGGGGGAGCAGAGGTTATATTTGGAGTGAAAGATAGATAGCAAGAGAGAGAAAGCAGGAATGAAAGAGAAGGAGAAACATAATGCCTTTAAAAGGCCATTGCAGTCAATAAAGTTCCTAATGTGTTTAAAGCAATTAGCGAGTCCGGGGGAAGAGCACAGTGCATGCAGGATATTAACCCCAGCAACCTTCTTTATCTGCTCCATAATTAAATTATCCTCACATGCTTCTTCTCCTCATACACAAACCCACACATCCATATTTCAATATTTGAGCGGCCATTTTGTGGGAAATTTTGTTGCACAAAAAATTGCAGTTGAATGTTTTTTTTTATTATCATTATTTTTAAAGCTCTCAGTTTGGTACCAGCAATGATTAAGAGGGAATGTGTGGAAATTAAATTTATTGCTGTGACTTGGTAGCATCAAAAACGGTACAAAATCTCACACCACCAGAGTGAATAAATTGACAATTGACTTTATCGCACATGAAAGTTAGTTGGATTAGGCTCCAGCTCACCTGAGATGAGGTGTGGATGGCACAATATGGATGGATGTTTCTTTTATTAAACGGGAGTCAACCCTAAAATGTTGTTTACAATAATATGTAGTATGCGCCCGCCCACACAAAATCTAAACATGGCATTCTGATCAATATTGCCTTTGTGGAATAGGAATCAAGCAGCAAAATCCACTCGTTTTTATCCATCTCATACGGCGGCCATTTTGTCACCTGTTGGCAACTAAAAATGACATCACAGTTACGCAGGGCTTAGGTAACGACCAATCACGGTTTACCTGTTTTCTGAGTTTGGTCATATGATGTGCTGAGCTGTGATTGGTCGTTACCTGAGCCGTGAGCTACTGTTATTCAATTTTTCAGTGATAAAATGGCCGCCCCTTAAAATGGATCCAAGACGTGGATTTTGCTGTTTTATTCATATTCCACAAACGCAATAATCAGAATACTGTGTTTAGACTAGTGGGACTGCATAGATCATATTATTATAAAGGACATAAAAATAATAAATCTTAAAATAATAAATACATGTTACATAAATAAGAATAAACATGGCTACAGAGGAAGTTAGTCATTTCAAATGTTGAAAATAATATCCAAACAAAAATAACTCATTGACTGCTCCTTATAAAAGTCGGAATTTAAGCGTCCTGTAACAAGGAAGTGAATTTCCTGAATGTCTTTGTTGTCTCTTGACTTTTAAAACAACTAACTGAAGTCTACTTATTAACCACAAATGACCACAAGGTCTACATTATCTTTGTGAACAACATAAGATTAAATACAAATAAATCAAACAATTATGAAAAACAATAATATCTCCACTTATTAATATTGACTACAAAGATACTATTGCAAATAATCTAGAATGTACTGCTATTTTAAAAATACAAAGCAATACTAAGCTAACATTAGCACTGTAAACAAGCCAAAGTTAGCCACGGCCGCTACGTTGGTAGCATGATTTAAATACTGTTTTCATGAAACTAAAAGGTATCATTTGAAGTTTTACCATTGGTGACATACAATCAATTAAAAACAAAAAGCTGTTATACAGGTTGCTAATTTTGTGTCGCTTCTGAATTGTCTCAGCTGCTGCAATTCGCTCTTCTTGTGTTTGCTAATCTTTTGCACTAGGAAAAAAAACAAACATGATGCATGATGATAAGCGTCCTCAACAAACATGCCTCTCCACCTCCAATGCCATACCTTAGGTGAGTGTTTTTATTTTCTGTAGTTTTGTTCATTCATGATACAAAGCAGAATTTATTTTAATACTTGAAGGACAGCTTGACCCTTGAACAGATTTTCACAATTTTCCTTTTTTCTATATAGGAAAAAAACATATTCACATTCAAAGGACTCAAAGGCAGACCGGCTTTTAGGACGTATTGTGTTTGTAATTCCAATTCAGTGCTTACACAATAATGTGTAATTCGTCTTAGTCAAACATCTCTGATTGAATTTAATTAAACGGATTGGAGATTTGGTCTTGTTTACAACATTTCAGCAAGAAGGTCTCCACCTGATGGAAGGCATTGCCAATAGTGCTTATTTATCCATGCAAATTTTGGTTTGTTCCCCCTTTCATTTAATTAACGAATTACCCCTCAGCTGTGCTCAATGTGAAAGGGTCTCTTAAAGGTGCTAAATGCTAACCACATAAAACTCATCATTCTCTCATACTGTAATTTCTTCTTTTTTTTTTTTTAAATTATGGTTATTACCAGAAATATCACAAGGAAATGATTTCATACATTTTCAATCAGTTTATTCATTAAATCCATTTTTCTCTTTGGTCACATGCATTCATATGTAAGATATTATAATGTGGTTGGTCTCTCATATTCCGCAGCTTTCCACCCTCAAGCCTCCCATTCTGCATGTTGCATTTTTTTTTTAATATGAATTGCGATGTCCAAGTGGCATAATTAATAAGCACTTCAAGGCGATTTAACGTCGTTTAATAGATGTCAAATTAAATGTTCTGTGCAGAGCCGTTGAGAAATCTTGACACGACATAGGCTAATTATTGCTTCTGAAAATGGATAATCAGCCTTTAACATTATGCATGGGAACCCCTTCAGCACTAGAGAGAGCATTTTTGGTCAAAATGTTCAGCGAGTTGTGTTACGTCTCAGCGGATTGCCACTTCTTGGATTTATACGGCTGTTAAGGTTGAAAATAAAATCCATAACTGTTATCTTCTTCTTGGGAACGCTCATAAAGCTGCAGGTCAACATGAAGTTTTGGGAAAGCAAGCAAATTGAACACTAAAAAAACAATAAAATGCAAAATTAGGGAAAGTCAATTTGGCCAGGTGGTGGATGTTGAATGATTATAAATAGATTTGTTGTCATTCTCTAATGAAAAGCATTTATAGCTAAGTCATTTTGGTCACCTGAACAACAGTTTGGTTTGTCCACCTGCAAATTCAATTCAATCTGCAGGAAGCATGAAAGCACTTTTGATAATTCATACATGCCTATGGGGTGTTTAAACATGCATCACTGCAGAGAAAATGCAACCGTTATATTACGTTGTAACTCATGATGACATACAATGAGTACTGCTGTATAAGCAGTACCGATTTTGCCCCAAACTTTGAATTTATTATATAATAAAACAACAAAGCAGTCAGGGAAAACTCCAGTTAAAACCCCAACCAGCTCATTTCCTGCAAATCAAAGTGATTAAATAGCAAATTTTGAGCAAGTTCATTACATTTGGACATTTTTAAGAGCGTAGTTATCAACATTTTTATGAGTGTTTTTTTGCTGCAAGCAGCACAACTTCATCTTGGCCTTTGGGAATCCGTTGCTTGTTTTTTTTTTTTTTCATTTTAGAAGATAAATGTTAGTCTCAAGAATGAGGGGGAAAAAAAGAACATTTGTTGCTGCCACATTCGTTTGTCTGGGAGTGAAGTTGGAAAGCACACAAGGTTTGGACATTTTAATATTGTTGCACTTTGTGTGGATTCGTTTCGAATCAGAACATTTACTTGGCGCAGGGAGCACACTAGCAAATAAAAACCAGCTGTCGCTATCCTGCTTGTCGGGATGAGACATATGCAGTAGTCGTATTATAATACATATTCAATTGAATTTGAACAATGTGCAACATACCGTAGTTATGTATAGATGCTTCTGGATGCAGCATGTCCTTTTCTTCACTCTGCCGAGCAATTTCAACAAGCATCCTCTTCATGGCTTTCAGTCATAATTAAGAAGGCAGTTGGATTTGAATGGAAAAATGTCACGTTAACAGCTTGCTGATTCCAATTATAGCATACATCTTGTCCAAATGCAATCTAGAATAATTCAGTCTTTGATCAGGATTCTGTTAGATAAGTAGACATTGTGGGGGAAAAAAAAGTCATTTATGGTAGACATCTTCCCCAAACTATTTGACTTCTGCTCCCACTTGTCCACTCCACCCATTAATTCCATCAATTTACGTTTTATAGCATTTGTCACACTTCATTTCTAAAGTCTTTAAACACACAAACTATACAAACACATTTAAACACATACAATTGAGTGAGAGAGATCAAAAGCAATGGATAACACAAAAATATTGTACATTATTGGAAATTTAATGCATCCGTTTTTGATTCGGACGTTACTGGATATTAAATCGTTTTTTACCACATGATTGGACATTATTGGGTTCTGTTTGTGATGCATCGACGTGCATCTAAAAAATTCTGACTCAACAAGTGTGGTGTCTTATTGGAAAGACTCTACGTGAAGCCACCGGCGGCCATCTTACATTGCCACTCACAACGTTTTCATGTTGTTTTCTGCCTCTATGGCAAAAATGCCACCATGGATGACAGTTGTGATAATAAGTCTGCGAGAATCGCTACATGTAAATTCCATTGCTAAGAAAAAGACTTTCAATTTTCTATTATAAGATTCATCTCCGGGTTCTACTCAAAGATTCGTCTGCATCATGTTGTCAGACCCATCAACAATCAAGTGAAGGTGAAGCCAATCAGGAAAAAAATTGCTGTGAAATGTAAACCGAACCTCTGTGAGTCACAATTCACAATGTTGCGATAATGATCGATGCACACATTGAAGTTTGCTCTTCGCGAGGGTCTCATGACTCCATCCAGGGATCCTAGCGCAAATGTTGTCAGTGAAAGTGGCAACGTAAGATGGCTGCCCTCGGGCTCCAGCCGCTAGGGGTCTATTGATTTGGATGACCACTGGGTTTTCTTTCCTCTTTTTACACCGTCAATTTACACCGTCGCAAAAGCAAGCTGTGTGCCCCCATCTAGTGGTCAAGAATAGAATTACACCCAATATGGACATGATTTTGAACTAAGCGTCATTCATTTTACGCCATATCGATTTGTGAAAAAAGATGACATCTTTCTAGCCCACCATGACAACATTGATATAATAAAAAAAACAATAAGCTTGTGCCAGTGTAACACTGCGTCCGATGGGTGCATGTATTCCATGTAAATTCAACTAAAGTTGTGCTAAAAACAAAATTCTACTACTGTTGAGAAGCAGCACAAGAAATGCGGTTTGAGAAACGCCGCTGTCGAGCTTCACTAAGCAGGCCTATGCTGCTAATATCCATTTCATTCCACTCAGTGTGTGCTCCCTCTATTTCGGTGGTCATGGATCAGAGGTAGCCAGTGATAACAAACACAAAAAAAAGTAATAATTTGAAGCAGAAAATGCATGACCATTGCCTCAGGGAGCAGAAGGACAGCAGTGTAAGGGAGGCTTGCGCGTGTGTGTGTGTGAAATAAACTATTTCTCTCAGAGACAAAATGAGGTCGGGGAATTGGACAGAGCGCCGACGCTCCGCGCTGATGAAAACGACTCGTACAATGAGAAGAAAAGCCAGCGGAAAGTCCTGAAGTATGAGAGTCGAGGAGAGAAAAAAAAAGAAAAAGAAGCGGCGACCTATTAGGGAATCAATCGAAGGGATTTCTTGGTGAGGTCGAACACCAGTTTAAACTTGAGCCGAGTCACTTCCTCACTTTGTCTGATGGGACCTGCTGCAAGTGTTTCAAGTCAAACGCAGGCATTCTTCCTTAAGCCAGTCGTGTTTGAGCAGCAAAAGGGCACAGCGTGCGCATCACATGGGTGCACACGAACACACTCACACACACGCAGGCAGGCCGAGGTGGTAGACAGTCATTGTGGAGATGGATGGGGCCGGTAAATAGGGGTGTCACGGCACTTTGATGGAATGAGGCAGAGGAAAATTCATCCTGTGCTTCCTCCAGCTCGTGCCCTCCCGCTGACAGCATCTGGAAATAAGGCCCTCTGCGTCTGTATATACACGACTATGTGTGTGCGTCTTTGTGTGTCTCTCGCTTGTACCACCTATTGGTGTGTGTGTGTAGTTGTCTAACTTGCCTTTGTGTCTTTCTCCCTCCCAGTGTTGTGCATCTCTTCGGTTATGGGAATTGGATGAAAGCGCCCCAATCTGGAGAGAGAAATAGCGATAAGCGCCAGACGGGGAGAGAGGAATCGCATAGAGGAAAAAACATCCTTCCTGTACAGCTTTAGGTTCACATCAGGCCTGAAATAAAAATCCTGTCGAGTTGGTGGTCAGTAAAACGGCGTTAGATCCTGGAGAGAGCCTCACGGGGGAATTCTTGTCAAAGGAACGACTGATTGGTGTTAATGTCCTTTCCCCCGTTGCAAACGGCATGTTTTTGTCATTGGAATACAATTGCATAAAATTACAATGAACTTATCAATTTTATCAAAGTAAAACATCATGATTGATGTTTAAGTCAGATTGGTTTTATCAATGTAGACCAAGGGGTCTGAAACCCGTGGCTCTGGAGCCCCATGTGGCTCTTTAGTCCTTCTCCTGTGGCCCCCTGTGGAGCTCAATTATTATTTATAATTATTATTATTATTATTACTACTATTTTAACATATATTTAAATTTACATCTAAATGAAATAATCTTTAAATGAATTAATGATTAGGATAAAAAAAAATATTATTAAAAAATAAAAAAAAATGTCAGTCCAAATTTATAAGTTGTCAGAAAAAGAGAGAGAAATGATAGAGGAAAAAGTTTTTTGTAAAAAAAAAAAAAAAAAACCTACAAATGTCCAAAAAGAGGAAACGCAGAAAATTACCTCAAAATGTCCATGAAATTAGCAAAAATGTCAGAGAATTAAAAGGAAAAAAAAGGAAAAAGAAAATGCTGAAGAAGTACCAATATGTACAAAAACAAAAGAAGAAATCTTCAAAGTTACCAGAAAATGTACGCAAAATTGCCTAAAAAGTCAGAAAACCTATTATGGAAAATGCAGAAAAGAAACCATTCACAAAGTAACCATAAAATGTCCAAAATATAAATAAATCCCAAAATTACCATAAAATATCCACAAATTTGCCAAAAATGTCAGAAAATTAACATAAAAAAGCAAGAAAAAAAGCCATAAAATATCCAAAAAGGAACGAGGGACAGAAAATGACCATAAAATGTCCACAAATGTGCCCAAAATTTCAGAAAATTGATATTTAACAATAAATAAATAAATTATCCAAAAAAGGAACGAGAGGCAGAAAATGACCATATATCTATAAAATTGCCAAACATGTCAAAAATTGGACAGAAAGGCAGAAAAGTCTCAAACTGTATGAAAACAAAGCCTGAAAAAATAGCAACATTCATCAACCAGGTGGGCTGGTTCAGGAAGGGTCTCCTTTGTAAGAATTGTGACTCACTTGACAGGAGAAAGTTGTTATGATTGTGTGATGATGTTGGTGGATTATGAATATGCAGTTACCATATCCCTTATGATGACGTTGTCAGTTACTATGTTCTTTGCGATGAAGTTGTTACAGATACAGCTGCTATGTTTCTGTAATTCCCACTCTGTATAAGGATTTGAGACAACGTGGTTGCAAAAGTGTGCACACCCTCCTGTAACTGCGGATGTGACTGTGATTGTAATAAAACAATCACATCCAAACTCATATTTAATGGCTCACCATTTATGGTTACTTAGATTTACTCAGATGTTCTAATAGGCTTTCAATTAGAGGTCAAACATGGTCCCAGAATAATAATTAGAAGTAATTAAGACTGGAGTCTGGTTGTATTGGTATTTATGATCCTCCTGTCGTCTTTATTTCACAATTCTAGTCTATGTCTTCTATTTTATGTAGAGCCACCTATTCATCAAGACGAAGTAATAAAACCAAAGAATTAAAGGAGGAGTGGAGTCTGGTTATGATAAAGAAAAACTATAAACCCACCACTCCATTTGACCGCAATCCAACGTGTTTAAATGCAACACGCCAAACACGAGACGCTCTAAACTGCGGTGCTTTTAATGTATTGATATGTGTGTTGAAGTAACCATCCGTCTCGCTTTTTCAGCTCAAGACGACTTTTCCTCTCGATTAAAAATTAATACAGCCTTCTGCTCTGTGTCACATGTGGGGCTGCTCCCTCTTTTTCACTCCCTCACTGAACCTTCTCTATTTTCTGCAGGTCACCTCTATATATCACCCACGCGCACACACAGGCATGTGTAGTACTGTATGCGTGTGATGGATACTCTTCCTTCCTCCTTCCTATCAGCCTCTCGACGACCCACCTTCCGTTTTCCCTTTCTTTCTAAAAAAAACATTTCATCAAAGGCTCGCTCTCAGGTAAAAACTCCCGACGATCTCATTAAGTGCTGCTAAGCGCACAAGACTTGAAAGAGCGCACTTCACAAACAGACACAAAGTAGAACGCGCGCACACTCACACGGCTAACAGTAGTTTAGGACAAGAAAATCAAAGCCAGGATCCCCGCAGAAGGCTCATGTATAATTCCTAAAAGTGAAACAAGGTTTTCTAACAATGTAATGATTTCAGGCTACAGTAAGAAGGCTCAACTTTTACATCTACTGTATGTTTGAGTGTTTGTCTCCTCTTTGTCTCTGTCCTGTTAGAAGCCGTATTAACCTGCGCTCTCCCAATTCTCCTGATCAGTGTAACCCCATTAACTCCCATTAAGTCTCATTATCACTCTTGTGAGGATCATTACGGCTTGCTTTATCGCATTTCTGAAACACTTCAGGGTGCTTTTCTGTTCATGGCGAACAAGTACAGCGTAACGTCGAGTTGAGAGCCCCCTGACATTCACAATTCGACTAAATTCCAATTCTTTGTAAATAGAGTATTTATTGGTCCTTTTGAACAAAAAAAAAAAATCCACCTCCACATATGACTTTTGATTTGTGTCATATTTGATACATCTGGTCGCAATGCTTTAAATTCATACATTTATATAAAAAAATATATAACAATAAACAGACATATCAAACATTAGTATTTCTAAAAATCAGAAAAATAACATTTTCCTACTATTAATAACGCTCTCCTTTCTCAATTGGGGCGATCTTTCAAGGTCGCTGGAAAAGTCATCAGGTGGGTGATACTGCCCTCTAATGGATTATCCGCGCAATGCATGTGTCAGATCATATACGTCAGGGTTTTATTTGGGAGAAAAAAAATATTATACTCATGAAATAGAGGGCACAAATGTCTTGTATTTAACTCATTCACTGCCATAAATTCATTTAAAAAAAAAATTAAAAATTAGGGGCGACAGGCAATAATTTTTTTTTATTGTAATTAATTGTATGACTTCACTAGTTAACTCACGATTAATCGCAAATTTTATATCTGTATTAAATATACAATGAAAAAAATTCTAGGTTTTTATACTCTTGTTAACAAAAGTAGATTTTTTTTTAAATTAATAGAAATTAGTTAAAATAAATTTTTGACGTTTATAGCCGTCAATGGCAGTGAATAAATTAAAAAAAGAAGAAGAAAAGATTATTAAGAATTTGGGGTGTCAGGTGATTAAAATAGTTATCGTAATTAATCGCATGACTTTACTAGTTAACTCACGATTAATCACAAATTTTTATATCTGTTCTAAATGTACAATAAAAAAATCTAGCTTTTCATACTCTTGTTAACAAAAGAGGATTTTTTTTTAAAACTAATAGTATTAGTTCAAATGTATTTTTTACGTTTTTAGCCGTCAATGGCAGTGAATGAGTAAATGAGTTAATATAATACGATTGGCTTTATAGGTTTAATTACTTACTTACTTACTACTGTTTCATCTGCAGACTGCATCACGTGACTAATGGTTTCCCAGTAAGTGATTGACAGTAATTGTGGCAATGAACTTCTTGGAAAGGAGAGCTGGCAGCTCCCACTGTTGAGGAAGTAGAACCCAGCAGTGGAAGTGAAAGTGTGCAATAGAATGACAATTTGACACAAAGTCAGCTATAATTACACATGGCAGTCGGAGGGACCCCAAAAAATAAATCTGCATTTTGTGGTCACATGAATGAATTATTACTTGACTCGCACCAGGAGTTCTCTTTTGCTGTGACTTTTAGTACTGTGGTGAGATTATACATGTAATAGGCACAATATTGGATTTGGCAGATTATTTCATTCCTGGCAGATTAACGTCATATTATTTTGTAGTATGCATTCAACAATGTCAGGAGACATTTTGTTTGTGATGAGTTAGGATTTTGTCAAAAAGTTGGTTATGTAGCAAAGTCTTGTAATGTTTGGCAATATTTTCTGGTTTCGGTTGCATGATGAACACATTTGGATTTCACATGAAAAGATGAATACAAGCTCAAAGTTTAGAATTGCAGCCTTTATTTCACAGTATTTACATCTGGATGTGTTAAAGAACCAATCCACTTTGCCTTTTTGATTGATTAATTAAAACATTAGATCAGGTGTGTCAAACTCCTTTTTATCGCAAGCCACATCTTGTTTTTTTTTCTTTTTCTCAGCGGGCCATTAGGACTGTGAACCCAAATAAATACTTTAAACTGATGAATACATAGCCAATAAAATTTAGTTTGCAAAATCTCAACATTTGTAAAAGTGAAGACCGTTTGCCTTTTTGTTGTTGTTGTTGCAAGAAACAGTAAATTGATGGACATAATTTGCTTTTGCGGGCCACATAATATGATGTGGCGGGCCAGATTTGACCTGTTAAGCAAATACAAAGGCCCCCATGTATCGAGAATAATTTTTTAATTAAAAGGCAACAACCTCAGAAAAATACTGAAGGTGTCTCACAAAATCTGTAAGTAGAGTTGCACACAACAAATCTATGCCAATGTAATACTGCACATACAAAAAATATGTGACACTGTCCTATTCATGTCCAAAAAGTTGAGAAATTAAATCCAGATGCAAAATTACGACGGCTTATTTGGGCCACGTATAAACATTTTTTTTTTAGAGGTGGATAATTTTCAGAGAAAAAAAACACAGATATTTGTTACACTATAAAGTGGCAACTTTAAAAAACTCAGATATTTGCAGAATTACAAAGTGGCAAATTTGCAAGAAAAAAAGCCACAAATTTCAGAGAAAAAAAACTAGATATTTGCAGCATTATAAAGTGGCAAGTTTGCAACAATAAACTCACAAATTTAGGAGAAAAAAACGTGGATGTTTGCAGAATTAGAAAGTAGCAAAATTGCAAAAAAAAAGTCACAAATTTCAGAGAAAAAACTCTGATATTTGCGGCATTATAAAGTGGCAAGTTTGCAAGAATTTATTTTTTTTTCCAAGAAAACCCCCGGATATTTGCAGAATTAGAAAGTAGCAAAATTATAAGAAAAAAGTCTAAACCTAACCCTAAAGTGGCAAGTTCGCAAGAAAAAAGTCACAAATTTCCCCCCCCAAAAAAACTTGGATATTTGCGGCATTATAAAGTGACAAGTTTGCGAGAGAGAAAAAAACTCACAAATTTACGAGAAAAAGCTTGGGTATCTGTGGCATTATAAAGTGGTAAATTTGCGAGAAAACAAATAAAAAAATTATGAAAAAAAACTCGCATTTTTGCAGCACTCTAAAGTGGCAAGTTTGCGACAATAAACTCACAAATTGATGAGAAAAAAACTTGGATATTTGCAGAATTAGAAAGTAGCAAAATTGCAAGAAAAAAGTCACAAATTTCCGAGAAAAAACTCTGATATTTGCGGCATTATAAAGTGGCAAGTTTGCAAGAATTTCTTTTTTTTCCAGGAAAACCCCCGGATATTTGCAGAATTAGAAAGTAGCAAAATTATAAGAAAAAAGTCCAACCCTAACCATAAAGTGGCAAGTTCGCAAGAAAAAAGTCACAAATTTCCCCCCCCCCAAAAAAACTTGAATATTTGCGGCATTATAAAGTGGCAAGTTTGCGAGACTGAAAAAAACTCACAAATTTACGAGAAAAAGCTTGGGTATCTGTGGCATTATAAAGTGGTAAATTTGCGAGAAAACAAATAAAAAAATTATGGAAAAAAACTCGCATTTTAGCAGCACTCTTAAGTGGCAAGTTTGAAAAAAAAAACTCACAAAATTTCGAGGAATAAAAAAAACTCAGAAACTTTGCAAGAAACACACGTTGCCTACTCTGATGTTTGTGCCAAGTCACAATTCCAAGTGTGCAAAAACGCCTACGTTGAAAGAAGACATTAAACTATATTTTTCGATCGGGTTTTCAAATAAGGAGACATTAATTGCTTTAGCGGAGATTAGCTTAATCGTATTAAGCATTCACACTTTGAAGAGTCACTGCAAGAAATTTTTCCTTCTCCCATATTTGCCACTTTATAATGTCGCAGAAATAAAGTTTTGTCTCGGAAATTTGTGAGCTAAAAAAACATCTATTTATAGATGGCCCTAATATGCATAGACATGCTAAGAAAAAAAGTGATCAATATAACATAGCTACCGAAAAAACATACAGCTGATTAATGTAACATGTGAAGCTCTATTTCTTCCAACCTGCACCTCTAATAAGTTCAGTTTTACATCCGCTTGGCTCAAGACCCGTGCAGAAACGAAATCTTATCCCGATGCTCCACTTTTACAGTTAGAGTTGCGAGCGTGCGTGTGCATGAGTGTGGATCGAGGTGTGTTATAAGGACAGATTGGATCTGACCCATTAACTTTATAGCCCCCTCATTGAGCACCAGTGCAGTCGGGGTCAGCCCGGAGATTTCACTGTAAAGCCCTAAAAAGCATCCCGGTGATATACTGCAAGTGGAGGGGGGGGGGGGGGGGGGGAAGCTGGTGGGAAGGGGTTGAATAGCTCCGCCTCCTTCCTGTCCACAGTGGGGAAAGCACAGATTGCAACAATGTTCTCAAACCTTGTCCAACGCCAACAAAGTCCAGGATATCATCTGCTGCCAAGCTGCCAGCTGGACTTTATTTTCTTCTGTAATCCATTTAAAGCACTCAACAAGAAAAGAGCTCCCCCCCCCCCCCCTCACAACTCTCTCCCTACGTCGACATTTTTAGAACAAATGAAGGGTGTAAATAAATAGAGGCTCTTTCATGCATCTACATTGAGCGAAAGATTTTTCTAAATCTAACCTCCCGAAGATGGCCCGAGGGGCGTTCATGTACACGCACATAAAGCAGATATGTCTGACACTTTTTTTTTTCTCAAAGCCAGCTTTATCTTTGTTTTTCCCCTGCGGCGCTGCATCAACCTGCTTGGTCACACCTACGACTCACTAATCCACTCGTAGTACAGTGCAACCAGCATGTAAGATTTGTGACGGCGCATTCATAAAAATAGTGGAAGAAGGAAACATCACTTTGAGGTAGAGTTGTGCAATATAACGACATTTAATGTGTAGATACGATGTACATAAAAAAAAAATCGTACGATACGAAGAACTATTATACAATGGTGTGTTTTTTGTTTTTTTAGTTTATTTATAATGTGTACATACAATATTCAATATGTGAATAATTTTCATTTTAGTTATTTTGTTTTCTTTTTTAAATTTATTTAGTTTTAATTAGTTTTCAGGGTGGTTCTGTTAATTTTTATTATATTTAGTTTTAATGTAGTTTCAGTATAAATTTTCATTTTTAAATCATTCACATGCCATTGACGGTTATAGACGTCAAATATTCATTTGAACTATTTCTAATAGTTTAACATTTTTTTCCACTTTTGTTAACGAGAGTATGAAAACCTATTTTTTTTGTACATTTAGAACAGATATAAAATTTGTGATTAATCGTGAGTTAACTTGTGAAGTCATGCAATTAATTACGATTAAATATTTTAATCGCCTAATTTTTAATAATCTTTTTTTTCTTTTTTTAAATCGCGTCATGAAATAAATGATTTTTTTAATTGTAATTAATCGAAAGACTTCAATGGTTAACTCGCGATTAATTAGAAATGTTATACCTGTTCTAAATGTACGATAAATTATGTTTCTAGGTTTTCATACGCTTGTTAACAAAAGTGGGAACAAATTTAAACTATTAGAAATAGTTAAAATGAATATTTGACGTCAATAGCCGTCAATGGTAGTGAATGGGTTAAAAAAAAAAGTATATTACTTGTGTGCAATATTTAATAAACAACCTAAAAGGGAAAAAACACACACACACACATTTTTTTTTACCTAGCATTGCATTTCGGCTGAATGAAAAAGCAGGCGAGTCGAGCCATTGGAGACAAAAGTCAAGCAAAATTGTCGCCAAGGAGCGATGTCATCAAAGTGCTTTTCTATTGGCCGCTGCTCGATGACATCACTTCTGTGTGACACACTTTCAAACGTCTTCATTCTGGTTAATATCGAAATAAATAAACTTAAAATCACATATAAAATCATCATCAAGACATTTTTGCTATAATTATAGCTAGCTTTAGTTAATTTTGCTAACATAAAATGTAGTTTCAGTTAGTTTTCGTTCTTTAAAAAGCATTTTCGTTTTTTTATTTTATTTCGTTAACGAAACGTGAAGACATTGTGAAGTCGCAATTCGTCCAAATGCAGCACCACTCGCTCACAGACATCTTTGGAAATAAGCAGCTAACAACAGATTTATTTAGTCGTTCAATTTCACACTTGATGCTTAGGCAAGCATTCCAGAGACCCAGCAAGCAATTAAATTGTCAATATTCCATTATGTGTCCCCTTGAAGTAGCACAAAAGTTCACGAAAGCTCAAGAGTTTGAACCTCTGCATTGGGTCAAACTCTGCATGGAGTTTTTCCATTTTTTTGTGGTATATGAATTAAAAATGAACATAGTCTGTTTTTGTTTTTACTAACCGGAGCAAATAGCAATTGATTGTTTCTATTTCTATATTCATTTATTGGATTTTGTTGCACATTGCATTTTTCCTGGTTGAAGGCCTGCAATTTTAGATTTATCTGTAACACCACAACACGCCCCCCCCCCCCCTTCTTGCTTTCTGACAGCAAATCACACTCTGCCGCACATTATTTCATTGTAGCCTATTAATATTTCAAACCTCTGCCTATCCTCTCTAATGAATAATTGCTACAATTTTCCATGTATTTGATAGCACATTTATCTTTTTTTTTTTTTTTTTTTTTTCTGGGAGATCTCAGTATTGATCATTTGAAATGTCATCATCATTGTTCTCCCCTTTTTTTTTTTTTTGTATGTGTGTTTGTGCGTGTGTGCGTGTGTGCGTGCGTGTGTGTGTGCGTGCGTGCGTGCTGATAGCACATTTATCTAGGGAGCATGTGCCCTGTTAGGCCTGTAATCATGGGGAGAACTTTTTTTTTTTTTTTTTTATCATTTTGCTCACATCAGCAAGGTCTAACTTCCGACCACTTCTAAACCAAATCACAGAGAAAATGGCGGCCAGTCATTTTGATGAGGTGTCAAGTGTGACTTTAATAGAGCTTTTGTTAGCATCTGTCCTTTTGCAGTCAAGCCAATCAGTGCAATGGCTTGTGGACACTATGATCATTTCATCATTTAAAATGATTACTGCTTCCTTTCACTTTCGGTTTTGATCATCAAAAAGCAGCCCACGCCATTTGAGGCTTGTTGGATTTGAGGATGGTGTTGTTGGAAAAGCGCTCACATACAGCAGTTAATCTTTGTTCTTTACTGATCTTTGAACTTAACTTCAGAGGGGAAACAAGACAATTTGAACCACATAAGTGAGGACACGGAAGGGGAAAAGCAAGCGCAAGGCTTCTTGAGTGATATTTCAACTTCAACAAGAACACAGCAACTTGTTCCTTTTCTCTGTTGTTTGCGCTCATTTGCTGATGCAACTTTTGAACTTTGTTGTTCTTACATGTTTGTTCATTTTCAGTGGTACATTGAGCAATATTGGATGGCACCAATTTATACCACCAGTAAGGCCGAGAATAAACTGACAAATTGAAAACGTATTCATGTTCTAATCTCTATTTGGATGGGCTGCTAAAATAATATTTTACACAAACTTTTCCAAAACAGCATGAAATCTTCACACTGACATCCAGTGTGTGAGTGAGTGAGTGGGTGGGTGGGTGAGTGTGTAAGAAAGTGAGTGAGTGAATAATTGGGTGAGTGAATGAGTGCATAATGAGTGCATGGATGAATGAGTGAGTGAATAATTGTGTGAGTGGAAACGTGAGTGTGTGAGTGATGAGTGAGGGAGGCTGTGAGTCATTGAATAAGTGAGTGAATAATACTGAACAATAAGTGCGTGTGAGTGAGTGAGTGAGTGAGTAAGTGAATAATGTGCGAGTTAGTGAGTGAATGAATATTAGTGTGAGTGGGTGAGTGAATAATTGAGTGAGTGAATGAGAGAACAATGAGTGAGTGAGTGAGTGAGTGAGTGAATAATTAAGTGAGTGAGTGAATAATTGAGTGAGTGAATGAGTGAATAATGAGTGATTGCATTCTTGAGTGAGTGAGGGAGGGAGTCTGAGTCATAAGTCAGTCTGAATAATAAGTGCGTGAGTGCAAGAGTGAGTGAGTGAATAATTGTGTGAGTTAGGGAGTGAGTGAGTGAGTGAATAATTGAGTGATTGAATGAGTGAATAATGAGTGACTGAGTGAATAAATAATAGAGTATGTAAATTAGTGAATAATGAGTGAGTGAGGGAATAGTTGGGTGAGTGAAAAAGTGAGAGTGTGAGTGATGAGTAAGTGAGTCAGTGAATAAGTGAGTGAATAAGTGAGTGAGTGACTGACTAAATGAGTGAGTGAGTAAATAGAAAAATGAGTGAGTAAGTCAATGAAGTGAGTCAATGAAGTGAATAATTGAGTGAATAATGAGTGAATGCATGTGTGCGTGCGAGTGTACGTTAGTGAGTGAGTGAGTGTTACTGTAACCACATACCTTGGGTTAGTATTGCCCCATTGTAGACATTTTAACACATTCTTAGCCCTGGAACTTTTAAACTATAATTTTTCTTTTGCGTTTTAATTCTCTTAATCACTTTCTTTTAAATATAATATTGTTGTCTTTTTTTATCATGATTTCATATGCTGTCACTTTATTTTCCCTCTGGCTGTTTCATTTATTTTTGTAATTCACACTTGCCTTTGTGCAAGAAATATGATATATAAATAAAACCGGCCTGCCTAATAGGCAGTTAATTGCAGTTAAGGTCTCAGGCTAATTACAGCTCAGGAAAGAACATCAGCAATAATTTTAATCCCCTACGCCCCACCGCTGTATTTGAGTCACACAGACACGCGCACACACACACACATGTACCCATACACACAATGTGGACCTTGCTAAAACAGCAGAGCAGAGGGAGTAATTACAGCGTTGGACAGGTCACAAGGTCAGCGTTTCACCTTAACTGTAGAACGCTGGAGCATTTCGGACCGTTTGGGAAATAAAAGGCCGTTTTCAGCTTTGAGAGCGAGAACATCATTTATGAGCGGCCAAACATAAAAGTACAGATTAACCTACAAATTGGTGGGCTTGCCTACAAAGTAGGAATTTGTCAAAGGCCAGTTGTGAAGATTTGCTTGCCCTAACAGAGTTGTTTCTTTTGCCCACATGTGTTTAAGTAGTCATGTTTGGGGGCGGGGGGTGCTCACTGGAAGGGACGGGGGGGGGGGGGGGGGGGGCAGGGGGGATGGGGAGCGGGGGTGTTGGGAACATTCCAGTTTGTGTCCATATTTGCAAACGTTCGGCATGTTCAGCTCCTCTGTAGGAGTTTCTGCTATTAGGCAATTTCGGAAAAAAACTGAGTGTGACTGGAAGCGTTCATGGGCAGGAAATGTTTCTATTTGTCTTTAAGTGATTTCACAAAACAAAACATATCAGAATGCGGGGAAGTGATGATGTTTTTCAGAGACGACATGTCGGTTTCCCAGAAGAAATTTGAAACCACAAACACCCACACATAAAGAAAAGTTTGCAGCGGAGTTATTATGGTTTGAGGACACACGTGCACCTCCCACCTTTTGCCACCGACTATCCCAGTTGGGAAAGACTTCACCCTAAGCCCATCCTGAAATGGGAGGGGGCAAAAGCAAATACAAAAACTCCACTAACAAAATGTGCAAGTCAACAAGAGTGATGTGCAAAACGAAGACATACACAGATCGGATTTGAGAAGCTCTTTTTTCAGGATCATTTTGTCTGTTTTGCTTTGAACCTCATCTCGGAGTTAGTCAGACTTTGGACACGCTGGGCCCATGTCAAAAGAGGTGAAGCCGGTGAGCGTGCCTATGCATCCTCTGGGAGGGGGAGCAGAGGTCACCTCCGAGCAGGAGCCCTTATGCGTTTTTGGGACGGGAGATTTGGGACGGTCCCTGGGCCAGCGCCTGCTGCAGACGGGCTACAAGGTCGTGTATGGCAGCCGCAGACCGCTCGGCTGCGGCCCGTTGCCTCATGGAGCTCAGGTAACGTACGTGGCGTGGCCGCCGTGAGCTGCATGTTGGAGTTCAAAAGCGGGTGGAAATCATGATTTTTCTTCCTGGGCCAGAAAAACAAACAGAGCTTCAAAAAAAGAAAAAAAAAGAAAGCTTATCAGCCAAGTTGAAGGTCACTGATTAAATCAATGTTTGTCTCTATGTCTGCTGTTTCAAGAGCATTTTGTTTTCATTCTTTTGGAAGTTGGTTGAATACGGAAGCGTATTGCATTCACTTGAAAAAAAAACTACTTTGTTTTTTTGAGTATTTTTATTTTTATTTTCTGTTTTACTGAATATTTATTTCTGTCAATAAAATATTACGAAAAACAGGCTGAAAAAAAATATTCAGGAAAACGGGAAAAAAATATTAAAAAAAAACAGATTTTTTTTTAAACTGAAAAAATATATATTTTAAAAAACTGAAAAAAAAATATTTAAAAAAACTGAAAAAACTAAAACAAAAACAGAGCTGGTGTTCTGTTTTTCTGAGTATTTTTTTTTATTTAAATTTTACCTCTGAACTCTAAGTGATTTTAATGACTAAGGGGAAAGACTGGATAAAAAACCCAGGGACATAACTAAAGTGTGCATTCAAACCAAATTAATTTTGGTTTTGATTTGTTTTTTAATAAAATAAAACCAGGGATGGCTGAGTACCGTATGGTATCAGGCCGCTAGCTGGCCTTATTACAACGAATTGGTAGCCAGTTCTGGTAATGCGGCTGTTTTAAGATCAGGGAGTAAAAATTAGAACTATGAAAAATCGAAAAAAAAATCCATGTAATTTTAAAGGGAAATCTATTCGTTAAATATACAATCAGATCAATGAGTTGCACCTTGTACTTAAAAAAAGTATTTTACAGTTACATTTGATAATGTCGTTCCTTTTTTTTTTTTAATTGGGGAATGAAACGGCACAGATTTAATAGAATGGCCCTTGTACATATTTTAAAGTTGTTGCCCATTGATTATCTTGACTGTGGCACATATCTAAATAAATATTTCCAAAAATATTCAGCTAAGCCTCCATGGATTTTTAGGGGAAATTGTATGAGTTGTTGAAACAACTGCTAATAAGTGGGTGTGTTACCATGCGTCTTACTTCTGTGTTGTGTATCCATCGTAGGTCATGAGCTACGCAGACGCAGCACAGTGGGCCAGTGTAATCTTCGTGTGCATACACAGAGAACATTATGGCTTCATGGAGAAGCTCACCTCACAGCTGAAGGGGAAGGTATTTATCTTGACTAATGTACAAACTGTTTAAAAAAAAAGAAAGAAAGAAAGAAAGAAAAAAAAAACCCATGAAGATCAGAAGCAACCTCTGCAGGATCTGTGGATCTAAAACTAATTAAACTAACTGACTAACTAAATAAATAAATAAATGAATAGAAGAGATGAATGTTTTTGTATTTTTTGTATTTTTAAATCAAATATTATTTAAATGAAATTTTTTTATTCAAAAAAGGTCAGTCCAAATTTTTAAGTCGTCAGAAAAAGAGAAATGAAAGGTAGTTGAAAAAGGTAAAACATTTCCTAAATGTGTCCAAAAAGGAAGAGGAAATGCAGAAAATTACACAAATTGTCAAAAATGTCCCAAAATTTATTTTTAAAAAGGCAGAAAAGAAAATGTTAAAAAAGTAACCATAAGATGTCCAGAAACATAAGAAGAAATAACAAAGATTATGATAACATTTCTTTGGAATTGCACCATAAAAAAAAGTCAGAAAATTTATTTTAAAATTATTTTTAAAAAGGCAGAAAAGAAAACATTCAAAAACTATATAATGTCCAAAAACAAAAGCACAAAACTGCCCCCGCAAAAAAGTCAGAAAATGTATTTAAGAAAAGGTTGGAAAGAAATTACCATATAATGTGCACACACACAAAAACAAAATTTTTAAAAAAGGAAAAAAGTCTGAAAATAAATTTTTAAAAAGGCAGAAAATAAAATGTTTAAAAAGTAACTATAAATGTAAAAAAAAAACGAAAGAAAAATGGAAAATTACGATATACATACACAAAAAAGTAAAAAAAAATTAATAGCAAAAAAGGCAGAAAAATATGTCTAAAAGTAGCCATAAAATGTACAAAACAGAAAGAAGAGAGGCAGAAAATTACCATAATATGCCACCCCCCACTAAAAAAAACCCCAATGAAAAGCAATAATTTGGTTATTTATTTGGCCTAAAATGGCTGTGTTGACAGAAAAGGTTGTTGACCCCTGCTCATAGGTTTTACCTCATCGTACTCTTCCTTGAACTCAATCTGACATCTATATGCTTATCTTCCTCCCCGCTTTTGGTCTTGAAGGTGCTGGTGGATGTCAGCAACAACCCTGAGCTGAATCTCTACCCGGAGGCCAACGCTGCATATCTGCAGAGGTGAGAGTCGCCAAAGCATGCATCTTTAATGTGCCCCATGTTTTTCAATGGCCAACAATGTTTTGCTGTGCAGGCTACTTCCTGGATCTCGGGTGGTGAAAGCCTTTAACACCTTGTCCGCTTGGTCTCTTCAGAGCGGGCCCTCCGATGCTTGTAGACAGGTAAAAATTGGTGGAAGTTTCCAAAGAAGTGATATAAGATCATCAAAAGTTGCAACAAATCAATTGTCTTTATCATTTTAAAAGTGTTAACCGTATTGATTGATTTAGTCATTGCACCGGCGTCGCAGGACTACAAGCCTTTGGCAAGGGTCTGATGTGTTCCCACAGTGGGGTGCTGACCAACAAGTTAAAAATAATGGAAAGAATCTCCATCCAAATTATATTATTAACTCATTTTGAAGCTCGGATCAAACCAATTGCGAGCCACGGCAGCCAAATTTGACGAGTCGGCCCCGTGTTTTTTGTGCGTGAGCCACGTCTGATGTATCCTTGAATCAATTAACTCAAAGTCACTCTTGGATCTGAGTGTCCCATCACACGTTTCGCTTTATGGCTCTGTACTGCTAAACTGCAGCATATGTGTTTTTTTTTTATTTTTTTTATTTTGGTTTTGGTTTTTTCGTTTGAACACTCCCAGAGGACCGCAAAGCACATATGTGTGCGCGTGTGTGTGTGTTTGTCGGTGTATTTGGAGCATCGTTGGCTTTGATTGTTGTTCATTTACTAGCTTTACTAGTAACAAAAAATATGATTTTATCCTTGAAGATGACTCGATTATTTCTGTTATGTGCACAAAACAAATAAGGATACAGAGTCATAATTAAGCACTATAAAGTATTATTATACAATGATCACAATATTATTCACACACTAGGAACCGTCCTGAGTACAAGATCAAACAAAGATGATAAAACCCAAGTTTTGATTGATACTGTCAGAGACGAATTTATTTGACAAGATTTGATTTTTTATAGATTTTTTTATGCACGGCATCACGCTGAGAGCGATTTCCAACAATTTGCTAGTCTTAAACTACTTGCAACTAAGTAACTAATGAGTAACACAGTGCCTCTGTGCCTCGCCGCAAATTATAATTAGAAAATAACACGCTCTATTGTTAATGTAATAGCACATCGAGAGTGAAGGTGGATTTTATTATCATCTTGGCTGGATTGTTATTGATATGTATTGGATTTCGTTTTTTTTTTAAATTTGATTTAAGATTTTTAATAAGATTTAAGAATTGAAGTGCTCGGTTTTATTATTATTATTATTATTATTATTATTATTATTATTATTATTATTATTATTATTTAAACATGATTTGCTAGAGAAAAAAACAAGGTTAGATCCAGAATCATTTGGGGGGTCATCTACAAAAATTTACATACATGCATCTGTGATTAAAGATCATCAACCAGTAATGTTATTCAAAATGAATTAATGAATTACCTGTTGATTAGAGGATAGCCAGTGTTTGCTTGCCTTGAATAGACGACATCTGGGTGGACATTTTTGAAAATCACCTTAAATTTCAACATGAATCCCATCATATTTGATGTCATTTTGTAAAATAAAATAAAATAATAATAAATAATAATAATAATAAATACAATTTTATTGTCATAGGATTACATTTTTTTCTCTTTCTCTGTTCATGTTTTTAGTGCAAGCCTTACTACTTTGATTAATCCGAGTGATTATCTTTACCATTGTCAAATGATTGTGATATGTATTGTAAGTTGACCCCATTCAAACATATATTACACATTGCAGGTGTACGTGTGCGGCAACAGCACGGAGGCAAAGCAAACCGTAGGAGACGTGGCAACAAAGATGGGCCTGACAGTATTGGACCGGGGGTCTCTGTCAGCAGCCCAAGAGCTGGAGGACTTCCCCCTGCAGCTTTTCCCCGAGTGGAGGCTGCCTCTCCAAATTGCCGTGGGCCTCACCGCCTTCTTCTTCTTCTACTTGCTCACGAGAGACGTCATCTATGCTTATGTGGATCAGGGCAAAGACATCTCCTTCAGAATCATGGTGTCCCTGGCCAACAAGGTCCGTGTTTTTAATGTCACTTTCAAATGTCAAATTATAGAACTGACGTGGTTATGTGCATTTGTGTGTCTTTTAGGTGTTTCCTATTGTTTCACTCATCATGTTATCCTTATGTTACCTGCCTGGTGTTCTAGCGGCATTCCTTCAGCTATACAGGGGTACCAAGTACAGGTAAGGCGCAGGGATAAGATGGATGTCCTGTTGACTTTTATATGTATTGTTATTTCAAAACTGGACCATACAGGTGCATGTATGTGGCTCTTTCAGGCGCTTCCCTGATTGGCTGGATCGCTGGATGCTGTGCAGGAAGCAGCTGGGACTGCTGGCGCTCGCATTTGCTTTTCTACACGTGCTTTACACGCTACTCATCCCAATAAGGTGACGTATGGTCAATGTAGTTCTCATTGTCACTATGCAATTTTTTTTTGGGGGGGGTGGGCTAGTGTTCCTATCAATATAATATATATATATATATATATATATATATATATATATATATATATATATATATATATATATATATATATTAGGGGTGTGAATTGCCTAGTACCTGACGATTCGATTCGTATCACGATTCATAGGTCACGATTTAATTCGATACCAATTAATCCCGATACAAATCGATAAATTGATTATTGCGATTTTTTTTTTTAAAAACTCAAATTTAGAAAATACTAATCAGTAAACTTGTACATGCACACTGTAAGATTTGTATAAAAATATATTTATTTATCTGAAAATTCAGGTTGCAGTCTGTTTCATGGCAACAGCACTGAAATCAAATATTAAGGCTTAATGTTCCATCGATATAACATTCTGCCATGCTTAATGTGTAAATCCTAACCCTAAGTAAGACGTTTTGTTGAATATTCCCATAAAAAAATTGATGTTTAAAAATCATTTCAGCCGCATATTGAATCGATTCGAGAATTGCACGCTGTAATATCGCGATATATTGCCGAATCGATTTTTTCTAACACCCCTAATATATATATATATATATATATATATATATATATATATATATATATGGTGGTATCGAAAATCACCACTCCAAAATATCACTTGTTAGTGAGAATAATGAAAAATGTGTTCTCTTTAAATCTTAACAGATACTATGTGAGATTCAAAGGTTGGGAATACGTTATCAAACAGGTAAGATTTGTTTTTGTGAGAAGCATAGCCAGATATTTTTGCTACCATGTACAAAGAAAGCTCTGCCTTGTATTTGTTCTTGTTCAGATCAAGGAGAACCAAACGACAACGTTTGACACCACCGTAGCCTGGCGAACTGACTCCTACTACTCTGTGGGCATTCTGGGATTCGGCCTGTACGTCCTGCTGGGAATCACATCATTGCCTTCAGTTAGCAACGCTCTCAGCTGGAGAGAATTCAGCTATGTACAGGTAGCCACTTAGCGTGTGTATGTGTGTTGACTCTAAATACAAGGGTTCAGTGTGTCGTGTTTACCTTCAACATTGGCAGTCATAATTGGAGGAATATGTGTGTGGATTTTTCCCCACCCAAGCTCAAGCTGCTACTTTTCTCAACAGCTCCCCATCAGACTTCTCATTATGCAACTGTCTGTGCCTGCGTATGTGTGCGTGTTTGTGTGTGTAACACATAATAACATATTGTGCGGCCGCGAGTACGACATCAGTTCAGTTGGAAGCTTTCCTCATGAACCAAACAGGTTGCAAAGGCTAGCTTGTGTCACTTCATGATTTTAACTCATTCACTGCCATAAATTCATTAAAAAAAAAAATAAAATAAAAAAGATTATAAAAAATTAGGGGCGACAGGCAATTAAAATTTTTACTTAATTAATAATCGGAATTAATCATATGGCTTTGCTACGTTTTTAGACGTCAATGGCACCGATTCCTTGAAATAAGGCTGGGTATTGGCACAATATCAATACCTGGTACTGTTTATAAAAAAAAAAATATATATATATATATATATTATTATTATTATTATTATTATTATTATTTCTGTTCTTTATTGTTTCTTTAACCAGTTTTGTTGAGTCTGGTTTTATTTATTAATTTATTAGTTTTTTTTATTTGTTTTTATTCATTTTATCACTCCTGTTTTCCTTTTCTATATTTTTCGAAACAATTATCAACATGAATAACATCATTCAAATTGAGACGATTAATCATAAATTGCTTTTATGTTTTATGCTACTTTATATTAGTCATCGCAGCTATACATTATTTTTCTTTTACCCAACGTCTCTGGCTGCCTCACTGATGACGTTTTTCTGAGATTTATGTCATTTTTCCTTTTGATTCCAGCTGTCATCTCAAAAATCGTGTGGGTGTTTGTCTGTTTATTGTATTATTGTGTGAAGCACTTTGTTCCCGCAATTTTTGATATGAAAAGGCCTACATAGAGAAAAGAAGGATTGTTTGATTGACAGTCGGGCATTTCAAGCAGCCACTTACCTTATGAAACGATAAAGTGCCACAGAGACAGAGCTCCACTCAAATTTGCACTCACTTATTAAAAAGAAAGTGAACCAGGCAAAAGGCTTCATCCCTTTTCTGAAACCAATAGATTTGGCAGTCACTGAGAATGAAATACAAGCTACTAGTACATTGTTGGGTATTTCAGACAAATTGGTATGATGCTACATGAGCCAGCTTGGATTGAGACTTGTGCGAGCCACAACTTGCCTGATGATTCACCAAACGCAACCATGCTGAAAACAATTAAAAAGGCGCAGTTGGTATTCACTTTCAGTTTGCCTGCTGGTTTACAGTGTGGTTTAAAAAAAAAAAAAAAAACTCCTTAAACTGTCACACTGACATCGGGCTGAGTGGAAAATTAGAGAAACTACTGGACTTGCAAGAAATGCGGTTACTTGCTGGACATACTAATGACTATTAGAGTTGCTATATCAGCTAGCTAAGAATTAGACTTTTTTTTTTTTTGAGGGGGAGCACAAACATTCCAATGTTCTTATAGACAGCTTTATACCTTTAGGAATGGCAATAAATCCCCCTGAGTGTCAGAAATTTAGTATTAAAAATGTCTAGATTTGATTAGCATTCCAAAACAACTCTTTAAAGGCACCCCCCCCCCCACTGTAATGTAAAATATAATCCGCCTCACTAACTAATCATTCATAAATGTAAGTGGGTCATGTGAAGCTCATCTTCACATTCCGCACCCCTTTCTCGTTACTCCAGCACAAATTAGAGCCGTAGTTTAAATGTTAATGTTATTCGTCAAATGTAATTGAGAGGCAATTCCTTATCTTTGGTCACTGGCTTGGCTCTACAAGCACATCGTGTGTGTGTGTGTGTGTGTGTGTGTGTGTGTGTGTGTGGTCTTGTTTTTGTCACATAGTGGGGCCAACAATCCCAGATTTTACAGTTGTGGGGCCCACCCGTCCACATGGGGCCATTTTGCTGGGCCCCACAAGTTTAGACCTCTTTTTGAAGGTCAAGACTTGGTTTTTAGAGTTTAGGTTTGAATTTGGGTTATGGTTGAGGTTAGGGTAAGGAATAAGGGTAGGCAATCATTTTTGATGGCTAGGAAATGCATTATGTCAATGAGATGGCCCCACAAAGATAGTAAGACAAACCTGTGTGTGTGAGTTTGTATGGTCTTGTTTTTGTTACATAGTGGGGACAACAAGCCCAGATTTCACAGTTGTGGGGCCCACCCGTCCACGTGGGGCCATTTTTTTGGGCCCCACAAGTTTAGACCTCTTTTTGAAGGTCAAGACTTGGTTTTTAGAGTTTAGGTTTGAATTGGGTTATGGTTGAGGTTAGGGTAAGGAATAAGGGTAGGCAATCATTTTTGATGGCTAGGAAATGCATTATGTCAATGAGATGGCCCCACAAAGATAGTAAGACAAACCTGTGTGTGTGAGTTTGTATGGTCTTGTTTTTGTTACATAGTGGGGACAACAAGCCCAGATTTCACAGTTGTGGGGCCCACCCGTCCACGTGGGGCCATTTTTTTGGGCCCCACAAGTTTAGACCTCTTTTTGAAGGTCAAGACTTGGTTTTTAGAGTTTAGGTTTGAATTGGGTTATGGTTGAGGTTAGGGTAAGGAATAAGGATAGGCAATCATTTTTGATGGCTAGGAAATGCATTATGTCAATGAGATGGCCCCACAAAGATAGTAAGACAAACCTGTGTCTGCGTGTGTGTTTGTGTGGTCTTGTTTTTGTTACATAGTGGGGCCAACAATCCCAGATTTTACAGTTGTGGGGCCCACCCGTCCACGTGGGGCCATTTTGCTGGGCCCCACAAGTTTAGACAATCGTTTTGAAGGTCAAGACTTGGTTTTTAGAGTTTAGGTTTGAATTGGGTTATGGTTGAGGTTAGGGTAAGGAATAAGGGTAGGCAATCATTTTTGATGGCTAGGAAATGCATTATGTCAATGAGATGGCCCCACAAAGATAGTAAAACAAACATGTGTGTGCATGTGAGTAGGTATCTACTGTTATGCTTCGTGACACTGGAGCTCACTGATCTCATGAATCCGTTTCTATGTGTGCGATGACTGACTTTCATGTTTTCCAGTCAAAGCTGGGTCACGTGACGTTGTTCCTGTGCACCCTTCACACGTTCCTGTTTGGCTGGGACAAGTTTCTGCGGCCCTCTACGTACAAGTGGTACACACCTCCAGGCTACATGCTGAGTCTGGTGGTCCCCTCCGTGGTGCTAGCGCTAAAGTTGTTGCTCCTCCTGCCTTGCGTGGACCGGAGCGTCACTCGAATTCGGCGGGGCTGGGAGAGGACTGAACCTGACGAGGAGAAAACACTATTAACATAAGAACGGTGTGCCAGAAAACATACACAGGATTGTTTGAATTACCGAGCATAAGTGTGACTACGTTTACATGCAGTCAGTATTCGGGTTAAGGTCAAATTTCTGAAATATTCGGCGTAAAGACCTTGCTAGTCGATGAGCTAGCTTATCCAAACAGCTAAACATTCATAAACAAACTCCACAGAGTCCAGTTTTGAAGTGAATGTGTCTATCTATATTGTGAAACTACAAGAAACATACAATATAATCAATATACAGTATGCACAGTACTACATCCACGTGAATTATCACAACACACAGACAAAATTGCCTATGCTAGCAATTAGCGATGACGATTAGCGGTTAGCATTTGAAGACATTTAATATTTTCAATTTGATGTTTTACTGTTTTTGAGTTTACTTACTTATAGGCATATCAATGTGATATAATCATGAGTGTTTAAAATAATACAGTGGAGTAATGATTTTGTGAACTTTATTTTATCCTCTCACCCTCAAAGCTATTGAAGATAGGAATGTGCATGATGTTATTTAGAGCCTTTTGGCATTGGAGTCTAAAAGTCTGGGGTTAGATCCTAATTGCATTTCTCCCCCAGTCAAGAAGGGGAACTGAATGTAAATGTCTGTTTACTAATAAGATTACACCTTTGTTCAACCTGGAATCAATATGTCTGTATGTAAACGTCTGCTTGCTAATAACATCACACATTTGGTAACTAGGAGTTGACATGTCTGCCCTTTGTTCAATCAAGAGCTGGGAGGAGGAGCCTTTTATCTTTTTTGTATAAATGAGTCGATGTTTTGTAAATTGTCACACTCTTGGGGTCATCACGTTGCATTCAGATGTGGTGTCCTAACGGTGTCTTTGGAAGCTTTTAAATAAATCCTTGCAAGGAACCTTGTTCATCAGATCTCGGATACAATGATTTTGAACACGCAAAGATTACACTTAATATAGTAATCAAATATTCCTTCACATTACACATATATGTCTTACGAATTACTCGCAGATGATGCTTGAACAAGAAAGAAGCACAAGTGAATGTTAGAGTGGAGTTGTCTGTTTATGTCAGTGAGATCGACGCTTCCTCTGACTTCTACTACTATTTTTTACACACACACACAAATAACAATGGCCACTAGGTGGTGCACCAACGCAACCTACAAACTCAAAATGGTGAACATAACACTTGGACAGAACAGAAGCCAAAGTTTCGTTCAAAGGAGGTACCCTGATCGCAGAGGGGTGCCTCAAGGATTATTATTATTTTTTTTTTTTTACGCGTGTTTACATGGCCTTTAAAAACCTGAATATTGCCAATATTCATTCTTTGAGTTTGATAGGGTTATTCACTACATGTAAACGAAGTCAGTGAAAACATATTGAAGCCCTGGTAAGTTTGTATTCGGGGCAAGTGGGGCAGTGCCTCACCCAGTTCCTACAAACGGCGACTTTTTTCTTTTTTTCTCACGAAGTAATGTGACATTAGCGTGTACAGTATAAATACAAGATTTAATTTTGAAGTGCTGTTTTTGGAGTTACTTATTCCACAGTCCAACTTATTTAGCGATATTTAGTTAGCAAAATATACACAACTGATCATCTCTTTTTAGAGGACCAACTTCTGTTTGTTTTTTTATGCTTCTGTTTTCATATATCTTGCAATCATGGTGATCTACTTGTTTATATTCAGGTCTATGTATTTTTGCTCTCAGATTTGACTTGGCCCTTTGTTCTTGTGGCGTTCCCATGCGTACTGAACCACCAACCAGTGACTTCCAATTAAAATATATGGTAGTGATAGAATCGCATCGACGTGTCTTTCTTATTACGGCATCCCGTCCGTGAACTCGCAAAAACTCCCCGAAGAGTCGTGCGTGCGTCTGATCCGTCTCCAGAGTTCATCTGAAGTCTTTCTCTGGGAAACATTTGCTCAAAATTGCCGACTAGCTTCCTTTTTACAGAATCTCAGCCTATCACGGCGAGACGAGCGTGTCAAGAGCGCCATCAGAGGAGGACCCCGGGAAATGTGATATTACTTGAGAGAGTGTAGACCGAGTTGGTTCTTGGGAAGCAAAGAAACCGAAGCAAAGAGATCAAACTTCAATATATATGCACAGCAGGCGTATGCATTTAGCTCTTACATGCATGAATGCATTCATAGTAGAAGTTAGACATATACATGCAGTACACCTGTGGGAAAGGAAACGGAGTAGTGGACAATACCAAAATATCAAACTGGAGCAAAGAAGGGAAATATTGATGATCCCAGGAACACAATTAAAAAAAATTCTATTGGAGGACATTGAGATTGTATCTATTAGTTTGTGTCTGTGGAGGAGCAGAGGATGTTTATTTCTTATCTTCTTTTTTAAAAAATCATTTAAAGCTTTATTTACTAATTACTAGATTGGAATTTACTTTCATGTATACTCGTTAGCAAGCTATCGGCTGATAGCAATATGTTAAACTGGGTGCCATGTGTGTTTTCACATGACTTCAATAGTCACGATTAATCGCAAATTCTATATCTGCTCTAAATGTACAATAAAACGTACAATAATTTTCCCCTAAGTTTTCATACTCTTGTTAACATAAAAGTGGAACGATGTTAAACCAATAGAAATATGGGTGCATCTTTTAGTCATTGATAAAGTAATTTCATAATAATTCATAAAATTTAGTTAAAATTAAAAATATCTACTTTATTGTAAAAAAACAAGTGTTTTTATACTCTTGTTAACATAAAAGTGGAAAAAATGTTAAACTAATAGAAATATGGCTACACCTTTTAGTCATTGATACAGTCATTTCATAATAATTAATACAATTTAGTTCAAATTAAAAAGGATGTACTGCACTGTAAAAAAAACGAGTGTGATATTGATTTGTGTTGAAGTTATTTTTCTGCCACTAGATGGCATAATTACATTTGTAAAACATTGGTGACAGTTCAGTGCATTTGTCTTCATAAATTAAGAGCTAACTTGTGAAATTCTGCACATTTTTAAAAATTGTAAAATACAACTTGACCCCAGTCTCAACAATCATATGCATTATTATTATATTTATTACTGCTAAATTTCGACGTGGACGTGTCTGCTGCATTGCAACTGGAATTCCCCTAGTACAGATTTTCCAAGTAAGGGACGGTCATAAATGGCGCGTAAAAAAAATTTGTGGCGTTAAAGGAGCTTTTAATTGACTCAAAATTAACACACACATTTTGACACACCCCTAGTTTATGAAAAAAGTGGAAAAAATATATATGTCACGTATGTAAAATCTAAAAAATTACAGATGACAATTCTTCAGCACACACAAAGCAATTAAGCACATCACATAAAAAAACTGCAACCCTGTACAGGTTTTGTGGTTTCCACACCCAAATATTGTATTATTAGTTTTTAAAAAAATTTTTTTTTTACTGAACCATAAAAACAGGGCGTGATTGTCAAGGAAGAAGCAGATCTCCACAAAGAGATGAAACGTGCTATATCGAATAAAGGCTGAGATGCTCTTGGCAAGTCCTCAGCAAAACTATTTCCTCATTCTGTGTGTTTATACATTTTAATTACTGGTTGCTTTTTGTTGTCTCCAGATATTTTTGTTTGACGGAGATCACTGTGGCAAACAAAGCATGCAATTGACTCGCGCTGCATGGCGGCCCATTGGCAAGACAAGCCAAAAGTAAAAAACAACTGTCTTGGACTAAATGTGAATTTTTGCAGCTGCCTTGAGGCAAATATACCATCAGCAGCAGCTTTCTCCTTTAATGTAATCTAATAAATACACTCAAGCCTCTTGTGATTTAAAAAGTAGACATTAGTACATTTTTAAGAATGACATAAGGTTGGGAATAAAAAACCTCAAGGTTGTTGTGGCTTCTGTCTTTTATTAAACTGTTGTACATTTCACAGTTGAGTCCTAGGTGAATTCTTCATTACGGTACATGATGTGCATCTTTACCCACAATGCAGCAGTTTATTTACTTTTCCTAGCAGGCCATAGATAATCGTGTTACGCGTATCAGAGTTGTCTAGGTGTGTGAAATTTCAACACCAGTGGAAATTACAATATGTAAGCCAGCTTGTTTCACAGTTTCTCGGCGCATTATTAGATTCATCGCTTCCCAGGGCAATATTTGAATCTTGCTTAAATCTCAGCACACACACACACACACAAAGATGTTATCCAAAAGAGCCTAAAATCAACATCAATTCTTTGGCAAAGTGAGGATAATACAAGAATGGAGGAGGGTGCATGAGAGATTACAGATTGTGTGAGCAGATAATGTTATTAGATGGTGGATAACAAAGTTTTTTTTTTGCATAAATGCTCTGCCCGGGGGCGAACGAGAATGTGATCATGACAGCTGCTGCGTTCTCCTCACTAGCCACCTCTGCTTCTTTGTTATCTGATTAACTTCCATTTCTTGTCACTCCTCACCTGCCCACCAGCTGTCACTGCTGAGCACGCCACACTCACCAAATGTTTGATCAAATCACATCTGCTCTTGTCAGCACTTCTTTTTTTTTTTTAACCCGGACACATAATAATGCTGAATGTTTTTTTTTTTGCTATGTCATGGAATGGACCGTCAAATGATGAGTTTGATGCCATTATGTGAATTAAGCTTTTGTGATGTGAAGTTGTATTTAGCTGTTATGCCACACACAAATATCAACAGACGTGAAATCGGCCATTTTAAACATTTTTAAATCAATTTCACAATGAGGTCTTAGAAACCTAGTTTGTTTCTTTACTTTAATTCTAAGTACTTTTAAAGTCGACTGAAAATGACATCACAAGGCCAATCGCAGCTCACCTGTTTCTGGGTTTGGTCATGTGACTTTTGCAAACTGAGGTGATTGGTCAGGACCTGAGTCCTGAGCACCCCGTGATGTCATGTCTTTCTTCCTATTCTTGTTTTTCTTTTTTAGTTCAATTAATATTTTAAACTTCTTTATGTTTATATGTTCAATAAAACCATAAACCAAAAAAACAAAAAAATGAGTGATATAAATAAACTTGCCTTCTCTTGCCTTAAGCACGGGTGTTCAATATTTATATTATATAATATAATAATTCAATATAACCAATATGATATACCCATATAAATTATAATCATTTAAATAATAAAATATAAAAATATGAATAAAATATACATTTTATTTTATATGAAAACAAATAATTTCACATACATATACAATTAATTTTGTGTGTGTGTCATTTTAACAAAAAAAACTAATTAGCATTCAATGTGAACTAATCTTTACCTTCATCATTTTTAAAATAAAACATTCAAATGTGGCCCATTTAAATAAATAAAAAAGTAGGCGTAACATCCCAAAGCATATTGGTATTGGGGAAAACATTTTGGGGAATTTTAAAGCAGACACATGACGGAAAATTGACTTTTTAGATGCTTGCATACAAATAGTAGTTGGGTCTCGGGAGTGCCTGCCCACACATCAAGTGTGAAATTAAACAAGTAAGTAAATCCTTTATTATCTGCCTGTTTCTGAAAATGTGTCTGCGAGCAAGGCTTTCCTCATTTTGAGATTTTTTTGGGGTCACACTTCTGCAAGTTGACATAATAACTACACCGAGTTTGTCAGTCTTCCTCCCCAGCAAAAATCCATTACTATCAAGCCGTGTGGGTTCTAAAAACATAAACATGTACTCACACAATAAATATCACAACACAATCTCAGTAATAGTTTATTAAAAATGCCGCCTCCACAAAACAAAATATCCTCTTAATATATGAAGACAAATGCACTGAGAACTGTCACCAATGTCTTACAAATGTAATTATGTCATCTAGTGGCAGAAAAATAACTTCAACACAAATCAATAACACACTCGTTTTTTTACAGTACAGTACATCCTTTTTAATTTTAACTAAATGATATTAATTATTATGAAATTACTGCATCAATGACTAAAATATGTAGCCATATTTCTATTAGTTTAACATTTTTTTCCACTTTTATGTTAACAAGAGTGTGAAAACACTTGTTTTTTTTTACAATAAAGTACATCTTTTTAATTTTAACTAAATCTTATGAATTATTATGAAATTACTTTATCAATGGCTAAAAGATGCACCCACATTTCTATTAGTTTAAACACAGCACAGGGACTGATTTACAACATGTAGTCAGCATCCACACTATTATTTTTTAGTATATACTTTTTTTTTTTTAACAACATGACATTCTACTGTAGAAGTTTTCTTTGAAAAATAGATAACACATCATTTGGGTTGAATCACATTGAACGTATTGCATAGACAGATTTATGATGTCAAGAGCGCTGCCGAAACACTTATCTGCAACCGCACTGATTCGTATAACCACAACAGGCCGTAATGTTTTCTACGCTCCATTTGCTAAACCTGTCTCTCCTTGTAGCACCAATTTAGACTGGTTGAAGTACGTTTAATCAAACCGGCTGAGGGAGAGCGTTACACTGCAGCGACCACTTTATTCTAATTTTGTGTGTGCAGTGCCCTTGAGAGGGAGGAAGATTTGGGCGAGGAGAACGAAGCAGCTTCGGGGAATGCTCCACTTTGGGGGGGCGAGGAATGGAAATGATTGCCTCTGTTTATCAAAACAATGTGCGTCGTCCAGGGATGGAAGTCTATTTTTTGACACATTTGGTGAAAGAGGAACAACAAGCAGATGAAATCTCTCAAACCTCAGAAAAATAATATATATCCTTGATTGTCCATTTGGCTGAACATGTGCAAAACTAATCAACATTACTTATGAAGAAAGTTGATTAAAGTCTTCTTGGTCACAGGTTTGTGGCTTTGTTCTGACCCGTCGCCACGCTCGGGCTCCTCTCCCAGCCTTGTCGAATGCGGGTGAGAGTTCGGTCCACGCATGGCAGCAAGATCAATATTTTGAGCACCAGCACCACGGAGGGTACAATCAGACACAGCATGTAGCCTGGAGGGGTGTACCACTTGTACGTTGCAGGGCGCAGGAATTTATTCCAGCCGTAAATGTAACCGTGCGCCGTGCATATCAACAGGGTCAGGTGGCCTAGTTTGGACTGGAAAACAACAAAAAAAGGCATTTTGTAATTACATGTAAACAAGAAAATATTTTTTTACTAATCTGTTTACATAGAGACATTTTTGTTTATTAACTAATTTGTTACCGAAAACGTATAAAAACGTTTTCTATTTTATTCTTATTACCATGGTCCCAAAAACGTATTTATATGTTTTTTAAAATGCTAGAGCATACAGAAGGTTTTGATGCAGCTTCTGACCTGAATAGGTCACTTAAAGCAATGGTAGTTATTACAAAAAACGGCCAGCAGGTGGCAGCAGAGTATAAGAGATCAACCAGGGCTATGTTGCAACAAGCTCTTTTCCCCAGTGTTTTAAACAGATTTGATGAATATTGATGAAACTTAGCTGGATTCTAATGCTAATTGCTGTAGAAGAGAAAGAGATACAAATAACCTTTTTTCTCCTGATGAAAGAAGATACTCTAATCTTTCTTTTGGTAGGTTCCATGTTTTTATAGCAATAGAACAAAATATACTGTCAGTCTTGCAAAGTCAGTCAAAATCCAGTAAAACAGCCGGGAGCGAAGAGGTTTGCTTCAGTGACAATGGATGGGAGTGAATGAGTTAAAAACTAGGGCTTTTCGTCGATTAACATTTTTAATCGTAATTAATCACTTGACTTCCATAGTTAACTCACGATTACTCGCAAATCAATCCAATATTTTATATTTATTCTACAAGTGTCATAAAATATTTTTTTTCCAAATTTAGTCTTGTTCAGTGTCCCCCCCTCCCCCTTCCCCCAACAAATGGCCCTCACAATGATACCAGAGAGTACATTGTTCACATTATTATTATTATTATTTACTATTTTTAAGTACAATAATAATAATAATAATAATATTAAAATAATAATTATTATTATTAATATAATAATAATAATAATTATTATTACTATACGCTTTTTTGGCATGTTTTTAGCTTGTTTTATGGACAATAGTCAAGAGCTCTAAACAAACTGGATGTCAACATTTAAGGCTCCACTGAGTAATTACAGCTTGCAGCCCAAAAGCGCAGAAGTTACCCAGTTTTACTCGAGAGGAAAAACACATGCATACATTTGTACAAATAGCATACTGTATTACACGGTGCAAATGTGGCTCATCAGATGTGTTTTTGTCGATGGATAAAACTACTCCCCTGCCGACTTCATGAATAGAAATTGTCACATTAAGTTTTATAGTGAAACCATTCTCTTAAGCTTTCCTTTTTCCACAGCTGTTACAGAATAATTGTTTTTGGGGCCCTAGCGTTCTCCTGTTGTTTGGTTATTGTTAATCACTTAGTAGAGAGCATCTTGAACACACACAGAAGCATACTTGATTGTAGTACAGTTGCATCCTCAGATGATCATAATCAAGGATTTGTATTTTTAATCACAACTGAGAGCTGTAAAGGCTTTTGCTTCGTGAATTTTAAAATCCGAGGCATCCCCTTGTTGACAAGCGTGATCATGACGATAATCTATGCAAATCGATCTCAGTTGTGTCGTCTCTTTCTCCCCTACTCAAAGGATCAATTATCTTGACCTCCATCGCCGAATATCTTTTCCCATCAGTCCATCTGTGCACACGACCTTTTCGCACACACACATACACGCACATGCCCGTGAGCTGTATTATAGCAAATCTGCTCACGTGGGATTATACCTGCTATCATAATTCAGTTTAATGAATAATTTAACATTTAAAATGCTGAGCTAAAAGCAACCGGTCATCCGTTGTGTGCGTTGCGTTAGGGAGTTACTTAACTAGTCACCTGGGAAGAAAGTGCCCGTGACACATTGCTTTTACAGCACTTTAATAACTCAGATAAAAACTTGGAAATAATTACGTTTTATCAGAAAGGACCTAAAAAGAGATTTTACTGATAGGAAGTACATCATGAGAACAATGGTTTAAAAAAAAAAAAAAAAACTTTTTTATTTTCAGTACACCTGCATTGTCTTTTATGCTGCAAAAAAAAAAAAGACAAGACAATCTTTGCCATCTGCGTGTCTTGCTGATGCATGTCTCCACCCGAGATTAGATGCCTCATGAAGTAATCGCCAATTATGACAATACTCTTATACTATACTACAAACATATTTTATGTTTCAGACATTTTATCCTGATGACCTTTGTAATTTCATGTTCAGGTGATTTGAAAGAAACTTTTAAATTAAACACTTCTACTACTACTACTACTACTACTACTACTACTAATAATAATAATAATAATAATTATAATAATAATAATAAATATAGGGTCTAGAAAAAAAGAAAAAAATAAAAAAAATAGAGACATTTTTGTTTATTAACTAATTTGTTACCGAAAACGTATAAAAACGTTTTCTATTTTATTCTTATTACCATGGTCCCAAAAACGTATTTATATGTTTTTTAAAATGCTAGAGCATACAGAAGGTTTTGATGCAGCTTCTGACCTGAATAGGTCACTTAAAGCAATGGTAGTTATTACAAAAAACGGCCAGCAGGTGGCAGCAGAGTATAAGAGATCAACCAGGGCTATGTTGCAACAAGCTCTTTTCCCCAGTGTTTTAAACAGATTTGATGAATATTGATGAAACTTAGCTTAAAAAAATTATATATATAAATATATAAGATAAGAAAATATATTAAAAAAAAAATGGCCCATACTCAGGCCATTATGAACAACAATAACTTCAGTTATGCTAACAAATATGGTAACAGAGGGACAGGTCCAAATGCTAAATTAAGCTATAGGTAAAATTTTAGAAAGCAGGGTGCATTCAATGAAATGTACATTGAAACCAAATATTTGATCACCGTGTTGACTCACATGCTTGAAGCCCATGTTGTACGTTAACCAATGAGCAAATTAGTGTGTCTTCAAAACAATTTCACCACATGTTGACCAAGCAAAAGTTCCCACTATTTCTGTTATAATGAGGAATCTGGTGTACTTTTATGATTCCCATGCCTGAAACCCATAATGTGTTTTTATATAGTGACTAAATTACCAATCAGTAAGCCTGTAAGTCTTCAAAACTGCTTCACCACATGTAGACCAAGCTAAACGTTCCCACTGTTTCTGTTTTAACTAGTTGCCTTTATTTTGCACTTATATTATATTTTTTAAATGAACAGGCAGTGGCTGGTAATGTAAAATGTTCCTATTGTCATTGTCACGTAAGAAACATGTAAATATCAGTTTAGGTGAACGGTATGGGATTTTTTAATAGGTTTTAGGTGAACTAATGAATACACACTCACACGCACGCACACACGCACATGCACATAACATACTCACTCACATACAAAATAAAAATTCATTTAAAAAATAAAAATAAATTAATTAATTTTAAAAAAATTATGATGACATGTCAAATCAGTAAAATTACCGAATTAACAATACTGAGCTCTAAAGGAAAAAATATATATATATTTTTAAATTTAAAAAAGAAACATGTAAATATCAGTTTGGGTGAACGGTATGGAATTTTTTAATAGGTTTTAGGGGAACTAATGAATACAGACTCACACGCACGCACACAAGCACATGCACATACAGTACATATTGTCACCCACATACAAAATAAAAAATAATTAAAAAAATAAAAAATAAATTGATTTTGAAAAATGATGATGACATGTCAAAAAATTTAATAAAATTACTGAATTAACAATACTGAGCTCTAAAGGAAAAAAAAAAATATTTTTTTAAATCTAAAAAAGAAACATGTAAATATCAGTTTGGGCGAACGGTATGGGATTTTTTAATAGGTTTTAGGGGAACTAATGAATACAGACTCACACGCACGCACACAAGCACATGCACATACACATACTCACCCACATACAAAATAAAAATTAATTAAAAAAATAAAAAATTAATTAATTAATTTTGAAAAATGATGATGACATGTCAAATCGGTAAAATTACCGAATGAACAATACTGAGCTCTCTAGGGAAAACAATAAAAAATTAAGAAATTAAAAAAAGAAACATGTAAATATCTCTGCATTTTGTTAGGAAAAAACAACAATGTGAGGCTACATTTCTGTATTTTCTCAGTCAAATGCCCATGGTACAAAAAACTCAAAACTAAATAAATAAAATAAAACGCTCACTCGAGCCCATCCCTCTATTACCATAAAAGATGCGCAAGTCCTGCAAGCTCTGACCTGAATGAAGCTGAACTCCCTCCAGCTGAGCGAGCCTCCCACAGAGGGCAGCGACGTCAGGCCGAGTAGGACATAAAGGAAGAAACCCAGAATGCCCAGGATGTAGAACGAGTCCGTTCCCCACGCTTCTGTATAATTAAAGTCAAATGGGGTGGTCTTGTTGTTCTTCATCTAAAGGGAGCGAGCGATGGAGAAGAGCTTTAATGTCGACAAAGAGATTTCTTATAGCGTAAATGTACAGATCAACGTGTACATCGTTGCTAAAAGCACTGTACTGTACCTCGTCCACCACACGGGAGATGAGTTTATGTCTGACCGAGTAGCGGATAGGAATAATGAATGTGCAGATGGCGTGGAGAAAAGCAAAGCCCAAAGCAACCAGGCCCATTTGCTTCCTACACAGCATCCAGCGGTCCAGCCAGTTAGGGAATCGCCTGCATAATAAGAGACACACATGCAACTTTAAGTCATGCACATTTGACTCGTGTGGAAAGTAGCTTCTTACAAATTGTGAAGATACCCTACTTGTATTTGGTTCCTCTGTAGAGCTGAAAGAAAGCGGCTAAAACACCGGGAAGGTAACACAGCGACAACATGACAAGCGACACGATGGGAAACACCTGCAAGGAAACAATGAACACGTGTTACAAAATGTTCGTTCACAGTGACCTTCCTGTGAGTATGTGAATGGAAAATATGTAACCTCTTATATAAGGATATGTTGTTGTCCTGAACTGTTGTACGAGTCCAGGTGCCCAACAATCTGGGCACAAGGGCGGAATCAACCTGGGAACTCTTAAGTTGAATGCCTTGTTTATACTACAGTCCTCCCTGCTTCGGAAACATGTTAAAAAAATAAAAGACGGAGCGGCACACGGTTTGGGTAGAGTCAGCTGAGGGAAGCGTACGTTCGCCCAGCCGTTAAGCAGCTCGTTATACCCGGACCGTCGGCTCTCCGGTCTAGTGTCAAGGTAAGCGCTGATGATGATTATATTATGCTGCTTAGCGTTGAAGTGTGTTGATCGCTGTTTTGCGGGGAATAAAGGGCACAATTATTCTAGCACAGTATATCAGTCTCTGTGTATTCATTGTTGCCGCCGATCACTCACGATCCTGCATAAAAATATAAAAGTGAAGTAGTGTTTTCCACAAAACAGTATGCCATTGTTTTCTCCGGGCATTGAATTAATTGCAACTGGACTGTTCTGGTTGTGTTCCACATACAATGCTCTTCTTTCTCTTATTCCTAAGAGATTGGAGCATTTTATCTCTAACAGATACTGCCAACTGCCACTCCCACTTTTGGCCTTCAGGTGCCTTCCTAACCATCATTACAACTGAATGGAATTAAAACGATTGTGATTCCAATCAAACGATTGTCGACGTGAACTCAACTCCGTAGACTTAAAGAGTTGATAAAAATAAAATAAAAATAATAAATGAATAAAATAAAATAAAATAAAATAAAATAAAATAAAATAAAATAAAATAAAATAAAATAAAATAAAATAAAATGAAGACGACAGATTAGTGCAGGCTGGCAGATTTGCGAGAGGACTGCGCCGCTGTGGGAGTGGTCACAGCCGACTTCAATCTTGGCCAATCAAAGCATCTCCTTTCACTCTCTTCAAATATGACATGCTAGTTGCGCACTAGAGTGTTGACATAGCAAATGCATTTCTGTGCTGTGAAATGGGCCCTTGGAGGCCTTCCGCCGCTCCCATTGTTCATGTGCCACGCATAGATGTGCCACAATGGGATAATTTAAACATATAATATAGTGATTCCAGCTGTTTACATATTTATGTATGAAACACATTTGAAATCTACTTCACACGTCTGCAGAGCTCAGAATCTGTCTGCCTGTGCCCCAAATTGACCAAAATCCCATTAGACTAGCTGTTCCAGTATTTAGACGTGGTCTGGGGATCTTTACTTAATGTTGTTTTAAAGTGCTGTATAAATAAAGTTGAGTTGCGTCACCTTGTTGGCCAGGGACACCATGATTCTGTAGGAGATGTCCTTCCCCTGCTCTACGTAGGCATAGATGACGTCTCTGATGAGCAGATAGAAATAGAAGAAGGCGGCGAGGCCAACAGCAATTTGGAGAGGCAGCCTCCACTCGGGGAAAAGCCGCAGGGGGAAGTCCTCCAGCTCTTGAGCCGCTGACAGAGACCCCCTGTCCAAAACTGTTAGGCCCATCTTGGTGGCAACTTCCGCTACAGACTGCTTTGCCTCAGCACTGTTGCCACACAGGTAGACCTGGATGGAGATTTGATGTCATATTAAGAAAAATTGACATAATAGCTTGTTATGTTGCTGCAATGAAAAGAACATCTTAAACTGTTTCAAGAGTTCTTCAAATGAATGAATAAAAATGCTCAGTTCTGACTTTTTTGTAACATTGATTTTTAATCCCGCGCTGAATAGTTATTTTTAAAAAACATTTATTTGTTTAAGATTTCTTATGAAGGGTATGTTCGACTGACGTACTGTATTTGTGTGTTTGCGTTTGAATACATTTAGAAAACATCTGCCTATCAAAGTAATAGCTTTTTGTGTCCCTAGTAGTACTATTAATTTAAAAAAAAAATGACATTAGGATATATTTATTGACCCAGGCGAAAGATTTTTAGGTATATCAAACATTTTCAAAATATAAAAACATTCAAAATGGTGACTACCTTTAATGCATGCATGGATGAAAAATGTACCTGCCAGCAGCGTCTTGTCTTAATCTTAAACATTTCTTGACAATAATATCCTATATGTGACCTCACTAGTGTAAACCAAAATCCCATTAGACTAGCTGTGCCATTATTTAGATGTGGTCTGAGCAGGCCTGATATTTATTCTATTTTGTTAATTAATAATAAATTATTATTATTCATTTGTTAATTAATATTACATTTTTGGAATATGAGTTATGAAGCAAAATCCACCCGTTTTTGGCCATTTTAGGGGGCGGCCATTTTGCTGACATCAAAGTTGCTCAGTGCTCAGGCAACAACCAATCACAGCTCACAGTTTTCTGAAGCTGAGCTGTGATTGGTTGTTACCTGAGACCTGAGCAACTGTGATGTCATCTTCAGTCGACAGCAAGTGGCAAAATGGCCGCCCCCTGAGATGGATAAAAACGGCTGGATTTAGCTGTTTAACTCATATTCCATAAATGTAATATTGATCAGAATGTCATCTTTAGACTAGTGAGGTCACATACAACATATTATTGTCAATACATTTTTTGGGTGGGGGGGGGGGGTCAACTTCTCTTTTAAAACAGTCCCTGCAAAGCCAGTCGAAATAGATCTGTTTTAATATTTCTGTTTACCTGCCTGTTGTTCTGCGCTGTTGCTGATAATTAAAAGATTTCACTTAGATGAGTCGCAAGCTGCTGTCTGCACACGACACCGCGATGCACTCAAGGTGTCAAAGCTTGTGTGCAAAAAAATAAATAATTTTGTTGTTTGTGTATTTTGAAGCTGGAGTGGAGTGGAGTGGAACTCTTGCAGGATTAAGCATGTTCATTCGCTGATCCCATATCTACATCTCGCCATGCTGGAGTTTATTATCAAACTTGCTACTCTGAGATAAGGCGATTAAATATGTGTGTGTGGGGTGGGGAGGAGGAGACGACGAGGAAAGTTTGACAGGCGAGTCAACTGAGCAGTTTTCCCCCAGGTGTGTGTAAGTGGACCGGGCAGCCAGCCATGTCTCCTTACATTACTGCAGCATAACAGCAGGGGACAGCCGACAGACTAAATCGCCAACGGAATGTAAATGTCACACAACCACCAAAAAAAGGGAAACTATACAGTCCAACTGTTATTACGCATTCTTGACATCATATATATATGTGTATAATACAAATGTTCATAATAATCAATTCTCTGTTGGTAATGTGGAATTGATTATTAATGAAGCCTGTTTTATAGCATTTGAGACAAATTAGCGTGCAGGACTTGCTTCCTACCAGCAGAGGCACTGTTGAATCAGTCTCAATTACAGGTAGTTGGCTATATACAGCAGTGTTTCCCAACTACGAGTGTGTCGTGAGAGTTCATCAAGTGTGCCATTGGAAATAAGAATAAGAAGAAGAATAAAAATAAATAATAATAATAATAATAATAATCTGGCCTGTTTTTCAAACTGTATAAGTAAATTCAGACGAGATGGTGTTTATTTTAATACTGTATATACTTTTGTTTGGTGGACGGTGTGCTCTGATATTATTGTGATGTAAAACATGTACCTTGGAAATGCTGATTAAAAAAAAAAAAAAACAGGCATTGGAATGGGAATAAAAGTGAATCGACTTGTCCATAACAACAACAACAACAACAACAAAATTCTAATTAAAAACAATCCAGTATAAGAGATCCAATTGCCATCTTTCCCACCGACACTCACAAATTGAATTGTTGACCAATTTAAAAAAAAAAAACGTTTCAATTGGTAACACACGATTGAATTAAGTTAATCCAAAGTGACTATATTAAGTTTAATTAATTATTAGTTCATTGATCTTAATATATTCACTTGAATTAAGTTAATCCAAAATTCATCCAAAGTGACTATATTAAGTTAAACTTAAAAGTGCATTGAGCTGTTAAAAAAGGTCATATTAAAGCATTTTTCTACATCATGCATGCTCCACCAATGCCCAGATGAGTACGAAGAGCCCTGATTGTTTTACTTTGACTGCATCTATCAGCTTTCATCTTCAATTTATAGTAGAGCGTGCGGACTTAATTCAATCATATGTTACCAATTGAAGCATTTTTTTTAAAGTTGGTCAACAATTCAATTTGTAATCTTAAAAGGGTTCAACAATTCTCTTTTTAGAGTGCAGTAACAGATGATAACACTAATGTTTTTACTGCTCTGATATAAAGCAAAAATAAGAAGTGGTATTATCAGATGTGGCCAAGTGACAAGGATTACCAACAGCACAGGTTATATGTATACTGTATGCAGAGAATAAAAGGAATGAGTGGAAAATGTGTCAGAGTTCATGGCAATAGAAATTCTTATTCCTCTATTATACTGTCTATAGAGTTTGTATTTCAGACATTGAAAAGGCCATTGAAGTGCTACCATTTTTGATGAAAACTTTTCAAATCAAACCTGACATGACTCAAGTGAAGTGTGCCAATATCGCATGAGACTCCCGCATATCTCCATCCTTACGTGTTTGGCTGCTTCTTTATTGTTGTGTGCTTTTTGTGATGGAAAAGTGTGATCATAACGAGAGAAGCGGAAATTCGGATCTACTGCGACAGACGTTTCTGTCCCGGCCGCTCGATCAACAACGGAAAGTCAACTGCATTTAGTTTTTATGTGAGGAGACTCACCTATCGGACACTTATTGCATATATAACAAAAACAACGATTTGTGTAAAGACGAGTGCACGTTTCATTGTTGTTTGACAGTCAAGAATGTAAAAAAAAAAATGATGATGATGTACTTATAAAGTATACAGAAGTCTGATTTTATTTTACTTTTTACTAAATGTTTTCACCTCACTTTTCCAAGTAGGGCTGTGCAATTAATCAAAATTTAATTTATTACTGGAAGTGTTCGGTTTAGGTGAACGGTATGGGATTTTTTTAATAGGTTTTAGGTGAACTAATGAATAAACACACACTCGCATGCACATGCACTTACACACGCACACACACATAATCACCCACATCCCCCCCCCAAAAAAAGAGGAGAGCAATGATGGTGACATGTCAAATCGGTAAAATTACTGAATGAACAATACTGAGCTCTCCTGAGAAAAGAAAAAAATAATAATAATTTCAATTATTACACTCCATAATTACAAAATCAGTGCAATCGTAAAAAAAAAAGGATTGATTCTAATTTTGAGTTGTTAAAATTTATATATTTGCACCTTTTTAAAAATTTTAAAATAACTAATTTTTATAAATGTTTGCTTCATCCAAAAGGAACTTGCATGATTATAGTGTTTCAAAGAATTTTATTTGTCTTGATATTTTTTTATGTTTGATTATTTTATAATGATCGTCCTGATCGTGATTTCAATTATTACCAAAAATAATCGTGATTAATGTTTTCTTATTTCCAAGTGTGTGCTAGTCAAGCATGTTAAAAATATCACTTAAGTTAAAAAATTCCCTCTACAGTCAATAAAGTTTTTACTTTCCCATTCAAAAGTTCAATTGTAAATGATATTCCACCACTAACTCTTCTTCCATGTGTTGGAGGGACACTGCTGTTCACCTTTTTTTGAAAGAAAATGGAGCACTGCAGTGGTAACAGCATGTGAAAGGATATTTGTGGATGTGTGTGTGCGTGTGTGTTTGTGTGCGTGCATGCGGCTTGTTTGTGTTGCCGAGGATTTGAGGCAGATTCAGGTTTGGTCTCCAGAGGTTCGCACATGTTTGTGTTTCCCTTTGTAGCTGCGAAGCGGAAGCTGCAATAAACACTGTTCTTTCAACTTTCTAACATCATAAAGTGTGTTAGCTTGTGTGTTTTTACAAGTACTGCCCTCGTTTTCTCTCTCGCATTGATACGGAAACGGGGAAAAATCAATAACGTGCAGCAGTGTAGACGGAATCAATACGGCACGGCGTTTTCTTCCTATTGGTGAGTACTATGGAAGAATTTTGGGCTTCATGAAAACAGATTGAACTGGAACAGGCCAGCAATTTCTTATTATGCTCTAATACGTTTCAAGGGCTTGCTGCTAATGAACTGAATAGAATTGACCTTGCGCTCCATCCCCTTTACAATACCGTCTGCGCCAGCCACTGTGTTCCAGCATGGTTTTCTTCCATTCAGCTCATACCTTTTAAGCCCCCGCCTACCCCCGCTCACCTGTTTTCCTGTCAGAAGACCATTCTGCAGAGCCCAGGCAGACAGCGTGTTAAGGCCTTTCACCACAGTTGCTCCAGGGACCAGTCTGGAGAAAACACAGCAAAGACTTTAGCTGACATTTTTCAACACCCCTCTCAAAAAGAGAGATGGGGGTGGGGGGTGGTAACTAGAGGGGTCTGAATGTCACAAATCAATGTCTCCACTTGGACTAAATCGAAACTCAGCAGGCTGTCCCAGCCAAGGAAGTGGTTTTGTTTCTTTAGGATTCAGTGGGTGTCTTTTGATGTCTCACATTCTGGACACTTCCGCCCTGAAATGTTTTTTGTTTGTTTGTTTTCAAAGATGAAACTTTTTAAACATTTGACCAAAAATATTCAACACATAAAAAAAAGGATAGAATATAGTCAGAGATGAAAGACTATGACAAAGGAGGATGAGCACCACACTGGAGGGAAAAAAAATCTCAATATTATGAGGGAAAAATAAAATGTTTTTAAGAGAAAATATCAATGTCAACACTTTATGAAACTATATGCACAGAAATAACCTTTTTTGTTAGCTTTGGCTCCATTAAAGCAAACATTGTTAGCTTCTTGAATATAGTCTACCACCAGTAGTTAGAACAATTTTTTTTATCCATAACAGGTGGTATACATAGAGCAGGGATGGGCAAATTAATTGACGAAGGGGTCACAAATTTTTTTTGAGGCCACATAAGATCACACACTTCCAACCCAGATGCATGACAAAAATGCCGTTTGAAATATGGAGAAAATATGTGCCGGCTGGTGAATAGCGAAAATCCACGTTATAATTGATGCTCATTGAAATAAATTGAGAAAACTGGGGAAAAATATTTTTTTCTTAACCCAAACAAATCTTTAAAAAAAAATTCAGATAAACCTCCAATATGTGTTTCCAATCAAAAACGGGGTTTGGCTCCTCCGCAAAAATAAATCAATAAATAAATAATAATGAAAAAATATATATATTTATAGAATATAGAATATAGAATATATTTATATATATATAGAATATAGAATTCACATTATAATAATTGTAATTAGAATGTGCAATTTTTTTTTTAAGAGACAAAGTCCAACTCTTTCAATCTGTACTTAAAAATGATTACAGTTCTGGACACTCACTACTACAAAACAATGAAAAATCATCGTTGATTTTGTTATATATGCCAGACAAAAACTGTAAAATTCAACATATTCAGGTAAGACTCACACAAGTCTGTTACCTTTGCAAGTAGGCAGCGTTGGCTTCTTTGTAAATGCCTTTCTTCAAATTATTACTGAGATCCACCAGCACCTGTGAAAGAAAAGAAAAAAAACTTCCCATTTACATGTTACCTAACCTTGCGACTGTCATTCTAAGACGTAAACAGGTTTATTTACAGTATATCATTTAATTAGCATCCTTCATGGATATAGAGTTGGCAGCTACGGGCTTGCTTTAAACATGAGATAAAGACTAAAAGCTTGTAGATGAACGTAGCTAGCTTGAATGTCAAATATAATACTTAGCCTTTAGTGATATCAGATTGTACATCATTTTTACGGAAGTATTCTGAATGAAGATGATAATCCTGAATAAATAAAAAAATTGACATTCTCACAGTTGCATTTTGAGCAGGTTACTGTGATTTTTTTTAAATTATATATATTTACTATACAAAAAAAAAGTGTGATATACTTAGCACACATTTATTTGAATTTAATGGCCCATTGTAAAAAAAAAATCATTTTTTAGTGGCATATAAAAAACATGTCACTAATTAATGTAACCATGATATTGCTAACTCGTATCAGTATGACTATATACACCTTAATAACATATTGTTAAATGAATATCTATGTTAAAGATGTAAAGTAATGTCTGTGAGACGTTTTGATTGAAGGTGTTGTATTTTCCGTGTTTTTCGATACAAATCTTGAGTTTAAAGGAACTCTGATTGGCCATAATTGAAGTCAGCTGTGCGCACCTCCATATAGTATATATGTATGCGTAGTTTTATACATAGTTTACATCATGTTGGTTGCATCCTGAAAAGAGTAAATAAGATGAAAATCATTTATATTGTTTATGTAAAATATTCCGTGCAGCTGCTAGGTCAATATGATCCAAATTAGGTGCGTGCGGCATCATTACAAAATTCACCTTTCCTTCCAAATAAGGTGCCAGCGTCTCCATGAATGTGTAATGTTCTCTGTGAACACAAATGAAGATGAGTCGAGCCGCCTTGGCCGCCGCCTCATGGCTCATCACCTGCGTGGCGCAAACATCCACCCTGGTAAATCACCATTTACTTGCACCAGCATCCGTTCGAGCCGAATGGCGTGTTTTTTTTTCACCTGAGCTCCTTGAGGCAAAGGGCCGCAGCTGTGGGGTCTGCGGCTGCCGTACACCACCCCGCAGCCGGTCTGGAGCAGGCGCAGGCCCAGGGAGCGTCCCAAATCTCCCGTGCCAAAGATGCACAGCGGCGGATGATCCTCCGGGGCGGCCATTGCTGCTCCCCGTCCTCCAATTGGATGCAGGGTTACGCTCTCCAGTTTGACTTCTTCTACTATCCCGCTTGTAACGGTCATGTTGACACACTCTTTGGAAGGTCAGTGTTCCCTCCTGCTTTATACTGTAGCTCTGCAACATGTGTCGTTTATTATGGTTTGGTGATAAAGGTTGGGGTGAGGTTGTTTATTACACCACTAATCAACATCTTCCATCACGTGTGTTGGAGTGTGTAAGAGCAAGTATTGTGTCACTTGATGCGACCTATCACTCCCACTCTACAATCCATGTGTATAAGCTTATTTTAATTGATTCCTGTATGACAAGACAGGGATGGTTTTATTTCACCGGACTTTGGACAACATCATAGAGTTCAGATTTATGCACTCAACTGTCCATCGTCACGATCTAATGAGATTCAAAACAAGAGGTCTATTAAGATAAGAGAACTGTTTGTCATCTGCGAACCAGAGTAGGCTAACGCTAACGGCTTTCTGCAACGTGACAAAAAAGAAGTTAGCCCACTATTGTCTTCAGTGACTCAAGTGTTTATTATGAATCACGTCCTGTTGACATGTCATATTTCATGTCTTCTCAAACTGCATCGCACGCACGCACACAAAAATTCAATATGATTTCACAGAATTTTTTTGTAGCTCACTTTAAATTAAAAAGTTATTTTTTAATACAGTCTGTACTATGTTTACATTCAGTTTAAAATAAATAACATAGTAGAGCACATTTGTAAAAATATGTATTGTATTTTAAATGATGTACAGTTTGATGACGTCAGATGTCGACGAACTTCCCCGTGCTTGCTGAACTAAACAGATTCTTTTGCTTTTGTTTTTCTACTCACCACAACACCCTACATTTAGTTTCTACTTTACTATTGCTATTTTAAATTTTGTGAGCAGAGAAGCGTTGAATTTGAGTGTCTCTCTCTCTCTCTCTCTCTCTCTCTCTCTCTCTCTCTCTCTCTCTCTCTCTCTCTCTCTCTCTCTCTCTCTCTCTCTCTCTCTCTCTCTCTCTCTCTCTCTCTCTCTCTCTCTCTCTCTCTCTCTCTCTCTCTCTCTCTCTCTCTCTCTCTCTCTCTCTCTCTCTCTCTCTCATATATATATATGATATGGACATAACAGTGACTTTCACATTTAAAAATGAAAAAATTAAACACACAGGAAGATGACGATCCAACTGTGTGTTTAATTATACTCTACTGAGATCCTGTCTTTATTAATTGGGTTGTGGTGATTTTGTGTTTTTTTTTGTATTTCAACCTTTTCACGTAGGTGGATGCAGTAAAGAATTATACAGATATGATACACTACAGTTGTATCCAATCAAATGTGAGCATTATTAGATTTGTAAAGAAAGCCTTTTTCGATAAAAATCTTGAGTTTGATTTCATTACATTGTGAAGGTCTACGTATTATTGCGAATGTGAGCCTATTTGGGCCCTTGTTTTTTATATTGTCACATGTGCTTTATGTGAATATAACTCAGGCTGAAATCAATTTTCCTATTTGGCAAAAAGGAATTCTTCTGCTTTCCAGGAGGGCCGCCTTCTTCTATTCCCTCTCGCTTCCACTCTCGACACTGTGACATGCTGGAGATCTGGGCCCGCATGATTCATTATCATTTCAAAAGCCGCTCTTCCAGCCAAACGACTGGGAAAAGAATTTGTGCAAATTTAGTACTTGTGTCCCCACGGCGAGCGCATTTGCAAAGTTGTGACACGACACGGATGCAACGGTGCAGAAATGAAGCGTGGCACATATGTAACGGCTTTGTGTGAACACATCGCTTTACTTGAGTGTGTATATGCGCGTATGTTTGCATGCTTGTCTTTGCCCTTAAGTGGGCCGGAAGATCGTAGCCCAATGGTGTTGCATTACATCACCTTTCCTGACAATTTGCTCCTTCCATTCATATCATAAAGTGCATTTGCATACTAAGCTAAATTTATGGCACGCACACAGCACATTACCTCAGGAGCTTTTATACTGAAGTCCATAACTAAAGCATTCATGTCTACCTGAGGGGGGATCGCAGCAAAATGGGAAATCACTTAATGTTTAACCTTTAAGGCATTCACTTGTAGCACTGTTCCAATAGAACTGAAAGATAGGAGATCCACTTGACTCTTTTATAGTCTTCCTTAGGGCCAACTTCCTTTTCTTCACTTACTCTTTCCTAAAAATCTTATCTCCTGTGTTCTTTTGCTTTTTTCAGGCCACTCTTCCTGTAAATGAAAAGACTTTCAATTCGCTGAGCAAACTCAAGTGAAGTTGAAACACAAGGTTTACAGCAATTCACTTCTTGTCTCAAGGGTCATATGTCATTCTGAAAATTAGCCCCGGTGGTGTAGTGACTAGATAATTATGGGACTGCTGAAAGCAGCACATATTACTCTCCACCCTAGAAAATCCCCACATTTTTCTGCAAAAATGCGGCCCGTACCGTAGATCGCACCGGGACAAATGAGGTATCAAACGATGCGGCTCGATCTGACTCGGTGCGGCATTACTTTTCTAGGAATTCCGAGTTACCATGGCGACGCAATTCCCAAAAAACTCCCATAGGAAATGAATGGAGAAAGGGGGGACAAATTACAGATCAAGCACCTTTTTCCAAGACACGGTGCGCGCGCATACGTTATCCGACCGATATGAATTTTAGCTCATTTTGTAGCAATTTTTCCCATCTTTAGCTCAGTGCCGAAATTTATTTTAAGGAATGAAAGCTCTCCCCCCTGTGCGGGTTCAAAGACAGTGAGTGAAATAGCCTTCTATTACACTCTGTGGAGCAATTAGGCTTTGAGTGGCGGGAACCAAAAAAATATATTTCCAAAAGTCAAAAGTTTCACTTCAACTCGTCACCATGGCCACAATCTTTGCTCACTAGACATCAAATTCTCACATTTTGTAGTGACAAGTCTCTTCTTTCAGACAAACTAACTTTTATTTGGCTAAGGTGTCATTTAGTACCTTTATTTTCACTTTAAGCGAGGAGAAGTCGGACTAACTCGCCTATCTTTTCCATGTTAAATTCGCCTCCTTTTTCCTCTTCATTTTGGATAAATCATAAGTTTTCAACCTGCTCTCATTTGGTCATTTTTCATCCGATTAAAAAAGTGAGAACATGCTCGCGTTCCCCAAACCCTTGCCGTTCTAACGAGCTATTTCTTGAATCTGCATCTTGAACCGTTAAGTCGTGAGAGGCTTTTGTTCGAGGTGTGCGTCTCTCATACAATATCAATGGAATGTGGGTGCGTGACGTCTCCAAGTCAAATGTGTGTGTGTGAAAAGTGCATTTTTCTTAAAGGGACAGTGAGATACTTTTAGTTGATGTTGATTATGGTTAACTTCCACATTTCTTGACCGATTCCAGTCGTTTAAATTTTAAACTGTTCAGCTCATTTACAAGAGTCAGCAGTCCCATTCAAAATTCCCGCGGGAATTTTTCTAGTTGTGGCTACTGTGCTAAACGGGATGGATGGGTAGATGATATATGAATAGATGGACAGATGGTCAAATAGCTAACTAGATAGCTAGATAGCTATATAGCTAGTTAGGCTACTGAGGACAATACAGAAGAAAGAAAGAAAAAAGAAGAGAACTAGTTCACTAGCTAGATAGCTAGCTAAATAGCTAATAGATAGGTATCTGGCTAGTTTGCTAACTGAGGAGTGAGAAGAGAGGCAGTTAGCTAGCTAAATAGCTAGTTACCTAGCTGGTTAGTGTTGAAGAAAATTATCTTTTCTTCTCCTTGTTCGTTTTCTTTCGGGTAGTGAGAATGTTGGTTATCCGAATGCAGGCTGGAGATCGATGAACAGTTGCTTCGAAGCTTTTATTTCTGCAGAATATTCCGGGCACAAGTGAGTTCCAGACAAAGGGTGCAGCTTCTCACAAGTGCGAAGTTACAGAGGACTTACAACATTCTTATACTATCTTGAAGGGCAATACCACAAAGCCCCCCTGCAAACAGCCCACCCGGAGTTCACCGGACATGAGATACTTTAAAGACATCATAATAACACATTGACTTCAACCACAGACAAATGGTCTATTGTTGTGGAAATAGAGGAAGCCCCCCAGACATGCTGGCAGAAATCGCAACAACACTCACAAAGACACATCCACAGAAAAAAGTTCTACTGAGGAAATAAGGAAATTAAAACAGTTATGACTAAATCTGGGCATAAGAGCCTCTTCATTAGCTAACTAGAGAGAGAGAGAGAGAGAGAGAGAGAGAGAGAGAGAGAGAGAGAGAGAGAGAGAGAGAGAGAGAGAGAGAGAGAGAGAGAGAGAGAGAGAGAGAGAGAGAGAGAGAGAGAGATTAAATTAACAAATTATTAACTTTCCTTGGATTGACTTCTTCTTTATGAATATAAATGAATGATATGTGACATGTTGGACAGTACTGTGCTGTTTGTCTATAGTTGTCCTCTGTTTGGCAACCAGTCAAACAGAGGTGTGCGTACCCACCTCTTCCCAAAAGTCAGCTGGGATAAACTCAAGCTCACCCATGAATTTGGACAGGATAAGCAGAAGAAAATGGATGGAGGGATGTTGAAATATTACATTTCCCAAAAGGCTCAGATTGTTATCATGAGTGTCTGACAACCCCCTGGAAAGAATTCCCGCGGAGAAAGTCGTGTATGTCAAATGTAACAGTTGTCTTGCACTCCTCATCTCACAGGACGTGTCTTCCAGTGGGAAGATAACTGTGCAAACACGGGTGCAAGTAGGAGTGAGCACTCTGGGGAAGACCGGAGTGCAGAGTTTGATATGGTTGGTGGTGACAAAATAATGCTCCATAAGGGATACACTTGTCAAGATACAGAATGAAATGAAATTCAGACTTTTGGACTATGTTTACTTGGGAATTTGGTGAAAACAATGTTTATCTACTGACTTTTTCCTCACCGACAGAGGCCGAAAGAGACTTAACCGAGTGGTTTAGAACGCCAGCTCTGTTCTGGGCGGGACTCCATCGAGGTGGCGGACAGAAGGATGTTAGCCAAGCTGACATCCATCATGGACAAAATGTCCCACCCCTTGCATCACACTATAGAATCCCTCAGCAGCTTTTTTCACTGTCTGACTTTTACACCTTTGGTACAAGATGAAGCAACACAATAGATCATTCCTGCCCACAGCAATAACACTGTTCAATTGCAGTAAATAACATTTCCTCGTCACCATTAAAAAAAATAAAAATAAATGCCCACAACAGATGTCGCCTGACACCCACACACCTGGCAGGTGGTGTTGACAGAAATGGATAAAAGTTTTTTCATGAATTATTTTCTTGTTTCCCAACAGTTATTGAGACAAGGCACCTTTATTACATTAGACGGCACATGACCAAACAAAGTGTGACTACTGAAATAGTGACGATCTCATCATAATTTACTCACAAATTTTCGTACTTTGGGTGACCTTGCCTGGCCCGGTATTTAGGTTCTATATTTATGAATCATATTTTGTCATAGGTCTTTATTCTGTCGTACAATTGTGCATAGTGAGAGTTACTAAATGACACATTTGTCGGTACGTTGAGGTCACTTAGCCGAGGTTTTTGTCAGCACGTTGAAGTTTCCTATCCCTACTCATCCATTCAAGCTGTTCTTCCATATGTTCAAGGTTACTTCCATGCATCCAGCCCAGCTCTCTCAATTGAGGTTTCTCAGTCAAGGTTGGAGTATTTTCTTCAAGGCCATCTCAATCCATGTCTGCTTTCTGTTGTTACTTTGTATTTATCCCATGTCACGTGACACTATGGTTGAAATAATCGACAAATATTTCTGGTCACTCATGACAATAGGACTCTGCCAAAAAAAAAAAACTGCCCTAGCTGTGACATAATTGCTCCCATTCTTTTTTCCCCTCAAGTTTGTTGCTAGGCTGAGTTCATAAGGCCAATGAAAAAAATGCCATTTGCTTTTCGACTAGACTGTTTGAAAGGCCAATTAGTGGCTCATGCTACTACGCCCATGGACAGAAAATCTGTAAGAACAGGAAGTTGCCCAGACACACACAAAGAGCACTACTAGACTAATTATTAGACTACATTTCAGTTTTTTCATTTTATTTGGATAATTACTCTGTATTAATTATAATATACATATTATAAAAACAGCTTTGTCTTCTGCAATGTACCATAGTGTATTATGTTAAAACAATAGAGACCATGAAATACTATTTTGAGATCAGATTGAGCTTGATGCTATTTAGTGTACTTTAATAAGATTGTATACGACTGAGAAAATTGATAAACAATAAAAAGGAGAGAAACATCAATATCTTTGTGTAGAATACAAATGATACATAGATTATTTTCTCTCTCTCTCTCTCTCTCGCTCTCTCTTACACACACAGAAACCCACACACACTGTTCTTCAAGGCATGAATCCTCTTAGGATTTTCACAAGAAATCCAGGGAGTTTTTAAACCAACTGAGTATTTTGCTCTTACCTGCAGACATCTTGCGACATTTAAAAGGGATGTACTGTGGGAAGGGATCACGTCGAACACATGCTCGTGCTCCCATTTTGGAAATGTCAAAATGAATTTGCACCTGTGAAAAGTTCCTCCGCTGCTGTGTCGAATCATCCTGTAGTAATGGAAGAAGACACCTAAGCGTAGCTAAACAGACGAAAAGTCTCCTTTGTAACCTTTACTGGCGAGACGGCGGCGCGGGATTGAGCAGCCCATCAGGATCCCTGCAAACATTCTATGAATATCCCATTAGCAGATTTTCAGACACACTCATGGGATGTTCATTTTGAAACATAGAATAAGAGAGGAGAAATTTAGATGAAAGAGATTTTTTGTTATTTCTGCACGATTCACCTCAACGGCTGATTAGGTGAATAAAACATGAGTTCATGCGTGTAATGCCTGCGGTGTTTCATTGGGTGTCACTTTTTTTTTTTAAATAGAAATTGTGTAGGGGGTAAAAAATGCTTCTTGCATTATTTAACAATGTCTATTAATCACATACACATTTTGTCACTGAGGAAAAGGGAAGTGAAGATGAAATGAAGATAAAGAAGAAGAAAGACTTTTGTGTTGGATTTATAGAGGTAATAACGGCTTGCGCTTATAAGAAATATCGTAGGACTGTAATTGGCACATACCTGGCATAACTACAGGTTGTCACTAATAAAGCATTTATCTACCTCTCGTACATATATATATTTTAAATAAAAGTTCTGCATAGCAACAAGTGATTATACCAGAAAAAAAAATAAATCTTTATAGTCAGTGAACTCGTGTTGACTGTGAGTTGTCTTTTGTCATTATAGAAGCAATTTAATAAGTGCGTGAATCGAATAGCAAGTCAGGTTGCAGAGCCTCATTCTTCACTTCAATAGGAGAAGAGATGACAAAGTTTGGAGCTGTGACTGTTAACTGCCAGAAGTGAGAGGCAGGGGGGAGTTAAATAAAGATTTACCTTAATAAACCTTCAGTTTCTCTTCGTCGCCCAACTAAACTTACAACTGTAATTGTGACAGTTTTGAAAATGTTTTACACAGGAAAACACACCTTAAGTTTAACACATTTGACTATTGGACAGTCACTGAAAGGGAAAAAAAAATAAAATCAAAATAACTGACAAAGAAAGAAACCAGGGACCAAAATGCAAGCAAACTGATGAAAAAACGAGGAACACCTGGACAAGACAAGTATGAGCGAGCTGATTGGCTAACATGAGGGCTGATGAGAACAGCTGAAAACAAAAGCCTAAGGCCCCGTCCAGACGGAAGCAAAGCCGGCTTCGTTCCTCAAGCAAATCTCGTACACACAGAAGTGTTTCAAGACTTGCATTTGTCCAAAAGAAGACGCTGAGGACGTTTAACGGTTGTAATGTATATGCCAAGTATGGAGTGGCGCTGTAGCGCAGCCACGGGGGAGTTAACGGAAAGCGTAGAAGAAGAATCAGCGAAGAAGACGAACACTTTTTCTAACTTTATGGCAATCTACAGACAAAACACGGCTTTGCACGTATCGAAACAACATGGCTGGAGGTGGAGTGGTCGCGGGTGAGAGAGCGATGATGATGACATGTTGACTCGGGAAGGCTGCCGAATTAATAAAACTGAGCTCTCAAAGAAAAACCAAAAAAGAAACAGCCTCATTGCCAATATAGTTTTAGTTGCGCTACTGTTTCCAAAGGCCCTAGGCAGATTTGATTCGCATGGCAACAGAGAGACTCAAATCTGATTGGACAAAAAGCAACGCAGCCAAGCGAAAATCCACAAAATAGAGACAATAGACCAGGGTTCACCAATTCCGGTCTTCGAGGTCCGGAGTCCTGCAGGTTTTTAGATATTTCCGCCTACTAGCACACCTAATCAGCCTGCCTGATAACGATCCTGATCTTTAGTATCAGGTGTGTTGGTAGCCGGAAACATCTAAAACCTGCTGGACTCTGGACCTCGAGAACCTGAATTAGTGAGCCCTGCAATAGAGCATTGGGAAGAAATAGATGTAATGTCATGGAAAAAGGTCAAAGGTCAGTGCTTTGACCATTTATTTAACATTGAGTAAAAAAAAAAGAACAGAGGAACATATTTTTGTTGTTTTTGCTATTATTTCCTGTGGAAACAGTTGTTTTAAAAAATTCAATAAATAAATAAAATGGAGGTCAACGAGCGCAAATATTCGGTTTGACTTTGGAGGGTCCACTGTGAGGCAATGGCCCGGTGTTCTCCTCTGCAATGAGGCCTCGATTGTCTTGCTCTCACTTTCTTTTTGCTTCCAGTTCAGGACATTCTTTCTAACCTTCCGAATGAATGCAATTGAACAAAAGCAGTTTGGCTGCTGCACTGACAGATTAGAGATTAAAATCTCACATGTATCCATGCCATTCTGTATAATCATATCCTTGACAAACAGCTGTGCTGTGCAAATGGCGAGCGTCCACAGCGCTCATCTCCCCCCTTTGACTGCAGGGTAATCGTCAGCCCATTACGAGGTTGAATGGGCCTACAGGATTTTTCGCTCCGTCTCCTCAGCCGTACCTTCGCCGGAGTGAAAGAGCTGACGCCGGGAGAAAGCGCTGACACAGAAGTGCAAGGCGACAGGAATGAGAACCTCAGACTCATCACCGGTGCGATTTCTTTCTGCTGGAGGAGGGAAAAGCGAGTATTGCTGTGCCGATTGACACCGATTCGGAAAACTGTACCGTCTATCCACATATTTTCCTTTCATTATTACAAAGTTAACAAGGCGCAGGGGTAAATCTGCTAATGAGGCAATGGCATTTGATCTCATTAAAAGGGCCCTGTGGGATACATTGTCCCGACGTGGACCACAGATTGGTGAAAGATAATGACGTGCCAGCAGGCCTGTTAGATCAGCAGCATGGTAACGACGTTGAACTGAGGATTTGACTGCTGCGTATTCGGTCACATTTAACAATGATCATATTTGCAATGTTTAAAAGACCTTGCCGCTATTTACGTAAGTCAGGGATGGCCAAACTTCTTCTACCTGAGGGGAGCAAACTGACAAATAGAAGGAAGGAATTCCTTATCTATAATTTATTACAAATGGTAATGGTAAATTGTATATGTTTAAAAAGAACTACATCACATGGTATGGAGGACCAAAACTGGCATCTGCGCCATGAAATGAATAAATATGAGAGCAGCGCATTTTTATTCATTGATTGATATTTAAATATATTTATATATTTATTTTTGTATTTATTTCCACATTTATTTTTATTTTTGAATCTTGTTTTGTATGTTTGTATGTATTTATTTATTTATTTTCTTGTTTTTATTTCAATACATATTTATTTTGTATTTGATATTTGAATTATATTTTTTATATCCGTTTTTGTTTTTCACATTTATTTATTTATTTATTATTTTTAATGTTGGCATTTTGGTCCTCCATACACAGCTTTCTGTTAAGAGGGGATAAGCCAATTTTGGGATGGTCGGCAGCCCTGTGACACACTAGAAAGATCCGCCCCTGTATGTTAATCACCAAAATGAGAACCAAAACAAGAGAATTCTGTATTAAGTTGACATTTTTTTTAGTATCATTTATTGGAACTGGACAAGGAACATAAAATGGAGGAAAACAGTTTTGCTAAAAAGCTTTATTCGCCGATTTTTTTTTTTTTACTATTTTAGTTAGTAATTAGTTGCCAATTTCTTTGCGTTTTTGCATAGCAACGCTCCAACGTTTTCGACAATGACACTTTTCATGGACCCTCCAAAAATTAAACAAAATATAAAAATAAAAATAGTGATGCGGACTGTGCCTGGCAGCTCTGCAAACCCTGCATGTTTTGGGCCGCAGAAAAAAAATGGAAGGCGAGCAGCAAATGGCGCACTGGCCGTAGTTTGGACACCTCTGATTCTAGGATACATTCTCAAACAAACACAGTAAAAGTTTTTTTTTTAGTTTTGTGTTTCATTGTTGGTTTATTGGTTGGATTTAATTTGGTTTGAATTCTGTTAAATTAGACTGCATTCCACTTGCTACATACTTTATTAATCTACAGCTTGTCAAAGAGACTTCCGCCTTGGACACATGACTGATTCACCAATCCAAATAGGGGAGTTTGACTGCATTTGACCAATTAAACGGAGCCAGGCAGTCACATGACCATACAAAAAGTCTATGTGGCCTTACACAAAGGAAAAAGTTTTGCAATACATTTTTAACTGGAATCTTGAAGTAATTATGTGGAGTACTTTTGCTTTTACTTGAGTCATATTCTATGTAACAGTAGTCTGACTAGAGGACAATTTGTGGTGTCACTACTCATTTTATTTTTTCGCTAATATACATCCACCAGAGAAGTTAATGGCCATTAAGAAGAAAGTGCTGCTATTTCTCCATAATTAAAAAAATTCAGCAACTCGGACCCATTCTACATTTCTTTGTCTTATGTTCCTCTGAAGAGAACACAAGGATACATCCTGTCAGAGCTGATAAGACACGTTACTGTAGGTTTGTAATAGGAAAGAGAATTATTCATTGTCTCCTACGCTAATCTCTCATGTCTGTAAAAAAATATATTAAAAAATGTTGTTTGCTATTCCGGGGGATTTTATCATGTATTGCAATGCTTTCATTTCCAAATGTCTGTGTATGTGAGTGCAAACGGTGGTAAGAAACAAATATTTAGCAGGTAAGTTCATGATTTTTTTCTACAGAAATCTGAATTGCCATTAAAGAGCACATCCACAAGAGAGGGGGATGTGCAATGACTTAAGCTACTTGGATCAAACAGCAACCTGCGGCTCTGGAGCCATATGTGGTTCTTTAGACCTTCTCAGGTAGCTCCCTATGGATCTCAATAAAAAAAAAAAAAATATATATATTATTATTATATTTTAAAAAGAGAAATGAAATGAAATGAAAAAGTTTCATAAATGACCTAAAAATGTCCAAAATGGAAGAGGAAAATCAGAAAATGACCATAAAATGTCCATGAAATTCCCCAAAATGTCAGAAAATTGGTTGCAAAAATGTCTAAAATAGCCATAAAATGTCCCAAAAAAAAGGAGGCAGAAAATTACCATATCTCCATAAAATTGCCATAAATGACAAAAAGGCAACAAAAAAAATGTCTAAAAATGTATGAAAAATAATAAAATAATAAAATAATAAAATAATAAAATAATAAAATAATAAAATAATAAAATAATAAAATAATAAAATAAATCCAAAAACAGAAGCTTGAAAGGTAGAAGAAAATTAAGTATTGGATGCTGCATATTTTCTGTTATGGTGCAGCTCTAATTAGCTCTTGGGCGCTCAGTACACTAAACTCGTTCATCACAATCTTCCAATGTTTTGTGGCTCCGGACAGATTTTTTGTTATTTTTTTGGCCTAAAATGTCTCTTTTGACAGGAAAGGTTGCTGACCCCTGACCTAAACGTTATTGTACATTAGTAAAGCCCACTGGTCGATGAACCATCTAATCTTCTTTTATTAGACATTGTAGTCTGTTTTGATACATTTCTTTTGAATGGTTTAGATTTCAATTGGCAAGATGAATAGTCCATTTGGATGCAACTGACCTTGTGAAGGACACAGGGGTTGAATGTCTAATTTAAATGTGCATCAATTGCACTTTATGAATGCGCGTGCATGAGATACTGTATTTGAATGAGCCAGTGTATGTGTGTGTATGAGCGAGTGTTTTCTCTTAGAGTGTGGGAAGGTTAATTGCTATGCGACCAAACTGAGAGGAGTGACTTCTGACCTGTCAAGGGTCGAGCATGGCCTTGCAGAAGAGGAAAACGCTTAATTACTTTGCATACCCTTGTTGATGCCCTTCAACTTTAGCAGAGTGAAGGTTACTCTGCCGCAGATGCTGGCGCGTAGAACATTTGAGATCATTACGGAAAAAAATGAAGGACGTTTTGTGCATTTTCCATTTTATTATTTTAAGTGATTTGTGGAGATTAAGGTTGAACCAAAACATGTTCCAAGATTACTTGAAAGACTCCTCATTAGGGTCAGTGGTGAGCTGGAGCCTAGAAATGTATGGACAATGTGTGATCTAAGTGTTGGCAAGTCAGTAGCTTAATGTGCCCTGAAGTGAAGTGAAGATGACGTTTATGTGTCCGTGTGTGCGTGCGTGTGCCTGTACTTCGTACTGTGAACACAAATCCCTCTGGCATTGTTCTGGTCACGTATCCTGCCAGGTTGCCTTAGAGATTCCAATAAAGATCTGGAAGAACGTCAAAGGGTGTAATTAGGCTATACTTACTCTGCCATGGATTGACATTTAAGTGTAGCTAATGTGTATTTTTGCACAAATGCGTGTGGGTGGGTAGGTGTCTTGTCACACCCGTGAAAAATTTAATTAATTAATTATAGTATGTATATATATATATATATATATGATATATATATATGATATATATATATATTATATATATTATATATATATATATATATATATATATATTATATATATATATATTATATATATTATATATATATATATATACATTTTATATATATACATTTTATATATATTATATATATATATAATATATATATTTATATATATATATATATATATATATATATATATATATATATACAGTATATATATATATATATATATATATATATATATATATTATATATATTATATATATATATATATATATATACATACTATAATTAATTAATTTAAAAAAATGTTTTTAATTAATTATAGTGTGTGTATATATATATATATATATATATATACTATAATTAATACATTTTTCATAAAATTGAGTTAAAATTAAAAAGATGTACTGTACTGTAAAAAACGAGTGATATTGATTTGTGTTGAGGTAATTTTTCTGCCACTAGATGGCATTTGTTAGATGTGGGTGACAGCTCAGTGCATTTTTCTTTTCATATTCAGAGCTATCTAATCTAATTCTGCACATTTTTTACATTTTTAAATGCAACTTGATCTCAGTCCCCACAAATACATGCATTATTATTAAATTTCTTACTGCTAAATTTTGAAGTGGATGTGTCTGCTGCGTTGCGACTGGAAATCCCCCAGTACAGGCTTTCCAAGTAAGGGGTGGTCATTATTCGCGCATTAAAAAAATTGTGGCGTCAAAGGAACTGAATGAAGAATCTACAGACTGATAATGTGATGGTTCATTATTGCCATGTGATAATGTTTTCCTTTTGGAAGCCTGCCGTTGTCCTATTGTGTTAATGTTTCAATACATCCAAAGAAAGTTGTCACATCCTGAGCATTCCCAGTAAATGTTAATATTAGTCATCCTAAATATCCCTTTAAATAGGTGTGTTGTTGTGCTAGTGTGCACCTTTCAACAATGTCAGTGCTATAGAGGATTGTGTGAAAGCTGTCACAGAACATGAGGATCCGAAAATAGACAATTCCCAAAGGGGGGAGAAAGGGGAAGCGAGGGAAAGATGCTTGAGTAGGCTCACATTTGAGAGACAAAACGCTGCAATTCTGGGTCACTGACAATGATTAATTATAGCTTACAGTAAACATGCACACATGTACACACATGCACACGCGCACAAACACACACAACAACACACATTTTACACAATACCTTAAGGAGATTGTAAAAAGCCTCTCGTCAGAGTTTTGTAAAGTGGGAACATTTGCCAAACATTATAACAATTGTGTCATGAGACCACAATAGTTGTCGTGGATGATTTGATGGTGGTTAGTTTTTCACAATGTACTGTATTTTACTGAATGTTTATAGTCAAAGTGAATAAATAACTTACACACAAAAGGCGTCAAGGGCCCAGTTACTGAGAAAAGACAGGCAAAGTTGAGGAATACTCAAAAAATATCTGTTGGGAATATTCTACAGGTGTAAGTATGCTGCAGTCTGACGAGTCCACATAGAATAAATTGGGGCCCTAAACGAAAACTTATTTGGAGGCTCTCACTACCCACAAAATAACCATGCACAACATGCCATTTGATCACTTTTATTTATTTTATTTTTTTTACAGTAAACAGTTGATAATAATAATAATAATAATTAAAAAATTCAACCTGACTTAAATACATGAATATTAAATACAAATACATCCAAACATAAATAAATAAATAAATAAATAAATAAATAAATAAATAAATAAATAAATAAATAAATAGTGGACGTGTATGGTGAAAATCTGTGCTCGTAATGAAAATATGATATGAGCTAAATAGGACTTTTGTACCCTATGGACAGTGGTGGGTCATGGGTCATGAGTAGTAATAAAACCAATGTAAGTGATAAATGGATCTGCACCAAACCTCACATTGCTTTCCTTTAATACATCTTTGCAACAGACAGCAAGTCGGCAGGGCAGTATTTGGCTGCTCATCTACTTCTCATGTGCTCTTTTTATACATTGGGCCTCAGCAGAAAAGACTTTGAAGTGACTCTTCAGAAGGACTCAATGATTGAATCATTGTCGCTCACTTCTGGAAGCCAAATTGATAAGCGAAAATAGGATTTCTCCCTTGCCTTTTCCATTCTAACCTTCCATACAACAGTGGTGGATAATTTGAAGATGAATTGATGGAGTAAGAAAACATTCACTTTCATTCAATGCATTGCTGTGATTGCAACAGAACCAAAGCAACATGCATAAGGGAATAGCCCCTCTGTTGTTGTGCTTTGAACAACAAAAATGTTATTTGTCTCTTGAGTGCGCGTGTGTGCTTTGTGTTCTCTCACTCAATTTTTCGGACATTGTGTGATTGTTTTGGCTTGGCATAAGAATGGAAATGGCAATTCTCTTACAAGTTGCACGGGAGCGCTGAGGGAGGCTGTTGAAAGACACAAATTGAGGACTATAACAGCTGCAAATACATCAGAGCAAATCACAGCTTATCAGAGCAATCCCTCGATAGCGCACGAGCGTGGCCCCGCAGTACTCCGAGCAGCGCAGGGCAATGACAAAAAGGCAACATTAAATTCAATTCATTCAATGGCACCACTCGGATTTCTCTGATGCTTGAGATCCTGACATGTCGTACTTCCTTTTTTGTTTGTTTGTTTAAGCTGTCAGCTCTTCCGAAGTTGTTGAAAGTTAAAGTAGGCTTTTCTTCCTATGAATGTTCCATTATGTGCCCTCTGTTGGTTGTATCATTTGTACCCTTACAATTCCAACAGCAGGGATGGGATTAATAGGATTAGGATATATAGAATAGGATAAACAGGAATGCCATTATGGGGAAAGAAAATATTGATTTTTCAATACATATTGCATTTATTCATTTTCTGCGGCTTACCCTGTTCATGGTTCATGAACCGGAACCTATCCCCGGTGAACTTGATAAGAGAGGTAGGGTGCACCTTGGACTGGTCAATGGCAGAGCACCCAATGGGGTGATGTTCAATTAACTTTACATACAGTACATGTTTTTAACATTAATCAATACATTTTCTTGTGGGTTCTGCACGAGCTGCAATTTATTCCATCTGACATTTAGAGAGGTGAGGGTACTGCTCAACAGGCAATAATTAACTTTTTTCTTTTCTTTAATTTTTTTATTTATTTATTATTAAGACTGATTAAAACCAAGGCAGATATAAGATGTTTTATTAATTAATAAAAAATAATAATAATTAAATAATTAAATAATGTGTATTTATTTATTAATTAATTTATTAATTAATTTATTAATTTATTAATACATTTATTAATTAATTTATTTGTTTGTTTATTTGCAACATGCATGTTTTGTTAATGTACTTGTATGTATGGTGACATGTCATGCCCACTTTGAGGCTCATAAACAAGACAAAAAAACAAAAAACAAAAAACAAAAAACAAAAAAACAAAAAAACAAAAAAAATAAAAAAACTAAAAACTACACAAAAGTAATGCTTAAATTGAGGATTTGCAGCCTAATTGTTTTGTCATTATCTATTTCTGTTGGCTGTGTTTAGATTTGATTTAGTTATGTTCGATGTTACAGAATGTCATTTCTTCCCTTGTCCCGTGCCAAAATTGTTTAGGTTTTAGCTAAAGTAAAAAAAAAAAATTGCATATTCCTTAAGTAGTAACATTAGCCAGGCATTCTCCAGCCCTATAAAGCAAGCAGGAAAGATTTGGTAGAACACGCCATTTTGGATTTCTTCAGACAAGCTTTTTATCAAAACAAAACTGGATGAATCAAAGAAAGTTGTGTCTAGAAGTTTTTTCTTTTCATTATTCGGCATTGTTATTCCTGATGACATCCGGAATTCTCAAATAAATTCACAGTTTTCATTCGTGAAAATAAACTGTGAGAAAGATTCATAATTGTCTGAAAATTTTCAATTATCCTGGTTCCACATCTACTTTGCCTGTAACTGCACCAATAATTATTTTTTTCTTTGTCTATGTCATGTTTACTTTCAGTCTTGTTTACTCCCTGTCATGTTTTCCCCTTGTCTTGTCATTTCCTGTTTTAAGTGTGAAAAGTCTGACTCCTCTCGTTTCTGGTCACTTGCCCTTCCTCGTGTGGTGTCTGTGTCAACCCTGATTGTGTCCACCTTTCCCCATTACCCTCATGTGTCATCCAATCAGTGCCCTCAGCCAGGTGTGTCTTGTCATGTCATTAGTGTTGGTGTATTTAGTCGGTTGTCTCCCCCCTGTTTGTGTCTGTTCATTTTTGCTGTTGCCACGTTCGTAAGTCTTTCGTCACGCTGACCTCTTTGCCTTATCCGGATCCATGTCATGTTGTTAGTCTCGCCTTAGTTGTTTTTTCATGTTTTGCTTCAGGTTTTGTTAGTTCCATTTGTTTTGTACTTTGAAGTTAGCTTTTTTTTTATTTGAAATTAAAACCTCTTTTGGACTGCACCTCGGCCTCCTTGCTCTGCCTTCCCGCATCTGGGTCCTAAAGCCCCACCTTATTGACAGTCTATGCCGAGAATTTGGTAGTTTTGGTGCTACCACACCCTCCTTGGTTGACTTACAAAACACTTACACTCCCACCCAAATCATCAAATGTTGATCATCATCTTGATGATGTTCTCTTGTCACAATCACACGCAGTAGGTATTTTTCGCCCACATTTCTCTTCTTCACTATATTTGTTGAAGTGAAAGCGCAGGTGTGTCAACTTTATCAAGGGAAGTACTCCTCTTACTTCTTAGCAAACAGATAGATCAAATTCTTCTCAAACTCCCCGCCCCCGTCTCGCCTTCCTTTTCCTGGCCCTGTGACACCATTCCTAACGGAGACTTTTTTTTTTTTAATCCCTCGCCGACTCCCTCACACTCACTTCACTTATTCTGAATCCTCCTCTCTCTGTCAGTGTACAGCGGCTTCTGGCTGCAGGGTCTGTGTGTGTGTGTGTGTGTGTGTGTGTGAGAGAGAGACCTACAAGAGCTTTCCTAAATCCCAGGTAAGTGCAAAGCTTTTCTGTGGGAGAATTTCATTTCATCACCTCTCATCCTGCGCACGGAGAAGAGGGATAGGAGTTTCCTAGTTATGAATCCAATAACTAGTATGTGTATGTGTGCGTTTGCATGTGTGTGAATGAGAAAATGAGAGAAGGAGGCTGGAGGGCTGTTTATGGGAGTGAAGGTTACTTTGGTTGAACCAAAAAGGATGCAGAAAGGTGGGAATAGGTGTGTGCGCATGTGTGAAAGGCAAAGTCAAGGTGGCGCCGTGTCCACTGTCACACTTATCGTCTATATCTATGCATAACAGGCTTGTATTGGCGTATGAGCGCGCTTGCTCCTTGACACGCATTTATATACTGCACACACGCACCAACTGCACTCCCACCGCATCTGAGTGTATAGCATTGAGCTCGAGAGCTGAGGTCAGCCCTAAATCATTTAAGGTCACCATGGCGACCAGATTGAATTAAAGTCCTGTTTGATAGTCCCGGCCATGCACATTAAAACACGCACGAACACAGACTTGCACATTAATCACACGGGCCGAAAGACGAAACCGCTTGCTTATCCAAACAGAAGACCAGAAGTAAACGTTAAAGGAAAGCAAAAGTAGAGCAGACTGTCCAGAAAGCAGCTGTTAGGAAGCAGTTGAGACTGATTCAATTCAAGTGGAGGCTGGAGCTGGTCATCGCGCCGGTCTTCCGTCTGCCGCCACTAAGAAGACAGGCACCATTGGAGTCTGGCCTGTGCTTAATTAACTGCCAATATGACTCTTGACATGAAAGTCATGTTTGTGTGCGCATTAAAATGGAAGCACGGATGGAAGGAACTGAGCAGCTGCTGTTTATCTGCATGGCATACCAAGAACAAGGCCTCAGATTCCAATATGATGATTGTGATGATGCAAAAAGATGTTCTCATTGAAGCAGAAAATGTGTTTGATGTTTTTGATGAAAGTGTTGGGGATTTTGTGGTTAGCACAGTACGCTCATAGTTCTGGGGTTCTTGGCTGGTGAAGAGGGTCTTCTGCCCAGATTTAGTCATAACTGTTTTAATTTACTTATTTCCTCAATAGACCATTTGTCTGTGGTTGAAGTCAATGTGTTAGTATGATTTTTTTGTAAATCTTATCTTTTGCCGGGTGTCGGTTTGTCTGGAGGGCCTCTTCTATTTCCACAACAATAGACCATTTGTCTGTGGTCGAAGTCAATGTGTATTGACTGATGTCTGTAAAAGTTTTATCTCATGTCTGGTAAACTCCAGGTGGGCTGGGGGCTGGTGGCTTGGGGGTTTTATGGTACCACCCTTCAAGATAGTATAAGAATGATGTGAGTCCGTTGTAACTTCGCACTAGTGAGAGGCTGCCGCTATTGTATGGGAACTCACTTTTGCCCGGAATATTCTGTAGAAATAAAAGCTTTGAAGTTATTGTTTATCGATCTGATTGCTCACATTTATGCCAGTTAGCGCCGCGCAAAAGCTATGCAAACCTTTTAGTGGATCTGGCCCTATGTATATCCCACAATAGCGAGCACAGAGGTAAGGAAAAACTCCCTCGAAGGAAGAAACTAGGCTCTGTGGGATGACCATCGTCCTTGGCCGGTTGGTTTGAGATGGAGACAGAGGAGTGAGACAGAGGGTAGGTAGCAAAAGAAAACTAGATCAGCCGGTAAAGCCGGTCAACAATGGCCACACCAACAGCGGAGGCTGCCTTTTCATCGGCCATCTGAGTTTAGGTGGGAGGCAAAGACTATCAAATATGTTAGACATTCTTCCCAAGGCCTCGTGCACACACAGGGAGCTATCTGCTGAGCAAACGGTCTCAAATGACTTCTTGCTCAGCAGATATCTGGCAGACTTAATAGTCCCATGACGACAGCAACAAGGGGGATCCTGGACCATTCCTAACACCACCGTCTTCAGATGATAACAAACACATAGGTAAATATGAAGTCACAGAGTGCCAGCCATAGGGGAGATATATAAAAACATAGAGAATCAGGTTAGTAACATACTACATGGATGATGATGAGATGAGAAGGATTGAGAGAAGAAGGGAAGCTGGGCGCATCAATGGAGATCTCAAGCAGTCGAAGCCGACGGCAGCCGAACTAAGAGATGAGCCAGGACAAGCCTAAGTAATCCCTCATTGTAAGTTTCGTCATAAAGGAAGGTTTTAAGTTTCCTCTTGAATAGAACCCTCTGGACTGATTTAGGAAATTGGTCCCACGGGAGAGGAGCCGGATAGCAAAAGGTTTGACCTCCTATTCTACTTTGAAAGAAAGTTTAGAACCACAAGTTACTACGTCCTACTCAGTTGATAATCCACCCCAAGTTCTTTCAAGTACGATGATGCCTGGTCATGCAGAGTTTTGTATCTAAGATGGAGGACTTTAAATATTCAGAAATTTAGAGGAGGCCAGAACTAATACTTGACCAATGGATAACCGGCAATCTGTCTGGACCCATTGAAGTGTCCTAATATAGAGGTAGAAATCTGGGACACGGGAAACAAAGGTACAATATATGCTAAAAATCTCTGGACCACGGGTGAGTAGAATGATAACACACATCACAAGGGTGAGATCTCTGGTTCCTGGAGCTACAAAGACTAGATTGAAGGTCGGAGATTCTGGGGTGTAATTCATTCTGTAATTTGTCTGACCCTATAGGAAGGGGATGCAGAAAAGATTTACGAACATGTGAAAATATTTCTGACACTGCAACAACGGTTTGGTGACTCGTTCCGAGAGCTGCTGAGACGGATTTTGCTTCTCGAAGACAATACCCAACACCAGTATAAAAAAATCCAGTAGAGAAGAAATATGAAACCCTAACCGTAACCTTCTTCTTCTGGCACTAGGTCAGAACTTCTGTTCTGATGTTTTAGACCAACTGGACGGTCTTTAACAGACTTACTTTGGCAAACTACTAGCAAAAGAGTTGTAAGAATCCAAACAAGTTTTTGTTTTTGCTCCACTTATCCAGTCTGCCAGTCAGCTACACCCACCTCATTAAGAGACACAGGTGCTCCATATTAGCAATCAAGCCACAACTGTATTTTAACCTCTCCTTCTAGTTCTTCATGCTCTGCAGCACTCGTCCTTGGATTGATCTCACATTGTTGAACGGGCCTGCCTTTGACCATCCTGGCTCATCATTCTCCTGATAACCACCGAACCAGTTACCACTTCCTGATGTCTGTTTGCCTGTCCCCGTGGCTGTTTGGTGTTCTGCTGTCACAACGCCACAGTGTAAGTTCTTTACTACCCGTGCAGTCCTTAGCATTAACGAATCCTGCCATGATGATCATCATTTGATTGGGAGTTAACGCAAAGTTTTTCTTCTTCTTCCTGGTCACCTTAGAGGCTCTGTAGGTTGGTCATCACACCTTGGACTGTGAACTCCGCCTCAAGGCCATTTTCCCTCCCATGTGACATATGTGAGCTTCATTGATCTTTGATTTGCTTAGCATAACTTTAACTGCGTCCATGACCCTGTAAGGCATCACTTAATGTGAATCTTTGCTAAGCGCTAAGGGGCACAAGCTAGGCCAGATAAGGGCTTCCCTAAAATTAGCTATGACCGCTATGATAGCTCCCCATGCTTTCATCTGCCTGCCCGCTCCATGCTTGTTGTGCATAGCGGAGAGTGGTGGTGGTGTGTCGGGGGGGCTCTGCGCTCTCTCTAAAACTACATTTAATCTCAGGCATCGCCGCTTTGAAGTACAATAATAAAGTTGATCGTACTCTGGAGCGTTGTCTCTTGTTTGACTCAAATTAGCTGAACAAAGTGTGTCCAATGGGACGGACCAAAGGCATCACGACTCATCTATTATTTACTCGGCTCCGCCGGTATTTCACTAAATAGTCAAAGCCGCCATATCAAATCACCTGTCTGTGGTCACAAACAAGAAAACAAATTCATGTGATTTCTGCCACCCAGTCGCGGGCGTACCATTTGATCTCAGGCATCGCATTTTTAATGAGGCTTTACAAAGGCAAACAGGCATGTGAGAGATGAAGGTAGAACACATGCATGTATTAGATACACACACTCGCACATGCACACACGTTCAATAGCACACAATAAGAAAAAATAATGTACATGTATAAGAGGTGCCCTGCTAATGTGCAATATAAAGACAAGAAAGTGTGAGACTAAAGATCAACACAAAAGTGATTTTATTATTCCTGTGACAGTGACAATAAAGTTCTGTTCTGTTCTGTTCTATTCTATTCGATTCTATTCTGCAATTACAATTGTACTATATTACAGTGCAAAAACACTAATAATAATGAATAGTTAGGGATGGGAACGTATCAATACCAGGTATTGGTATTGGGCCTATAGCAGCCGTATTTTAAGGTAGAAGATACTCAAAAATTGTCCTCAATAAATAAATGAATAAATCTGAGCTCGACTAAGTCCTCCTTGGCAGCCGTATTTTAAGGTAGAAGATACTCCAAAATGTTCCTCAATAAATAAATAAATAAATCTGAGCTCGACTAAGTCCTCCTTGGCAGTAGTTGGCGCAATACTGCGGCACATCAACGAATCATTGTTCGCGTCAGAAAGAAAAGTTTTTACCATTTGTTCACAATTCGTTTGTCTTTCTGTTTAATTACATTTTATATGTCAAAAGTACCAAAAGTATCGGTACTCGATATCGGTGAGTCCTCAAAGGGTGAATACTCGTAATGGTGTCGATTGGGAAAAAGTTGTATTTAGCACCCATAATAATAATAATAATAATAATAATAATGTTATTAATAGGTGCCTTTTTAGGGCCTCAATGACACTATACTACAATTAAACAACTTTAAAAATGTAATTTAAACATTTAAATGGACAAAAAAAAAAAAACGCTGCCATGTCAATGCTAATTTTAACACACCAAAAATTGCATTCTTATATAACTTAAAGGTGGTAGGGGAAGAAAAAAAAAAGCTAAGCATTTTTAAGTGACCATTATATGTCTGCTTTGTTATTTTCCACTTGACAGACATGTTATAGTATAATATTCACACTCATATTCACACATATGGACAATTTTTAGTGTAATAGATTACCATTTTTAATATGGGAGAAAACCAGAGTATCACAAAGAAACTCCATACACACATGACTTAAAACGATCCGATTCCAGAAAATAATTTTAAATGCAATTTTCATAATTATGTTTTCAGCATTTGCCTTGATGTAACTACAATGCTTTGCCTTTTATTTTCAATTTCATTTTACAGAAGGTAAACTCCAATCATCGGTGCTTTCATAGTAAGCAGGTGATAAAGCTGATAAAGTGGCCAAAATACGAAAAAGAGATCTTAACTTGCATGCGTATTGGCGTCACCGTGAAGCTCCATTACTTCCTTCTGCAGCAGAATATATGCTGATTACATTTCAGGTAGCGTATGAATCATGGAGGAGGCGTGTAGATGGAGGATGAAATGAATTGCTGTCAAAGGGCATTAAAATGGCTTCTTACTGTTCCGCACTTCAGGTATGCGCATGAAGTCACACTAAAACACTAAGACACTAAGATTAACTCATTAGCATGCATGTTGCTTTTTTGTGACAATTATTCTAAAAGGAACACTCAACAAGGTGTCTTAATAGAGGAAGAAGGTGAGAGGAGAAGAATATATGCTGTTTTTGTTGTTATTTGCTGTTATTGGTTGTTGTGATGAGTAAATTGCGGTTGTGTTTTTCCCTTCACGGCCAATGTAAACAAGCCTTTCTCTCATCCTTTACTCGTTACCACCGCAATGTAAAACTTGGCATGAAAAAGCAACACTACAGGGGCCGTCGGCAGGGGGGGGGCTCAATAACTCAATGTGGAGGGACGGCCTGCACGTACCGCCCCACGATGCTACTCCAGCATCAAGAGGTCGATCCCACACTGGAACACCATGTGGTCCGTGGATCCATATGATACTCTCTTTTATCTTTGACTCTTTTTCACAAGTTGACACTTGATACTGTACCTCCCCCTATATTCTTTTTTCCTTTCTCAGCCTGTAGGTTCACCACCAGCTCACACAGCCAAAACGGAACATAAATCTACTTCTCTCTCTTGTAAGATCATATATTTTCTGTTTTTCTCCCTCGCTCATATTCTTTCTCGCCTTACACAAACAGACCTCTGATCAATTGTGGCACTGACAATTACATAGAACCCATTGGTAAATTTAACTTCCATTTGCATTTAGATTACAGAATATTTCACTTTTTTCAATCTGTAGTGTGAAACCAATACACGCATGGCTGCGGCCGTACACTATGCGGACGCTTGCAACTGTTTGTGACGTTTTTATTATTGCAACCAAAGCGAGTGTGCGCACAGGAACATAAGCATGTTGGCAGAGTGAACATACAGCGTGTTCCCTCTCAAATGCACACACACGCACTCAGCAATTAATCTCAATGTTCACACATGGACGAAAGCACATATGAGAGCGGTAAATCCTCATTTCACTGCCCACATTCTGTATGTGCACACACAAGTGGCTCCACTCGCAGCTGATGTTATCTTAGCATCTATAATATCGCTGATCCAATATGTTGTGTTCATCATTAAAATGATACCCATAGGAAATTGAATTAATCCGTTCAAATGTTGAAATTGCGGCCCTCATTTAGCCCTACAGTCGATGCAATGTTTTAACACTTTAATATTTTTGTTTGCATTCATCCATTTGGGGAGCGCATAACTCCAAGCTTGTGCTCTATAGTAGACGGTGGAAATAAAAGAGCTGGGTTGCACGGGTAAGTGTAACGAAAGAACCCTTTTGGATTAAAGGTGAAACCTCTTTAATACAGATATACAAATTAGATGCGTAGTGTGATCACCAATTTGGCTAATTGATGCCCATTAAGAGCTCCAGTGAAAGACTCAAGGATGACTGAAATTATTGTCGGCTCATTTTGAAATCACCTATTATTTTCGACTCTTCTCTCCTGGATGTTGATGCTGCCGGACCCCTTATCCCCCTCATTCTCCTGCGCTCAGTGTACCTGTTCCTGAGCAAGTGAGGTTGTCTCCACGGCAATGAGATGATGTGTTTGGACATGCAAACTGAGACTGAGGACAGATTTATGCACACATACTCATGATCACACAACGCTATTCACAATCCTATCATCAACGTCTTTTTGTCGGCAGTGCAGGCAAACTGGGAGGTGGCGGGCACCTATATAACGACCCCCCCCCCCCCCACTTCATTTCCACCTTTGCTGAGTTTTTTCCCCCTCGAACCTATAGTGTGCTTTTTCCCTAGGAGCATTGCATGGGGCTATTTTTTGTCCTCCCACTTGCAAATCGTTTTCCTTTTTTCATCTGAGAATTGGGGCACTGTTTTTGGCCACCCGTCAGGCTTCCCAGTTTTTTACATCACTTGGATGGGTTTTAAATGTGTTCAGTTTCATTGCACCTTGTGGTACAATGACAATAAAGCTAAACTGAGCACACAATAGCCAAAGACATACATTATATTTTTCTGCTCTTTGGGAACGACTATTACTGCAACTTAATAGGGATATTCTCTATTTCTTCTTCTTGCCCTCAATTAAGCTGCAAATACACCCAGTAGAGCTCAGTATGTATTGCCCGGCATCATGGCACACAACTAAATTCGGACTGTCTTGGCTACTGAGCAATGCATCACCCGGTGGTGCCCTCCCTGCCACATGCACAATGAATGGGTCTGTTGAGGGCACACTGCTAAGTGCAGTGTGAAAAGTGTTACAGTTTGAATGATTGTGACCCATTTGACTCAAATGGGCTCTGTGATTGACAAGCGACCAGTCCAGGGTATAGTCTGTCTTCCAGGCAAAGTCAACTAAGATCCCTGCACCCTTAAAAAAAAAAAATGGATTGACTGTAAGGTGGTGCAAAAATGGTATCTCTTGCTACAATCCTGACACATATGCATTGGAATGCATGAGGTAAATCCCGAAGATGTCAAGTGGTCGTCTGCAACCGCGCATGCCGACTTTCGACACAGATCCCGTGGGGGCTCTTTGGAGAGGATCAGGGACACACATGTATCATCACTCACACTCGCCCCAGCTTCTGGATCCTAATAGTGAATGTGACTCTTAAGCACAGTGCCGAGCAAAGCAATATGCAGCCCAACTGCAATATTTCTGCAGCTTATAAGCAGAGACAAGAAGGGAAGACAGCCAGCGGCAGCAACTGGGGAAAACAGATACCACCATGATTTTTTATTTTTTTTTGCCTTCGCTCTTTTTCTCTCTGTGTCTCCCACCCACCGAGCCAGACCCCCATACCCCGACTCGCTCCTTTTTCTGCATATACTGTACTGCATCATTTCCAGCGATAATGAGTGCAGCAGGAGCAGGCAGAGAGCAATGAAGAGAGGCGGTACTTAAGGGAATTAGAGTGTTTAAAATATACCTAAAGGTATCCTCTTGTGGATCACCGGCGCAAATACTCACAGCCACCCACAACTCATATTCATGTTTATTCAAAGATACCTAATCAGTGTGTATCGGTCACATGATCTATGGTTACAAAAGAGCATTATCAACAACTAAAGCAGAGGTTCTTAACCCACATAGAATGTGAAAAAAATATACGCTCCGTTATGCAAGTGAATTCATATTGCACATATTCGTCCGACCACTTTCTTTTTTTCCCCTCGATAGTAAGAAAAGATTACGATAATAAAGAAAATCACACGACGTACCATCACAGCAGGCAAAGGTCGACTACTGAGCACACCAAATTTCCTTGCAGCACAAATAGGCCAAGCAATGTAGCGTGATCACCTGCAGCCAATGAGGCGGCCGTGGCTCAGGGTGTCGAGACGGTCGTTCAGTAACCAGAAGGTCGGCTGTTCGATCCCCGCTCTCCCCGAGTCGTTGTGTCCTTGGGCAAGGCGCTTCACACACATTACCTCCAGTTCTACTCACTGGTGTATGGAATGTTTGGTGGTGGTCGGAGGGGCCGTAGGCGCACACTGGCAGCCACGCTTCCGTCATCCTGCCACCACAGTGTAAATGTGTGAGTGCATGAATAATGTATCCATTTCTCTGTAAAGCATCTTTGAGCGCTATATAAACCTGATGCATTATTGTTATTAATGATGGTCAAGCAGTGTGTATCTTAACCTCCGCCAAACGCCTGAGACTGACTCACCAAACCCCCGGGGTTCGATCGAACCCAGGTTAAGAACCACTGAACTAAAGTGTACATTCTTTTCTTTTTCATCATTCCGCAGCCAAACGTAGTGAGCGATGTTTTGTAGAAAACTCCAGTCATGAATGCATTTTTCCGTGCGCATTACTGTAGAAATATGCACAACGCTTCCTCTATTGTCATTAGGATGTTGATTGCGTTGTTTGAGTTCAGACAGCAACAGCGGGGAGGCAGCACGCTGAGCACATCAATGTACACAACACCCACAGACAGTCAACTGTTGACATTATAAGAATATGAAAAAGGAAGAAAAAGACTTTGGATTCCATGGCTGACATTAGCCTCATTTTCAGAGTACATATTTTCTAGCCGCATAAAGGAAATGCCCTTACACGAACTTTAAAAGAGGCATATTATGCCATTGTTCCACTAATTAAATTAAATCAAATCCAAGTACAATGCCTGTGAAAGGTTTTGGTCAAAGTCGAGAATAACAAAACGTCATCTTCTCCTAATAGCCCGGGTTTGTCTACAAATGAACCACTGATCTACCACACAACCCTTTACTCAGGTGTATTATTGAACCTTTTATCTTTTTGGTCGCTAAACCATTCAGATGTGAAGCGGTTGGCACACAGGACAACGATTTTTCCAACAGAAGCTCCGACATTTCCATCACAGGCAAAATGAGTCCACTTTGCTGTGACGCCTTGATGTGTGACGATCTGTGCTTAAGTTTCGGCTTTGACACGAGAGCATGTCTGTGTAGTCTGACTGTCGATTGCGAGAACAGAATTTGCCCGCCTGTAAAGCAAAGATTATATCCGTTGATGTCACGTCACGCAAGTCGGCTCCATGTGGTGTGGCGACTTTTCAGCGTACCCAGCCGTGTTTACACCGAATGTTATTTTGTTATTGATAAATGTCATCCCCAGCTGCGGTACACGTTGAAAAGTTTGATTAATGGAGTCGATTAGATTAAAAACATTTGCCAGTGTCCGGACTCCATGGAGACACTCACGTATGGCTCGTTCCCAAAACACAAACATTCTTGTGCCTTCCGTACTTTCGGCTTTTGTTGGTTGCTATGTGTATTTAGCTAGTTAGCTAGTTCCCCAAGCGCGTTAGCTACAAGTAGTAGCATGTTAGAACAACAGCAACATTGTTAACTCATCACTTCTTATTTTCGTACACTTTGACTACAATTTAAAGTTTTCGGCTGCTGGGAAAGGAAAATAAAGATCTTAAAGAGAGTATTTGGAGAAGTCTCAAAATCGAAACTTTTGATCACTCAGGTCTATTTTTAGCCAGAGCTAGCCACGATCGCATTCTTATAATAACGCTTACCTTAATCAAAATGGTCAGAACACACTTTGGTAGACTTTGTTGATTGGAAATATTTTCGATTTATCCTTGCAATTATCTGTGGATACTCCTTTATTAGTTGGCATTTGATATTCCGTGCACCCATGAACACGTGTGGGACATGACGTCACGCAAATACCATCTATAGTCAAAATCTTATCAGTAGTCCACAATACTTTTATTTTGTTGTGGGCGGAGCCAGTGATTAAAAAAGGAACATAGTGAGGTTCACTCAATAATTCTTTTGAAAGTCCACCTTGAAATGGCAATACAATTGTAGCATAAATAAACGCATTTGATGTTCAGAATAAAACAAAACCATCAAACATACACTGAACTTGATATCCTTAATAATAGCAGCGTATGAATGAGCCATTATTATGTACAGAATTACTGCTTTCTCCCTCTAAACCAGTCATGAAGAATATAATTAAAAGATTGTTCACCCAAAAATAAAACGGAAATTCAACAAAGGCTATAACTCAATGAGATGGAAAAAAAGCTCTAGATTTTTTTTGTGCATTAAATATTTATTGTTAACATTTGTCTCAAAGAGACGATATCCTTTTTACTCATAGCCGAGTTATGAAGAAACTAAAAGTTGGATGTTTTACACAAGAATGAAATAAACGTTATGAGGGTGACGGGTGCGCTGAAGCCTATCACAGCTGACTTTGGGCGAGAGGCAGGGTACACCCAGAACTGGTCCCCAGCCAATCGCTGGGCAGTAAAAGATTCAAAAGTTGGAATAAAATGATGACATAAAGATAGCATAAGTCACATTCCACTGAGGCGAACGCTGATTATTTCTCACACCACACAGTACAAAACCTCAATAACCATTACATCACTCGATGTTTGCCTATGTGTCAAGTCAAGTGTTTCAAAGAGCAGACTATTCAGTATAGATTCATTCTTCATCTTTTTCCTTGTGTGCAACATGAAAAGGTGAAGGAATGCCAGATGAGTACAAAGACAAAATTGAGAGCATCACACACTTGCTGGCTCGCAGCCTTGCTTTGAATCTCATAGCGTGTGGCTGGGAGGCGACTTGCTCCAGCTGTAATGTCAGCTTCAAAGAGCCGAGACTTTGGAAAGCTGGCGACTTGGATGTGACTTGCCCTGACCTTGAGAACGAGATGGAGACGTACGAGGACTACGAGGCTGCTCAGTGAAATGAGTGGAGTTGGAGAATGTGTTCCCCTCAAGCAAACATGTTTCTATCCTACCCTTTTCGATATCGCTTGCCCTTGTTGGGGTCATGAGTGAGCTGGAGCCTATCCGAGATGTCTTTTGGTAGTGGTGTGCGATACTGGAAATTTTCTTATTGATCCGATACTAAGTTAATACAGGGCCAGTATCACCGATACAGATACCGATATCGACTTTGGCACTTTTCTAAAATTATGGTATATATATATATATATTTTTTAATTAAGATAGCTGTATCATCAAATTGCTTAATCACAATTAATTTTCAACCTGCAAAAGTTTTTGTGTTGTTTCCTTTTTGAACAAAGGACAAAATTAGGTCAAATTTTGTTGATAAATACAAAATACTTAGTATATATATATATATATATATATATGAATAGTTTTTTTCTTTTTTGTAACTTTCTTAAAGAAAATGCACAAAGTAATCATAGGAAAAGAGCCAAACTGAAACTAAACTACTAGATCAATATTATAGTCCCAGTATCGATCCGATGATGATACTAACTTGGTATCAATACTTGGATCGATCCGTCCACCACTACCTTTTGGGGGACAAGCAGTTGCCAAGTCATCATATGAGTTTGTAACGTTAAGCATTGAATGTCTCGATGTTTTTGGAGGACTCAAATTTTGTAACTCCTTATGTGTTTCAAACGAACTGTTAACGGTTGATTTGTGTTTTAATGGTGACTTCAGTGAAATCTTTCATTACGTCTGATGGCGTCTCTACACAAACTAGGCAGGTAGGTTTCCATTTAAATTTGGTGAACATATTGTTATGTTTCGGATCTGTGGGGTTGGGATTTAGTTTGATCTTGGGTGTTCATGTCGACTTTGTCTGTGTGATCAGTGTTTTTTTGTGTTCCTTGCGTCGTCATGTTTAACCACCTCCACCTGTGTGTGTTTTCCCTTCCCCGTGCCTTGTCCAATCAGTGCCCTCAGCCACTTGTGTCCCCCCCCCCCCAGGTGTGTCTTGTTATGTAGTCTGCTGTTTTGGTTCAGTCTGCATGGGTGTATTGTCGTTGTCTGTTGTGTGTTTCGTCTCGTGGTCAAGCCGGCGTCAAGCCGGTGTTAAGCCGGCGTCAAGCCGGTGTCAAGCCATAGCCGCAGCCACAGCCACTTCACGCCGCGTCAAGTCCAGTCTCGTCTAGTCTGTCACGCCACGTCAAGTCCAGTTAAGTCCATTCATGTCGAGTTTAGTCAAGTGCAAGTGCAAGTCCAGTCCAGTTTGGTCCGGTGACGTCAAGCTCTGTTCCCTCCAGTGACATCCAGTCACGCCAACCCCAGTCTCATCCGTCCGGCCCGGTCACGTCATCTCACAGTTGCCAGCTCACCTCCTTACCTTAGTTCAATAAACTCACCACATTTACACATTGCCTCTGGCTAGTTACTGTGCCTCCTTGCACTTGGGTCCACAACCAACCTCCACCCCAACACCTGACACATATAATCTGCTTCCTATTTTACCTGAAAGATTATCTCCATTTGTTAGAATGTTAGGTCAAGAAAATTGTGTCTTTTGGGTAAAATAGGAAGCAGGTTTTATGTTCAATGATTGCCATCAGACGTCATGAAAGATTTCAACGGAAATGGCCATTAAAACAGATCTCAAACATACACAAACAACAAAGAACCGTTAACATTTCGTTTGAAGCGCATGAGGAGTTGCTAAATTTGTGCCCATCATTGTTTTAAGAACTCGTATGATGGCTTGGCAGCTGTTGTGATGGATAATAGACTCGCCATGTTCTGATTTCTGAATGTAGGAAGAAGCCAGAGAGAAGTACCCAAGCAGGCAGACGTAAACGTTATTCCAGCAGCAAACAAATCTATGTATTTCTCCAGTCTAAAGTGTCCTTTTTCTTTATTTATTAGACAAGCGTGGCTTTGGTTAAGCAATTTGGCTGTCCGCTATCTGAAATTACAGTCTTTGTGGGCATCTCAAGTCGCTAAAAGATAGGCTACATTACCAGTCACAAATAAGCTCTCACTGTGGAGAAGGGAGAATTATTCATCCCTTTATCGAGACGAATTTCACAGAAAGTGACAATTATCTTACAAAAAACTTTTTAAGCAAAAAGTTGTTGCCTACTGTCACTCAAGTGCATAAAATAAGCAATAAAAAAAAATCTAATTCTCAGTTGATGCAGTTCTATTAGACTGTTTTCCTGAGCGTGTGTGTTTGCAAATCTATTAAATATGATGTCTACAAAAGAGTGTCAGATGCCTTCCACTAACAAGTCGCTGCTTTCAGATGAATACAATATCTGCACTCTGGCCATATCATCACATACAGACAGTACGCCTACACAATCTATTCTGAGCAAGAACTTTATAAAACATTCATCCTTTGCCAAGATAATATCAGTTTTAAAATGCTCAAAAATGTATTAACACAATTTTTTTTATTATTGTTTATTACTGAGGTAATGACGATTTTGTTGTTTGAATTTTTTGTAATTTTGTGATTTTATTCTTTTATATTTTTTCTTGTAATAATTTAACTTAATCTAATTAAGTATATATTTATGTGTGACTGGTCTTAATACTCATTCATATACCGAGCACTAAAAGGAAACGTATTTTCTTTGCATGATTGTGCATGTATACTTAAAAAGGGTTTTGTCTACCTCCCTGTAACATAACAGTGGTATTAATCTACCTAGTAACCAGCCCCACACCTTGTCTATTGGACATGGCAGCTTGACAATGTAGTCTATGAATCACTGCCTCCATGTATTAAAATGCTTGTATTGTCTTTATGGGCACTCACTTTTTTTTTCCTAGACTCTTGTCTGCCGGTCTATAACCTTGTTTATCATGCTAATAAAATTCCTACTTGCCATTGGCCCAGCAATAAAAGGGGCGGGGTTTGCAGCCACTTATTTGCATGTGACAAAGCCACCAAAAAAGGGTTAATTTCAGCAAACCAGAAATAGGTTGTATAAATTATACTTAAATTCTTGGTCCGGGCAGCACGGTGGCTGACTGGTTAGCACGTCCGCCTCCCAGTGCAGAGGACGTGAGATCAAGTCCGGGCTTCGGCCTTCCTGGGTGGAGTTTGCATGTTCTCCCCGTGCTTGCGTGGGTTTTCACCGGGTACTCCGGTTTCCTCCCACATTCCAAAAACATGCATGGCAGGTTAATTGAACTCTCCAGATTGTCCCTAGGTGTGAATGTGAGTGTGGTTGTTCGTCTCTGTGTGCCCTGCGATTGGCTGGCAACCAGTTCAGGGTGTACCCCGCCTACTGCCTGAAGCCAGCTGGGATAGGCTCCAGCACCCCCGCGACCCTAGTGAGGAAAAGCGGCCAAGAAAATGGATGGATGGATGGATGGATTCTTGGTCCTTGTGGTATATTGAGGAAGCAGTTGCTTAACTCATTCACTGCCATTGACGGCTATAGAGGTCAAAAATTCATTTGAACTATTTCTATTAGTTTAACATTTTTCCCACTTTTGTTAACAAGAGTATGAAAAGCTAGAATTTTTTTTATCATTATACACTTAGAACAGATATAAAATTTGTGATTAATCGTGAGTTAACTAGTGAAGTCATGCTATTAATCATGATTAAAAAATGTAATCGCCTGACGCCCCTTATTTTCTAGAATCTTTTCTTTAAAAAAAAAATTAAAAAATACTTTTTTTTAATTAAAAAAAGAAAGAAGAAAAAATATTTAAAAATTAGGAATTTTTCATAATTAATCCCGTGACTAATTAATCACAAATTTTATATATTTTCTAAATGTACAAAAACAATTTTTTTTTCTAGGTTTTCATTCTCTTGTTGACGTCTATAGCCGTCAATGGCAGTGAATGAGTTAATATGGGTTTTTTCATAACTTGGCTGCGCCTGCTTTAGTTTCAGCACTGTGTTAGTGAACAGCTCCCCGAATATGCTTACAGCTCGTTCTCAGGCCCTCATCTTAAAAGTCAGCATTATTGAATTCATGTCAGATTAATAAACCAAATCCTAAACAAAACCACCACACAAGTTTGTTTTACTATCTTTGTGGGGCCATCTCATTGACATAGTGCATTTCCTAACCATCAAAAATGATTGCCTACGCCTATTCCTTACCCTAACCTCAACCATAACCCAATTCAAACCTAAACTCTAAAACCAAGTCTTGACCCTCAAAAAGAGGTCTAAACTTGTGGGGCCCAGCAAAATGGCCCCACGTGGACGGGTGGGCCCCACAACTCTGTGAAATCCCGCTATATTGGCCCCAATATGTAACAAAAACAAGACCACACACACACACACACGAGTGGAAAACAATGCATCCTCACTGAGTGGAATTTCATCCATATACGCACGTGCTGACACGAAATGGATCAGGGAGAGAGAGAAAAAGAGAGAGAGAGAGAGAGAGAGAGAGAGAGAGAGAGAGAGAGAGAGAGAGAGAGAGAGAGAGAGAGAATTTCTTCCGTGGGAAAGAATTTGATCCACATCAGCCTGCCTTGATCGACTAGAGCTGCGACCATAACTCCTGTGGATGGATTTACGCCTCCGCCACCTCTGGATTTAATTCATAGCACGGGGACATCTTAAATCTGCTGCCAATCAATAGAAACCATCAAGAAGCAGAGAAGAAGAGTCGGGGGAAGAGTGTCACACCTCCTCCTCCTCTGACATCTTTCCGTGCGCTGACTAGTAGGAGCTGCAAAAGTGCACCAACCCGAGAGGAAGAAGGGATGAGGGGCACAGAGGTGGGGGTGAGATACAAGCGGAGCCCCCTCCAAAAAAGGCGCGCATTCATTCATTTCAGCCCGACCGAGGACAGCATGCCAAGCGCGGCGCACTCCAGCGACTCAGCTCGCTTCCTGATATCTCACCCACCTCCTTCCTTCACTCAAATAGTTCTCATCCGTACTCTCCATGTGCACGCTCGCGAGTGAGTAGCGGCGGTGGGGGGGCGTGAGCCGGTCCTCACCTGCGCCGACTTTGACGCACTCAGGGACGCCGCAGCGGCGGCCGTCCGTGCATGGGCCCCAAGCAACGCGAGTCCCCCGGGATGGCGTGCGGCGCGTGTTACTACCTGGTGATCAGCTCCACGCATCTCAGCAACGGGCACTTTCGGCGCGTCAAGGGGGTCTTCAGGGGGCCGCTGTGCACCACGGCAGCGTGTGAGTCACCGGTAGGTGCCCCTCTCTCCCTCCCCTTTCGTGTTTAGACGTCTTGAGCATGGAGCTTTTAGGAAATGGCAGTAAAGTAGTAGAAAAGTCTCACAGCCACAGGCAAGCTCGTTTAATGACATAGTTGATGACTGAGCTGTACTGCTTTTATTATTGTTTTTATTATTATTGTGAGGGGAGTAAGGATGCGAATGCCACAATTGGGTATTCAAGCAGAAAGTCATTGTCCCTGCATGCTAATTTTCTCTCCCAAGGCAATGGGAATTAAACAAATGGAATTGCATTAGAGTGCTTTCGGGAGGAGATGAGCTGCCCTGTTGTAAATAGCACTAATTACCTGAGGTGTGTTACTAATAGGATGCGTGTAGCTTTGTGTGTGTCTGCGTGTGCTGTAAGCTTTCTTGAATAACTCTCTGACCTTTTCCCATTGTGCCATTGGTTCTTTTCGGCCACCACAATGGCATTTGGTGTCAAACACGCAAGGTGTGTGTGTGGGTGGGTGCGTGTCACCTCACTACACATTTTCGAGTTCTTAATGTGCGCCAAGACGAAGTGTTGGAACTTATGAGAAGTTTGCTGTGTAAGGCAGAATACAGCATCTTACATACATCCTTGTGTGTGTGTGTGTGTGTGTGTCATATTTGGCCCGCTCTCACTAGGTGATAGCACTAAAAGTGAACAGACGCAGAGACGCTGCAAATAAAGTTGTATTTAACAATACTTCCATATTTCACAGACTCTTGACTATTCCAAATCAAAGAAAAACATGCAGAGGTGAAAAAACAAATGCAATTTCTGCATTGTGGGGGGAAAAAATGTGGGAAACCTCCAACGTTGAACACAATCTGTTCCGGACACTGGTTGACATTGAGTTTGCTCTAATTTAACCCCAAGAAATGGTGGTAAATTAGTTCATCTGTCCCAGTGTCAAAGTAGAGGGTGAGAGGGAGACAAATGGTCATCGTTTCCTTGAAGAAAAAAAAATATTGATAGTAAAATAAAATAAAAATGTGCACAGTTAATAATTCTATTTTGATCTAACTCTCGCCGGTGTTAGATGCAATTCCACTGTCAGCCGCTAGATGGTGGCACACTATTAAGTTTGTAGTATTTCAGCTCAGGCTAGTTTTGTTGAGTAAGTACTGAAAGTCATCCTCTGTAATCCTGCTTTTTCCGCCTACAGAAAGCGTCAACTGTATAGGTTGATTTTATAATGTGTGATATTATGATTATTAATTTATTAGTCAGAAAAACATTAGATTTTTTTTTTTTTTACTGTCCATTTAGCAGGTCAGTATGTACCTGTTACACTGTACAATATTTTATGCTATCCATTGCTCTTGTTCTCTCTTAATATACAGTACAGGCCAAATGATTGGACACACTTTCTTATTCAGTGCATTTACTTTATTCTCATGACTGGTTACTTTGTAGATTCTCACTGAATGAATCAAAATTATATATGAACTGATGTGGAGTTATGTAGCTAACAAAACAAAGGTGAAATAACTGAAAACATGTTTCATATTATAGATTCTTCAAAAGAGCCATCCTTTGTTTTGGTTACTTTTTTTTGCATACTCTGGGCTTTTTTACATCTGGGAACTCTTTAAAAACTGTTGGAAACCCCTTTCAGGTCATTGAGAGAATGCCAACAATGTGCAAAAAAAGTAATCAGAGAAAATGGTGGCTATTTATTCATGCATTTATATTATTATTTTTATCTTTTTGTGGTTAAGTACATAACTTCAAATGTGTTCGATAGTTGTCATAGTTGTCGTCATAGTTTTGATGCCTTCGGTGAGAATCTCATGAAAATAAAGCATAGTATTGAAAGGTGTGTCCAAACTTTTGGCCTGTACTGTATGTGTTGAATGTGGTTGTATAATTTCCTGTAGTGTAGTGCCGTAAAGAATATAAAAAACATGCCTATGGGGAATATTTAACAGAACTGGGCTAAACTGTCGTTACATCGAATTCTCACCTTTTGGCGAGTGCTTCCGCATTTTCGCAAAGTGCTTTATGAGACGAAACCTTAAAAAACACACACATGGACTGAGCACCAAATTGAGCAGGTTTCTGTCCGTCGATCCAGGTCAGTACAGATGGTCCTTCTTAATTTGTTTATTTTCTCGAGGCTTCGTGTCATAAAGCGCTCGTCGAAAATGTGGCCATCCGTCAACAACGGAGCCGACAGTGAGATGGAAGTGCCCACCTCTGTTATTTAGTTTCAGATGGTGTAATGAAAGTATTTCAGCACATGCTAGTTTTGTTGAAAAAATATTGAATGTCATCCTCTGTAATCCTGCTTTTTACGCCTACAGAAAGTTAAGTCTTGGCCATAATTATTGATGTTATTGTGAGATTATAAATTTGTTAGTTTGGAAAAAAAAAATTGACTTTTTTTTTAGCTATACAGTACACTTAGAGGGTCTGTGCAATGAAGTAATGGTTAGTTTTAATTGCCACTGTCAGGGGTTAATAACAATATGTATATCATATTATTGAGATTGTAGTTTATACTGAAATTGCTTCTAACACTTAGACACAGCTCTCATTATAACTAATTTAGCCTTGCATGCAGGCAGCCATTATTTTCCTGTTAACTTTATTGCGTTCAGAAAAAAAGACTTGACGCGCGGTTAATCCGTCACATTATGCAACATCTTTCTCGACAAACTTACATGTGTCGAAATGTCAAGCCTCAAATATTGAAGCGTGGCGCGTTGTATTAACTCGCCGTTTCATCTGTCTGCCGCCACCTCTCCAGTCGCTCTTTTGATGTCTCATCCGTCTGTTGCCGCGCTCCCTCATCTCTTCCTCCGCGCTCTTCTGTTCGGCGCATGCAAACAATCACGCGGCAGCCAATCAAATGCTCATCATTACATCATGTCATGAAAAATTTTCTTATCTATTCTTATTTTGAAGTGTTTAGAAGATGGAAGCCGTTTGTAACTATGGAACTGTGGCCACTTCTCATCTTACAAAAACATGTTGCATATCGTCACTGCTATGTGAAAACCACTTATGTCCATTTTTGTATTTTTTATTTATTATTATTATTATTATTATTATGTATTTTTGCTATTTGTAGGCTGCCCACAAATAGCAGGAGCACATTGTATAGAATATATATTGTGGTGATATTTATTTTTATTTTGTCTTCATGAGCATACTTCTTATTGGAGTAATCCAAAAGTAATCCAAAGTAGGCTAGTTACATTACTTTAATATTATGGTACTTTGATTACATTACTAACTACATTTTTTCGCAGGTAACTTGTAACTGTAACAGATTACATTTCAAAAGTAACCCTCCCAACCCTGGCGATGATACGCTGTCCGTGCTTAGTGCTTTGACGCCATGAATTCAAGTTAATATGAGGCCTGAGAGGGGGGAAAAAGTGCAAACTTTTGTTCCTTGATGGAGTTCGAATTCACTAAAGGAATGGCATTGCTATGGTGTAATATTTGAATCTGAGGTGGAATAACAATAAGAAAACATTGTGTCACATGTTTCTTATTGGAATAAGTTGAACCTTTTATGTGACATTGTGCTGGAATGAAAAATAATTTTTGTTGCGCTCTTGTGTAAAATGTGCATTGATTGAATACTGTAAAACTTGGTCATTATTACAACAAGCTTACCTAGGAGAAATATTGCGGACAAGAATTCAAAGTTAACTGTCGACTGTAAAAGTTTTAGCTGTAAACGCAAAAGTTTAGATTAGTTGATATTTTTTTTACACTAAGCATTTGATGTGTTTTGTTAAGTTTCACTTTCAGTAGATTGCAGGCATTCAAATACCCTTAAAAGTTTGTTTAGTCATTAAAGATACTGCCGCATTGACCTTTTCTGATTAATCTTAAAAAAAAGGGAGGAGATGAGAATATTTATGTGCGTATTGTGGATTGCGCCGCCTCTGATTTGTAATTGAAGAACACGTTGTGATCATTTCCTGGCATGAGGATGCTTTACTTAATTTAACAGGAAGCCCAAACAGGATGGATGATTATCACGAAGTAATGAGGCATCAAGCACCTATTTAGTCTGAGGTATCACTTTAGTGTTATTAAGTTGTGAGGCGGAAGAGGACCTCACCGCATTTGAATTCCGTCCGAGCCGTGGCTTGGGGGGAGATAAGGCCGTGTCCGCGTTGATAAAGATGAATCTACATGTGCAAAGCTTTGAAAGTTAGATAAAAGCTGACTAAGAGGCTGTCAGGAAGGTCAGACAAATATACACGCTTCCATATTTATCCGCATCCGTGTGGACACGGCCCAATTTATGTGCCTGTCAGGAGGATAAACAGTGTTGTGGTCAAGCCGTTTGGACGGAATCTCTTGCGCTTGCTGAAATATTGCACCTTGGCGAGACGTTTTTTTTTTTTTTAGACAAGGGGAGTGAGAATAGTCCTTCACACTGAGGAGGACACAGACGAATTCCTTTTATTCAATTAATTAATCAAACTGAGGTCGGGACTTTTGGACCTAGTTGGCATTAAATCTTAATTCTGATTATACTAAGACATTTTAGACAATTTTGTGCTTCCAACTTTTGGGGGAAGGCCCATTTATGGTCCATTATAATTGTTCCCGAATGGCCCCACCTCCTCCAACCAAACACTTTTGGGATACGTTCTCTCGTTTTCCGCTGGGGTTAAGTTCCACAAAATACCCACAATAAATGAAATCCACGAAGTAGTTAGCTTTATGTTTTACATTTATTATAAATGTTTTAAGGCTCTAAAACCCCTCACCACACAGTTTATACACTTTTCTTATCGAGGCATAGACATTTTCTCACATTTCTCTCTTGTTTAAACATTCTTAATGTTCAAACCTTCATAAATGTTATAAAATAAGTACATTACTGTAAAAAAAAAATGCATGCAAAATTGCACTAAAAAAATCCGCAATACAACGAGGCCGCGAAAAGTGAACCGCGTTATAGCGAGGGAACGCTGTACACCAGAACAGCATTCCCCAGCCTTTACTGCGCCAAGGCACATACTTTACGTTAGAAAAATCTTAAGGCACGCCATTGTTACTTTTGGCCCTCTTCGGCACATTAGTAGAGATGGCTTGACTTGGTGCCATTACCCGGATTCGGATGTTAACCCTTCACCCAGTCCTTCCATCTTTAATGCTCGCAAAATTATACTAACAGTAACAGCCAGCGGACGGCGAGGGGGTGGCGAGACAAAAATATTTTTTTAAAGTATATTGAAATAACAATTATCTTGTCTCACTTTACTCACAAATTCTCTTAATCCATGTGTGTGTGTGTGCCATACCTATTCTGTTGTATGATTAACAACAGGTGGATGCACATGCGGGTAAATTATGTATCCAAGTGAAAGAGCAACAACAAAAATATATTTTTCTTAAGTCAATAAATAATTTGCACTGCTTTAAAGGGGAAGTTAACCCCCTTTAAAAAAAATGTATGCAGCCCCACTGGTCTAAATATGGTATTCTGGTTAATACTGTGTTAGTGGAATATGAGTTTAGCAGCAAAATCCATTTTTATCCATCTCAGGGGGGCGGCCATTTTGCCACTTGCTGTTGACTGAAAATAACATCACACAGTTTATCAGGTCTCAGGTTACAACCAATCACAGCTCAGCTTCAGAAAACAGGTGAGCTGTGGCTGGATTTTGCTTCATAACTCACATTCCACAAATGTAATATTAATCAGAATGTCATATTTAGACCAGTGTGGTCACATATAACATATTATTGTCAAGAAATGTTTAAGGCTGAGTTCCACTTTAAGCACTCGTGTGTATGTTAGATTTGTTTTATCCAATCAGATTGCAGTTTCTATGTGTTGCCATGCCAATCTAATCTGCCCACAACCTTCAGAATCGGTAGTGTTGGCTGATTTAACTTAAACAATATTAGCAATGTAACTGTTTCTATAAGTTCGATTTCAAACTTGCCTCACAGTAGCGTCAGCATTTTTCTGTGCTCTGATTGGTTGGGCTAAATTCGACCAGTAAAACATGTCTGTAGTGTTCCGCACACATTAATGCATTTATTAATCAGCATTTCGGATGAGTAGAATGTACTTCTACTTAAATTCTGTTTTGTTCTGTTCTTAGATAAATATTGATGCAGGAACTGAAGTTCTATTTAGCCTTTTAGTGTAATTTTGATGGTTTCTTTCATTGCGACATGTTATTCGTTTTATGTGTAAACAGTTTTATGTGATTAAGTTGGTTAAATCCTCGCCGCTGATAATGATACACGAAATGGATTTTGCTGGAGAGTTTTTAACAACACAATGGCTTCCCACAACACTGTGTTCTGTCATTATTGCTTTGACTGTAATGCGGTTTAGAAAAGAAAAAAACTACTTGAGACCTGATATTGAATGTTTTGTTTTTGAAGTTCCAAAAAGGGCTGTTTACTGAACATCTCCAAAAGACATCATTTTTAAATCAGTTTAAAAAAAAAGCTATTTTAGACACAAAACCTTTCATTAGAGGAACATGCTACAGCTGGGATTTATCAGAAAGCTTTTCAAGGAATGAGTCAGAAAGTCAACAACTGCCCCCACTGTGCCTGCTACCTTTCTGTGTGTCGTCTCGTCTCTCGCTGCAGGTTGCCTCCCTATGTCGACATTAGACATTGCTCCTCATCACCAATTAGCCACCGTGACGGGTCTCTCGGACGTGCCTTAACTGCCGTCCTCCAAATTACATTTGTGCGGAACAGTCACCCATGAGTCAGTCTTCAAAATCTCAATGGCGCTTTTAACGCTTTTTATTGAGGACAGAAGGTGAGACAAAAGAAACACGAGAGGACGGAGGCCAATCTCCGAATGAATTCACGCGCCTTTTGGAGGCGCTCTCCCAGTCGAATATTATATAGCCTTGTGTGTGCATACTAAGCTGAACATCCGCTTTGATGTATATTTAACTGCCGTTGCAGAAAACAGATGAATCTGTGCTGGGTGTCAGAAGGAGTGCCAATGTTTCAGCATGTGTGCGTGCGTGCATTTTGCACCCATGCGACTCCAAAGGGGAGCTGAACAGTGTTTATGTAAATGAGATGGCGTTTAAACATATGCCCCCAACAATTATCTTGAAACAACAATTTAGCTGTGTGAAAAAAAAAAAAAATCACATAAAAATGAACCTGAGCATGTTGGAAAGAGCGTTATATGACTTGAGGAGACGGAGACGAGCCAATTGGTTCGATACTTTGCTCACGGCTGTGCGCATAAATCTTTGGCGTATTGGAATGTGATAAAGATGCACAAATCTAAGAGAATTTTTTGGCGTTAGGGGAGACAAACTTGTTGTAATTGTACAAGAAAGCCCAAGGATGAGAAGTATTGTTGTTGTTTTTTTAAACAGGATTACACAACTATGTAAATTCTTTCCACGAAACTTTGTGGGTGGCTATACACTTCTTGATCTTATATTTTAAACATGGGGAAAAAAATACGTGCAAATGTGCAATGTGTAAGTATATTTCATTTTTGATCAGGCTTTTTTCAATGCATATATAAAATATCCTTTATCCTAACCCAACAGCAAAGGATTTGAGAGAAACAGCAAAATAACCACATATTGTGATCCCAAATGCATAAAAATGACCTTTCAAGGACGGCACAAAACTGCTTAACAGAACTCTCTTTGTACATTTTAAATCAACTCGCTGTTTGTCCTGCGTAGTTTTAGGGTTATTGTGGTATAGGGCAGTATGAGACCCAGTATAAGCGCGCATCTAGTGGTATTACAACTTATATTCAAAAATTCAGATTTGTTATTTCTTGTTGCTGTTTTTTTTAAGATTATTTAATTATTTAAATTGAACTACTTTATTATTTTAATTTTTATTGTTTTGATACATTTTTTCCCCACATTTTTCCTGGACAAGGTATATTAGAGCGTTTTTTTTTTGTTTGTTTGTAAAAATAAATAAATTAATTAAATTAAAGAGACAGTGTGTAGAATTTAGTGCCATCTTGGTGGTGAACTATTAGAATGCAACGTCCTTGGTTCAAAACACATGCATTTTTGATGTACGCACACTGCAGGGCCTTCAGATCACCAATTACTGTGTTTGCTAAGTTTGTCTCCTTCCATAGCAGAAAGATGGAGGCAAAACATGTCAGCCTACTGGCGCAACCTACTGTATATAATATAATTAGCGATGATCAGACCTAGGATTGTATAATAAAATTTACTTTGATGTGATATAACATATTTTTTTTGCATATTGGATATTTATACTGTGTTTTTAAAATTAATAAACATTGGGAGAAAAAAATTAAAAAACACACTGTCTCTTTAAACAGTTTTTGTCCATCCCTGACTTCGAGTCTTCAATTGATCTAACAGGCAAAGGAAGGCTGGAGCATCAGAACGGTGAGGCAGGTGCGTTAACCACTCGTGTACCATTCCGACCCACCTGCTAATTTATATAACGAGAGGAATTTAGTTGATGGTTGAAGCACCCACTCTAAAAAGTAGTACAATCCAATCATCTTCACCTTCCATGTACTATAAAAGGTCAACAAATTACTGTAAAATGCCTTTTAATACCCAATAATGTCACAGTAGATCTTTTGTCTGGTCTGCAATGTGGTGGTGAGTCTTCTCAAATCCTTTACAGTATTTGAGGGTTTCAGGCCACCATATGTCTCTTACACATCATTCATATTGAGTTGTGGTCAGATCCCAGAAGGAATATGTTTTATTTAGCGGACTGGTACATTTTTTTTTTTTGCGTTACATAACTGAGTCCACTCACATATACACACAATTTTATCTTGAGAATTCTGGCTTTGCTGTAATTCGTATATTTCCACCACTGTAAGACAAATGACTCTTACTTAAATATTCAACAGTGAAATATTACATAACCATCAGGAGACAAGACATATTTTTCCTCAGCTTTTTAAGAATGAAGTACAGCATATGTGCCATATAGTAGAACTAACTTCTCCTCAGTTTGCTTGTCAACAAAAGCATTGTATACCACTCCTGAGTTGTATTTAGCACAGTAGCTCCGAAGTAGATTACACTTTGAGGGTTCGATTTAAAGAGTTTACACAAGCTTGAAATGAAATAAAAGCAGCCATTGAGTTGCTTCTATGAACACGAGTAGAAAGGTTGTTATAGAATCAAGGCTTCGAACGCCGCAGTCGCTCACGATCACGACGACGCGCGCGCACACACACACACGCGCACGCACGCCGCAAAGTAAAACACTTTTAAAGTGGGCAGGTGAGTGTGGCTGAATACTAAAGCAGCGTACGACTGGCTTATTCCCGCTGACCACTGCAAAGTGCTCCTGCTGATCACCACTTATGTCCTCCATCACACTCAATGTGACCACGTGCGTGTGTGCGTGTGCGTGTATGTGTGTGCGTGTAGGGGAGAAAGGTGGATAATTGGGACGGATGGGCGAGCGGGGACAAAGCCAAAGAGGAGGAGGGAGCCAATGAGACGCTCCGCATTGATTTTAACACTCTCTCAAGCTCTTTATTGACATTTCATTTAGCTAATGAATTCATTAGCGCTTCATAGCATAATAAGCTCCACTTGATAGCCAGGATGGTTCCCCCGAGGAAAGACGCAATGTTTACGCTATGGCTCTTTGCCGTTTTCTTTTCCAAACTCAATCTGGGCTTTCTTTGATTTGATTTTTTCCCCAGTGTCCCCGTTTTCTTATCTCTTCGCTCACACGTTTAACTCCTGTATGTTTACGAACTGCAAATAGAAGCGCTAGCGCTAGCGCAAGCGCCACAACATGCCATTCAGGAGAAGTGCTTTCCAGTTTGTGTTGTGCTTTGTGTGACCCTTGTTCATCCACTGGATGGAGATGTTATTTATTTACTGATGGATGACTCACTCGCGCGTATCTATTTGACCTTTGAACTGCTGTTTACTGCTGTACGCACGCACACAGACACACACACATACGAAGCCTGAACTTACATGACTTGAAAGACCATTTGAGCCTTTTGATAAATTATTTCTCCTACCGCAGGGTGGGCAGCGGGTGATAAAACGGAGGGGAGGCGCGGTGGCAGCACACAATATGTCATCACATTGGGTGCATGATTATGGAAGCGCCAATGTGGAGTAAACTTGTAAACCATTAGGGGTGTCAAAATTTGTGTGTTAATTTAAAGTTCCTTTAAAAGTAGCACAAATGAGCATTTGGTTTTTCGTTGATTATGGCGGCACCTTTGGACAAAAAAAGTATCGTTTTCACTTTAACTCATTCACTGCCATTGACGGCTATAGACGTCAAAAATTTATTTGAACTATTTTTATTAGTTTAAAAAAAATTTCCGCCCACTTTTCTTAACAATAGTATAAAAACCTAGAAAAAAATATTGTACATTTAGAACAGATATAAAATTTGTGATTAATCGTGAGTTAACTATTGATATCATGCAATTAATTACAATTAAAAAAATTCATCGCCTGACGCGATTTAAAATAAGAAAAGATTATTTAGAAATTAAGGGCGTCAGGCGATTAAAAATTTTAATTGTAATTGAATCGCATGACTTCACGAGTTAACTCACGATTAATCACAAATTTTATATCTGTTCTAAATGTACAATAAAAAAAAATCTAGGTTTTCATACTCTTGTTAACAAAAGTGGAAAAAAATGTTAAACTAATACAAATATTTGAAATTTATTTTTGACGTCAATGGCAGTAAATGACTTAATTTCACAGAGGCTAAGCGCATATCATCATGAAATCCGGACGTCTAAGGCGTCCGCAGTTGGACTGAATTACATTGTTTCCGGTAGCTATTTTATATTCATTCTTTATACAGCATTGTAACGTTTCTCATGTATATTAACAGCAGACGATGGTTGTGATCTTACCTTCTTTATTGTACACACAAACGACTGCCCCCCACCCCCCCATTCCTTCCCGCGATGCATTCACAAACATTCGTAAACAACAAAGAACACAACTTTCGCAATTTTCCAATAGCTAACATTATCATTATTATTTTTTATTTGACTATGGAAAAATACCTTCTGAAAAGAGCCGAGTCCCAGCAAAGGCAGCGTCGTTTGAAAATCCCCCGTCTTCCACCTCGACAGTCAGTTATCATCATTATTATTGTCGCTTCAGACAAAAATTGTAGTTTCTTGGGGCTGTTTTGTAGCTTCTGCATGATAACAGTAATCGCGCGTAGACGTTTGACTAGACTTCCGACTGGAACGACGAGGGAAAGGACAAAAGCACTCTGCACGTTTGTAGTTTTTTTTGTGTGTGGCAGAGTTCACAACATCCACCTCAAAGTTGTTACGTGCCTGTTATATGCCCAGCCTCAAAGACTGTAAAAATGATACAGACCCCCTCAGGCCATGACAAAGGTTTCATCTAATCTAGCTGTAAGTCAATGTTTCATCAGCAGAATTATGAAAATATAAATTGAAGGTTCAAATCGTATTTAGTGTTGCTTTAACATAATTTTCTAAAAAACGCCCCTTACTTAGAAATTACTGTATCAAGGATTAAAAGATGTAGCCATGTTTCTGTTTAACATTTTTTTCCCACTTTTATGTTAACAAGAGTGCGAAAACATAAAAAAATAAATAATTATTGTACATTTAGAACAGATATAAAATTTGCAATTAATTGTGAGTTAACTATTGAAGTCATGCGATTAATTACGATTGAAATTGTAATCACCTCACACCCCTAATTTAAATACGTTCAAACATACTCACAAATATGTTAAAACATACCAGGTCTTCCTGTTTTAATCTGTAATTGTATCCATAAATACATTTTAAAACAAATGTAGAATGTATTTAGTACCCTTGGAAATGCTCCCTAAAATCACACATTGGCATTCTGCAGGAGAGAATAAAGTTTATTGTCAGTCTGGGGGGCGAAAAAAGTTTGAGTTTATAAGAAAAGTAAAAAGAAAAAAAAAAAGATATAAAAGTTTTATGGGCACTCAAAAGGCACCTTCGCTCCAGGCCGTTAATTTCGGACCTCTCCTTGGTCATTCTATTTTAGCCTTCAAGGCCTGCTGGGTTGCTCCGGGAGAACATACATTATTGTTTTATTGTTGTTATTTTATTTTAATTTCACTTTATTCCTCTCATATTTGTTGTGTCCTACGTGAAGTAATGCTGCAGAAACACTTAAACGTCCCCACTGGGATCCATTAAGGCCTCATAACATATTCCTTCAAGCTGCGTGATTATACGCTCTACACTGCATTCATTGTCACTTTTTTAAATCTATATCAATGTACAATGGAAAGCACGTGTCTTTAAATTGTAGTTGTTTTTTTAATTAGCATTTTTTATCAAAAATAAATATGTAGCCATACATTCTTTTCATTAAACAATATACTTGTGATCTATTGATGGTAGTGAGCCTTATACAGTATAAAGCAAGTAGAGTCATTCTTAAATTCGGATTCAAGCATCATGCGTTTGTTAAAATTGTGAAAAGAGAACGGCAACATGCAAAGTATGAAATTTAAGAATAGGAAACACAACTAATTGTATCCGTCTCGATAAAAGCCATAAAGACAAGAATGCTACGTTCGCTTTTAGCTAACCGATAGCTAGCCAAATATTAACTAAGCTTCGTGTCGTTAATGCAAACAAATGAGAAGACAATAAAATTCTAGAAAATAGAATGACTGATTTGGGACCATGAAAAAAAGGTGAATTGTGAATATATTAGTACAGCTAGCAAACACAAGTTCAGAGACTGAGCACAAAGTTGATAATATGCGAATGAATGTATTGTGAAGATTGGATGACCACAAACAACATGGTGCACTTTGCCCTCACCTGCAGTTATATTTTAACAATACAAAGTGACGACACGTGTCATGATATGTATTTGTTGATTTGGTTTTAATTACCGGAAGATTGAGTTTTGTTTTATGTTTTCTTTGTGTTCATTTTTAATGCCTCATTTTACTCATTGTTTTTTGTTTTGTTTTTTTTGCACCTGTTTTCATCAGCTCCCTCCAGACACTCATCTTGTCCAGGTGTTCCTCGTTGTCTCTGGATTTCATTCCCTAGTTTCCTTCTGTCTTGGTCGGTTCAATGTTTCTATTGTCTTTGTGATTTTGAGCCTTGTTTGTTGACTTATTTAAGAGTTTTTCATGATCCCAAAGTGCCTGTTTTACATATTTTGAACATTCATTGACTGTGTCTGACCATGACTAACTCGCCAATGATTTGCTTTTTGTCCACAGGGATATATTGTGTAAAATGTAAAATATACATTAGTATTATTGTAAAATACAACATACTGTATATACTGGAAACATATATTTTTGTTAAAGCTAGGGTGACCAAACATCCTCTTTTATCCACTTTTTTACAAGTGTATGGCATAAAGATACTGTAGTTATAATGTATGCCATCTTTGAGTAAACTGAGTATGATTTAAGTATCTCCAGGCGGGGCCTAGTCTCTTTTTTTGGAAATCCAAATTTGGTCTCATCCTAGTTAAAGCTCGCTTTACAGCGTAAATCTCATTTATAAGGAAATTCATAATTTGGCTGTGAAAGCTCATGTGTCAATATGGATTAAAAAAAAAAATTACAGCTAAGGCATCAGATAGAATGACTTGCTACACAACTATTGAGCAACTCAATTATAAAACTTCAAATTGTGCGCCCCCAAGAATTTTGCACGCCTACAAGAAGACTGAAAACAACATGCACACCTGCAGACACGTAGCAGATGTCCTACCTCTCAGTTTGCACATTACCTTGGGACAGATGTTTGCCTGTGTGATCATTAGTGATCACAGCATCAGACAATTACCTGGAGTCACACCAGCACATACAAACACACTTGACTCTCACGCAATTAAGGTGTGTTTGATAATTATGAGGCGCTTGGCGAACCATCTGGAACAGCAGCTCGGGTTCAAAGTGAATGAGAGGCTGAAGAACCATGAAAATCAAACACATGCCTTAAAAAAAGTCACAATTGTGGAATAGAACAATGGAGAATGTGTTGAAGTCATCGAAATGATTTGGTAGAGTGGGGTCATCAACCTTTTTGAAAATAGGTGCTACTTCTTGGATAGCTATCTGAATAATGTGAAGGGCGACCCAGTTTGATACACACTGCTGAAATAACAAATATGCTCAAATTACATTGAATTATTTGGTCTTATGAATAATTAGTAGGGCTGTGCATGAATGTGTGTCATATGGTAGCATATAGCATATAGTTTGTGCGTGAATCGGAATATTTAGTTGGCTATCAAGCATTAAATTAATTTCTATCAATCGGTCAATAAAGCCCCGCTAGACAGTGTATCGACACCTTTGTCTTTGTTACTTCACTATTAGCCTCTCTAGCCATCACAGCAGCATACAAAGAGAGTTGAACGTTGGAGCAGAGCAAATATAAAAATACCCGGGTTAGCTTAGCGCTAGCTAGCAGCTGCTATAGCACAAGTGGATGGATCTATTGTTCCAATAGCATAAGTGGTTTAGAAAACGGATAAATGATTGGAAGAACATTCTGGATTTTGCTATTCGACACTGTACGGATCAAGGAAGTTAATGGACGTTATTTTAAACTAAGAAGGAAACCCTTTCAGTATGGTTGATGTGGCTGTATTACCGTAGCGTGTCGGTACACTCCGATATGTTTTCAAAAAAGTGTATATGAAACCATCATATGGTGTAGATAAAGGGACTGTGGACGTGATTTTCGGCAAAAGTACAATTAGCCTACAATAGTAACTCATTCCAATTGATTCGGGAATTAGTGGTCAAATGGTAAACGAATGTGAATGCGGATTTTCAGTACGAGTGCAAGCCCTTAATAATTAGTGATTATCTGAAGACGCTGTTCATGTTTATGATTTTTCACAATAACTATCAACAATGATATAACAAGCCAGGTAACCGATAAATACCTCTTTTTTTTGTTTAGAATAGGACAAATGTGGTCCTTGTCTGTGGGACCCTCGTCTTCCTCCAGCAATTCCACATTTTCTCTATTGCTCTTTTTATTCATTTCTTGCTCATTTCTCCAGCACATTCATTTTTCATGAGTACAACCTTTGACTCCTAATGTGTGTGTGTGTGTGTGTGTGTGCGTGTGTGTGTGTGTGTGTGTGTGTATACAGTATCCATATATTGCAGTTGGTGTGTGTTTAGTGTGATGGAAATGCAGTAATATTGCTGAGACATGTTGATGAAAAATCCTTCAAGGAATTTGCCATTCAATATGTTCCCTTTTTATTTATTGATTCCTTATTCTGCTTTTCTTTACAGCAAAATTCCCAGTGTCAGACCAACACTGAGTGCTAAATCTAACACTAGAAAAGTGTTTATATGTGTCCACACCAATGAGTGTAAATTTTTCAAGTGTTACTTCTTTCACTTAACCAGTGTTACTCCAACACTGTATAGTGTTAAAAATCTATTGAAAGTACTCTACACTAGTGTCAGTGTTAAACATAATTTTTTGCCGAACTGCACATAACTCTTGTGTTTAAACACTTATGAGTGTATTGAACTAGTATCAGTGTTAAAAATGTAACTCAAACTACACTTTAATCTGGTAAATGGCCTGAGATCGAACCCACACTCACACCGTTTCCAAACAACCACTCTACCACTGAGCCACGCTAAAAAATTGGAAAGTTTCTCCTTTGCCGGAAAAGAGGGTGTGGTCAATTTAACACTCAAAGTAGTGTTATTCAGGTTACACCCAACATCCACCCCGACACTCAAGGAAATTGACTCTGACAGTGTAACTTTTGATCCTAACAGTGTTAAAATAACACTGCTTACTGCATATTTGATCGAACACTGTGTACCTGTATTTATGCATTATCTCCTCCATGTACTTGCGGGGTGTCCACGTTGTGCATCTTTCCACCTGTGTGTTTGAATGCCGGCGGCGATGTGCGCGTCTACGCGGCCGACATGCAGCACCGGGTTAAGAGCAGCTCAAACAAATTAATTATCTTTCCTCTGGAGGAGGGATGATTCACTGAGAGAGGGAGACGCTGTGAACCAGCACCCTCTGCTTGAGCGCAAGCCAACAAATTACTCCCCAGTCCAGGAGAGACCGAGGGGCTCCCTTGGAATAAAGCAACCTGGAATTCAGCCGCAGTTTGATCTTTCATTTCGCCTTGCACACGGACACACGCTACATGTGCGGTTTTATGAAAATAACCGACGAAAAGAAGATGCGCGGGCATTTTGCATTCACACATCAAAGGGGGTGAAGACTTTCACTGCGTGTATGAGTTTGTCTCACCTCCCTAAAAACTGATGACATAAGATCAAGATTTTTGTGTATTGCATTGCTTTGCCATGGAGATTTCGCAATGCTGGATGTAGCACGACACTAATGCAGGATACTGTAGTTCAAAAGCCTAACTAAAAAGAAGCGGAATAATTATTCCAAATACAGCATGCACATTCCAAATTGGCTTATATACTTAAAATAGCTATTCCCGGGAAAAAAAATCTATCTGGAGGTGCGAGTTGAAGAAAAAATGGGACACTTTCATTTACCAAAAAGTTAATTCCGCCTCAGGATTCATGTAACAATTTGATGGTGTTATTTTTAAATAGATTCGAAGTGCCCTGTGAGTGACTGGCGACCGGGTTGTACCCCGACTCTCACTAAAGGTCAGGCGGGATCAAGGCTCAGTTACCCGCAAGTTGTATTGAAAAATGAACGTGTCTGAATGTCAAGGTCAGGTCGACCTCTCAACCTTGAGGTTTCCTCTCCTCTGCCTACCGTCAGAGCTCCCTGAGGGGAACAACGGGCATGTGAAGGAAGGGTCATTGTCGGGTGAAGGATTTATAGATGAAAAGGCAATTACTGGACCATCACATCATTAAATCTTACCTGTCAAAGTGGGTATACTTATATTTGATTGGAATGCATATATATATATATATATATATATATATATATACATATATATACATATATATATATATATATATATATATATATATATACATATATATACATATATATACATATATATATATATATATATATATATATATATACATATATATACATATATATAATATATACATATATATACATATATATAATATATATATATATATATTATATATATATAATATATATACATATATATAATATATATATATTATATATATATAATATATATATTATATACATATATATAATATATATATATTATATATATATAATATATATATTATATACATATATATACATATATATTATATATATATAATATACATATATATACATATATATTATATATATATAATATATATATTATATACATATATAATATATATATATATTATATATATATATATATAATATATATATATATATATATATATATATATATATATATATATATATATATATATATATATATATATATATATATATATATATATAAAAAAGTATCCATATTTATGTTCACGTACATGTAAAGTATTATACAAGTAAAGTACTGATATATACTGTAATTTATTGTCATATACAATGCCACAGTACAGTATTTGTATTATGAAAAATGGATTGATATGAATAAATGTGTGCGCACGTGCGTGTACAACACTATACTGTAAGAGAACAAAGTATTATACAGTGGTACCTTGATATACAAGTTGAATCAATTCGGTGAGCCAGCTCGTAACTCAAAACAGTCCTTCACTAATCATCTTTTCCCCTTGGAATGATTGGAAATGCAATCAACCTGTTTCTCTCTCTCCCAATGAAACCCAACAAAAAGTCATGTTTTTGAAAGAAAATTAAGTACCACACTATAATATTATACTTCATAAAATATACATTTAAGATGTAAAAAAATAAAATGTTTTAAAATGTATTTATATACTTTTTGGGGGGCTTCAATTCAATAGCCATTGTGCCGCTCCTTCTTGTGTGCGCGCCTTGACCACCTGGGGGCAGTATAATACATGCAAACATACATAGTAAGCTTAAATAACATACCCTATCTTCTCAGAGGATAAATAATATATGCCTATGAGTAGTGATGTGAAAATGAAGCTTCATGAAACACTTGTGATTTTTTTTTTTTACTTCTCGAGATGGTGCTCTTGGTTTATAAAGGTTCAGTGGGAATGTAATCAGTTGCCATTACACTAGCCGCTACCATTAAACCAAAAACACCATCTAGAAGAGTGAAAAAATATCACAAGTGCTTCATGAAGCTTCATTTTCCCATCACTACCTGTGAGTATTACTATATCATCAACGTCCTAAAATAATGGCCAATGTCATTTTGTTCAGTTTTTTTTTTTTTTTTTTTAAACACAAACAACTGACCCAAATACTGATTATACTATATTTATTAATCATTTTTCTTTCAGAGGCGAAATTGAACGATCTGTTTAAGTAAGGATGTAGACAATTTTAGCAGAGGGGTGGCATATGACTTGGGCCATTTAAAAAAAATTTTTTTAAGGGTGATGATATTAGCTGTCATGAGTTAAAGGGTTATAACACCGGCACACTAATGCTATGCATCAGCCCATATTTTTACATGGTTTGTTAGCATTAAGCTAAGCAAATAAGGCATGTTATTTATTTATTTATCTATCTATTTATTTATTTATTTAGGGTGAAAATTTGACTTGGGCCTCTTTTTTTTATTAAAGTCTGATGATATTAGCTGTCATGAGTTAAAGGGTTAGAACATCGCCACATTGATGTTATGCATTAGCCCATATTTTTACATTGTTTGTTAGCATTAAGCTAAGCAAATACACAGCGAGTTGAGTTTACTGTCACCATACAGCGTTGAGAGCAAAAAAATAAAATAAAATACATGAAAAGTCATCAGAACGACGGCTCACTGGTATCTCAAGGCACCACTGTGCTGTAGTCTTCTTGCAGACGCATTGTTTAGCTGTGTGAATGCATTTAAAGTTAGTGTCAAACAACAGCTTGTGAAAATAAAAATAGGCCAATTTGAAAGTTGGTATAATTAAAACATTGTGTGCAGTGTTTACTGTCCACATAAAGTATAATACTTTTGGAATGACATAAAGGGAAAGTTCCATCATTATGGTGTCCTCATACTCATATAGTTCAGCTTCACGTTAGAAGGTTGTGATAATGTAGAGCTGGTGGTGTATCAGTAACGATCTCCACTAGCTGGAGGAATCAAACCGCAGATCCTAATCATTTATTCCGTTTGTCCCAAGCAGCCTTTACAACGGAGTCAACAATCCGTTGCAATTATCATGAGCCGCAGCAGGAATTTTTTTTTGCAGAAAAATCTCAGTTTAACAGAAAGTGTTTGCTGTTTGCCGCTGGGACGCCCCCCCATCACCAAGATTAGGTTTTTTACGTATGTCACTTTGGCGTGATTGTCTTTCAATATGTTGCAGCGCATGCTGAGAGAAGTGCGCGGAGGATTAGTCATGACACAAAAAAGGAAGCAGGTGTAGAGAGGACTGGTGGTTTGAAAGGGAAACCCCACACTTGAGTATTCATGTGTGTGTGTTACGGGGATTCATTACTTCCTCCACTTTCCCTCTGCCGTCAAACCCACAGGCAAACCGTAAACACATACTCTGGAACTGCTTCCCTTTGCTACTTATTTCCCCTCCCTGACATTTCTGCTGCTGGCTCCATTTCTCGGCTCATGTTCGTCAGCTCCGCGCGTGTTTGTGTGGGGGATTCTTCGGAATGCATATGCAAAATCCCCCCCTGTGATCTAGAAAAAGCCGCACACACAAACCAGGCTTGCAAGGATATGGGACTTCTTGGTCTGAGCCAAGTTCACATATCCCACCGAGGTGTGACAACAAGGTTAACGACGTGTTGGAAAAGCTAAAAAGAGCAACTAATCCGAGCCGTGACAAATCACGAAACGAGCCAAATTCTTGCATGTGTTGTCTTTGAACGTGGGCATGTTTGTGTGCCCGTTGAAAAAATAACAGCGTGTTATTTATGCAAATGAGTGTCATCGGCCAGAATTCCCAGGCCTGATGAGTGGCTTAATGATTCATCAGCCTAGCTCAGGCAGGCATCAATAATGGATAACAGAGTGGGACATGCAGGATTGCTCGCCCCTTGATTAAAGTGCTCCACAGCCCGACGCCTCACTTCTTCCCTCTTCTCAGCTCTCGTCAGCGAGAATAAATACGAAAATGACATACACAAGCACCCTCGCACACCCACATGCACCTCCTTCTCAATTTATTTCCATATAGTTTAATGTCATCTCACCGCTCACCTACTTAATAAGATCAGATCTGCTCCTCATCTTGTGCCTGTTTCTTTGGTCTTAATCCAGTAAAGATACAAAAAAAAAAAAAATATAATAATAATTAAAAAGAAAAAAAAATTAAATTTAAAATTCTTTGCGCAGCAGTTTTGCGAATCAATGACTTAATTTGAGGAGCAACTTTCTGACTGTAGAGCAATGATTTTTTAATTTTTTTTATTTTCCAGGTTAAACAATAAAATATGACATTATAGATTGATTGGACAATTGGTTTTCTTTTTTCTTTTTTACAGCAGAGTCCAATCTTATGGTTAAATTAGCTAGCCAGGGAAGCTAGCTGTGTCACTCTTAGGTTAGCTTAGCATTTAGCATGGCTTCTCTGTCTTTTCTCGTCATCCCTTCGTGAGCATGACAGTCGTATGGCTTATTTGCAGCCACGCAAGTGATGATTGTTGATATAGGAGCGATTCCGCAATGTGTTTAGGCGCACTAATTGCCAGCCAAAGCTGTTGCTAGCAAGCTGTTTCCGCGTAAGTAGCACACCAAGTTTGCCTCAAATTCTGACTACCCGCGAGATTTTTAGGCCCCTCTTCGGCGTTTGATTCTCAGTTTTCCTCTTTAAGTATGGTAAAATGTATAGCAAAATGCTAATTTTGACCCACAAACTGTGACGCGAAACCACTCATTTCGAGTTTTGCCAGTTATACCAAAAAGGAGTGATGGTTGGAGAGGCAGGGATAGGGTGACCACACATCCCGCATTTCCGAGACTCTTTCTCTCTCTCTCTCAGTCACAAATTGACGCTAACTGGCGTGTTTGTGTAAAAATTTAAACTAGAACTACTTCCTGCTTCCGTGTCTAAGAATCATGGGAAATGTTGTCCTACTAGCCTAAAGCTGTAGTCACCGGTCAGCCCCAACACAAGCTGAGCCTTTCTGGCGGCATATTTTCAATGTTAACAATGCGGGACCGGCGCGGCACAGCCAGCCTCCAATCTGGGACCGAACAACAAAGGTGGGATAATGGTGAGTCTTGGTTAGCACTCTGTCAACCAATGTAGCATTTAGCATTAGCTTAAGCAATAACTCAACCACCGGTCAACAGATTGACCAGAGATTTAATTAGTTATAAATAGTTCATGGTGAGAGTTGATTGTATATTTTTAATTTTGAAAATCTGGTCACCCTAGGCAGAGCTACGATAAAGGAGAAAGCCACAAATGAATGCTTCATGCAGCAACAGAAATCTCTCTAGGGATGGAACATGAACATGCTGACGAGAGGGGGAGTTTTTACAGCTGCATGTGGGTGTCAAATCTTCATCTATTAAGAGACATAAACCTCTAAACCCGGAGCTACACGGCCATACATACTAATGCAGCCGTACGCAGGGCTGGATAGAAGTTAGGGACCATCGCGACATGCGGCGTGAAAGGGAAAGAAAGATAGAAAGAGGGAGCTGCTGAGCGAGTCCTGGTGGGATTTTAGTCCCCCGAGCCAGCACAAGGTCTTAACTGCTTCAATCTCTGAGCGCGGCTGTAACAAAGTTGGACTGTTGTGCATGGCAGAGCGTGTGCGGCGGCTTTGTGAGCGTGTGTGTGCGTCTTGTATGAGTGTGAGCACAAGGGAACATTTCTTTTCAGCTTTTTGGTGTCATTACCCATCCACGAGCTCTTTCGCCAATGTGCTAAAGAAAAGATTTCTCACTCTTACTGGACACACTCTTGTTATCCCTTTTTAACACAAATGGACCCCATGGAGCAAGCACACACACACATACATCCATTCAATCCATCTATTGATATACACATATAATGTAAACAAATAACTATTCACAGCGAAAAGAAAAAGCCTACATAGCTCAGTTCAAATGCCAGGCCAGTATATGTGACATGAAAAAATGTGGTCAGGGGTGAGGTAAAGCATCTGAAAACGTTTTCCACTATTAATGTGACCTAATACTTGTGCAATTCAACTGGAAAAAAAAAAAAAAAAGACATATTTTCAATAGCCTATAAACGTACTGTCTTGGGGGAATCAATGACCAAATGGAAAGTGTGCCAATTGAAAGATATGCTAATAAATAAATAAATAAATAAAAACTGTATAATGCAATATATGCAATAAATAAAATGCATAGGACATACGCGTTGCATTCACTTGGGGGAAAAAAAACTCCTGTTTTTCTTAGTACTTTTAGGGTGCTTTGGGTTTTTTTTTTATCATTAAAAATTTCTGAACAAGAGGGGGAAATGAGAAAAAATGAAAGAAAAATAAATATTTTTTAAACTGAAAAATATTTTGAAAGACAGGAAAAAATCTGAAAACTAGTAAAAAAAAAAAACCTATTCATTAAAAGAGAAAAATATTTAAAGGGAGAAAAAACTGAAACAAGGGGGGTCGGTCAGAAAAAAACGGAAAGAAAAATATTTAAAAAAACAGAAAAAAATTTGAAAAACAGGAAAAAAAATTCCTTAAAAGAGAAAAAAATATATATATTTTTTTGTTTGTTTGTTTTTTTCTCTGGAGAGCTCAGTATTGTTCATACGGTAATTTTACCGATTTGACATATCATTGCGCTCCTTTTTTTTTTATATATATATTTTATTTTATTTTTTGTATGTGGGTGATTATGTGTATGTGCGTGCGTGCGTGCGAGTGTGTGTGTATTCATTAGTTCACCTAAAACCTATTAAAAAAAAATCCCATACCGTTCACCTAAACCGAACACTTCTAGCCAGAGTCGTGAGGCCGTCAGGAAACCCGAGGAAGGACCAAAGAAAAGAAAGGAAAGAAAAAATATTTTAAAAACAAACAAACAGAAATATAATGAAAAAATATTTGAAAAACAGAAACTAAAAAAATACAGTATTTAAAAAATTCCCCCCCACCACCCCAAAAAATATTCAGAAAAGACCCAAGTGAATGCAATGCGCTTCTGTATAAAGGAAGCATAATTCCTCGATTACTGAACCTCAACAACTGTCCTCACTCCCCCTTCTCATTCCAACCCAGCCCCCTCCCTTCCGTTCCAAAAGTTCCTGAGTTGGCTAGATTTAGCCCAGCGTTAAGAATGTTGCATGTAATCTCTAAATCGCATTAATGTTGTTTCCCAAATCTCCTTTGCTTCCAACACTGATTACCTTCATCTTCTTAACTCGTCTTCCTTTTCATTTGTGTCGTCACTCTTAGATGTCAGATTAGAGTCCCAGTTTGATCGCGTCACAAGTCACGGATGCAATCCTCTCTGAGGCCGTCAATCAGCAAAAAGATAAGAGGGTGTGTTTAGCACGCATTCACAGATGGGAGGTTTTCAAGTATGCCTTTAGTGTGAATACCAAGAGGACGTGCTCCATTTTATGCCGTTTGTCAGGAAGTACTTAATATTGGAGACATTTTGTAAGAGCCGAAAGAAGGCTGACGGAAGGACACAAGTCCTGTCAAGGTCTTTAAGAAAAAGACAGACATAGCAAGAAAGTGGACGATTGTTGAGGAGCAGGAACAAAAAAAAAACGAGAGGTGAAAATAAAACATGGGGACGGACACAAAACTTCGGCTAATCTAAAGGTTGCCGTTTACAATTTCTATCTCCTGCCTCAGATCTACCGTGGAGGGAGCATCAGGGGAAAACAAGAGAAAAAGCAGGCTCCATGCAGAGCATAATTAGAGTATACATGCTCTGTCTGAGAGACCAAGAGACAAGCTCACGGCTACATCCTTTACACTCGCCGTCCTTTGTCTTTCTGTAATTGCTTTTATAGTGTTCGCCTTAATGTTCTCAGAGAAGAGCAAGGGAAAGCAAAAATTGCCTTTCAGAGAAACAAATGCAAGTCCCTAAAGAGCGCCGTGAGTGAGTAGAGGGAGAAAATGATAAATAGACTGGAAAAAACGCTGACCATAGTTTAGGGTATTTTAGGAATTTGAATAGTTGCTTTGCAACATGGTAATTATAGTTTTGGATTTGTCTTAATAATTTGTTTTTATTTACTTGGCTTGTTTGGAATTAATTTAGAGTAATTTTTTATTCATTTCTATTGTTTTAAATGCTTCATTTGAGTTTTTATTCATTTTAGGTATCAAATATAGAGTGTAATCAATGCCATGTGACATGTTGCCCCACCATTGGGTACGTTGTCTCCACTTATGAGGTAGGATGTCACAAAATATAGCAAGGAAAAAATTGTAACGTGACAACTTAGCCATGTGACAACATACCCCACCATTGGGTAAGTTGTCTCAACTTATGAGGTAGGATGTCACAAAATATAGCAAAGAAAAAAACTGTAACGTGACAACTTAGCCATGTGACAACATGTCTCCCTTCCATTTAAAATAAACCCAGATAGACCATGCATGACATTAACAAAGCTGAATTTTAGTTTGAGTTATTTCATCAGTTTAAAAAAAAAAATAACTACTTTTCACAAACTATAATAACCTTGCTTTCCGCCAAGCTAAAAAATAAACTAAATTTTTAGTTTGAGTTATTTCATCAGTTTAAAAAAAAAAAAAACTACTTTTCACAAACTATAATAACCTTGCTTTCCGCCAAGCTAAAAAATAAACTAAATAAATAAAAGTGCAGCCACTCCAAATGAAGTGTCGTGTTTGTTTACCTTGTCCCACACACTATGAGAAGTGGATTTTGGCACACAACAGAGCTGATCAATGATAGCGTGCACTGAATAGAGAAGGCACCTGTAGAGGAGAGATAAAGTCGGATGTTCAGATGGACGAAAAAAGAAGGCTAACGGATGGCGGAATAGATCTGCGGCTCACTAGGAAGGTTCTTTGGACTCACATTTTGATGGACAGGGAATTAAATGCTGATCGCGAGCTGAGTGATCTTTTTGGTCGGTGCTTTGGGACTTATCGTGGATTTATCATTTGTGCTTCAGGCCAGCGCAAAAAAAAAAAGAGGCTCTTATTTTTCCCCTTTTCTCATTCAAAGTGAACAGCAGTGGGTCTCATCAGATCCATTACAAAAATTATAGCAATCTTCCGCTTTACTAAGATAATAATGCTCAGCTTTGAGTCACACTGTCAGTGAGTCAATTCAAAAATGTTTGTTATTGCGGTAGTAGTTTGAGGTGCTTTCCAACTAAACAGATGTTTTTTTGTACTTTTCCTTATTTAGCTTAACTGCTAATGTTGGGCCTACTGCTAAACACCGACAACAGGCAACATTCCGTATTATATAATTTCAGCAATAATGAAGTTGTTTTTTAGCGTCCTTAATTAATTTATTAAATTCAAAGTTTACTCAAAGATGCCATACGTATTTTCCTCTGTATGGGTATAAAATAAATCTTACTTGATAAATTAATAAAAAATGACACAATGTTTTAAGACCAACCTTTTTTGCTCCTACAATCAACTTTTTTTTTTAAGGTGGGGATGGAACAATTGCCACAACCACATCTCGGAAGTGCAGAGCGCTAACCTACTGTTTTCTTTAAAAATAATAAAATACATTTTTTTTAACATATAACAATAACACACACACACACAAACACACTTTTTCCCTCCCTCTACACCGCTTATGATTAACTTGAGAGCAGTTTGCGGTCTTCTCGTCGTGGTAACATTTGTCCCGTAATGAAAAGTTGACATTTTTATGACTTTATATAAAAAAAAAAAAAAAAAAAGTAAGTAAAAAAAAAAAAAAAAAAAGGGGACGTTTGGTCACTATTTGGTAAGTAAAAGTTTACTTTGATGTTGGCCTTCTCATCACATTGGCGGTGTGTTACGGTCATGTAAGTTCACCAAAAAAAAAAAAGTCTGGTTGAACACAATCAAGTTTTCTCTCTTTGACTTTTTTCACTTTGAATAAACATGAAAAATTTTATAAAGTCAATGTAGCTGTTCAGTCAAATACACACGTAAGTTAAACATCTGTCTATCCACTTACAGTATATCGTTGCTGTTCTGTGTAAAACACTTATGTCTTTTTTTTTTTTTTTTATGTTTTTGGGCGTTTCATCCCATCAAAATAATTTTAAATGACAAAAACAGTAACGTATGCAAGCAAAAGATGCAATATGTTTTATTAAATGTGTATACAAAATGTATAACAATCACAACCGGACTCCAGTATCACCCCATTAACATCCATGAAATGATGCAATACAAATAAATGGTGAGTCCTGATGCTACATAACGCCATACAATAGACACATTGCAGTAATCTAGAAAAAATCATAAAAAGAAAAAAACGAGTCCCCAGAAAAGAGTTGTTACGTTCCATACATGATTTCTTCGCCGTACTGAACTCTGACGTATGCCATGTAAAAGCCACTGCGAATTGAATATACTGCAACACGAAATCAAATATTCTTTCCAAATGTCTCAGATGCAAAGTTTGAGGATCAAATCTGAGGAGGTGCACTTGGCTACAAAGGGCACAGTGTGCATTAGCAAATATAATCTGCTCATCATTTATTCATTCAGTTTGTTTCATGCATGCTGCTCAACCTCAAAGGTCAGCGAGAAGCACAATGTTTTTTTTTTTCATGTCGGGCAAGAAACAACAAAACAGAAGAAGAGCATATGAGCAACATGGCTTGCGCGGCTGTTCTTCACTCTGCCTTCCCTCCTCCCGCTGCTGCCGCGACTACAACTGGCGCCATCGCAGTTGTGGGCTTTACGGGCATTGAAGCCATTTTTCAAATTAGTGACAAATTGAGACGAACTGCTGAGCGACATTCAGACTACATTTGTTTATCTGCGTCATAAAGAATCGTCACAGAGAGCACGTTGCTTTTCTCCGTGTTTACGATTATTAAACACACAGCACGAAGAAGCGCTGCGGCTGGATTTATGCAAGAGGAGCCTTTATCACACTCGCCGAGCTTCAAATTATTATCGACTTTAACTCGGCTTCATCTTTCACCCTCGGCCGCTGAGCTGTGAGACACTGATGGAGGTGCAAATGTCTTTTTTTCCATCATTCTGTCGCTTTTTTTTAGCTCGCAGTCCCAACATTTACTTTTCTCCAGTTCTTTGCAATCAACTTGGCACATGAGACTGTTGACATGTTCTCAAAATATTTGGTGGCAAGGCGGCCTCCATTACCAGCAAATGGCACTGTGCTTTTTAACACCAGGTACCACCTAAAAAACATACACAGCTCTCCAAGTACCTTCATGACCGGGCACATCCATAGATAGACCTCTTGAATTAACAATTTAGATTTAAAAAAAAATGATAATAATTTAATAATGAATAATTTATTATTAAAAAATGTTGGAGTCCAGAAAAAGTGATGAAAAAGGTTTTTAAAAATATCTAAAAATGTCCAATAAGTGACCATAAAATGTCCAAAAAGAGTATATAGCGCGCAATTCTCGAAATCGATTCAATGTGCGGCCGAATCAATTTTTAAACATCAATTTTTTATGGGAATATTCAACAAAACATCTCACTTAGGGTTAGGATTTACACATTAAGCATGGAAGAATGTTATATTAATGGAACATTAAGCCTTAATATTTAATTTCAGTGCTGTTCAAACATGAAACAGACTGCAACCTGAATTTTCAGATAAATAAATACATTTTCATACAAATCTTACAGTGTACATGTTCAAGTTTACGTATTAGTATTTTCTAAATTTGACTTCGCAATATATATATATATTTTTTATTTTTACTTTTATTTTTTTTAAACAAAGGCAGAAAAGAAAAACATTCAAAAAGTAACTAAGACCAGAAAAGTCATTTAGTCCGCTTGTTTGGTCCGGACCAAAAGCGAACTTTATTTTTTTTCGTTTAGTGCGGTTCATATTCTCACTGTGGTTTTTGCAAGTGGACTATATTGCGTAATCAAGTCGACCCGCGGGGATGATCTGTGCTCCCATTGGACAAAAATGACGCATAAACGCATAACCAATCTTTGTAAATAGAGGAAAACATGAAATTCCGACGTGCTGCACATGCATATTTGTGGCATTGTTAGATATTTGCGAGCGGCAACGGCAGCTCAGCTCATTCAACGGAGGTTCCGCGACGATGTTTCTAATTTTGGAACGCGTCGTCGATCGAGTGCAGTAACCGGGGGAGCATTTGCGCTTTGCATGCCCACCACAACATGCTGACAACACCGTGGCTAAACAGAATACGGATGATTATGAATGAATATAGCATAATATTCACTACCGGGCAATATTCCACCCCCCCCCCCCCACGATGCTTGGCTATGGTGCCTTGTTAAGGCCAAAATGGGAAACGAACTCTGGAGTGGACCAAACAGTGCACGTCTGAATAGACCCTAAGTCACTCTACATCAGGGGTCTCAAACTCAATTTACCTGGGGGCCGCTAGAGGCAGAGTCTGGGTGAGACTGGGCCGCATCAGGATTTCCACAAGAAAAGCGCTGATAAAACATTCCAACGTTATCAAATATCTTTATTTTTTTTTTAAAAAATAATGAATTAAATAAATTAACTTAAAGATGAATAAAAAATAAATCAATCAGTAATAAAAAAATAAAATAATAATAATGAGCATACAGTAGATATACACTGGCTGGCTAAGTAGAGAAAACTAATTATTTTTATTCCGTTTCAAATGAATGAGTCTTGGGTTGAACTTTAACTTTCAGTCGCGCGGGTCTGTGGCGCATGCGCACTTTCGCTCTCCGATCGTATTGGATTACGGCAGTTCTCCGAATTTCTCAAGTGTCATGTTAACGCACTTACTGTTAAGTTTCAGTTTCACTCGCGGAGATGGCTACAGACACAGACACAGGCTGGATCACGGATCATAGCGCCTCATTCAGTTCTATGCTGAGGGCAGCGGAGGACTGTGCGCGCCGAGCGGAGTGATCGGCTTCACGGCTTCTCCTCCGCCCAGCTGATTGGAGGAATGAATGAGTGAGTGAGTGAGCGAGCGAGGCACTGGACAGCCAGGCCGATGTCCCGCCCTCCAGAGCCGTATACTTCACCGTGATTGGTTCATTCAGCTCCGAACACAACAAGTGTCATTCATATCAATCTTGCGGGCCGCACGAACATTAATCTTTCATATTAAGACGGGGGCCGCAAATTATCGTCCCGGGGGCCGCAGTTGGCCCGTGGGCCGCGAGTTTGAGACCCCTGCTCTACATGATACTTTCTGCTTCCTCCACCTAGTTTAATCTTTACTGCTTAGTTTAACATTGTACAAATATCATGTTTGTCCTTGTGTACATGTTGAGACTATACAGTATTTGTAGTGGACTGTAATGGTATATTATTCAAACATGCAATACAGTAGCAGACAGAAGGCCACAGACAAGACAAAGACATTGACTGGTAAGGGCATGCAGATACTCACGCATCCGTCAAATAAATAACCGGGGGGGTAGCGGCCATGAAGGCATAATAAAGGCAGTCAAGGGAGATGCATTAAGGTTGTAAATATCAGCTCATTATCGCTCTGCTGTCTCGTTTGGCACCGTGTGCGTGTGTACGTGTGACTTTGTCTAACGGAGATCTTTAGGTCATTACAGTAGCAAACGTGTCATTAGTTCCATCGGGGGGGAGAGAGAGAAAAAAACGGCATCAAACTTCTGCCTTCATAAACAAACGTGCGTCTGACAGAGACAGATACCAAATAGAAATAGATTAAGAGAGCAAACAAATTTGCCAGTGCAAATGGAATTGTTTCTATTCATTACAGTGTCCAGGCTCGGATGCTAATTATGGATTAAGATAATTAAACGCCTAATTGGGCTTGATAAACACTTATAAAATCGCATGCTGAATTGCTATGACAAGGCCCAGACGCAATTAGGAATCAGCAGAATTCAACAAACGTCATGTAGTCTTGAGTTAATCTTTGTGACACTATTTGGCAGCGGCGCAAGGAATATTCATTATTAGCTAGCATTTTTATTGCAATGGTATGGATCATATTTGAACTTGGCGGGACGGAGTTCTCTGCACTTGGAGCGGTTATGGGCCGTGGCCAAGGTCGTGGCTCGTGGCATCCTGAGCGGCCATATGTGGTTCCTGCTATTGCACTGGGGGCTCCATGCCAGTGTTGTGTGACCGCCGTCTGTGATCTGTTCCCGGTGCAGACAGCTTCTTAAGATGGTGTTTCCTCGCCTGGATGCTTGCATGGACAGTCTGTACAAAGCCTTCGGTCATTATATCGATTGTGTGTCTGTGTCTGTCTCTGTATGGACAAATGACGGGAGGAGTTGAATTTATTCCGCGTGAAACACTTTGAGCTGCATATTATTGTTATTTTTGTAAGAGAAGTGCTTTATAAATAAAGTTTGATGACTTGATTGATGAGTAAACACAGACGTACTAAACCATTTTTGCAAGTACATTCGTACGTACTTGTTAATAGATTCAAACGTACTTGTAGGCTAAATGTTACTTCTTATTCCCATAATACCACGAGGTATTTTATAAGTTCATAAATCATTGTACAGGATAGGCTACTATGCGCAAGTCAATACCTCGTAGCATTATGCCGATAAGATGTATAAAATGCCGAACTGAAATCATGCATAATAATAACGATTTTAAAAATGTACTCAATTTTAGAACATACTGGTAATAACGTGTTCCTCACGTTAGGTGAATTTCCGCAAAGCAGAGGTCGTAAAAATAAACGTATTTAAATACATGTAAATGCATTTGCAAATACATAAGTAAACATTTTCCATCGTATTTGCTTGAAATTCCACAAAACTTTCATTGAATGAAAAACATGGAATCTCTTCCAAGCAATTACTAATGAATATGTTTGACAGAGGTGGGCATTCCATCAATATTGACGGAAAGTCCGTCAATCCGTCAATGATGGCCGCCCATTTTTTGACGATTGACGGGAAACTTTGAAAAATTGACAGATTTAGCATTGACGGAGGTGGGTTTTCGTCCATCAATGTAATTAGCAATGCGTCAATAAATTCGGCAATCCATCAATGACAATTCTGGTGACGGATTGATGAATGACAATTGGCGGAATGTAGACGGATGCCCACTTTTAATGACGCAAACATTGACGGACACTCATTTGCTACGCAATCGCTGAATGACGGATTGACGGTCCATCTTAGAACATTGATGCGAATGACGGACGCTCAAAATTCATGGACGCGCCCACCCCTGATGTTTGACAACACAGCAACCTTGGCTAAAATGTGTTGAATATCATTCAAGATCTTTACATTTATAGGCTTAACATATCAAACATGCACAGTAGGCTATGTATATATCAACTCATTCGCTGCCATTGACAGCTATAGACGTCAAAAATTCATTCAAACTATTTCTATTAGTTTCACATTTTTTCCCACTTTTGTTATGTCTATAGCCGTTGTTGAAGAAATGAATCTTTTTCTTCGCGTGTTCGTTTTCTTTCGGGTAGTGAGAATGTTGGTTATCCGAATGCAGGCTGGAGATCGGTGAACAGTTCCTTCGAAGGTTTTATTTCAACAGAATATTCCAGGCACAAGCGAGCTCCCAGCAATGGTGGCAGCCTCTCGCAAGTGCGAAGTTACACCGGACTCACAACATTCTTATACTATCTTGAAGGGCCGTATCACAAAAGCCCCACCCATTCAGCCCACATGGAGTTCACCGGACATGAGATATGACTTTAAACACATCATTGATTTCATTGTTGTGGAAATTGATGAGATCCCAATCATGACGATAAGACTTTAAAAACATCATTGATTACAGACACTTGGCAGAAATTGCGACATCACTCACAAAGACACATCCACAGATAAAGGTTCTACTGAAGAAATAAATAAATTAAAACAGTTATGACTAAATCTGGGCAGAAGACCCTCTTCACCGTCAATGGCAGTGAATGAGTTAATAAGTATCTCAACACACTACCCCACTTTGTACTATAATATAGCTAGGGTAGTAGCTAGGACAATTAGGTGGGTGCTGACATGACACAGGGGGGCCCCACACCACTAAGCACAATGAAGCTAGCATGCATGCTTTTGGAATAGCACCCACACAAAATCCTCCAAGCATGTGGAGAGCATTCACACTATCAGAGTGTCCCATTTCCAGTCAGCTTGTAAGTAACTTTGAAGTGAACCCAATGTGGTTCTTCAGGCGCAACTGTAAAGTATTTTCGTCAGTGCTTGTATAATTAGTTGAACAATAAACAATAGCCACATTTAAGAAAAAAACTTCATTAATGTATTCTGTTCTCAACAGTATTTTTTTTCCTTTCTCAGTAGATGTTAATATATTTGAAAAGAGAGAGAATCTGATACCACTTTTGTTGCTAGTGGACTTTTCTTTTTTCTCCTCGCTTCCTGGATTGATTATGCATGCAAGAGCTTTGTTTCGTCCTACTTTTTGTCTTTTTTTGTTGTTGCAAGTTTGGTTCAGAACATAATTCAGCCCCGATCGCAATTACAAACAAGTAAAATAGTGAGTAATGAATGCATCCCAGTAATTTCGGATTCGCCACTGCTGCAAAAGTTCTTTGAAGATCCATAAATTGTCACTTAAAATATTATTCAGGCAACAATTTATTTATTTAAACTTGCACACGCATTCACTCATCAACTTACTAATAAAAGGCAGCAGCAGAAGAATGTAATTTATTTTGGGGGTATTTGGAAATATTTTCAATGCTACTCGTATTTTTGAACAAAAGCCACCGCGTACACAAAAGGTAATGAAGACGTATGAAGGTAGTGAAAAGGAGGATACATTCTCCACTGCACACTTTCAATCTGCTGCACAAACCGAGGTCTCTCTCGGGATCTTTTTCATGAATATATTGTATATCATTAGTTTGCAAAAACGCACATAGTCGAAAAAGCAGACAGGCCATGTGTAAAACACTTTAAGCGTGACTTTCTCGCCGCAACAGATTAAATTACATCCTTCCAGTTTTGCTTGATAAGCGCCACCCATTTGTGGCATGGCTGCAGCCGTAAGCAAACATGGCGCTTGGCTCCCAAAGTGACGACGAGGCCGCAAACGCATTCGGGCCCGTGGACATTAGTCGTGCGTTCTCCTCCTCAAATCAAGCTGACAGACGTGTGAGTCCGGCGTGCGCTGAAATGTTGCATTTGCATACGGCTGTTGGTGCGTGAAAGTAAAGGAGAACTCATGTTTAGGTTTACAAATTTAGCGCATCAAGTAGCAAGCGTGGCAAGTTGTGACTTTCCGCGCCGCGACGTTTCGACCGATTCCTCTTCAGATAATTACGCAACTGCGCTGGATTAGGTTGCGTGAACTCAAACGGGACAAATACACACACGCGCGCTCCTCTCAATCTCATCACAGAGGCAGCACTCAGAGAAAGGCCGTTCTGGGTGATTGGATCATTTCCTGGTCATGGCTTTCGGTCTGCCAGAAAGATCGATAAAACACACACGCGTACACACTCAGGCACACACGAGCAGGATCAATGTATATTACTTACCTTTCTGCAGAGAATCCTGTCAGCCTGCTCACCCGCTCTGACTCCATATCTAATATGGACAAAAGTATTGGGACACCTTTTAGCCAAGCAGCATTTTATTAGGCAAGAAACAATATTTATTATGTTAAACGTGAAAATGTCCTTCACCTGCCTCATCATAAGGCAGTTAATTTAAAGTTTTGTATTGTACTACAATCATTTTATGGGGTTCAGATTTTGAGTTTGTCTTTTCATGACTGCCCCTGCCTAAATCCTAATAATCCCTAAGAAGGTTTTACGGTATTAATCCAGTGATTCATAACCACCATGGCACATTAGTGTGTCATGAGAACTTAATTGGTTTGAAATTGATTGTTTGCCAACGACAACTGGAGCTAGTTAGTTGTCACATTGCGATTTTTCTCTCCATCAGAAGGCGCAACTAAAAAGTGGAATACTAGTTTTCTGTTGTGTACTGTCTGAGAAGAGAATAGCACATTGTGAGCTGAGATGAGTGCCAGTTCTCTGTTTCGCACAAACAAAAGTAAATTTTTCAACTTCAAATATTTTGAAACAGGCGTCGTACTCTATATAACGTGTGACTCGATATAATTCCAGCAGACAGCAGGTATCATTTTATAAAAGCTGCTGCCATTGTTGTCATTCTGTGTTAGCCTAGCGACCGGAAGCTAGCACGTTACCGTATCCCAAACGAGGAAGTAGCGAGTACATTAAAGTCATGAACCAATCCAGTTGAAGAAAAACTAGAACGCAACATTCATAAAGGTGTGCTCGATTGAGTCTCGTGGAGGAACTCACCTCCGTCAAACACCTTTGGGAAAATCCACAACAGTCCGCATGATAGACCTTCAAATCCAATAGCCATCGAAATCTTGTAAGGAATTTTCCAGTGATGTCTTGCAAGCCAATACATCCGTCCATACAGCTTACCTGCAGATTGAACAAGCCAGAAGAAAGTCATTTCATTCATCTTTTTTTTAATTAAAATCACCTTCATATGCACATCAGGGATCATTAGTCTCAATGGTAATAATACATTAATGTGGAGCTGTGATATAGACTGTCAACGTATGACCCGGCCTCGCTTCACGGAGAAAGGCGTTAGACAGGAGAAAAGGGCAAATGGGGGGCTATAAAAGGGGGGTAACGAGTATGGCAAGAGGATGGAGTTGGAAAAAGAAGTCTAGAAAGAAGTGACAAGCTCAAATTAAATTCCCATCATGTCAGTGTAGAACAGAATTCAATAGTGTTTATTGGCAGACCCTAGCCTGGGGGAAATTACATTCTGAAGCGGAGCATGGAATGAATGCACACACACACACACACACCGTTTGGATACACAAACTCACATACATCTACTGTGCACAATCCTGCATATCTTCAGTCCAAAGGAGGAAGAAGAAAAAAAAAATCCAGTGGCAGATGTGAGCATGCCGACTACTGATGTATCCCCTGGAGTCCACGTGCCATTTGTGTCTGTCCTTGTTCTGCACACACATCTGTTGTGAGTTTGTTTCTCTGATTCTTTTCTTCACATAAAAACATCAACCGGGACATGCATGCATATTCACACACAAGAGTCCAAGTGGTGCATTATGGATGATCCGTATTGCTGTTTTTTTTTCCCCCTCCACGATTGTCATTTTCTCTGCAGATTTTACTTTGATGTAACTGAGGGCGTTCTTGCATTAAAAATAATATTATTATTTTACACAAAAATACATTTTTGTCTCATGTTTGATATATTTTCTGGCTCACACTGAATATGAGAAAAACTGAAATATGAGAAAATATAATTGTATGAAATTGTAAATAATTGTTAAAAAAAAAAAAACTTTGTTCTTCATCCTCATTTCCTCTACTAAGTGCCTTGCTAAAGAGGCTGAGGGGAAAGTTGATAGACTGACCAAGCATGTCTCCAGACCTAGAACATCTCTGTGGTGTCCTCAAACGGAATGAGAAAAAGCGCAAGGTCTCGAAAACCTGCCAGCAATGTGATGTTGTCATAAAAGATTGGAAGATCATTCCGGTGGCAACCTGTGAAGCTCTTGTGAACTCCATCCCAAGAGAGTTAAGGAAGTGCTGGAAAATAATGGGGACTACATACAATATAATAAATAACATATATATATTTTTAAAAAACAAAACAATAATTAAGACACTTTTTGGACATTTCCACATAGGAGTGTACTCACTTTTGTGACCTGACAGTAGATTATTAAAATGAACTTTTGAAAAATCATCCTTTTTTTGCCACCATCTAATGCCTCTAATTTGAATAATTTTAAAACACAACACGCCTTGACAAGAACAACCCGTTAGAGACAGAAGAAGAAGAAAAATACAACAACAAACCGATAACATTTCGCGTTGTTCAACGCTCCAACATGACTAATGCTGCATTTGAGGATGGTCAGAAGTCGGATATATCTGAGTTGAAACCGTTTGAAGCGAAAGTAAACAACTAAAATGGCGGATAGTGATAAATAGTTTTTTTTTTTGGTCCTCAAAACTCATTTTGACCTCCAGCAAACTTACCTTCTCGCAATTTTGCTTTGTTTATTGTTTTTTTATCTTATTTCATAAGCATTCCATACAGTTCAGTAGTTCACCGCATCATTTCATGCGGCATACTGTCACATACGTTGTGTTATGTGACGTTATGTCGAATATTTATGAATGAAGAAAGCTATCTAGTTTTATACTCTAGAGAATTGTGTTTTACCATTCACGGTCTGTGTTTCCAAGGGGGTCGCCATTGTAGAGCGACGTCACTTGTAGTCCGTCGGTGAAGTCGGGCTACTTTTTTTTCCGTCTTTGCAAGTGGAATTTCCGAGTTCTAGAGGGCGTTCCCGAACACACTTCCTGGTTTGAACTCGGAAAAGCTTTAAAAACACATTTCTCCACTTGCTGTCAACTGAAGATGACATCACGTATGCTGAGGAAATAGCTAATGACCAATCACGGCTAACCTGTCTTATTGGTTTGGTCAGCAAACTGAGTCATGTTTTTCTTAGTTTAACAATTAATAAAAGTAAAATGAAAGTAGATGACATTACCAAAGCATGCATCCATTTTATACAGACATGTGTGTACTGCCCTCCCCCACACACACACACACACACTTTTCTTGTGCTCACCTGCTCCTGATTGTGCCACTCACCTGCACCTCGTTATCCCTGATTACCCCATGTATTTAAGCTCACATATCTCATTCTGGCTCACCTCCAGCTCATTGTACATTTTCTTAACATTTTAACAGTCCTTGTTCTTGCCACTGGCTCCTTGTAAGCTGCGACCCTGTTTGATTATTGACCTTGTCTTTTACCGTTGCCCTGGCGTGTACCAGCCCAGCCTGTTAATTAAACAGCATGTTTTTTGGAACTGTTTTGTCTTCTGGTCCTACCTCAACGTCCTGTTCTTGATATCTATAATGCTTATTCTCATTAGAGTTGCTATTTTAGCTGACTTTGGGCAAGAGCATTGCCTTTGTATGTTACATTAAATTCAACTTAATTTAAAATTTAATGGTAAATTTATCCACTCCATAATGACCCTAATTTGACTCGAACCATCAACTATTCATCAGGAGGGTTCACTGGTGACTAAGATAAGATCCACTGATTATCACACCCATCTAAGTGGGGTGAAATTTGTTCTCCGCATTTGACCCATCCCCTGAGGGAGCGGTGAGCAGCAGCAGCACCACGCTCGGGAATCATGTGGTGATCCAACCTCCCAATTCCAACCCTTAATGCTGAGTGTCAAGCAGAGTGGCAATCGATCCCATTTTTATTGTCTTTGGTATTATCCGGCCGGGAATTGAACCCACGACCTCGCAGTCTCAGGGCGGACACTCTAACCACTCGGCCACTGAGCTGGTAATTAACTAATGTTAATGAAACAAAAATATTTTCATCAACACACGTTTTTCACCAGACGCAAACTAGATTAGACTAGACTAAAACCCTCATTAATAAACAATAACTGAGAATAAATCAGTGAATTTTCAGTGACTAATGAAGAAAATGTACTTCCCTTAATATAACCTGGACTAAACTCTATGGACATTTTAGTTCATGAACGAGACAAAAATGATATGATTTTGTAAAATCCTGCCTGCTAACCTGTCACTGTGACACTGTCATGTGACCCCCTTTCAAATCTGCAGCTAGCGAGTGCAACATGCACAAACACATTGGACACAGAAGAGGTGAATTCAAGGTGAAAGGTTAAAAAAAAAAAAAAATTAAATCTTTAAAGTAACATTAATCCAACAGCTATAACGCTCCAACAATAATGTTAATCCGGCCGCTAACCAATGCTGGCTAACTTACTAGCTCGTAGCTACAGCAAAGTACTTTAATGGAAGGCAGTTTAACTGCTATATGCAGAGCACATGTCCGGGTTATTACGAGACATCTCTCCGGGATGCAGATTTGCTGTAATGGTAAACGCTCTGCTCTAAGCCTTTATGTTATTGTCGCTTTATTGCCTCCCTCTCTCCATCCTCGCCTCCTATTGCCGTTCTCTCTTGTTCTATCTGACGTTTTGTGCGTGTGTGTGTGTGTGTGTGTGTGTTCCACAGGAGCGTGCCGAGCGAGCGTTAGGCTGCTCAGTGGAGGATTTGAAGTCTCTTTTCTACTGCGAGCTGTGCGACAAGCAATACCTGCGCCACCAGGAGTTTGACAACCACATCAACTCGTACGACCACGCGCACAAGCAGGTACATGACGAGATGCTGCTGTGCTTGTGCTGGAAAACACCAACGGACATTTCTTATGATCCCCCTGTTGTTGGAATTACGCGTTGATGCGAACGCTTTCTTGAAAAGCGCTGCTATTCACCTTCACTCACTCTCATCAGATTTCATTTTCAATCAGGAGAAACTAATAAGAAAAAGAAAGAGATGAGAAATAATGAAGCTCAATTAATATTTGATGTGAACAGGAGCAATAGACTGGTAGTTAGACACCAGCAGGAAGCGCATGGCCTTGGGATGACATCTTATGAGTTGTGATGCCAAGGAGTGATGACATCAGTGATGAAGAATGTTAGCCTCCAGGCAGAGATGTATATTGATGTGCATTAGAATGATGGGCATTTGCATTGGTGGAGGCGGGTCAAATCTGTGCCAATTCTGGGAAGACGGAGTGAGGGAACACTTTCAGTGCTTGTGGAAAAACATTTGCAGATGCATTTGAGTTTATGTTACAAATTCGCAAATTTAAAAGTATCTATGAGGTATATATAGATAAATGCGCAGGGTCTTCTGGGAAGGAGGAAAAGTGGAAGTGTTTTTAGCAATGCTTCTAAATAAACAAATCTAATGAAGTAATTTCTTCCACACTGAATCACTGCCATTCACTGTTGTATGCATCATACAAGATTATCCTGTAAAATTATAATATGGTTCTAAGGTGTGTTGCAAATAGATTTTTCCCAGTAACAGGGTACAAAACTGGTCAGGACAAAAATTAAACATGTTCAATATTTACGACCAAAAATCGTTATGTGTATGGGGAAAGCCGACGACTCCCCCTAGTCATGAATCCGTGAACCATGTTGTGGAACGGAATGTAGCCAATCAAAGAAGCGCCTTGACTGAGGAAACGAGGAAATAGCTGAAAATAAAGACAAACTCGTCCTACCTAACCAAGCTGACAGAACTTTTTGTGTTCACCTTGGTTGCTCTGAGTTCTGCTCTGCCCCACTATCGTATGGTGTTTCGCAGGGTTCCGTTTTAGGGCCCCTGCTGTTTTCATTGTATTTGCTGCCCTTGGGTTACATCTTAACAAAACATTGAATTTACATCCACTGCTATGTGGGTAACTGTCAGGTCTATGTTTTAAAAAAAAAAACCTGGTGTGTGTACTGGGTCTATAAGACTTTTTCTATTTACATAAAAAGGCCTATTTCTTTCAAACATTGTTTACAAAGAAAAAAAACAATCTATCTATCTATCTATCTATCTATCTATCTATCTATCTATCTATCTATCTATCTATCTATCTATCTATCTATCTATCTATCTATCTATCTATCTATCCAACTAGCTATCTATCCAACTAGCTAGCTAGCTATCTAGTCATTCATCTATCTATACTAACGTGCATGTTTTTGGAATGTGGGACGAAGCCAGAGTACTGGAGCCAAGGATTGAACCCAGGACCTCAGGACTGTGAGGCAGATATTTAAACCACTAGGTTACTATGTTACCCATTTAATGCAGTGCACTAATCATATCACAAATTTAACTTGTAATAATTCCCACAATGCATAATGTACAAATATAACACTAAACAAAAATGGTAATTACTACTAACAAAAATAATTTAGAGACAAATAACTCCAGTTGCCTTTTTTGTTGATTTGTTTCATGTAAATTTCCCTTTTGTATTTCCACTTGAAGAACAACTCCGGAGTACACACACACTAACACACACACACACACAGACAGACAGACACACCAATAAAACAAAAACTATTAGTCATGACTCAAGTATGATTGCATTATTCCAGTTTGGACAAGATGAGGCCAACGGAGCGTTAAGAAAAGGCCCGGCAGCAGGTTCCCTCCTGTGCTCTGCTTTCATTCCCATTTCCATACACAAGCTGTACTTTGGACTAACAAGCTGAAAGTTCCGCTGTTAGCACACTCTCGTTCATCTTTGTGTTGTCAAGCCAAGTGGTACAAATAAACGTACAGACGCCCTAACGGCGCACAAGCAATCTCTTAACCGAGCCAACCCGCCTCCCGCTTCCAGACGCCCACACCGGGCCATGAAATGAACATTAAATAAGACGGTTCCCGCACTGTCATTGTTCTTTGGAAATGAATCGAAGCAACTGCAGGCCAACGTTAATGCTTTGTTTTAGCCAGCGGCACGTACAGGAAACAAGCTGCACGAGGCACTGAGCTGACAGTAGCCACTGGCGCTGGAAGAACACACACACACACGTGCACAGCGGCATGCACGCAAGAAGCCAGCAGATGAAATTCCAGCCGAAGACGGCTTCCCTGCAGGAGTATTGGCTTTGGAGAACAGAAGCTGATTGCAACCCCTTACCATCGATTCAGGGTTAAACGTGTCTGCAAAGAGCCCTTCTCAGCGTTTACGGACGATGACTGAAATTGCTCATTACAACGAAAATGCGCTCATTTAAATAAAGAGCAATCAAGACATTTGCATGGACGCATCCTTCAAAATAATGCGAGCCCGAAAGCTGCGCGCATCGGAAGGAATATAGATTGGCGGGGATTGAGCTTGACAGCAAGCGGCGAGACGGACACGCGAGGGGGCAAGATATCAGAGGCGTAAGACATAAGAGTCCTCTTTAAAGGGGGGAAGAGGCCACCTGTGATGTTATTGCCCACGCTAAATATAGCAACGGCATTCGTTTTTATGAGCAAACAATAACCCTGGCAGTGTGATTGCTGCAGGAAGGAGCATCTTCGCATATTCCTCCTGGCTCTCATCATCATGGACAGCTCCGAGCACGCCAACTCTCATCTCATCCTCCGCCCGTCTTTCTTCTCTTGTCCGTTCTGGTTCATTACGTCTGCTCCCCCCATGCAAGAATATGTTTAATATTACTCACAGATCTGCCGTTAAAGACCCTCAAAACTTGACACAGGCCCTCAAATCAAACACACAGTATAATTGCGCTATGAACTGACTTTGCGTCCATAATTGAACATCTGAATATATTATTTTGATTGACACTGTTAGAGAGATATTGATCATCAAATTGTTGGCTTGTTAGCGGGGCCAATGCTAAACTGACACAATCAATTTGAGGGATGGCAAAACAACCCAAAATAAATATGCAGAAAAAATCCATCTACAAGTATTTTAGATTGTTGGATTTATTAGATTTTTCTAACCCCCCCCCCCCCACCCTCCAGTATGCAAAGGGTATAGAGATCTGTCCCAACAAAAATACTGAGACCCAAGGTTGTTTTCACTTTTAAGTAAGGAATAAAAAATTTTATATTTGCTCTTTTCCAACCACTTCCCAAAATGTAAAATGGTAATAATCCTGTTATCATTCATGCACTCATGTTTTGTGCTATTGAATTCAGTGGTCAATAAAGAGTGAGTCACCTTGTATAAGACGGGAGGATACCAAAATATTATTATAAAAAAAATTAAAGTAAATAATAAATATATACTGTATGCAGACGAAGGCTAAATAGTACTGTTTTTGCAGCGTTTTAGTACTTCAGACAATGCAGGGGCTTGAAAATGGCAGCGCTTACCCCCTGCCAAACTTCCAAGTCATGGGCGGAGTCAATGAAAACTATAGCTGGGCCCCTCGCAGTCTGGTCCACTTTGGGTTACTCGCACATTGGGCTACTGGCACATTGAAATTAGATTTTTTTTAAATAATGCACAATAAACCCCCAAATCGGAAAACTCCATCAGATTAAATGGAAAATGTAATGAAAATTTTAAAAGGAAATTAAAATGGCGGACTTCCTATTAGGTTCATGGTATTGCTCCAAGATACTTTTTTGGGGGGTCTTGATCTATTAAATATGGCTCCCAATTTTTATAGAAACACAAAACCGGGCTGCTTCATTAATTGTAGGAAGTGCTAGTGAGCCTTTTTCCCCCCAAAAAAGATTTTTCGGAAATATATCCATCCACGTTTTATATGTTTTCATGAATGATAAGACCATCAAAATTTGCATCATTTTTCTTGGCAAATGTGCGTCGCCCCGGCAACAGCTGACGAAATAAAAAGCTTTGTGTTTGCTTTTCATTTTGAACTTCTTAAAAGTTTCAACACATCCATCCATCCATTTTCTTGACCGCTTTTCAATGAAATAAAATTTGTAGGTCTTAAAAATGAGGCCTCTATAAAAGGGCACCACCCACTTTTCCCTATCTTACGTATGTCATATTCAAGGAACCAGGAAGTAGCCTGTTAACGAACAAATTATTTTGTGGTATATAGGTAAAAAAAAATTAGACAGCACTTGCATTTGGTCTTATTAGCTGGATGCAGTGGTACCTAATGTTGATCCTGGCACGCGTATAAATAAGCCACACAACCCACAGGTGCTTCTTAGTGTCCTCAGTGAGATGATAGTGGGATGTTAAGCATCAAATGATAATGTAAAAAGACAAGCGCTTGTGTAAGACTCAGCACAGATTAACCTGACATCTGTCATCTCCTGCGTTAGATCTAGGTGTGAAAGCGTGTGAGTGTATAAATAGATCCAATGTCTGAGGGGATAATGTGATGTGTGTGCATGCAAGTGTGTGTCATACATTCTGGATAATAGGTGGGAATAAGTAACGTCATGTGAGCATAATCGTTATATTGAGAGAAACGCTGCCGAACAAATGCAATAACATGTCACGTAAACACCCGATTGTGACGGTCAAAGCCAAGATTTGTGTGTGTTTTGGAAGTGTGCAACAAAGAGATCGGGGGACAATGCCGCAGCTATTCCCCAACTCCCGAGTCCCTCCTTAGCCTTTCGATGCAGACGAGCAGACAAAGACAGGCGCACGAACATGCACATGCACATGCACACACCTGCCAAGTGTGGATAAAGGAAGGATTACAGTCTGTCAGGAAAGAAAATCGGGGGAAAAAAAAGTGGCAAGAATCCTTGAGAGAATCTGCACAACTACAGTGAAAGACACATTTCACCGTCATAAACAGATGTAAACAAAGCACAGCTAATTGTTATTGGTCACAGAGTGGGCCTTGAACGCATCGCTGTTGCTCTAAATGGACTCAAACTCAGTATCTGTTTTAATGCATAAAGGCTCACTTGTACAATAGTTGACACAAAGTCTGTTAGTTCCAGCAATGATGCAGCTGCTAAGAGACGTAAATACGTGGCGGCCATGTTGGCAGGGCGTTCTGACCAAAGGCAATGGAAAGCATGGACAGTAACTCAAAAGGGGCGTGTCATATTTAACTAGCCATATCCATGACTGTTGTTGACTCAGGCGCTTGTACACGTTTTTCAAACATGCGATGTAATGTTGGTACATGATGCAGTGTTTTTTTGTCAAGCCCTACGCTATTGAGTCGAAAAAAAGGAAAGCGCGCTAATCTTCTGGCCGTTGAAAGCGCCCAGCTGTATGCGCCCCAAACACCAACAAGATAAGTTTGGATAAAATTGACAACACTTTCAAGCTTTTATTTATTTTTTTATTTACAAGAATTTTGTACTGTATTAGACATTTTTAGGCCACCAGAAAATGTACAAAACAATAATTGTACAGTATACTGTATTGGGTGTTATATATTTATTTATATATTTTGTGCTTCTATTAAACAAGCAATCGGCTTTAACGGATGGCCCCTTTCACTATTAACTATTAATGTTAAATGGAGATTCCATTGTGTTATCATATAACATAAATGTCGGTCACTCTCCATTGGAATCAATGGAAATATGTACCAATAAATTAAAATTTAGGTAAATAGCAAAGAGCCCCCAACCCTCATCACCCTGTCGATGGAAACATTTCCATGGCCAGCAAAGTGTTTTTAGTCGATCAATAAACAAGACGCATATCAACCAGAAAAATATTCCATGCGCCCTCCCCCGTCGACAGTCATTTATAAAGGGGCATAAAGTTCCTCAGACACCGCATGAATGTCGACGGCAATTGGCAAAATCTTCCTTATTTCTTGATTTTTTTTAAAATCTATAGATCATGTTTATAACGCACTACTGTCATGATCTTTTAACCAATATGACAAAAAAATCAATGCATTATTTCAATTGCAAATTCCCCCTTTAATTTATCTCATGATTATTCCCAGAATGTCAAGACAACGCCCCAAAATAGATGCCAGTAGATCAAAAGTCCAAACTCTTAAACAGTCATAAAAAAACAGATGATAACGTCATAAATGTCACACTTGGTGCCCAAAAGATGCAGCGCCATCATTAAAGTATGTCACTCATTCATCTCAACCGTGTCTGTAATCGAGAACTCACCCATTTATTTGCTCTCAAGCTTGGCATTGAAGGCTGAATAGAGTTAATTGGGCAAAGAAAAGCATGCAAATGCTAAGCGCAATGAATGCCTCCCTCAACTCCTTCCTTAATGTGTGTTTACTGCAGAGACTGAAAGAACTCAAGCAGAGGGAGTTTGCTCGCAACGTGGCCTCCAAGTCATGGAAGGACCAACGCAAGCAGGAGAAAGCTCTCCGACGCCTGCACCAGCGAGCACAGCTGCAGCAGGAGCGCCAGCGGTCAGTGTGTTTAGCTGTTTGAGACCCTGTGTGTGCGTGCGTGCGTGCGTGTATGTGTAAAATAAGATCAGGACTCCACAGAGGTGCGTCACATCTATTCAATGTTTCTTAGATTTGATGGATGCATCCACAGATGTGGGAGCACTCAGTTGCTTCCCCCCTGGGCCACAGGTGAGGTAAATATAACATGAAGATACTGGCTTTCTCACAAAGGTGTTTTAGGGCCGCATTGAAATGAAATTGAAATAAAGTATTGCAGGGGGAAAATGTTGAGAACGTATGTATTTGCAGGAAAAATAATATGCAATATAGAACGTATCTTTATAATGTCCTCAGTTCACAGAATAGCTTCATTTCACATGTTTCATTGTTCTATTTAACAGTTATCATTTATTTGTGAGGTGAAATGATGGGTCAAAAAAATAAAAACAAACAAACAAAAAAGCCAAAATGGCTCCAAAAGGGACCTAACCAACTTTGTGGGTCCGTCCGTCTTCTTCCGCTTATCCGGGGTCTGGTCGCAGGGGCAGCAGCTTTAGCAGGGAAGCCCAGACTTCCCTCTCCCCAGCCACTTCAGCCAGCTCATCCGACGGGACACCAAGGCGTTCCCAGGACAGCCGAGAGACATAGTCTCTCCAGCGTGTCCTGGGTCGTCCCCGGGGCCTCCTGCCGGTAGGACATGCCCGGAACACCTCCCCAGGGAGGCGTCCAGGAGGCAAACTTTGTGGGTTATTAATTTAATTTGACCCAGCCTTTTGGGCTCATAACTCAAAAAGTTGGGTTCGGTAATTTTTTACCCAATCCAATTGGATTATTCAATAAACCCAAAAAATTGGGTTAAATGAATGGCCCACAAAACAACCCCCCCAAACTGGGTTGCTTGGTATATCATTAATTTAATTTGACCTAACTTTTTGGGTTAATTATCCATCCATCCATTTTCTTAACCGGTTATTCCTTAGAAGAGTCGTGGGGAGTGCTGGAGCCTATCCCAGCTGGCTTCGGGCAGTAGGTGGGGTACACCCTGAACTGGTCGCCAGCCAATCGCAGGGCACACAGAGACGAACAACCATCCATCACTTACAAGCGCACCTAGGGACAATTAACCAATTAACCTGCCATGCATGTCTTTGGGAGTCGTGAGTCTGCGGGAGGAAACCCACGCAGGCACGGGGAGAACATACAGACTCCACACAAGAAGGCCAAAGCCCGGACTTGATCTTGCGTCCTAAGCACTGGGAGGCGAACATGCTAACGGGTTAATTAAATAACCCAATTTAAACAAAAGCACAAGGTGACACAAATAATCGGGTTGCTTTGTGAGTTATTTATTAGATTTGACCCAGTGTTTTGGTTAAAAAACTCAAAAAGCTGAGTCAGTTAATTTTTGGGGTTAAATCACTCAAAAAGTTTGGATGGTTAATTTTTGATCCAATTCAATTGGGTTAGTCAATGAATCCAAAAAGTTGGGTCAAATGAATTACCCACAAAAAATTGGGTTACTTTGTGGGCTATTAATTTATTTGGCCCAACTTCTTGGGTTAAATAACTCAAAAAGTTGGGTTGGGGCCATTTTGACGCAAATTGTTTTATTTTTGACCTAACAGTTTATAGACTTCAGATTTCATACGGCTCAATCACAACTGCCACACAGGCCTATGGAGAAAAAAAAGTCCTATGTCAGTCAAGCCGACAAAGCAGTTTGAGTGGCAAACTTGTGGCTAAAAATAGAAGTGTGATCTAAATAATAATAAACTAAACAATTCATAACTCAGTGTTAACCATAAAATATAGTCAGAGATAGAGAAAAGACTTAATAACTGCTTAATCGTTGTAATTTTATGAGAAAACAATAACAATATAATATTGTCTTTTTTTGGCACATGAACAAAATTTGATGATCAAATTTGCTTGTAATCAGTCAGTTATATGTTCTTCCAAAGTGACTGAATGCCAACAAACTGAATATGTTGTTTATTAACTGTCATTCCAGTGGCCAAGGAAGGACTTTTGAGCTACGGAGTGCTGTCAGGCTTGTCAGCCAACAGCAAAACAAAGGCACGGAGCACAAAGCCTGCAGCCCTGTGGACAAATTTGAAGCTTTCAAACACACACACCGGCCCCCAGCCAAACACGGCGGTACATCTCCACTGAGCCACCAGCGAGAAAATCCATCCCGGCCTCCCTCCCAAACACCACTGGCCACTCCGGTCCAGTCCCCGCTAATCACTCATCCAGAGTCCGATAAAGGTCCTCCTGCAGTGAATCAGCAACCGCATGTGGGCTGCCAGCTGCTGTTGGAGGGGCGGGGGCGAGCTGGAGGCAGGCGTGGGGTGTCCTTCTGTTTCTCGCGCAGGGGGCCGCGGCTGGAGCCCTCCGCCTCGGTTTTCTCTGACCAGGAGGAGGAGGAGAGAGAGAGGCGGGAGCAAATGAGAGAACGGATTAAGGGGATTTTGGAAGACATTGAAAAGGAAATTGAGGGTGTTGGTCACAGCAATACAGGAGGAAATTGCACAGAGGATGCTGAAATGAGGGAGACTGGGAAAGATAATCAAAGCAGTGATTTAACAGGCTCAACACCATCAAATCCAGATAACTGGACAAACCTAAAGCAGGCATCAGGAGCAGATGTCATGTATGTTTTGCGTAAAGATGGTTCCACCTGTGTTCCGTGGCCTGTCAGTTTGCTGAAGTTCACCAAGTGTGAGCCATGCATCTCTTATAGCTGCAACCCAAACTGCACAAAGCAAGCCCAAACAGCGGAACAGCATGCACAGGATCAGCTATGTGATCTCCTGGATGAATCGAATCCATGCCAGCCAGCTATTCTTACACCAGACACTCATTACTGTTTACAAAAAGAGACGAGTCTCGCGCACGAGCCGAAAAAAGCAGAGGAGAACGTCAAGGCTGAAGCACACCTGTTTGTCGAGAACAAAAACCTTTCATCGTCAGGGGGAGGATCAGAAGGTTTGTCACGCATGCTAAGTATAGAGCATCGTGTGAGAGCGCCCTCCTTTCCATTTGACCCCACTCCTAGTGACAGCTCTGACACAAACCCACGAACTCCTCAAGGAGACAGATTAGCAGACACAGGAGGGGTCGAGGAGAGAGACATCTCAGCCCTAAGCTGTAAATTAGAATCTGTCACCAAGCTTGGCACACGCAGGATATGCATCAGCCCACCCAGGTGTGAGAGCGAGAGTGAGAGAACGTGCGAGCGTGCCAGCAGTCCTGACCCGCGAGGAGGTATCTCAAGCAGAAAGAATAAACACAGCCCAAAGCCCAAGCTGGGAAAGAGAAAGAGGGGGGGGAAGCGAAAGGCCGCGAACAGGCGCCAATCAGTGAGATGCAAAGTGAGGAGTGTCGTCTCGGCAGTCTCAAATGTGAGCGCCAGAGAAGAGACTGGAGACAGTTGGGGAGATAAAAAGGAACAACGGGAGATGGAGGCAAGAGGGAGAGTGTGGAGATCTGGGAGCAGCTGTCTCCCAGGGAGACCTGAGGCCGAGCCAGTCTCTGTTAGGAAGAGGAGGCCTCACAGGAGCCAATGCTTGGCATCCCAGTCCTCGCTAGAGCAGGGGGAACGCTGCCACGCCTTCTCCCAGTTTGCCAGATGCTTGCCTGACACAGAAGGGGAGCCATTACCCCGGAGATCTCGCTGCTCCTTACACGCTTCCTCACCGGGGTGTAACACAAAGCTGTATTGGGAATCGGATCACCATAGCAACCCCAGGAGTTTAATTGACTGCAGTTACCCTGACAACAGCTGTAGTGGCAGTCCGCCGAGAAAGAGAAAACTCCTCCATGGGGACAGGAGATTCGTTCGCAGAAGTAGTTTAAGGCGCTATGAGGAGACAGAAAGAGGGAAGCAGATAAGTTCCAAAGACCGAGGTTTGTTTTCAGACCAGTGGGAGTGGATTGGGGAGAATGGGAGGCTGAATTCTGGATGGAGATGCAGAAACAAGGCTTTAGGGTGGGAGTGGGGACGCAGGTCCAGCCGGAGTCCGAGCATCAAGGAAATGACAAGCAGGAGAACAAGCATGGAAGATGTGGATTGGGACAAGTGGACATTGGGAAGCAGTGACAGCTGGGAAGACAGGGGGACACGCAGGTCCACCTCAGGCTCCAGAACTGGCCCTGAGAGCAGGTGGAGCCCCAGCTTTGCGTGGGGGTCTGCAGGGACAGGACGCTCAAACTTTCGGTATGTGTCCAGCCCTGAATGGTGGACGAGTAGGCGAACGTACAGTCCGGCTAGGGAGTTGAACACAAACGAGTCCAGCAGAAGTCACAGCCCACGATCCTGCAGCCCGTGCAGCAGCGTGTCTGAACTCAGCTGGGAGTGGAGCAAGAGCAGCACCTGCTCAGGTATGACATGCAGGAGGCTCCCATCCCAGCCAAACACGCAAAGTGACTTCACATCTCTTTCACCCGACCTAACCTTCAATGCTGGAGAATCTTCAGACCCAAATGACAGCAACACGTCTCAGCCTGAAAGTACCAAGCCACTGTCAGACTGTGACCAGGAACCTCCTGTTCCTACGACCACAGACAAAAGCATCCCATGCCAAAGTGATCCCGTACCACAGAAACCAATCCGGACGTTGCAGCTCCCCCTCATAGGGAAGCTCCCTGCCATCCAGAAAAAAGCAAGACGGAGGAAAGAACAGTTGGAAAGGATTCAGAAGGAGGGTGGTGATGTCGGGGCGAGTCAGAAATTGGTCGGTGCGCCTCCTTCAGTCTTGGCTGAGTCAAACCAAAGCAGTACACCAAAACTGTGTTCAGTGGAGATTCGGACTGATGACAAGACCGCAGGTGCAGGGTCAACTCAGCCAATCAGCTTTAGCGCAGAGGAGATGGACAAGTATCGGCTCCTGCAGGAACAGGCCAGAGAGCACATGCAGAAAGTTCTGGAACAAGGTGAAGAGAGCACAGATACGCCCATGGAGACAAACGTCACAATCACACAGACGGAGGAGTGCGGGACTCCAGAGGAGGCGTACATGCCTGTGGCCTCACTCAAGCCAGGTCGCAACTTCCAAGAAAGACTACTACCCATGAACCCACCAGAGAATTTCACACAGCCTTTGGCTTTGAGTGTCCCCAATCTCCCTCCCCTCGCGCTAACCCCCCCTTTGGCCAACCTCCATCATTTAATTTTACAGCACCCAGCCTTCTCCCCAGTCCATTCCCCCGCCTCGCGCCGCTCTCCTGACATCCACCCATCTCAGCTCGCTCACTCCCTCCCCCACCCCCACCCGAGCCTACCTCATTACCTTCACCCTTCTCCCGTCCCCCTCTCGTCCCTCTTCCCCTCCATCCTCCTTGCTCACCACCCTTTCTTCCCTCCTCCGCCCCCTCCCCCGGTGTCCGCCTTCCATCCAAACCCTCTCACGCCTCTTTCCGCGCTAGCCCTGCAGCCTCCCAACAATCTGCGGCCTTTCATGGACACGGTATGGCCAGTGAGGTTCCAACAGAAGGCCTTGTAACAGTCGCCGAGCAGCTGCCATGTTTGTTAATTGTCCGTGGCAAGAGAGAGCACCCTACTGGAAAGGTTTCGCACCTGTGCTGGTATAGAATCAATTCAAGCTCCTCTCCACACGCACAGCGAACCCCCCTATTGACCGTTTTTCAATCGAAAATGTGTTTCTCCATTAATCCCCCGCCGCGCGGCGGCCGACGGTGGGGCAACTGACTTTGATCATTTGCGTTCTCGATCATTCAAGCTTATAATAAAGGGAAAAAAGGTGCACCCGCTATTCAAAGACAAGCTGGGCTTGTGTCATGCTTCCTCTTTGTATGTGGCCCGCTACCTTTTGAAGTGTAGCCTTCATGCCCCTAAACAAAGAGGCAAGCGGAAATAACATTGCTTCTTATGACTCAAAAGTGTGACTTTGAACAATCAGAAATGAAGTAGCACAAGCACTACCCTAACTTGGCATGTTCGAATTTAGCAGGGTTCTGTCCTGCATTGTGGTAAATATTTGGGGGAGGTACCTGAAAATGTTTCTCTCTTTTTTGGGGGGGGAGAATTAATGCTGGTATTTGGAGCTGTTCGATACAATAATCTAAGTACTAAATTATTGTAAGGAAACATTGCACTATAGCTGTACTGTGTATGAACAGCTAGATTTCAGTAAGTGTCACCTGTAATTCTTTGTTTTGTCTATATTTTTTTGTATTTTGTAAATATTCCAACAGACCTTGTGTTTAAGTCATGACAAACAACAAGATAAAAGCCCATCCATAGTTCGCTGTCTACTTCAAGACACCATATGTCACATTTCTCTACCCAAATGTATTTATGAAGGTTGGTGCGGCAGCAGTCTGATCGGTGCTAAATTAAAATGCATCTTTAAAAAAAACAACAACATTGCTTCCATGTTTGTTTTGTGATGATGACGACTATAAAGTCTAATAGCGCCACACTGTTGTTATGTGTCGGATTCCTCAGGGCATCAACTGTCACTGAGTATATTTATACAGTACTTCAGTAAGTACTGTAAAGATGTGACGAAAAGGGGAAAATACAATCGATATTGAGTAGCAGTTAGTTCAAAGTGTGCAAATACTGCTTTTAATAAGATAATACCTATTTTTGATTGACACTGCCAGAGAGGTATTAACTAAACAATAGGTTTTTGGTACATGAATGGAACAAAGTATTAAAAATAGTCAGCACATGTCAGTAGTGTTATTATTAATAACACAGTTTCATAAAGCACTTATATTAGATCTCATGACAGGGGAATTTCTTAAACTGAAGAATTCCTGTGGAAATTTTGACTACTGCTGACTCTTGCAAGTCTGAAAGCTGCATTTGCAAAGACATCATTGCCCTGTAGAACTATTTGAACATCTGGGGGTCATTAAAAGCCTTTCAGAGTTCTGATTATAAATCACTACAAAATATCAAATAAATCTTAATTTGGGGGATTTCATTTTGAAATAGTTTTGGAGGTAAATCCCCATAAAAAAAAAAAAAATGATAATAATAATATGGTTTGAATCGGTGAAAAAGTGTGGGAATTCCATTTTGGGCTTCTATTTGGAAAAAAATTCAATTTGAATGAGCTGAACAGATGAACTGAACTTGGAATGGTGCAATTAAGTCAAAATGTATGGAAATTAGAATGAATTCCCCCTAAAATAAAAATTTGGGATAGGAATGAACTGAATACTTTAAAATTGTAATGGTTTCAATCATAGATCAGTCAAAAAGTGTGGGAATTGGAGGGGGAACCCCACAAATTTAATTTGTGGCTTGTGGGGGGAGGTCAGAGTTCATTCTCAGAATTCTCACTTTAAAGTCAGAATCCTGCCAAACTTTTTTTTTTCTCTCTTCACTGGTTTGTACAATAAATTAGCCAAAGTAAGTCACAACAATCCGGCACATTCAGAACAACTCACTCTGAGTCAATTTCATAAATGCGTAGATAAGAAAGGATTTACTTGGTTGGTAATTTCACACTTGATGGGTGGGCAGGCACACCAGAGAATTGTATACAAACTATTACAAAGTCAATTTTCTGTAATATGTCCCCTTTAAGTCATTTAAACACTTTCTCCTCATTGTGACCCTGAGTATCCAATTGTGCGTGTGTGCCTGTGCAAATTTGGGGAGAAAGACAGAATCTTTATCTTTTTCTCCGAGACAGGAGATCAAACGGACTGTGTGAAATATAGAGCAGCAATAATTAGCAGCTGTTACAGCATCAAACCTCCTCATCTCCACCACTCTCAGACACACTCCGCTCTGTCCTTATCCCCGAGTTTAATTCCCAGATTTTTTTTTTTTTTTTTTTGCTCAAACCTCTCCATCTTCCAAGAGCGACCACAGCCAGCCTCCCGTGCGACAGGATTGACCTCCATGTTTTTTTCTCTCCGCTGAAAAGCGCTTAGAAGAGGTAAACACGATAAAGCCGAGATATGAGTTGAGCTTGTTAATAAAGCGAGTGTCATCCGCGGTGAAGGAGCCGTTGCTTTATAACAAAGAGCACACAAGAGAGCAACGCACTGGAGCCACGTGGAAATTAATCACAGCGTTTTCTGTCATTGACTGATTAAATCATTTCCGAAGCCTTGAGATTTGCCTGCTGGCTCGTTGAAGTGTGCGTGAGTGTATGTTTACGTGTGTGTGTGTGTACGTGTGCGTACGAGACTTGATTTATGATGGAGAGCGAATGGTTTTCTCTCTCAATCTCTCCTGTGAATTAATGAGGTATAAAAACTAAGGCTGGCACTCAGTCAAATACTCCAGCGGCCACTGAGAGCTTGCTGCAGGATAGCTATTGGCAACAAGCAATGTGATTGTGTTATGGATACAACAAAAAGGAACCCCCCCCCCCCCCCAAAAAAAAAAAACCCTGGTGGCTACTGAGGCGACTCATCGACCTAAATTGTGACGTTAAAAAAACAAGTCTTTCACCCTCTATTTTTGTTTGTGCTCCTCCAAGCCGCCTCTTTGATTCAAGCAGGTCAGCGGTGCCGCATTCGGCTCCCCCGGCTGAACTCACACAATTACGCTTTGTATGCTCATTTTCTACAAAAATAGACGGCAACATCATGATGACAGTATTCTGACAATGGTGCTAAAAGGCTCCAGACCTTTACGGAACATTGGTGGTACATTACTTTTCTGTGGGTATGTGTGTGTGAGAGAGAGCCACTTGACATTTACCTCAATACGTGGTAAGGGATGGCATATAATAACCGGATCTTTTGAATTCAGCTCTTTTTTTTTCCAGAAAAAAAAGAATTCAGCTCTGCCATGAGGAAAGTGGTTTACAAAATGTAACAGGAAAGTGTAGTGACTGGTTCAATATCATTATAAAATGTTATTGGTGTCCTCAACAGAATAATCATGAAACTCTGTGGTGGTAATGAGAAATCTGTTCACGCGTTTTCTTCATTTGATGCCATTCTTTTCAATGGATGAGCATGATTTTGCATGCTAACAAGTTATTTGATAGAATGAGTTATTTTGATCATGTATATTCTGTTTTCATCAATTTTCTGTCCACCCTGTCATGATGGTGTAACTGCCCTTCTAAAAGGGAAGTCAAGTCAAAAATGTTCTGTATGTTCTATGCAGCCCCCACCAGTCTAAACATGGCGATCTTATTAATATCGTGTTTGCGTAATATGAATGTAGACGAAAAATCCACCCATTTTTGACCATCTCAGGGGGCGGCCATTTTGTCTTGTATTGACTTGCTGTCAACTGAAAATGACATCACAGAGCCTATGGATTAGTTTGTGAACGTCACATGACCAAATTGAGAAAAAAGGTGAGCAGTGATTGGTCATGACCTCAAGTAAAATGCATTGTGACCAGCGTGATAATAGTTGTGGAATTTTTTACTGTACAGTAGTTAGTTTTTATTTAGTATTTATTTATTTATTTTAGTTACTTTTACTTAGTTTCCAGAGTGGGTCTGTTAGGTTTTTTTTTTTAAATCAGTTTTACTTTTTGGGAAAAAGTTTTGATACTTGATGCTTTTAGATTATTATTATTATGCATTTAATTTTTTATACTTGATGCTTTTAGTTATGTTTTTTTTCTTTTGTTTTTTTTTTAATTGTGTTTCCTGTGTGCAAGTTTTTTTTTTAAAAAAAAAAATCACAGTAAGTATAGTGTTGTAAAAATTTATCAAGTATATTATTTTAAAAACTTGCTGTCAACTGAAAATGACATCACAGAGCCTATGGATTAGTTTGTGAACGTCACATGACCAAACTGAGAAAAAAGGTGAGCAGTGATTGGTCATGACCTCAAGCAAAATGCATTGTGACCAGCGTGATAATAGTTGTGGAATTTTTACTGTACAGTAGTTAGTTTTTATTTAGTATTTATTTATTTATTTTAGTTACTTTTACTTAGTTTCCAGAGTGGGTCTGTTAGTTTTTTTTTTAAATCAGTTTTACTTTTTGGGAAAAAGTTTTGATACTTGATGCTTTTAGATGATTATTATTATGCATTTAATTTTTTATACTTGATGCTTTTAGTTAAGTTTTTTTTTCTTTTGTTTTTTTTTAAATTGTGTTTCCTGTGTGCAAGATTAAAAAAAAAAAAATCACGGTAAGTATAGTGTTGTAAAAATTTAGCAAGTATATTATTTTAAAAACTTGCTGTCAACTGAAAATGACATCACAGAGCCTATGGATTAGTTTGTGAACGTCACATGACCAAACTGAGAAAAAAGGTGAGCGGTGATTGGTCATTACCTCAAGTAAAATGCATTGTGACCAGCGTGATAATAGTTGTGGAATTTTTACTGTACAGGAGTTTTAGTTTTTATTTAGTATTTATTTATTTATTTTAGTTACTTTTACTTAGTTTCCAGAGTGGGTCTGTTAGGTTGTTTTTTTTTAATCAGTTTTACTTTTTGGGAAAAAGTTTTGATACTTGATGCTTTTAGATTATTATTATTATGCATTTAATTTTTTATACTTGATGCTTTTAGTTAAGTTTTTTCTTCTTTTGTTTTTTTTTTAAATTGTGTTTCCTGTGTGCAAGATTAAAAAAAAATAAAAATCACGGTAAGTAAAGTGTTGTAAAAATTTATCAAGTATATTATTTTTAAAACAACCATCCACAAATCAAATACTGTTACTGTATAACAATCATCAGTCTTTGAATTACAATAAGTTTAGTGCATAATATTGCTTCTCTAACATCTAAACTAAAGAAAGGATGGTCTCACTAATTGTGATCCACTAAAAGGAGTTCTTCACATTATCAATCTAGAACTTCACTCAGCAGATCCGTTCGGGAAAGGAGGGACATTCTGTACAATACTTCGATCTGATTGAACAATGCGACATCTTGTGCGCATTTGTTTTGACCAATGACGGCAACGCATGAAAATGTCGTCTTCAGTCTCATCTTAGGAAAAAAAAAAAAGAAGAATAAACACCAACATCGTTACTAGATAAAAATGCATGAACCGCCTCTGGCTGTTCAACCTTCAACAAGGAAATGCTGAGTAATTCTGGGAGAACAGAATTAATTGCAGCGTCGATTCGTCTGTTAGGTTTGTTTCCCCACCCGCACCCCCGCCATCGGCGCTTCTTGGTTTCGTCCCGCTCTAAATAAAGGCCGATTGGTCTGACCTAAAAAAGGTCAGTTGCAAACGTATCAGCGGGAGCAGTACAAGATGTATTTCTCGTAGTATTTGTGAATGTGAACAAATACCGCGAGAATTCAGCTTGCTGGCAAGGTTAACTTTGCGTCTGTTTGCCAAGTTGCCAACTTCTAAAACGAATTTGTGGCTTGAATTCCATATATGAACAAAAAAGGAGATTTGCTATCTAGAATTAGCACAAGTCTTGTAAGTCGTTTTTTTTTTTCAAGCATTTTTTTGTTTTATTTTGTTAATGAAAATATTTTTTTTTTTTCAATTTTACTCAACTCAACTGAATTTTATTTCCAAAGCACTTTAAAGCAACCATTCGCTGCATACAAAGTGCTGTACATGGAGTAAAAATCAGTCGTGCAATAAAGAAAGGCAAAGCAAAAAATAACACAAAATAAATTGATAAATTTCACAAGCAGGTAAGTAAATAACTAAATAAAATAAATATATTTTTTTTCCTGGAGAGCTCAGTATTGTTCATTCGGTAATTTTACCGATTTGACATGTCATCATCATTGCTCTTTTTTTTTTTTTTGTGGGTGAGTATGTGTATGTGTATGTGCGTGCGTGCAAGTGTGTGTGCATTCATTAGTTCACCTAAAACCTATTAAAAAATCCCATACCGTTCACCTAAACCGAACACTTCCAGCCAGAGGCGTGAGGCCGTCAGGAGACCCGAGGAAGGACCAAAGAAAAGAAAGGAAAGTGAAATAAAATAATTATCAATAAATTAATAACACAAAATACAGCAGGCACCATAAAACACTGAATAAAGGTGGGTTTTAAGACAAGTTTTAAAAAGAGAGGGTGATTGCTTAACGGAAGGTTGTTCCAAAATAACCTGCATTGTAACATATCAAAATTAGTAAAGCCTGTCATGACTGCATTACAGCTAAAAAAAAGTTCTACCACCATCTAGTCAGATTGCTGCAAAGCTCAGCGGCTAAGATCCCCATTTCTCATTCACAAAGTGAATTTAAAAGGTGATTAATATCCGAGTGCACAAATAACGGTTTAAGAGGTGTCCTCTAAATGTTATACGCATAAAGTATGCCGTTTGATACTTTGCTAACATCACTGAGCTTACTTTTGTGAGCTTTTGCGGTGAAGCTCAGAGAGTCAAACGCTCTTGTGTCAGGAGGCGCTGCAAAACAGCACACACAAATGAGTGGCTCCGGGATGTTTAGAACTTTTTATATCAAAAAGTCACCATTCAGAATACAAGGGAAAAAAGAATTTAAAAAAAAAAAGCCTTTGTGCGAAAGTACACGAGCATATTTCAGGTTTGTTGATTGTCTCTATATTGGTTTATGTTTGCGTAAGACTCTTATTTTGCAGACTGCAAGTTGTATATTTTACAATGGATTTAAGGATTAGAGGATGCCGTGGGCTGAGTGATGCTCTTAAACTTTGCAGTTACCCAAGGACACAACACTGTCAGCATACTACTTACACGCCTCTACACACACACACACACACACAAACACACAATTCCGTACTGTACATAGACGTAGGTGTATTAGGGTTTAATAATAGTAAGATGCAATACCGGTTGTAAGAAAGTATGGCTAATTCCCTGGTTATGTTATCTCAGAGAGACAGATGTCCCCGCCAAAGATTACAATGTGGATTACCGCACACAAGCACCCAAAAACCGCATAGACGGGCGTCAATGCAGAAATCCATAAACACATTCTATCCTCAGACAATAGAGTGCGGAGCACAGCAAAAATAATGACTTTTCTCAGGGTCAATTTGGAGACGTAATGAGGTCCCGAAGAATCCAAAAGAAAGTTTGTTTCTATTCCCCTATAGTTTCATTTGTAACATAATTGACTTTAACGTCCTGACATATTGACTGGAGAAAAAAAAAATATTTCCCCCAATAAAACCATGTTGAGACAAATCCAAAAGCAATTTAATGATCACCTTAAGCTCCACGGGGCTGCAAGTATGAGCCCATCACGTCAGTCGGCTGTAAGGACTGCAAATCTTTTCTGAGGTCAAACGGACTGCATCCATTCAGCCGGCTAATGCATCCAGGGCGGGAAATGGTTTTCCCTGCACATGCGAAAGGTCGCATGATTAATGGCGTCACACCGCCGTTGTCAGAAAAACCCTTGGGTCGCAAACCCCGTGGCTTCAATTATGTCATTATGCACTTTGAATGCACGGTCACGGCCGGAATATGACGTGCACTTCCTGCCTGTCAGTGGTCAGCTCGGAACGGGCCTCTTCTCGGCTTGGTCTCTTTTGTGTAGCTTTTCCAAAACGCTGCCATACAGAAGCAAATGAGCAACGTCTTACAAAGGCAGTTGCACCTTGCAGGGAGGAAAAGCCTGGCATTGGAAGGAAAAAGCTTCAACTAGAATGGCCATTCTCTTCAGGAGACATATTGTGCAGTTTTTTTCACTTCCCAGGAGTCTCTGTCAAACGTTTGTCAAAATTTCCTTCAAAGCAGAAGACTGATCATACTTATGACACTATTAACCCTATAAAGCCAAACGTATCATATTAACTCATTCACTGCCATTGACGGCAAAAATTTATTTGAACTATTTCTATTAGTTTAAAAAAAGATCCCAATTTTGTTAACAAGAGTATGAAAACCTAGATTTTTTTTATTGTACATTAAGAACAGATATAAAATGTGTGATTAATTGTGAGTTAACTAATGAAGTCATGCAATTAATTATGATTAAAAAATAATAATAATCGCCTCATTTTTAATAATCTTTTCTTTTAAAAATAAGGAAAAAAAGAAAAGATTATTAAAAATTAAAAATAAATAAATAAATTTACTTTTCTTTTTTTTAAAGAAAAGAAAAGATTATTAAAAATTAGGGGCGTCAGCCGATTAAATTTTTCCGTAATTAATCGTATGATTTCACTAGTTAACTCACGATTTATCACAAATTTTATATCTGTTCTAAATGTACAATCATTTTTTCTAGGTTTTCATACTCTTGTTAATAAAAGTGTGTGGGGGAGGGGGGGGAGGTAAACTAATAGAAATAGTTTGTTAGTTAGTTAGTTAAACTAATAGAAATAGTTCAAATGAATTTTTGACGTCTATAGCCGTCAATGGCAGTGAATGAGTTAAATGCAAGACATTTTGAGCACTCTATTGCATGAGTATAATATATATTTTTTCCATTAAAAACCCTGACGTATATGATCTGACACATGCATTGCACGGATAATCCATTAGAGGGCAGTATCACCCAGTTGATGGCTTTTCCAGCGACCTTGCAAAATGGCCCCAATTGAGAAAGTAGAGACACCTAGTGATGGGAAAATGAAGCTTCATGAAGCACTTGCGATACTTTTTGACTCCTCAAGATGGCACTCATGATTCAAAGATGCAATGCAAATGTAATCATTTTTTATTGCACTTGCCCTTTATTTTTAAACCAAGAGCACCATCTAGAGGAGTCAAAAGTATCGCAAATGCTTCGCGAAGCTTCATTTTGCCATCACTAGTCAGACACCTTTACTTATCAATAGTGGGAAATGTTCGTTCTGATTTTTGTAAATACTAATATGATTGATATGTCTGTTTTTTTTATTATATTTTTGAGTTATAAATGTACACATTTAAAGCATTGTGAACGGATGTGTCAAATATGACACAAATCAAAAGTCATATGTGGAAGGCGTTGTTTTCTTTTGTTTGTTCAAAAGGACCAATAAATACAAAGAATCAGAATTTGCTCTCATATATTTCATTGTTCGGGTTTTATAGGGTTGAAGAGGTCAAGGACTGGCCAAATAGGACGAGTTCCCTGCAAGGTTATTTTAGTTAACTAAAACTAGCGAAATAATTAAAACTAAAATTCAAAAACATTTTCGTTAACGAAATAAAATAAAAACTAAAATGTTTTTTAAAAAACTAAAACTAACTGAAACTACATTTTACATTTACAAAACAAACTCAAACTAACTATAATTATAGTCAAAATGTTCTTAGTTTTCGTCTTTGGTATAAATACATGAGCCTCTGGGGTTGGTTTTAAATGTGATTTAAGAACATTTACTTAGTAATAAGGATGTTTGAAAATGTGTCGCACGGAAGCAGCAGCAGCAGCCAATAGAAAAGTACCTTCAGATGACATTGCTCCTAGCGGACAATTTTGCATGTTTGACTTTTGGCTCCAATGGCTCACCTTGCCTGCTTCTTCATTTATTTCAGCTGAAACGCAACACTAGGTAAGAAGTGTGTTACTTTTTTTCATTTTATCATGGTGTTTATTTAAATTTGCACACAAATAATACCCTTAAAAAAGAAAAGAAAACTAATACTAAAACTAAAACTAAACTAAAATTAAGCATTTTTGTAATAACTAAAACTACTAAAAACTAGGAGTCACCCTAAAAACTAATTAAAACTAACTATAATGAAAATTCAAAAACTCTAATAACCCTGGATTAATAAGGATTAGAAATCAGAACATCCAGGAGTGAAAATTATTTGTTTGTGTGCTTCTTCATTCTCTCCTGGGAAATGATCAGGAATTTGAATTGTCTTCTGCTGTTTTCTGATATTACCAAAGAAACTCAGCCTAATTCTACATAAGATCCAGAATTTGAATTAAGGCGTTGGACGTGGAGAATAAGACGTTGGTGCCAGAGATCTCTGACACCAAACCAGATGTTTATTAGGGACCTCATTGGACACCTAGTCCTTCTTCCAAGCTGATTGGATGGTAAAGTCAGCTGGTAGGAGGTTCTTCCAGATGGGAATTGAGGAATGGGTGGGCTGGGAATATCTTTATAGAATGACAGATGAGGTGAGCCTTCAATTGTTTAGATGAACCTTTGGGAAGATGCCGAAGGGGCAATGTCTGATAAAACAGGCAGACAGTAGAGTACGCGTGAATCATCCCGGTTATGATTCTCATGGTTGGTGTTAAGATGGCTGTTCATGTGGTGTGTGGTGTGACCTGGACCAAAAGGGGCACAATATACTGCCGCAGACTGCACAGGAGGCCATTGCTGAGGTTGATGCACTAAATTTTACACATGCAAGCTTGAAGAGCAAGTTATTTCTGGACTTTACCTTGCCTGATGCCCCTTTTATGTTCCTTGAAGGAAATGGGGCCTTATCAAGTTTAGATACGGGAGTTGGGGAACGGAAAGTCTTTATGTACAAAAATACAAAGTAACAACAGAAAGCAGGGCTGGATTGAGATGGCCTCAAAGAAAACACTTGATGGAGAAACCTTGACTGAAAAATCTCGATTAAGAGAAGAAGGGAGGAAGCAACCTAAAACACACGGAAGAACAGCTTGCATAGAAGAAAGCTTGCATGGAAGAAACCTGCCGAGCAAAAACCTCGGCTAAGGAACCTCGACGTACTAACAAAAGTGTCATTCAGTATCTCTCTCTAGGGCAATGCACAATTCTATATACAGAAGAAAGGCCTTAATGACAAAATTATAATGACAAACTAAGAGTTGCTAATACAGTACCATAGCAACCGCATAGCAACTACATAGCAACTAACAACCTCATCAGCAGCAGCAGCATGTAAATAGCAACTGCATAGCAGCTACAAAATAAGAGTGAATAGACCAATTACGAGTGACAAATGCATCATCACAATAAGGGACATATAAACTGCATAGCAACTACAAATATCATCACAAGGGGCATAGCAACTGCATTGCAACTACAAAATAAGAGTGACTAGACAAAACAGTGACAAATACATCTTCATGATAAAGGAAATAGCAATTACAATGTTCATCACAAAGAACATAGCGACAACATAGTAACTGACAACATCAACATCATAACACAACTCGTAACAAAGTCCTATTTAAAATTACCCAGGGATTTGTTTAACTCTCTGGCAACCTTGACATTGTGGAACTGGAATAGACCTACACCGGAGACAGTTTGTGTTGGGCTTGGTTTTGAACTGGCTCATTTATTGGTTTAGTTTTATACTTAAAGGGTGGACAGCCATTCCCAACTACTTGCATACAAACAATTTTTTTTTAAGTAATTTTCAATAGTGTGCCACCTTAAAAAAAAAAAGCAACCTGCGCATATGCCAAGATGTTGTCATTAAGATGCATCATTTACTGAGAATAATGAGAAGATTTTTGCAAGCCATACAAAAGTGAAATGAAATCTGGGCTTTAATGGGTTCTTCCTTGGCCCTAACTTTTGCATCGTCAAACAAATGTCAGTGAAACAACATGTGTGTGTAAGGTAATAACAAAAATGTCTGTAAAAATTATTTTTTCCAAGGTTGACCTCCAGTTTCAGTCTAAGTCTTCAGGCTCTTACTGTCTATTAAATCCTTCAAGGAGAGCACACCTTTTTAATTAAGTCACTCATCCAGACAAATCCCAACCCACTAAATATATTAGAAAAATATATATTTTTAAAAAACATACTTGTGCCTTCAGCGATGCAAAAACACCCCGCGGTTGTGTTGGTGCTTTGTGTGACTGTCGGCGATTAGTTTGCGCTTGAGATGTTGCTACGATACGTGCGTTACAGAGCTGTTAATCCAGGATTATTCTATCCTATATTTGTCTCATCATGTTGGATTTTAGTTTTTTTAAACACTCATTTTGAGATAGTCAGGTACTCACTAATTATGGAGGTGTTAGTGATATAAACAGTGAACTGACACAGATGTGATCATAATATTATGATAATGTGATATTGTATCGTGCAATACATTTTCTGAAGTTTATAAAGTTTTTTTGGGCTGTAGTTTGACCATGGAAATGTTTTTTTCCTATAGACGTCGTGTAGGAAAAATTCAGCATGCCTCCCACACACACCCAAAAAAAAGTAGTATCATGAATCATCCTTTTTTTGTATCGGCGTGACCACGGACTGTCCTCAACAAAAGACGCAACACATCAGCAAAGAAAATGTTCTCTTTGGTAACAGATTGTGACGCCTTGAATCAGACTAAGGTGGAACTCTTCGGAAATATCTTCAACATCCACCAAAGGAAATGTAAGGTTGCTAAAAGTTAGTAACACAATCAAATTGCCATCTCGTCTTGAATCGGCCAATGGACAAAGGACTTTCAACTCACCCGTCTGCTGCCATTGCCGTGCTATAACGCTCTGTGGAGGAGCAAAATGTCCGCCAACAAGGCGTACTTATACGCAGGGTTGTGGAATGCAGTTCTAAAAAGTAAAAACCCTGCCACAGAATGGCTTTCGCCGCTTGTGCCTCTACTCAACAGGTGGCGAATAGCGGTTAGCGTCGCTAGCTTCAGCTATTCTGACTTAAAACATTCATTCCAACCTCCACAGCACTGATGGCAAAGAAAAAGCTGTGTGCTAACGCCAACTTTACTCCTCGTAGAAGCTGTATCAACACAAATGGCATTATTGCAACATAGCATACAGTAGCATACAGCCATATTATGGCATGCTAGTATGGCGGACCAAAAATGCCAAAATAAAAAAATTTAAGTGAAAATAAAAATTGATATAAAAACATAATTCAAAATGAAATAAAATAAAATAAAATAAATATAAATGGGAATTAAAACACCATATACATATAGGCTGAAAGCGTTTGATTGATTGACATTTAATTATATTCATATTCATTTTTGTATTTATTTCCACATTTATTTTTATATTTATTTTTTATCTCATTTTTTATTATTTTTACTTGTATTTATTTATTTAAATATTATGTTGTTTTTATTTCCATATAGCTTGTTTTTTATTTTTGTATTTATTTTTTAAAATACTATGTTGTTTTTATTTCCATTTATATTTCTTTTTTGCATTTATTTTTTAAATTATATATATATATATATATATATATATTTATTTATTTTTTTGTCAATTTTGGTCCTCCAAATATGCTACAAGCACGCGGAACTATTTTACTAAAAAATGATACAGATGGTTTCTTGTCATGGTTTCATGAAATGCAATACAGAACCTTGTTCAACACATTCATATCAAGAAAAAACAAACTTAAGTGAAAAGAAGCATTTCGAATTGTGTATAATTAAGAGATTGTTGTGTCATTGTGCTTTTTAGATATGATTTGAATGAATGGGTCATTAAGCACAGTATATAAAACCGTGTAGGCACTGATTGGCTGTTATCTAGCAAACTATAAGATAGAATTACACTATAAGCAAAGCAACAGAAAAAAAAAGTATTTAATAAATTATGCTTGGCGAAATGTTGATTTTTACTTTCAACCCTGACTGTAACATGACAATGACTTCTCATTGACTGACTGACAAAAATGACTGCCCCCCGTCAATAATAAGACCACAATATCGACAATAATTCACTAAAGCCCAATTCCAATTGCATGTTTATTAAATGTCTTTATTTTTCTATCATCATTATTTATTATTACTGTGCCCTTGGTCTCGAGAAACCTATTCTCGCAAAGACAGGTGACAGAGGCGAGCTATGCCGTACAGTGAGTGTCCTTTCCCCGTGATTAAATGCGTGTCCTTGTGTGGATCGCGCATTCTCCCATCTCAGGGAGTTAAAAAAAAAAAACAACTGCTGGTGCTGATGCTGACGTACAGGTGAGAGAGTGGCCAAGGATTTGGAGATTACCCGAGGCTTTGTGCGTCCACCACGGCCCACTCACAATAGGTCAGCTCAGAATAACTAGAAAGGGCTGACCGACCATGTTCAGTCACCCCTGGAGTCATTAATCACACAACTCTGCAGATGAGGCGGCGCACACGCATGAAAAAAGGCAGACACACCAGGGCTCGTTGTAATTATGCAGCCAAATGCCGGATGACAGCCTCGCTGCAGGTAGTCAGTCCTTTAAGCCTGCACCCCTGCCATATTATCATACACTATAAGCATCTCACAAGCAAAAAAAACATTGTCGTAAAAAGGCCTCGACGGTCTAACAAAACATCGCATCACGTTGGGCGCTGATAAAACGCAGCTTGCATCACACATCAGAGATTCCGATCTGTGCGTTTCCTCCAGAGCCTTATTTGACATCTTCTTAGTCACAAACAGCAACGGGAGCAGCGCATTCATATTCCAAAACAGGTTGCTCAGCTTTGAGCCAGATCGCAATCAGGACCGGGATCTCAGATAACGTTCCCATTTAGCGGTTATGGAATCCTTCAAAGAGGCTTCACGGGCGTGAGTGTCTGTGTTTGGGTGTGATATGCACAGTGAAATGCGCTGGAGTGAATATGAAATTGGCTTGGTCGAACACTTTCAGCATTTGTAATTGTAGGTTTTAATACTGTCATCACTTGCGTAATTAGTTGCTTTCCCTCTTTCGCTAATACGTCGCAGTGAAAATCGATTCTAGCAGACAGTTGGTAAATCAGAAACATCCCACTTGGAACTGGGGTCCCCAAGCAGTTGGGTCCAAAATTATTAAACTGCTTTATAAATATAAAGGTTCACATAGCTTTTCACTGCACTTATGTTACTGTAAGTATGGGTGTGCAAACTGTCCGTGCTAAATGGAGCAAAGCAACCCCAGAAAGTAAAGTGTGTGTCTAGGAGAATCAGATCACATTTTATGTCAAATTTGGGCAGAAATACAGGTCATTCTAAAGTTTATAGTGCTTAATTTAAGCGTTAACGCATTAATTAACTCATTCACTGCCATTGACGGCTATAGACGTCAAAAATTCATTTGAACTATTTCTATAAGTTTTCTGTGGCGATTTAAAAAAAAGAAAGAAAATATTTTAAAAATGAGGGGCGCCAGGCAATTAAAATTTGTAAACGTAATTGAATCGCATGACTTCACTCTAGTTAACTCACGATTAATCACAAATTTTATATCTGTTCTAAATGTACAATAAAAAAATTCTAGGTTTGGTTAACTAATTCACTGCCATTGACGGCTATAGACGTCAAAAATTCATTTGAACTATTTCTATTAGTTTAACATTTTTTCCCCACTTTTCTTAACAAGAGTATGAAAACCTAGAACTTTTTATTGTACATTTAGAACAGATATAAAATTTGTGATTAATCGTGAGTTAACTAGTGAAGTCATGCAATTAATTACAATTGATCGGCTGGTGCAATTTAAAAAAAAGAAAAGATTATTAAAAATGAGGCGATTAAATTTTTTAATCGTAATTGAATCGCATGACTTCACTAGTTAACTCATGATTAATCACAAATTTTATATCTGTTCTAAATGTACAATAAAAAGTTCTAGGTTTTCATACTCTTGTTAACAAGTGGAAAAAAATGTTAAACTAATAGAAATATTTCAAATGAATTTTTGACGTCTATAGCCGTCAATGGCAGTGAATGAGTTAATCATAAAAAATGGTCGCATTAATCATGTATTGACGCAGTCATTCTTATTGCGCGGCTAGCAAGCTTTTTTTTGAGGAGTACTTAAAAAACATACACAATAAGATTCACTGCAATAGAGCTGACTAACCCGCGTGCTCTTTGAAGTCAATTGCCTTTTTTTTTTCTGTTTCTGAAGTGAACCCGTGCACGGAGGAGGGAAGAAAGTGGGGTTAGTTGATTTATGTATCAAACACTGGTTATGGATTTTGTTGTTCAGCTCTTTGTTAGAGAACAACCAGTTGTGCAAACGTACTGAAAAATGAAAACAGTTGTGCATTTAAATGTTTAGAGAAGGTCAAATTAAGTTCAACTGCGAAGGTTTGAGTGCATTTTAGGTTCATCTTAAAATTTCACCCAATATAACTTATAAGTCGTGTATATTCAGTACATGCAAGCACTTGAGTAACTTATGCTAAAGCGCTGCTGATTGGCATTCTCAATGGCAAACTGTGAATCATTTAAATCCGCTTGTGACCTCAACCACTTCGTTTCCCCTCACAAGTGACACAACTGTCACTTTGGCGTTTAAGCAACATTTTCAGCGGAAGTATAGTCTGCTGCTCCTGCTGCTTACATTCTCTGAACTGAAAGATTTGTGTCGTTTACTTGAGTGAAAGTGGCGAGAAGGTAAACGGTCTAAAATGACACTGCAATTGTTTCAATATAAAATCGGCTAAATTGTTTTAACAAAGAATGACATCTTCAGTGTTTAGTAAATGTTGTAAACAGCTTCTCGGCGTATCCCTTCAAGTATAACTCACGGTAGTGTTTTTGTAGGCCAATTTGACAGCTGGTTTAATGTTTTAAAATCCTTAAAAAACAAAAAGACTTTACAAGATTGTTGAAGAGAAAAACATGTCAAAAAAAGCACTTAACATACTCATAAACTGAGTAAATCAGCTGCATCTTTTAATCAACTTGGATTCATTTCTCAGATAAACAGATGTTATGTTTGGCCAGTGGAAAGGCACTTATGAGTAATTTAAAAGATATATTTTATATTACAGGGAGCTACAAAACAGGGGGTGTGGTCAGTATTCCATAGGTGCATCCTCCTTCGCCTCCTCCTCCTCCTCATCACTAGCAGGTTCAAAGTCTTCATCGACCCCAACTTGAGCCTCCTCGCCCTCCAACTCTCCTCCAAGCTCGCCCAGCAGCTGCTCCACGTGCTCCAACATGGGTTGGTCGTCACAGCGGAGCTTGCTGTGCAGCTGCCAAACATAAAAAGGATGACATGAGCTAGCAAACAAGCAAGTATCTCAAACAGAAAGAAGGAAGCTTCAGTCATTCACTACAAGCATATTCTTGCAGATGTGGTTTAAATTGCCTTCCACCATTTTTTTTTTTAATAGAACAGATTATTTCTACAGCATAACCTCCAGTTAAAAGCATCTAAAGTAGATTATTTGAGGTCAATCTAAGTCTTCTGGGGAAATATTCTTCGCACCAAAAATGTGTGCAAGCACATTGTTTAGGCTAAATTGCTAACTAATAACATTAACTCATTTGCTCCCCCAAAAATGTATGAATACATTCTATTTTACATATCACAATGGTCCCAAAAACGTATTTATACGTTTATGTTTTTTTTTTTTTATTTATTTTTTTTTTAATTATCTTTTTTTATGCTAGACCATACAGAAGGCTTTGAAAGCAATGGTAGTTATAACAAAAATGGCCAGCAGATGGCAGCAAAGTATAAGAGATCAACCAGGGCCATGCTGCAACAAGCCCTTTTACCTACTAGCTATATTCTAATGCTAATTGCTGCAAAACGGAAACAGATACAAATATACTTTATTTTCCTGATGAAAGAAGAGAATCTAATTCAAAAACCTAATCTATAAAAATCTCATGTTTTTATAGCAATAGAACCCAATATTCTGTGGACCTTGGAAAATCTGTCAAAATCCAGTAAAACAGCCGGGAGTGAAGGGGGTTGCTTGCGTGAAAATGGCTGGGAGTGAATGAGTTAATAAATCTCATGTAAAGGCGGTTTGTTTGTGAACTATTAAAGCCTTATAGTATTTACCTTCTATAATTTTCTGTTTCTGCTGGGACAACTTCCTCTTTTGTTTGTAAACATGGGCCAGGTTTAGTGCGGTACACCTCAGGTCACCAGACAGCAGCGTAACTACTTGTCACAATTTAAATAGACAGACTGACTCAATTACAAGTTTGAAGACAACATGGCCCTATGTTCAAATTATTCTTAATCTATTTTAGGGGTAATATTTTTGACCAGACGTGTTCATGAGTTTGTTTTTTAAAATGATTGTTGAACCACACAGGTGTTCATTTACACAATCATTACCATATCATACCATACCAGGAAAAGCCGTTCTTAACCAGTATATGGTTATACTAAAACCAACAAACTACTCTTAGCAATAAATTATGTTGCATTGTTTCTCCCCATGTATCTAATTTTTAACCATTACATGTCATACAAACCTACAGGCATATTTTCCCCAAAATTTGGGTCGTGTTCCTGCTACTACTCCTTGCCACTATTTTCCCCTTTACTTCAGATTTAAAATATGCAATTAATTTGTTGGTAAAAGTGAATGATAACTAAATGCAGGAGTTTGTACATTTCTAGCATTTCAATTAAAACCGGGTCTCTGAGGGCAAGCATAATTCCGATGTGGAATGCTATGAAAATGAGTTTGACACCAGGCTGAAGAACCAAAAATTAACTTGCAACATGGAAAAGTGGTGCACGTCTCCATCCTGACACTGCGAAGTGAACATCAACATAATTACAGCGTAGTGAAATGTACATCGCAAAGATGTTTTTGTTTATTTATGGTTCAGTTTAATTTAGTCTTAATATTATGAAGTAAGAAGTTGACCAGTGCCATAGAAGGGATTGTCCAGGTTTTACGGTACGTAGAATTCTTTACTAATACCCAAATGATCTTGCATTAGACTGTGATACTGTATTCACATATGCATGCATTACAGATTTAAAAGGGAAGGCAACCCCCAAAAATTCTTGAGCAGCCCCACTAGTCCAAATACAGTATTTTGGTTAATATTGTGTTAGTGGGATATGAGTTAAGCAGCAAAATCCAGCATTTTTTTTACCAATATCAAAAGGCGGCCATTTTCGACTTCCTGTCGAGTAAAATTGACATCACAGTCGCTCAGGTCTCAGGTAAGAACAAAACACAGCTCAGCTTCAGATAACAGGTGAGCTGTGATTGGTCGTTTGAGCTCTGAGCAACTGTGATGTCATCTTCAGTTGACAGCAAGTGGCAAAATGGCCACCCCCTGAAATGGAAATGGATTTTTCATCATAAATCATATTCCACAAATGCAATATTAATCCTAATGTCATGTTTAGACTAGTGAGGCCACATATAACGTATTATTGTGAAGAAATGTTTAAGGTTGACTTCCCCTTTAAGGACTCTACAGCTTTCTAGAAACAGATTAAAATGTCTGCATGTTATCATAATCTTTGACCCTCCAAGTCTCAAGACAAGCTCTACTAGGTTATTAGAATACATATTTCTTGACACTGACCTTCAGCTACAAAATCCTGTCGGGTCCAGTGTGTAGTTTGATGTAGTCACTTCCTTCCTTGATCAAGACCTTGTGTCCCTGAATTGCCGCGCTATCACACTAGGCCACTGAATTTTAACAGTGCAACATTAAGATGTCAGCAAACAGCCACTTGGAGCTGAGGGAAGTGTGCAGCTCTGGCGTTTTAAGTCTCTAAATGCCGGTTAGGACGGTTGAATTATCCTAGAGCAGCTTGCATGCTGTCAGCGAGCCTCTCACAGCTCACAAAACGCTGCTAAACTGTTTTTTCCCTTCATTTGGCAAATTAGCTTCTTTGGTGGAACACTCCGCTACACAGAGGAAAACAACATTCGTCTTCCTATTGCTGTTCTATGTGGCCTGCAATGTACAGTGATGAGCAACATAAATAAGTACATCCCAACAAATTACTTTCAGAATTAATTCAAACCCAAAAAACGTATAAATACGTTTTTAATCATTTGTCCTTCCCTCCCAAATACGTATGTATATGTTTTTTTATGTTTGTTTTATGCTAGAGTTTACAGAAGGCTTTGATGCAGCGTCTGACCTGAATAGGTCGCTTAAAGCAATGGTAGTTATTACAAAAAAATGGCCAGCAGGTGGCAGTAGAGTATAAGAGATCAGCCTTGTTGCAACAAGCTCTTTTCCCCCCAGTGTTTTCAACAGGTTTGTAAATGATGATGAAACTTAGCTATATTCTAATGCTAATTGCTGCAAAACGGAAACAGATATAAGTATACTTTTTTTTAGAAGAGACTCTAATCTTTTTTTTGGTATGTTCCATGTTTTTATAGCAAGAACAGAATCTTCTGTGGGCTTTGCAAAATCAGTCAAAATCCAGTCAAACAGCCGGGAGCGAAGGGGGTTGCTTCAGTGAAAATGGCTGGGAGTGAATGAGTTGATATGTCCTTATTGAACTATAAAATACTACCACAAATGTGAACTATTGATTGCAAATTTAATTTGTTTATGTACAAAATATTTAACAAATTCACTTAATGTTGCAAAAAGGCCAGAAAAGCTACGCACACAACGTTTAAGAATAATTGAACCTCTAATCTAATCCTCCCCAAAATTATTCTTGTTTTCACAAAGAAATGGAGAAAACGATTACCTCTACTTTTAAAAAGTACTTATTTACATTGAACTCTGGAGCTCGAAGCACATATGGCTATGCAACACACTATCAAATTTGCCATCTCAGTGAAATATTGCAAGAAAGAATAAAAAAAAAAGAAAAGTTCCCCACGCATCCAGCAGATTTATCTCTGTAAAATACTCCGCTTGTGTGTAATTACTGAACTCAAAGGGGGAGCGGGGTGATAAAACTGCTTCCCCTGCCACTGAGGACAGGAAGCATAGCGCTGTAATTCTCGGCGTGTAAATGCAGAGTAAGCAGAGCTGCTGCAGAGATTTACGCTAACGACCTTTTTTTTTTTTCCTTTTTTCTTTTTAAAGAGAGAGAAACAAAACTAGAGAAGTTGTAATAGTCCAGTGTACTATCTAGTATACAAGCGCAGGGTCACAAGGCCAGAAGAGAGTCGACGAGTGTGTGTGACTGCCTTGCTAAAGCGGCGGGCTCCAAGCAACATCCTGACACGCACTCAGGGGAACTCATTTGGAGCATAACAATGTGCACTTGAGTGTGTGAGGATGCTTTCTCCGCAGGTTGCAGCTCTTAAGGGGTAGAAAGAAAAAAAAAGGGGGGGGGGGAGCATGACCCAGCCACAAGGTCTGTCGTACTCCCACCTTCTCAGCCTCCTTAGTGCCACAACACACACTCACACATCGGGTAGAAGAGGAATAAAATCGCATTGATTGTCACTCTCAGACGCCTGGAGATGTCTATCCGCTCTGAATAAAGGTTGGCTGTAATCACAGGAACTGGGGCTCAATACAGTGAATAATTGCATGTTGCAGCCTTGGGTGAGAGTCTTACTCGTATCAAATCACAGGGTGCGTAGAGGACATCCTGTACAGAAGGTACACTATATCGTATTCACTCACCTGCCTTGACTAATATCTGAACTTAGGTGACAACTCATTCCTAATCTATAGAGTTCAAAATGATGTGTGGAGGCAATTCACCATTTGTGAGGTCACACACTGAAGGCCTGGCTCTCAGCGTCTCATCAAATTCATCCTAAATGTGTTCTAAAAGGTTGTGAGGTCAAGTTTATCAACACCAGACTCTGAAATGTAACGTCTGTAATGTTGGAAGAGGAAAGTGCCAAATCAAAATTTATAGAAACATGGTCTACGTATATAGAATTTTTTAACCTAATTCTGGTTACTTAATTCTGTCTGTTAGCGAGAGCCACCACATCGTGATAACTTACATTGATGTTTCTGCATTTGGCAATTTATTATTATATTATATTATTAGTATGGGATTTTTTTTAATAGGCTTTAGGCGTGCGTGCGAGCGTGTGTGTGAATACACACACGCTCGCACGCACGCACGCACACACATACAAATTTTTTTTTTATTATATTATTATATATATTATATTATATATTATATATATATAAATATTTTTTTATTTTATTTTATTTTATTATTTTTATAAAAAAAAATAAAAAAAAAAGGAGAGCAATGATGATGTCAAATCGAATGAACAATACTGAGCTTTCCTGAAAAAAAAAAAAAAAAAAAGGAAGAGGAAAGTGCCACCTCTGTTGCCACAAAATTAGGAGCATAGAATTGTCCAAAATCTCTTGGTATGCTGAATGCTAACGCCAGGAGGTTGCGTCAGAAAAGTTCCAGGACTAGTGTCACAAGTGACGGACACTGTTTACACAAAAAAAAAAAAATTGTAACGTTTTTTACTCAGAAATTCGAAGCAAATTTTACAAGGAGAGTTTTGAGTACATTTGACAAGTTTATTAAAAAAATTAATAAAATAATGTTACTCAAGGGTTGAGCGTAACAAACCCCACAACCATCAGGTTGGGAGACAACCACTCTACCACCTAAGCCATGCCACTCCTGCTGTGTGTTAGTATATTGATGGTGTCAGGCGGAATCCTTGTACCTTCAACACACCTATTTTTTGGTCTCATTTTGGACACACCAGCAATGCAGTATTGTGGCAAGAGTGGCATGGCGCAGGTGGTAGAGTGACTGTCTTCCAAGCTGATGGTCATGAGTTCGTTTCTCAAGGCTTGAGTAACTCTTTTTTTTAATAAACTGGTCAAATGTACTCAAAATGTTCCTTGTAAACTTTACTTTGAATTTCTGAGTGAATAGGCTTCTCCAAGTAAATATTACTCTTTTTTTTTTTTTTTTTTTACAATAATGAGTAAAAGAATCTTCAGGGGGACCCATTCTAAAGACATGCTAGACAAAGATGGCCGGCACAACGGAGCGGCGGAAGACTACAGAAGAACACTTGCTTTTAAGTAAAGTGCGTGAGACTCCAGGTGGTTTTCTTCAAAGAGGAAAACTTTTAGTTTGGATTCTCAGACCTTGCTTTTCTGTGTACACCAACTCAAGAGGTCGCTATACATATAACAGCAATTCTTTACGCATTCTCCACACCGTGATGCTTAGATCAGACCGCATTTCTCACTCTTTCACGGCGCAGAGAGTTGCTAAGAGAAGCGTTGTGTGCAATCGCATAACTTTTTCAAGGTCCACTTTGCTCTTCGTTTAAGTCCTTGCCTGAAGCACTCACACCGTAACCACGCATACACGGAGAAGGGTCCTCTGTTTACAGCAGAGTATGCCGATTACGTAACATAATCGGGGTGCAGTGCCTTGCTCAAGGACACCAGGGGTGAGAATCGAACCCACAACCTCACGGATGGGAGACAACAACTCTACCGCTGAGCCATGCCGTTCCCCGGCAGTAAGTAAGGTCATACATGCTGTGAATATTTGTATGAAAAATACTTTAAGGCCATAAATATAGAATAATAACTGAGCTCAGGATCTTAGGACGGAAACTGGAACAGCTCGAAGATCTGCTGGAGGCCTATCATGACCATGTGAGATAATATAAAAAAAGCACTTTCACACACCAAAAAAAAACAATACAACTCAACCCAAGGAATATTTTGTGTCAATACTGGTCGGATTCGAATTACTGGTGAATGTAAGCGATATATATAAATAAAGTCCATCTGTATTCAACTTGAACAAAACTAGCTATTGATTAGCGACAGAATGCAAAAACAGTGTGTCACAATAACATATGCCACAGATGTGATTCCAAGTGAAAATCCATTCAAATATGCGCACATTAAACCACCAAATCCATGAATATTATTCTTGATTAATTTACATTTTCTGACACTCGCTCCCTTTGGCCTGGAGAAGAAGCAGCTGCTAGGCAACACTCAAAAGGACCACTGCTGAGTCAGTCATGGAGCAATGAAAATGAGACCGAGTTATGCCATCAAATATCACGCTTGATTTGAAGAAGCCTCAAGTAGAAAAACTTGGCAGTCGTTAGGCCTTCAACACAAACAACTTAAGACTCCTTTGCAAATCAACATTGATCGCACAAGCTTCATTAGCGTTTTTAAAAGTCACTTTCAAATGTTGCCTTGATAAATATAAGCTTTTCTACTCAAAATTTTATATGCTGGGGGAAAAGAACCCAGATGGCACTATGCCATAAACTAACAATGTGCCTTGTGTTTTATAGTATGAATGCATGACAATGAAGGGTGTTTCAGGAAGTTTATGCTAATATGCTATGTTGTTTCTCATTATTCAATTAACAATTATACTAGGGTTGAAAGACCTTATTGTCTTTCTGATTGATATGATGATTCATCCATGTGTCCAACAGCCACAATGTAGCACGAACTACTGGCGACGAAGACTTTTTCTTTTGTGCTTTGTCCTGATACTTCACGAGTACCCAATGCCCTTATTAGTGCACTCGTCCATCTTTAGTTGAACCCTTAAAGTTGACTTCCCCTGTTTACAAAATGTTTGGGAAGGTGAAGAGGGTCTACTGCATAGATTTAGTCATAACTGTTTTAATTTACTTATTTCCTCAGTAGAACTTATATCTGTGGATGTGTCTTTGTAAGTGCTGTCGCAATTTCTGGATCCTGCTTTTCAAGATAGTATAAGAATGCTGTGAGTCCGCTGTAACTACACGCTTGCGAGAAGACTGCAGCCATTTGTCTGTAAACTTGCTTGTGTCCGGAATATTCTGTAAAATAAATCCTTCGAAGGACCTGTTCACCGATCTCCAGTCTGTATTCAGAAAATCAACATTCTCTCTACCCGAACAACACGAACACGCGGAAGACAAAGATAGTCTTCTAGCAAATGATATCCCTAAGAGTCCGAACTGCCATGTTGTAACATCCTTTTTACAGTGTGACATTCTTTTTGGTAGGGCAATAGTTTTACCCGGAAACAGATTCATTCAATTCCCATTATTTCTGATGGGAAAATGACTGTGTCTGCCCTTGCAACGATTTAAAATTGATAGGCATGTGTTATGAAATAAATTACTTCTCAAAATGCAACAGGCAAGCTCAATTTTGACCATAATAAAAGGCAAATGTCGGAAATGGGTGGAAAAAAGGAATTGAAAAGTGATGGCGAATTTAAATTGGAAATGAAGCATTTGTGACGGTAAGTCGTGGCCCCTAGTTTTTTTTTTTTATATTTTCGAAGCAAAGGCATTTCAACTTCATTAGGGCAACAGCAACGGAATAAAATTTGGTAGGTAGGTATTGCATTTGCTAATTAGCAAAATAATCATTTTCAGGTGTGCCATAGTCACCTTGGCCATGGCCAAAGCTATTTTCACCTCATTCTCATTAGTGTCCATAACTTTCTTTTTGATTGCATCAATTCTATCCTCACACGTTACATTCTGGCGCATATTCTCTCCAAACGATCTTCCTGTCAAGTTCCCTCTTTTTACATTCCTCCGCACACATACGCACTCACATACCATTTTGGCACTATAGTGAAAATATTGTCCAAATAATACATTCTTTTAATCATTTAGTGCCAAGTTGCCAACCCCCCCCCAGTGCATATTTGGCATCTAAAGCCATCTTTGGGAGTGAATGAGTTTTTAGATCTTGCTTGGCAAGAACAGGGTGTGAGCGCACATCCGGAACACACACACACACACACACACAGACACATTTGCTTCAGTCCTCCAGTCACATTTTTGGCGGATAAAGTCATTAAAGTTTCATGACATGAGCACACCTTGGTCCAACCCTTCTCACAATCCTTGCTCGTGAGATCTCCTCTCAGCCACATCAAATAGTAAATCCTTTGACCTCTATTTGCACACACACATCTGCACACACAAGTATATATTCATCTATTCCATTGTCCTCAGCGAATGTATAGCAGATCCGACCTGAACCTTAGCTCTGTCTGAGTGAGACTCAAATTCCATTTCACATCAGGTTTACGATTGATTTTATGTGCGCCGCAATTCACCATGTACACCTCAACACTTTCCCACCCACACAAACCACACATACACATCAACCTCACATTCAATCTGTTTCTTCCGTTGCCTCCTATGTCATTCTCCCTGCCTCGGCCCCGCCTGTCGCTGTTTTTATTCTTGGCCTGGTTGAATCCCAGCTGAAAATCTGTGTTTATGTGTCCATGTGTATTCTAACACATCTTATAAAGACACAGTGGTAACTAAGCCTAAATAGCTGCTATAAATGTTTTCTCTTATTTATCAAAAATGCTTTATTGATTTTGTGTTTTATAGTAAAAATGTGTGAAGGCACTAACACATTGCAATCGGTTTTCATGGCGTGCGGGGATGACAGCAACGAGGTGCAAGCTTGCCCGTATTTCGCGCTGGTTGCTAAGCGACTGAACAATAAGTAGCCTGTTGCCTTGTCCCGCTGGTTCGGACGTAATTAAGACTGCAGTTCAGCAATATGGATTTGTCATTGTAAAAAAAAATAAAAAAAATAAAAGAAGCTCTGGTGTTACTTACAATAAGGGGGAGTACAATTAAACCCCAAAACAAATATGGTGTTTATGCATCACAGTTACATTTAACTCATTCCCTCACAGCCATTTTGACAGAAGCAATCCCCTGCACTCCCGGCTCTTTTTCGGGATTTTGACTGATTTTGCAAGGCCCACAGACTATTGTGTTGTATTGCTATAAAAACATTAAACCTACCAAAAGAAAGATTAAAGTCTCTTATTTTTTCAGGGAAAAAAAGTATATTTCTATCTGTTTCCATTTTGCAGCAATTAGCATTAGAATGTAGCAAAGTTTCATCATTATTCACAAATCTATTTAGAATTCTGAGTAACTGAGGTTTTTTTTTCAACATGGCTCTGGTTCATTTCCACCTGCTGGCCGTTTGTGTAATAACTACCATTTCTTCAACTGTTCTTTGCAGTTGAGAGGCTGCATCAAAGCCTTCTGTATACTCTAGCATAAAAAACATATAAATACGTCTTTGGGACACTTAAACATTTAAAATAGAACATATTTATACGTTTTTGGGACAAATGAGTTCATTAACAATTAATTAGCATATTTCATGGATTGCCTTTTTAGCCTTGGTATTTAAAATAGAACATATTTATACGTTTTTGGGAGCAAGTGAGTTAATTAACAATTAATTGGCATATTTCATGGATTACCTTTTTAGCCTTGGTTAAATGCAATCGGGACGCCTCCGTGAGCGCTGACCTCTCTTCTTCCTCCACCTCTGTGAGTGTTCTTCCTTCTCTTTCCTGCAGCTCTTTGGCTCTCTCTAACTGCAGGTAGCAAACCCAGCCGGAGAGATACCACACCTGGGAGACAGAAGGGGGACATTATTTATTATTTACTATACAAAACAGGGGGAGATCTAAATAACCTTCTATGCGCAGTCATTTCAACACACACACCCCAATTACAATGTAATCATTATCAAAATGTTGCATAAATTCCAATGCCTATTGGAGCCACATGGTTTTGCCGATGCTACTTTCTTACATCTATAAACAAAAAGTGCAACAGCTATGAAATAGTGGAACAAAAATGTATTAGAATGCAAATGAATTTCCCCCCAGACAGTAGCTGTTTAGTTTTGAAAGTCGTTGTATTGGTACCATACAGACTTTGCCTGAGGCAAAAAGATGTTTTTTTAAATCTACAAATTCCAGTATTTTTGAGATATTCACAATAGAGATTATAAACTTTCTGCAATGACATTAGTTTTATTTAGGGCCATGTCAATAATTTCATGAAATAACTGAATAAAAATAATTTGATAAATTACTGATTTTTGTCTATCAATTAGACTTCTTGAAATAAATGATTAGTGGAAAGATAATTTCAGGATGAGACACATTTTGTAAGAGAACTGCTCTGAGCCCCATCATATTACAACAACTACAATTGGTGTCAGCGTTTATTTTGACAAGAAATTTGAATTTACTTTTAGTGATAGTCTTTTTTACTAAAATTAATTAAAGTTTTAGTCATAATTTAGTAATTTGATTGTTTTAATCCAATTTTAGGCGACGCAAATAAAGAGCAATTTTAGTCGATGTTTTCCTTCAGCATACATTGCAACTTTTATACAGAAAATTATAGCACACCCATCTGTAACTGTAGTTTAACACGCAAGACACATTTAACAACGATGTCTACTAAACTTTGTTTCAACGAAACATGTTGAACTGACAATAATATGCTGTCTTTAAACTTTTCACCTGAATTTTAAAAAAGTGCATAATTGCCTTGAGATTACAATGAATGTAAACATTTTTGAACATTAAATAAAGGGCAGTGAACAGCTTCTGAATGTTTTTTTTTCCTCCCACCGCATTTCATTCCTTCTTCTGATTGGATTTAGTGAATTTTTGTCACTGTGTTGTTTTCTTTTTAGTCATTGACAAAAAATTGTCAGTCAATTTTAGTTATCGTCTTAATGAATAGCTTCTATTTTAGTTTCCGTTTCATTTTCATCTGAAAAAAAATTCGGGACAAAAATACGACAACATTTTTTAGACGAAATTATCACTTGATTGCTGGCACATTATGAAGCACAAAATACATAAACGGTGACCCGGGGAGGGTGCGCAATTCAAGTAAGAATAGGAGGAAAAAATCCACCGATCTAGCTTCACCAATTAGTGTTATCATTTCCCGAATGATAACTGAGTGTTTTTAAAAAGTAAAAATGATGTAACATAGTGGTAAACATGCCCATGTCCCGACTTTTTTGGAACATCAAATTCAAAATGAGTGTATATTTTAAAATAAGCATAGTTTATCAGTTAGAACAATACATTTATTGTTTTTGTAGTTTAATTAATTGTAGGTTGAAAAGAATTTGCAAATCATTGTATTCTGCTTTTATTTACACGTGCACAACAAACCTGATTAAGGATGTTTAACATGCATGGAACGTCCTACTGCCTCAGGCTTCAACTCCCTGGAAAAATTCTATAATTTCCTGTGGTTGTCAACTCAACAAATGTACATAAAGTGGCAAATAATGAGAGGCATTTACTGTAGGCTATTCGTGGAAACACAAAGCTGACAACATCAGCGGAAAATGTTTACACGACGCAATGTTGCATTAAATGTATGATTACCGTGTTTATGTAGAGCAAAGATAAGTCTTCACATTGACGACACCTGCAATTCTCTCCCACAATCCCGCGTTAGAGCCGTACACAGTACGTTTCGATTTAAATGCTTCTGGATGTGTTGCATTATGCTAATTTAGAGAAAAGAAAACCTCATTACCACAAAGAACCACTTTTTGTAGTTATTTAGTGAAATGGCCAGTTGCTGCCTTTTATGAAATTATTTACACTGCAAATATCAATATTCTTACTTTTTAAATTATTATTACAGTTTGCTTCCACATTGGCATGTAAAAAGGCATGCACATTCATTCCGAGCCATTTTCACTGAAGCAACCTCCTTCGCTCCCCGCTGTTTTACTGGATTTTGACTGATTTTGTAAGGCCCATAGAATATTGTGGTCTATTGCAACAAAAACATGGAACCTACCAAAATTAAGATTAGAGTCTCTTATTTCTTCAGGAAAAAAAACGGTATATTTGTATCCGTTTTGCAACATTAGCATTAAAATATAGTTAAGTTTCATCATGATTCACATTCCGGTTGAAAACACTGACAAAAAGAGCTTGTTGCAACATGGTCCTGGCTAACCTCTTAAACTCTGCTGCCACCTGCTGGAAGTTTTTTTGTAATATCTACCATTGCTTTAATCCACCTCTTCATGTCAGAAGCTGCATCTTCATGCTCTTGCATAAAAAACTTTTCTTTGTTTTTTTAAACGTATAGATATTTTTGGGGAGTGAAAGACAAAGTATAAAAAAAAACGGATTTACATGTTTTTGGGTTTGAATGAGTCAATTGAAGTGTGAATGTGAACACTTCTAGCATTAGTTGCACATCTGTGACGGCACCACTAATGCTGAAAGGTACGCTGATTTTGGAGCAACATATGCTGCCATCCAAACAAAGTGCCATTCGGGGATGTTCCTTATTGTTTCAGCAAGACAATGAAAAGCCACATGCTGCACTTATAACAGTGTCACTTCGTAACAAAAGTGTCCAAGTACTAGAATGGCCTGCCAGCAGTCCAGACTGGGTATGAATGATTTTCGGCCTTATCTATGTGTGTACCATAACAGTTGTTTAACAAACCATCAGGTTGCAACAGGGTCAAATGCACCAAAATGTAAGAAGTCATTTTCGACCCATGCTGAGAATGCTTGTACCATCACAAATAAGCACAATTTGAACACGCTCCAAATACGAGTGTGACCTATGTTGTGCTCACAAAGAAATCTGTCAAAATAGAATTGCCGTCTACAAGAACAGTGTATTCGCAAGGGTCTCAAAGTAGGATGCGTAAAAAACTTTCGGCAATAATCAAGACTGCCATTTTCGTTTGGATTAATCAAGCAAAAACTTCCGCTGCCAAGAGTCGGTGAGGAAAAAAGACACATATCACACTTTGCTATACTTCAGCAAAATCTGGTAAGCTTACAAAATGGAGTGAATAATAATATGCACAGCGCTGCACTGTCGTGACACTATCTTTACTATGGGGAAATTGGATTATATCTGGAGTTGATCTGTGATTACCACCAGTCTGTATCATCCATGGCAAGGCCTCCAGTGACAACATGGCAGACGCAGCAGCAGCTTTACAAAAAAAAAAGAAAAAAAAAAGAATCCCACTCAATCATTCTTTGAATGGCACTGATTAGCTGCTCATGGAACAAACTTGTTGCAGCGCAAAGGCGGCATATTCTTAAAAGTAAAGTACTACCATTGAACATAATCAAGTACATCTCTCTATGAACTTGGAAATGTGTGGCTCATGTGAGGCCAAAGATCAACAGCCACCTCTCTTTGTGAGCATCACAACACAAATATTGGCATTATTCATTGAGGGTAAAAGCAGAAGTGTAGGGTCCCTCGACCACTTTACTAAAAAACACACATCAAGATGTGCTGTGCTGAATTCAGAATTGTTGTTAAATATGCTGAGTGGGAAGCTACCCCCTGCAGCCACACTTGCCAGAAGATCAGCAGTGCTGGATAAAAAGACTTTGCACTGCTCTCATGATTGCAGCACCAGCAGGATTTCATTTCCAATCAAGGAAACATTTCCTGAGAACGAAGACCTCTGAAGAAGAAACAGTTGCGTTGCACAAGGGAAAGTTTTAACTCAATTTCCTACTTGTTCAAATTTTGAAGTACTTTTCTCGCTTTACTTAGCGTGGAAATCAACTGTAAACATTTCTTGACAATAATATGTTATATATGACCTCACTAGTCTAAACAGGACATTCTGATTAACATTGCATTTTTGGAATATGAGTTAAAAAACAAAATTCTGCCGTTTTTATCCATCTCACGGGGCGGCCATTTTGCCACTTGCTGTCGACCAAAGATAACATCAATGTTGCTCAGAGCTCAGGCAACAACCAATCAGAGCTCACTTGTTTTCTGATGCTGCGCTATGATTGGTTGTTACCTGGAGCAACACTGATGTCATCTTCAGTCAACAGCAAATGGCAAAATGGCCGCCGTCTGAGATGGATAAAAATGCTGGATTTTGCTGCTTAACTCATATTCGCATATAACGCAATATTAATCAGAATACCGCATTTAGACTAGTGGGGCTCCATAGAACATGTTATTGTAAAAAAGATTTGCTTTGGTTGACTTCCCCTTTAAACTGAATATGACTATTTTATAGTCAGGAACAATTAAACATCATAATAACTGCTAGGATTGTTTTTTGGGTTGGGTCACTGGGTCGTAGTTGACTGTGTTTTGGGTTGGGTCATGGGATCATTGTGTTACGGAGGTAATGTGCTTATACAGTTACTATGTCCCATATGGTGATAGTGTGTTTTAGCCATATTAGCCATTCTTAGTTTGTCACGTTTTATGCAGTTATGTTTCTTATAATGATTATGTGGTCAGTTGCTATGCAGTTGCTATGGTCCTTTAATAGTCACTCCTGTTTTGTCTAATCACTCTTATTTCATCATGTAGGCTTTTATTCTGTCATATATGATATGTGGACTCGTCAGACCACAGAAAACGTTTAAACTTCTTAGATGAGCTTGGGCCCAAAGAAGTCGGCGGTGTTTCTGGGTCTTGGTGATAAATGGTATTTGCTCTGCATAATAGAATTTTAAGTTGTTCTTACAATTGTAGCACCAAACTGTATTTACTGACATTTTCTGAAGTGTTCCTGATATTCTTTACACATTGATGTCTTTACACATTGATGTCGATTTCTTCAGTTACTCTAAACTTTTTTTGTTGGGTTGGAGCCGTAAAATTATAAGTTAATAATTATTTGCCAAAACAATCAAATGTATCAGTTTGAAGATTAAATATCTTGTCTTTGTAGTGTATTCAATTAAATATTAGTTTGAACATGATTTTTAAATCACCATATTCTTTTTTTTTTTATGTTTAACTTCATTGGACTTATCAAAAAAAGAAAGAACAAAAGTATAGAGTTCGAAGGAATAATTCTCAACCATGGTATAACACATACAAGCATAAAACACTTTACAGATGTTCCTCTTTGAAAAGTTTGCATAAATGAAGATTTAAAAAAAATCTTAACCAAAAATGAAGCCGACCAAGCAAGCTGTCTAATTAAGAACTTCAAAAAGCTCTCCTTTACTCTTCAACAACCCAAGACAGTCACACAAGATTCAATTAAATAAATGCCGCTTCTGTCAATCAAACCGCTTGTCATTTTAAAGTAGAGGCCTATCTTAACTCCCATATGGCACCGCTCAGGAAAGAACAATAGAATCATGAATCAACTCAACACCTTTAAATTTGAATTTGGGAGGAAGTGGAATGAATGTTTTTTTGCTGCTTGCTTTGCACGAGTTGGCTCCAGCTTTCTGAAAAGCAAAAGCGAAGACGAGCCAGCAGGAACAAATTTATCTACTGTACTGTACAAAATATAATGTGTGCAGTAAAAACTCTGACTAAACACTTCCTGACCATTAAAACTGGAGTGTGCATTTGCAATTGGCCAAATGCCCACTCGCAGCCAGTGTCACAGCTAAATCTCTATAGTAAGTTTTAAAGTTCAGCCCCCCGATGACTGCTCTCAATCTGTCAACTGAGGTTGTATATGTGTGCGTGTGTGTGTGTGTGTGTGTGTGTGAATAAGTTTGTGTGGGAGGCTGAGCCTGAGGGGGAGTGTGGGAGAGACACTGTTGTGCTCTTTGACACTCAGTGGCGCACCTTCGCTTTCTGCGCTGCTCACCGTGGGGATTTCAAGTGCTGAGGGACTACAGAGTTCCTGCTAGCGCACATAAAAATACTGCCATTCACGCCCCTCGCTAATGAACATGCAGTTCCTAACTCACGGCAGAAGCAAGATATAGAAAAAATGTGAAGAGAATACCACACAATCAAAGACAGTAGAAGATTTTGCTTACATAATGTTGAGGTCAAATATGTCCCCTTTTGTCTTTTGACAGGAACAGAAACACTCCAAATGTCATTCTTTCAGTCATAAATTTGATGACTTTTCCTGAAGGGTCCCAAAATACTAAAAACTGAAAATTGGGTGTGCAGGCGATTAATTTTTTTTTTTTATCATAATTAATCACATGACTTCAACAGTTAACTCACGATTAATCGCAAATTTTATTTCGGTTCTACAACAAAATGTCTTTTTCTAAATTTCATACTCTTGATAACATAAAATAGGAAAAAAATGTTAAACTAATAAAAATGTGGCTGCATCTTTTAGTCATTGATACAGTAATTTCATAATAATTCATAAAATTTAGTTAAAATTAAAAAGATGTAATGTACTGGGGGAAAAAAAGAAAAAAAGAGTGATATTGATTTGTGTTGGTCATTTTTCTGCCACTAGATGGCATAATTGTATTTGTAAGCTGTTGGTGATTCTGCACATTTTTAAAATTGTAAAATACAACTTGACCCCAGTCTCCACAAATATATGCATTCATCTTCAATTTATTACTGCTAAATTTTCACGTGGACGTGTCACCCCTACTAAAAATATTTTAAAATGTCCTTCTTTTGTAAAGGCGCTATGAAGTTTATGTAACCCAACACTCAAGAGCTGTGAGGCAGAAGTGCTACTTACCCCACTGTGCCGCCATTGCTAAACTATATAACAATATTATTACATTATAAATTTATCAACTCCTTAGAAAAAGAGAAAAAATAAATAAATAAATAAATAAAATAAAATAAATAGATTTATCAACTACATTCACGCCTCTTTCCAAGCATCAGACTTATTGTCTTTTTTGGGCAAGGAGATTGATATTCCAGCATGTAATCCTGTCTACAAAGCTGTCTGCTCAATTGCTTGCACAACTGAGGGAAACAGCCGTCAATACCAACAGCTGACCTGTGAAGCGAACTGCAATTTAGATTCGGCTGCAAAACACAAGTGGACTAACTCCTAAAACCATCGCTGTCTCTGCCAAAGAGGTAATGTTTGCTCTGTGGGTGGTTTGTCTGTCTGCTTGTCTGCCGACTTTTGGCAGGACAAACCGAAAAACAATTATCTGGAGAAGAAGTGCGGCATGGAACAAGCCGGAAGACCAATCTGGGTTATATTGACTCAAAACAAAGATTTTCTTTTTGTCACCCAAAACACACTGTACATGACACAATGAATACAACAGATCAAACAAATGGTCAAATCTTGCCAAGATATAACTAATTAATTTGGAAAATGAACTGAATAGAATGAGGATATGTCATTCATCCAGAAGAGCATCAATATAACTTATAGTGGATGAGAGCATGTCCGGCAACACATATTGAACATACCATGATTCTTTAGATGCAAAAGACTTTCCAGAAAAGATTATGAATAATTCAATGTGCGAAAAAGATATGAACATGGAGAATATTTCTTGATATCTCTAACACCTTATTTTGCAACTTCCTTGTCAAAGCCATTCAACAAACACAAATTGCTTCTGCGGTGAGAGCGGAATGATATATGTGGACCAAAAATAAGACTTACAAATGAGATTGCTCCCATGATTACAAATAGCCGTAGTCCATATGAATGAACAGCCCAAACTTGGAGTAATAAATATTTGGATCATTATTTCTCAGTAAAAGGTTTTGTAGATCCTAGTTACTGTAAAATCTTGTGAATAAAACTCATTTATTCTGGATTAAAAAAAATGGAGGGAGGGTATTATAAAGGGGGACTAATAAGAAAAAATATATATAATAATAATCACATTGTTAGTCCAGTACACCTAGGTAGTAGGTAGGGGTAGTTAACAAAAAATTTTTTTTTTAGATAAAATAAAATCACAAATTTATAAACAGTACATTTCAAAGAAGTTACAGGTAGAGTCAGAGGTTTAAAAGCAAAGTAAATAAACAATAAAATAAATAAATAAAAAGCTTACTAAAATAGCGTACAGTGCAAGAAGAAGATTTTCTAAATCATGATTTAAAAAATACTTTGAAAGACCTTAATCGTAGGTATGGGAAAAGAGCATAGTTTTTAACCAGGATTGAAAAGCATTTACACTTTATGATCTGGTTTAAAAAAAAAAGAAGAATGTAAAATGCTTTTAAATCCAGGTTAGAAACTAAGTTATTTTCCCTTTTTTTTTTTTTACTTGGTTCTATTTCCTCCCTCCCGACCGCCTTGTGAGGAATAAGCGGTTAAGAAAATGGATGGATGGTATGGTTTCAATAATTCATATTATTCACTCTGATAATAAAGGGTACCATCAAATCGAGGAACTGTATTATACACAAGTAGAGAAGAAAAAAATATTTTTAAGGGTGATTTTGGAGGGGTGGGGGGGTATTATTCATGAGAAATTACAATAATTTTGTAGAAATAATAGTGGGTACCTAGGCAGGCATGGCTGATGAAGATATTTTTTCTTATTCTAAGCCTTTGCTTTAGTGCTTACCTGAACAACCTCGTCGTCCTCTTCCAGAAGATCCTCAAGTACTTCCACTGCCATCTAATGAGCAAAAAGAAAGCCAGAGATGAGACGCAATTACAATGAAAAGTTAGAAAAAAACTAAATGAGAAAACCCCTCCAGCAGAAACCCACAAACACACACTGTTGAATCTTCCTAGGCAGCCAGATCAATCAGAGCCCAAAAGATCTGATAAGCATCTGGCCAGCCTGCATCCAATATACACAAGGCTGTAGATACAAAGACAAGACAACAGGCATAGACATCGACAGACACGCTCAGCACTGCTTATTGCCCAGTCAATAGGCACTTAAGCTGCTCTACCCGATAGCCTTTTTTAATCTATTTAATGACATTTGGAGTCAATCCACTGTTTGTTTCCGCCCGGCTCGCCACTCTGATAAATCTAAATAGCAGTGCGAGCCGTAGTCCGCATTTCTCCCCACTTACGCCTATTTTTCTAAATCGTTCTCTTTGGCGCCCTGCGGGCACGCTTTGAGCTATGAAAGGAGTCAAATGGTTGGCTGACCTTTTGCTGTAGAGCGTCATTGTTTGGGTCAGTTGCTGCGGGAAGGTTCTATTACGGAAAACAGACCTTGACTCAGGTAAGGCTGTGTTTGTTTTGCTCTCACTCTCTTCCTGTGGATCCCGTGGTTGGGCCGTGTGTGTGCGCGCTTGAGAGGCCCCAGGTGATGATTTATTGATTTTTGTCAACTTCGGGTTGAAGGCGACTGTTAGCCAATCACCCGTGGTGAAGGGCAAGAATAAAAGGCACGCACAATCTAAAGTGTGTGCGCAGACGCACATCACACTGCAGTTACACAAGAGAGTAAGTGCAATCGGCAAGCTCTTGTTATGGCTGTCTTATTTGCTGGAGGGTTTCTGAATTCCACCGTCCTTCCTCTTGCTCTTTGGAGTTCTCTTTTCATTAAGCGTGTGCGGCTCCGGAGGCAATAAAGAGGTGTGCTGCCAGGATGCACGGAGGGAGAGACGGACAGGTTAATTGAGAATATCTTGTTAAGAGCATGCAAATGCCCATTTCAGTTGAGTGATCGTTGGACTAATTATCGCATGAAAACCTGCGGTCTTTTATTAACTGATGTCTAATTAAAAATAGCCAAACAAAAACGTCTAATCCCAGAAGATGATAGATGGATTCATGCCCAGCCTTAGAAATATCTGTTTGACTGTCTTCAAATCACTACGGAAGCGTGGAAGTACCAATGTGGAGTAAACAGTTCGGACTTGCAAGTACGTTGGAACGTCTTCAAATTAGGGGGGCGTCAAAATTAGTGCGTTAATTTAAAGTTCGTTTAACGCCACAATTTTTTTTAAACGCAAGATTAATGACCGCCCTTTACTTGGGAAGCCTGTACTAGGTGAATTCCAGTTGCAATGCAGCAGACACGTCCACGTCAAAATTTTGCAGTAATAAATATGATAATAATGCATATATTTGTGGAATCTGGGGTCAAGTTGTATTTTACAATTTTAAAAATGTGCAGAATTTCACAAATTATTTCATGTTAAAGATTACATCGCTCTTAATATGAAAAGAAAAATGCACTGAGCTTTCACCAACGTCTTACAAATGCAATTATGCCATCTAGTGGCAGAAAAATGACCTTAACACAAATTAATCACACATTTTTTACAGTACATCTTTTAATTTGAACTCAATTTTATGAATTATGAAATTACTGTATCAATGACTAAAAGATGCAGCCATGTTTCCATTAGTTAAACATTTTTTCCACCTTTATGTTAACATAAGTATGAAACTTAGAGAAAAAAAAATTACATTTAGAACAGATATAAAATGTGTGATTAATCGTGTGAGTTAACTATTAAAGTCATGCAATTAACTACGATTAAAATTTTAAATCGCCTGACACCCCTAATTCAAATACATACTTGTACAGTGTTCGAACGTACTTGTAGGCTAAATGCTACAAACATAGAATATTTTCCCATAATGCCACGGGGTATTACTTGCATATGAGTAAGCATTTGGCCCACATTATAGCAATACATTTGAAAATTAAGTAAAAAATATAGTGTGTATTTGTAACTTTTATGATTCATTATGTCTGTAGTGCATGATTTAGGTTTGGCATGTTTCCCATAATGCTTGATATTGACGTGCGCATCCTGCGGCTTTATGGGAAAAATATTGAATGCAAATCATGCATAGCAGATATAATAAATCCTAATAATTACAAACACAACTTTACATATACAGTATGCCAAATGCATGCAAAAAAATTGCATTTTTCCTTGTCCATGAACAAGTCAATACTCTGTGACATTATGGAATGAATGAATGCAAATTATGTACTGCAGACATAATAACAAATCTAAAAAATTACAGATAAATATTATTGATTTACTTAATTTTCAAACCAATAGGTATAATGTGGGCCAAAATGTTCCAAAATAGTGTTTTTTGCCCCACTCCCCCTTGCCCCTTGGCATTATGGGAAAATATGCTCTTAGGGGTGCACAATATATCCCCCAAAAATATTGATATTGGCCATGCAATATGCACATCGCAAAGACATGCAATAAGTTTCATATGGAATTGTATGCTTTTATCGTAATTTGACCAGTTAGCTGCTCACTAAAATGTGCACCACCATCCAATAGTTGAACATTATCAAGAGATAATTACAATGAATTAACTAAGAATAGTTGGCTTATTTTGCTGCATGAAAAAAATCATTTTTTTCATTAGATAATAAAAATGTCATTTCTTTAGGCACATATTAAATATCGTAATAATATCGATATCGCTATATTCAGCAACTATATGGCATATCGCATGATTTTACAATATCGTGCAACCCTATATGCTATGTTTGTAGCATTTAGCCTACAATACGTTTGATCGCACTCGGCAATCAAAAATGTTTACGCCACGTCTGGCAGGGCCACGCCGTAAATCACGGCGCTGTGACAAACAGTAATTTAAGGTGGGAAGGTATAAGAGATGGCAGCAAAGATCTGTCTGGGTGTGAACAGGCGTTTTTTTTAGTGTAGCAAAAATAGAACAAGAGATATCTGGGAGCTACGATAAGTGAGCAGCGATAACCGTTCCATCATGGCCAAGTGCCGAGCTTCCTAACTACATTGGTCAACCCTGGGGGTCCATGATTAAAGATTCAGATCTTCTTAAGCTGCTTCACACTAAACAACAACAAGCAAGAAGATTAATATATCTGCACGGCTATGGGGGGAAGAGAGTGGCCGCTTGCTGAGAAGATGGGGCAAAAAGCTGCATCATAAACAACACAAAAGTGGTCAGTGAACAGCAGCAGCACCACAAAGATAAATGTACACGCCTCAAAGTCACTAGGTACACGTTGCCCTCTTTATTTCAGTACCTTTAGTTCCCAGAAAGAAAAAAAGAGAATCCCCATTAGGGAGGAACTCGTTTTTAATAGCTGTTGTGTGCACTTTGAGCAATCTGGAGGCAATTTGGTTTAACAGAACCATTTTACCGGCGTGCAGCAGCAGAGAGATGTGAAAGACAAATCACTCCACAAGCGAGGGCAAACAATATCTCTTACACATGAACACTCTTACACACACAGAGTAATGCGTAAGTAAATAAATCCAACCGTGGCAGGTCTAACTCATTGGAAAGTACAAGTGACATGCCTTCGTGAGCTTCATTTCAGAACACAAACGTTCAATGACAAAAAAAAGTAAACAAGAGTGACAAGAGCAGAGGAGGGAAACCAGCCATCAACTAATAAATATGCTGAAAGACACCTTAATAGCTGTCAAGGGACCGAACGCCCGTCTGTCTGACAGTCTGTATGTCTGCTTCCTGAGGTGAATTAAGGGGCCCGTGACTATAATACAAAAAAAAAGACAAACAAAGGCAAACGACTAGACTAACAATTTTTTTCCACTATGAAAACAAGCAGAAATACAGATTTTTTATTTTTACCATTTACAAGTTTTTTAAATCAAAAATTTCCACATTACAGACAATGTTCCCACTCATCTTAGTGATTATTATCACACCCTCATCATTCCTTTAACTTGTGTGAGTCTTTTATTAAAGTAATACACTTGTATGGCTGGGATGAATGTTAAAATGTTGCTTGAAACATTGCCTTCAGGTTTGAGCTTGGTGCAGACTCATTTGCATTACTTCCTATGGGAAACATTTTGGGGAGACTACAACCATGTGAGAGGGTCAACCAAAAACCTGGAACAGATTGCTAGGTTACAACATTACATAAATGTGAAAACTAAAGCTATGTCTGGCCATTTTCTAGATAGACCAAGTCCTTATAGTCATATTAAAGTTACAGTGTGTAATATTAGTACCATCTAGTGGTGAACTAATAGAATGCAACAATTCTACAGTGCCTTAGACAGACCACACTACGCAAGCCCAACACCAATTCCTACCAATTATTATTTGGAGTGAGTGAACTCGCTGGAGCGACTAGCGAGCAACTAGCAAGAGCTAGCTGGAGTGGCTAGAGGGAGACGCTAGCAAGAGCAAAGCAGAGGGAAACAAGCGGCGGACCCATTGGGTGTGACACGAGCTCCGTTCACGAAGTTCTTCTCATCCTCTAAGGTGCGGCGTGACCTCTGCAATATAATTAGCGATAACTCGACCTATGACTATGTTTTTTTGTGTGTATATTATTAAAATTAATGAATGAGCTATTAGTTCACCATTAGATAGTGCTAAATGATACGCAATGTCCCTTTAAATATACAGCGGACACCTGTAAGAGCAACTAGCAAGAGCTAGCTGAAGTGGCTAGCTGGAGTGGCTAAAGGGAGACGCTAGCATGAGCAAAGCAGAGGGAAACAAGCGGCGGACCCATTGGGTGTGACACGAGCTCCGTTCACGAAGTTCTTCTCATCCTCTAAGGTGCGGCGTGACCTCTGCAATATAATTAGCGATAACTAGACCTATGACTATGTTTTTTTGTGTGCATATTATTAAAATTAATGAATGAGCTATTAGTTCACCATTAGATAGTGCTAAATGATACGCAATGTCCCTTTAAATATACAGCGGACACCTGTTAGTCGTCGGAGATTGGGGCCGAGCCAATGAGATTTGTAAAATTTTAATTAAATTAAAATGCATTGGAGAGGGTTCGGGGGTAAATGAATCCACAAAAAAGTCTGATGGACGCTAATAAATCTCCAATTACGTTTTTTTCTCCTATAAGTCTTTTCCACTATAAACAAACACAAAAGTTGTAATATTTAAAAAAATATATATGGGGGGGAAAACTGTAAAAAGATGGATTTGAGGTTGCCGAAATTCATGTATGTCGGGGTTCACCATAAATGAAAACAACTTCCTGTTTTAAAATCTAAACATACGGTAAAAACACTATAATGCAAAGGAAATAAAGTCAAGGATCTCAAATGTGTGCTCCACACAGTCGATTATCACACAGTTGCATGTCAGTCATTAATTCTTCCATTCATAACATCCCTAAAATGAGCAATAAAAGAATTCTCACGCAGCTAAGTTGAATGTCGATTGAATAAGTATCACAAGGCAATCACTTTTACATATGCCCAAAAAAAGCAATCATGCAACTTTTTTTTACATTATTTGAGCTATTCCTTTATTAGATTCAAATGATCAAACTGGAGAAATGTATGTTTTGTATGCTTAAAATTGAATCTCATTCTGAAGTTGTTGAGGTCAAGGCTTGCATAGTGTGAACGGCTGTGAAATACTTCACTTCCTCAGCCAAATGGATGCTCTCATTTATTGCTGAGCTGTTTAAATGCACTCATCTTAGAAAAGGAAAGCTTTCACAAATTTGAAAAAGTAAAGCCTTGACAGAGCTTAAATTGCAAGCAATACACTTAAGATTCAGTGGTGCAGATGTTGCACACCGGTGTTGAATTATCTTTAACGCACTTCATTTAAAAAAAAATCTCATTCGATCTGCAATTTCATTGAGATCTTTTACTAAATAAGTAGCAAAATAACAAGTGTCTTTTTATACAATTTAATCTATTACCATAATCATTATTGAGAGACTGTCACACACACCAAAGTTTACTTGGCTGTGATTCTTGCATTTGTTTTGGCAAACCCTCCTTCATTTACTCCAATTCCAACCCACACACTCGTGGAGGGAACATGAAGAAAAAAAAAAAAGAGCTCAACACAAACAGGTGTTTTTTCTTCTAACACTGTTGCTCTTCCAAAATGCACCGTTAGACGTTCAGTATGCTTCTTTGGCAAATGGATACATGTGAAAATTTTCAAAGCCTTGGCGCTGTTCCGCAAGACCAAACAGAACACACGATGGAGGAAAATATGGACAAATGGTCAGTTTCTGGCAAAACGCTAGCAAGGGCTGCCTTCAAACCAAAAACTTTACAGAGCACAAAGTGCGAGCACAAAACTTTGTGAATGTAGTGGATGGCTTCAAATTCTGCCGGGAGTATGTGTATGTGTGTTCATATTCAATCAGGATTAGCCTCAGACTGTGAGAAGACGGACAATAATAAAAGATTGCCACCGCCTTTAAACTCATTTTCCGTCACAAGCTTCCAAATTGCGAAATAGATGAAGAACAAAAATGGTGTGCAGGAGCTGCAAATGAATATAAATGCATACATGCTCACGCAGCAAAACACTGATGTTATTATTTATGAAGCAGTCCCAAGTGTCTGCAGCTGGTGACACCGACAGCCGGATGAAGACAAACGACGTGTCAGAAACTGTGAACTGAGACGCTGTCATTTCACTGATACACCTGACGGCCCATCCTCTCCTCCCACCGCCACCTCTTGTAATAACCGTAAACCTCTCAACGAGAGAGAGCGCAAATTAATCGGTGGATCAGAACAGGATATAGCCGAACCGCTGTTAGCGTGGCGGAAAAAAAATCACAGAAAATGGCTTCAAACGCTAATGAGTGTGAGGTTCTGCACTGAACCGACAAGCATTTAGCCGCAAAAAAAATCTGGGTAATTAATATGGGAAGTTGATGGGTGATTAAGCTGGCGAGTGTGCAGTTATAAAAACATCATGGCAGCAACTAGCACGCCAGCTTTGTTTATACCTCCGCTAAGCATGAATGGCTAGAGCTGGGATCGCTAACGTGCTGCCCATAGGCACGAGGTAGCCCACGCGCCTGTTCGAAAACACTCCAGTGATGAGACATTGCAACTTCCTAGGGATGTTGCAGAAATGATCATTTGCAACCCCAACCTCCCTCACGCGCCTTTCAGACAGGCAATTTATTGTGGGCAGTCTTAGGCACACCTGTGCACTAATAATGGTGCCTAATCAGCATCTCGATATGGCACACCTGTGAGGTGGGATGTATTATCTCAGTAAAGGACAAGTGTTCACTATCACAGATTTAGAATGGTTTGTGAACAATATTTGAGAGAAATGGCGATATTGTGTATAAGTTTTAGATCTTCTAGAGTTTCTCTTTGACTGCCAAAAACGTTAATTAACGTTATGTAAAATCCTATGGAGAAGTGCCAAAGACGTTAAAAGACGTTTGTTTCAAAACAGAGGTGAAACTAACCATTTTCTATTGTTGATTACTGAAAAACGGAATAAGGTAGAAACAAACTTTTTTTTTCTGATGAAAGATGAGAGTCCAATCTTTCATTTGGTAGTATGTGTGTTTCCATAGTCCAAACACATAATTTTCTGTGGACCTTGAAAGATCAGTCAAAATGCTTAAATCGGCTGGCACCCACGGCATCCCTTTTCTGAAAACGTCTGGCAGTCAAAGAGTTAAAAAAAATGGGAGCAAAAACAAGTGTTGCGTTTATATTTTTGTTGAGTACAGTTAGTGTGAAGATTAGAATCATAGAGGAATCACATGAAGTACCATCATAACAGTCAGAAGTCAACTCCTGAGCACACCAAATTCCCTGCAGATAGGCACGGACAGTTGGAGATGCACCTTTTTCAAATATCAATGAATATTAGTAAATCGGAAAAACATACACACCAGCTAACACTGGAGTCTTCTGAACTGACATGTTGAGGTATACTGAGGTCTTACATACACATGATAGTTGTCCAAACGTGAGTTTTTGCACAAGTTTCATGGTACAAAATGATTTTTTTTTTTTTTCCATTTGGCTGAAGTGCACATTGTGTCAATAGTGTTCAACTAGAGGTTCCATTTCTACCAATTTACAATACACTTTGCACAATGGAGGCATAGTGAAAGGAAGAAAAATCTGGATACAAATCAGGATAAAAAGGTACAAGGTTGTTTATTCTTTTTTTATTCAACTGTTACGCTGTTCTTATATTGGACAGAAGTGTGGCACCTCCAATAGATGACGCTAAATAAAATCTTACAATGTGTGGGAGTTGGCACTTGGCACCCACTTTATAATTTGCATCACCCCCAACTACTGAACTGGAGTATCAGCCAGCTTTGTCTTGATGTCTCAGTCAGATTGACATATTGTAATTGATTGTTCGACCTTGGTGAAGGTCTACTGACTGCCACTCAAGTTTTTGTTCTTTCTCTCCTCGAGCAGCCTAGTAGCCTTGCCCCACACTGCAAATACCAGTCTTTAATTATTGACACAGGACTCTGGAGGGGATAAAGACCGGCCATGACCTTGACACCTTCCAAGCTATTCACTGGAAAGCAAAAGCGCTTCGCTGCCCCCCCTGCCACCAAACCCAAACAGGGCGACAGCAAAAAGCAAAATTGTTTGAGCTCATCACACATCTTTTTTACCTCATACTCCTCGCTCTCGACGAGAAGCTTGGCTGTGGTGATGCGGGACTCATACGGCGGGATCTGGTTCTATGGAAGAGGGGGACAATAGGAGCATTTACACAACCGCGGTTCTCGCACAAATGTCCGATAATGGCAAGATCCAATTTCAAGGTAGGGGACGTTCCGCGGCCACGTGGTTGTTAATCACCGCGAACATGACAGCGGTCCGAGTTTGGATCAAGCTGCTGTGGAAGATAAGCGAAACAATGACGGCGCCACCGTGGGATTGTTGTATCATGTCATAAGCACGTTTGCGTTATTTATTTATGCAAACTCAGGTCACATACAGAATGAGTTGCATTTTTAAAGTTTCTCTTCCTCATCAAATCCTTTGTAATCGTTATTCTGTTTCTTTTCACTTGCACACTCCTCACACAAAATTACACAGTTTAACGTAATGTCGCTTTTATTATCCTTTTTTCATTATCTTCTCCTTTTTTTATCTTTGCTGGTGTTTGTGCTAGTGGCAAAGTGCTCTGTGAAAATCCTTTTAGGCAACAGTGTTTTATAAATAAAATTAAACAAACGTCGGCTGATGACAGAGAGGCTCCAACTCACCTGCATGTCATCTTCTACGCTGGAGGACGCTTCAGTGTGATTCTGGGCAGGCAGCCACAGTCTGACACTCTTCAACAAGTATTCTTTGCCTTCCTAAGGACGCCACAGTGGAAAGAAGTACAAAAACAACCATAACAATCAAGACACACATTTGTTCTCATGGTTTTCATATAAACTAATATCCATAGGGTGGGTTCCTGTACAGGTCTATAGGGTCCTGCAATCAAAAACCTCGACATGGGATTCTCTCAATGGAGCTAGCCTGCCCCCTACAGTTAGCAACTGATATTTCCGGTACAATTCCTTTTCCAATTGCTTTTCTGTTGCAACATGTCCCAGTGTGCAAAGCTAGGTCCATAAAGGTTTGGATGAGTTTGGTGCAGAGGAACTTGATCTGATCAATGACATTTCTGGGCTTACAAAATGTATTTCAGTAAAAATCCCACAAATACCAACATCTACTGAGCCAAACCCCTTTTTTTCTCCTTCTAATTTCAGTTCCTGACAAATACTTTTGTCAGAATTTTGATGAATGTTGAATATCTCATCTGAGAAGCACATTATTTTGAATATAATTTAATTGTAAGACAGTCATAAAATGCAGTTGTACATCTTACTGTCATAACAAATGGACACTGAAGGACATTTTTTTTTAGCACAAAGGATTTTTTTTATTCAACATAATTTTATACAAAGTAATTGCTAATAGACCTTGGAGTCAATGAACAGCTATTCAGAATGAAAATTCAATTACTTTGCTGAACTCTTTTAGCCATGAACACATTTGCAAAATATTATTTTACAGTATAAGACATGTCCTTGTGTAACTCATTGTACATGCAAAACCATCACTAAACCAATTTCAATACATAGGTTCCACTTTATTTCTTATTACTTCGAATATGTGTAATTAAAATGTCAAAAAAGAAAAAGGTGTGTAGAAATGGACAGAGGGTTGTGAAAGGTTGGCCAGACCTTCATCAGGATTTAATTAAATGCAAATCCAAAATAATTTTCTCATTTCTTACATAGAAAAGACATTTCCTGGAAAGGTCAGCTTATGACCTTTCACTTGATATGTGGACCGTCTCCAACTCACTTTGCAAGGAACTTCTTTTTAAATTATTCGAAAGTTGGAAGTGAATTTGAGAGCAACTTGCTCAAACCAGCTCGAAGGCTATGAAATGCTTATGCTGACCATATGAACTGCATGGCTGACTGAACACTCATACTAGAAGTGCATGTCCTTGTACTGAACAGAAAAACTCCTCCAGTCATCATTTAAACATCCATCCATCATCTACCGCTTATCCGGGCTCGGGTCCCTCTCCCCAGCCACTTCAACCAGCTACTCCGACGGGATCCCAAGGCGTTCCCAGGTCAGCCGAGAGACATAGTCAGTAAGTATGCCCACACCTGCTCTGCCCTTCTCACCGTGGGCAACTTCAGAGTATCCAACCCTTGTCGAGACGATTGGTACCAGAACCCAAGCTGTGTGCGGAGACGAGTCCGGCTATATCTAGTCGGAACTTCTCGACCTCGCACACCAGCTCGGGCGCCTTTCCTGCCATAGAGGTGACATTCCATGTCCCCGGAGCTAGCTTCAGTAGCCGGGGGTCGGACCGCCAAGGCCCCCCGCCTTTGGCTGCCAGCCAGCTCACTACGCACCCGACCCCTTTGGTCCCTCCCACAAATGGTGAGCCCATGGGAAGGGGGACCCACGTTGCTTTTTTGGGCTGGGCCCGTCTACCAGACGCTCGCCTTCGAGCCCCGCCTCCAAAATGAATGAATGTTCTCGGGACATTTTGACTTCAACCAGTTGCCCCTGATTATCTCTCATAGTTCGACAATTATATGACCTCAAAGATCTGCCTGATAATTAGCCTTCCAATCCACATGACCTCCTGAGTGTTTGCGCAACTGATAATTTAAGTGTCCATCTGCTGATTAATGGCATACGATTCAATTTGCGAGGAATAATTAACTCAGCATATTCCTTCTTTAATGTGGTGATAATTCATCCCATGAGCGTATGTGTGCGTGCGTGCGTGCATGACCTGACCTGATTTTTCCCTGTACTGAACAAGTAGCTGGCCATGAGCTGGAGGCCTTCGGGGTTGCCAGGGTGATACTCCAACGCTCTCTCAATGAACTCTCTGCACTTGTCAGCAGCTCCCTCCTCCATGCTGCACACATATTTACAAATCTCAAGTCATTAAACCAAATAGAGACATGAAGAGAGAATACAGAAGTCAAATTATGTTCTCAATTACCAGAGATCTGTTAGGTAAAGCTCTGCGATGGAGCAGTAAGCCATGCTAACATCCTTCATCGTCGGGAGTTCAAGATCCTCATCTACATGTGCCGCAGCTCCGGCCTGGGCCTGCTTTTAGGACAAGGCCACAATTAGACATTGTTTTAGCAGTTTAATAATCACCACGTATACATGGGATGCCACACAAATCGTGGAAATATACTCTTGTCTAGCTTTTTTCAGATCCTCACCATAAGTTAATATGGTGGCCCGTGAACCACCTCTGACCTCTCTGCAAAGTTTAAATGAAATCGGTGTACAATGTATGTTTGTTATGCTGCTTTTTACTTCCTTTACATGTCAAAATGACTGATTATAAATCTTATGTATGTATACATACATTATATGGGGGTGGGGAAAATTAGTTTAAAAAAAACTGTTGTTTTTATTTGGGATATGTGAATCCATGGGTGCCTAAGCATAATTATGCAGGGGTCCAATGTATATGCCTAAATAGACATGTACACGTTTGTGTAAGTTTTTTAAATGTGTATTTTATTATTTTTAAAATGCGGCATTTGTCATATCATACACTAACAAATATGATTATATACAGTATAGATAGTATTAGTACTGTATAAAAGACAAACAGTACTAATACTCAAAGTTATAAATTCTGATAGTTGTTTATGATCAGTTACATGTTATTTTACCCTGATTTTATTATTATTTTTAACATGTACCAGCACATTTTGTATTTTAAGGACAAATAAAATATTTTAATCAATACATTGAGCTATAAGTTATACATGATTTTTTTTCCTTTGGAGCAACAACAGAACACCCTATTTTCACAAAAATGTATTTATAAATGTATGTTAAGCTTTTACAGCTCATAAACAAAAATAGATTCTACTTTTATGACATGTTAACAACCTTTAACACCGAGTATCACAACTAGCACGTCATTCTTTTAAAAGTCAATGCCAGATAACCAGAAAGTAATTGAATGTTTTCATACATCAAGAGCACCACCTTGCGACAAATCAGTAGAATGCATCGGGTACATGGAAAGCTTGTAATGGATGGATGGATGGTAAAGAAATGTAGATGGATACATACATGATTAACGGATAAAATAGATGAAATAGACTGGATAATAATAATAATTATATATATATATATATATAGATAGATAGAAATGCATACAAAATTAGATTACAGGTTGATTTGATATTGGACTTATATTTCAATCAGTATCACTCACAGTGGTCTGTGCTTGTTTGTCCAATGCAGAGACTAGGACTTGTATCCCTTTGGTGTAATAGTCAACAGCCTCCTGACCTGTGTGCAGTTGTCCCAGGTACATGTACTTACTGTGACCTACATCTGGGCTGAGCTCCACAGCACGCAGAAATACGTGCATGATAAGTCAAGGAGGCTACTGGCACCGGTCAAAGGTATGATTAAAGATGAAACCCACAGTAAAGGATATCCCTTTAGCTTTCTCTGTGTCTCCAAGCTCAGATGAGATGTGTCCCAACATGTCAATAGTTTGCAGGTTGGTGGACTCCAGGTCCAGGGCACGCTGACAATAGAGTCGAGCCATCTCAAAGTCAAAACTGTCCATGCATTCTTCAGTCTGTGCAACACAAAACGCCATGATAAAGTTAACGTGAAGAAACACAAAACCAGGGCAACAATGTCACACTTAACAGGTTGTGTTGCTGTCAATTGCACCTTTTCTAGTAGCTGCTCAACAGAGTACTTGGCAGCTGTTTTCTTTCTTGCCTTTTCATGCATTCTCACTTTCATCCTCTCCTGGGGTGTCAAGCCCACTATGCCTGCATCTTGAGTAATAAAACGTATAAAGAAGGATGGTAAGCTTGGCCATTTTTTGGCATGGTAATGTTATGTCATCCGTACATTCATACTGTTAACCACTACCTTACCGTTGTTTGGGCGGTTGTCTTTCCTCTTGGGCTTGTTTTTCTTTTTAGCCTTAGCCTGCCCTCCCATAATTACAAATTCGATGCCTTACGCTTCAACAATTTGGACTTTAAGAGCAGATTCTCACAAATTGAGACTCAAAACACATGGAAAGCAGAGGCGAAAAAAGAATCTTACATGGTGCGCATGCGCAGAGCAATAGCTTCCTGTCAGCTACGGCGACTCACAGTAGACATATTACACAAAAATGTGTCCATGCTGTACGAAACCGTGGCTGCTATTCAAACTACCCGAATAGTTACTCCACTTTACCCAATCTATCCCAGTTTAATACTTTTTAATAATAAACAAAATTACCTCTGCAATCCAACAGACCATTATTGTGGCGGGTTGAATTTTGCGAACGAGGGCGGAATTCATATAAATGACAAGCGCATCGGCCAATGGCACAACGCGTTGAGAACGCACTCCTTACGCGTTGGGACTCATCTGGATTTCAACCAATGAGCAAGCACGTTACATTTCCGCAAAGGCTTTTTTGGCTCTGTTGTAAATACAAATGACAGAGGCGTTGATATTAATTACATCGCTCAATCGATAGGGGAACCTGACTCGACTTTGTATTTCAGGTAAGCGAGCTTTCGCGTGATATTACTATTGACGTCCAATATACAAACATACTATCCTCGTATTATCAACAAATGGAGTTGCTAAACAATACTAAGGTTAGCTGATGCTCGTAGTAATGCTAATGCTAACGTGCGTTATTATTACCTAACAAACACATTTGGTCTTAAAAATGTATCATACGCGTAGTAAATGCACAAGCATGAAACAAGGTAGTCACGCAATCGTGTTGCCCCTGTCAACTGTCGTCATTTTTTTTTTCGTTATCCATCCCTTGTAACGATTAGCTAGCTTTCCAACTGGTCCAGCTTGTTTGTGTTGTAAGTTGCAGTTCTAGTTTTATACACCCCGTGTGGTTCTATTTGTTATATTAAGTTATTCTATATATAGGCTCCTGCTAAACATGTTTGTTTTTCATGCTACCTGCAGGCCGATGGGACCACGTTGATGTCATTCCTCGTACCAACCTGTGTCCCGCCAGCGCAGAGAAGAATACTGCCTTGTTCCACAGGTAGCTTGTGGCCAATGCCACAGGCTCTACCTGCCCAGGGAAGTGGACCATCATTCAGACTAAAAATCTTGCAAGTTGGCACCGACAAATATCAGTTGGCCTGCATAGTGAGTGGCTGTGCATCTGCCTGCAGAGAAATTGGTCATGTCAGACTTAAATAAAGAGTTGGTGGATTTAGTGTGGGGAAGACCAACAAGCGGGGCAGTTTCAGCCTCTATCTTTCGCAGATGGACACAAGGTAGAATGTTATGTCTGTCTTTAATTGCATTGTAGATTGAGTGCATTTTGTGTCTTCTTAGTTCTCTTGGACCTCACTAGGGTGGAGGATATTTTGGATTTAAAACTGTCCACTTTGGAAATGTATGTGTGCAGAACATGGGTTTTATGTGAAATTGTTTGACATTGTATGACTATTTTAGTACATACAGCAAGCTCATAGTATATTTGCTAAATATATCGTGATCATTTAACAATTCTTGCACGTGCACACAGAGTGTATTCCTGATTGAAAAAATAAAAATATTTGGTAAGGAATACCACCTTCCTGCATATTTGTCTTGTTCACAGGGTTTGTGTTCAGTGAGAATGAGCACACAGCACTAGAGCAGTTTGAAGGGGGGCCATGTGCTGTGATTGTACCTGTACAGGTATGATTCCTTTTCTAAAATGTGAAGTCAAGTGACTTATGAGGCCACGGGAAACAGTATTCAAGTGAAGCATATTTAAGTAGACATTTGTGTTCTCCTTGCAGGCTTTCCTCCTAAAGACTATTCTCTTTCATCGAGAGACTTCAAACTGGAGACACATGACAGGTAGTACATTAAACCAAGAAACATGACCATTCTTTCTGTATGCTTAATAAATCTAGCACGATTATGTGTGTTTTTAGAGGAGGAGCAGAAAACTGTCCTGTGTTCTGGACTGAGTGAAATCCTGGAGTCGGCTTGTTCCAGCACCTCCACAGAGTTCTGCCTTGTGTCGTGGGCCAAGGGACAGATCCCACCTACCCACACGCATACGAAAGCACAGACCCAGTCACAAACACAGGACATGCCAGTGCCAGAGAGCAGCCAACCACTAGAGGGGCAGCAACCCAGTAAGTTTTAACGTCTGTTGTCTTATAAGGCTCTGATTTAGAGTAATGACACTCAAACAAGAATGCTCACTCCTTCACAAGAATATAGGTAGTCCTCTGAATGACTGTTAATTGTTTTATCGGCTGTTGCTGTGTCGAGCTGTAACACCATAGTGTACAGTGCATATGAAAAGTTTACACACCGCTTTGTTCAAATGTCAAGGTTTTGTGACAAAAGTAATGAAACATAGATAAATCCTATAACCTACCATTCAATTTGATCATCTTTTCAAGAGATGGAGTAAAAATAAACAACTGAAATAATGTTGCACAAGTGCACACACGCTCTTAGAACTGGGGTGTGGCTGTGCTCAGAATTAACCAATCACAAAAAAATAATGTGAAACGGGTGTCAGCTCACACCATTTTAAATAATTGAATTAATTAAATTTCAGCTGTTGTAGTAGACTTTCCCTTAGATTATTTTATATTCTGTCAGGCGACTTGAGTTTTAATGTACACTCTAAAAAGAGAATTGTTGACCAACTTAATGAAATTGCTTCAAGTTGTAACACATGATTGAATTAAGTTAATCCAAAGTGAATATATTAAGTTTAATGAACTCATAATTAAACTTAATATATTCACTTTGGATTAATTTAATATATCAGTTTGGATTAACTTTAGTCTATCGTGTGTTACCATTTAAAGCAATTTTATTAAGTTGGTCAACAATTCTGCTTCATCTTAAATCGGTTCAAAATTCTTTTATGCAAAAACATTTTCTCAGCTAATTTTACTTCGCCTGATGAAGGCTTTTTTTTTTTCCAATTGAACTGTTCCGGTTGCAGGTCATATTAATAGCGAAAACAAATGTGATACTATGATTTATTGTGGTCTAATGTTTTATATAAGGAAAACTATGCATTTAACCAGGGGTGCGTAGAGCTTTTACATCCACTGTGTATGTTTGTTTTCTTGTACTTAGCTGCTTTGGCTGCTGAAGACCTTGGCTTTGAGCGATTTCACAGTATTCTTCAGTAAGTGACACTTTTGACTTTTCTCTACAATAATACTTTCATCTTAGAGACATATTATGATTTTTTTTTTACAAATTAAAACAGTTCTCATGTCTGCATATAAATTCTATAATGGCATAACATTTCTGTAATGTACTTTGTGCAGAATACCCCAAGTTTAAATAAAAATATCGCCACTGCTGTATAAATTAACTATTTTTGCGTTACCATGAGAGAAAAGTAATGTGAGTATCCATATAAACAGTAAAATTATAGATTGTATTTTCACTTGTCAAGGCAGCACTTCATCACTGAGCAGCCAGGATATAGCCAAGTGTGCTGAACAATGCTTGTGGCACATGCAGCAAACCCAAACAAACACAACACTAAAAACAAAAAAACAACTCCTCATAACTTGGAATACTCGTGAATTGATGCACGAGCAACCACTTTAGTGCTTATAACTCTGTTAGCTAATGCTAATCTGCGCATCTGAGATCTACTAGCATTTGGCTTTGACATGAGTGTTTCCGTGTAGTCTATTTTGCCTGGAAGATTTTTTTTTTTTTTAATGCACACAGCTAAGCTGCCAAACCTTCGTTGTGTGGTCTGTATTATCTAAATTAAGCAATCAGCTTGCTTACCGACACATTTGATGGCATGGTAACACATAAATCCAGCTGTTTACAATTACAAGCAATTAAAAAGTTCATTTTTCCACTACATGCCCCCTATAATACCTGCTTGCTTGACACAGATGCACTTACTTATTTAGGGTTTCTTGGAGGAATGGTACGTCCATATTTTTTGTAAAAAAAAAAAAGGCTTTGATAACGAATTGACCGTTTGACTCACATTTTGAGGACATTCGCTTTCATTGATTGCATGTTTTATTAAAGCGTGCTTCTTTTTACCATTCCCACACCCACATATAAATACAAACTAATTTCAATAATTGTAAAGTTGTTTGCCACCGCAGTATTGACCCTTCCTTAATCACAAGGCGTGCTGTGCTGCATGCACAGTCCACGGGTCAACAAAAGGAACTGCATGCTGATGAAGATCCATAATTTACGTAATAAAGCTCCAAGTGCAGTAAAAACATAGTTTAACAAATTTGTATTTATTTATTTTTGTTTCCTTTTCTGCAGCAAGCGAGTTGTGACGTCTGTGTCAGAGCTCCAAGCGGAGGTGCTTTCTCTCTTCCAAACCTGGAGGGGGTGCTGTGGAGTTTTGCTTTTCCTCTATTCTGTCATCCTCACCAAGGTATGATTGTAGAACCAAAAGAGGAAATAATGTATGTAATTGATGGGTAATATGAAGAGTGAAAGTCAAACTATTGGGCTCTACAGGGTATTGAGAATATTAGAAATGAGATCCAGGACACAATGGAACCCCTTGTAGACCCAGTGCATGGCCATGGAAGGTACCAGAACACATTTATTTTTCACACAACTGCACAAAAAAATGATACATACATGCATGAAAATCCCTCACCTTTCAGCGAAATTCGCCGTTTTGAATGCAAAATAGGTCGCCTACGTGAAGCGTGCATATCCGATGAGAAGATGTTTCAGGGGGGTTGTGGATGGAGTCAGTGCATCAGTGAACTCCGCGTGGGATGGGTACCGAAGACTGCACCGATACTCGTTAAATCAAACGGTGCCATGTTCTGGAGCACGTCTTAAATTGTGGCTGTCCACACCGCGATGTGTTGTTAATTTTCTATGGCGCACTTGAACGCAGCAATGTACGCACAGCCAGCGGACTGACGTCACCAATCCGCGCTAGATTTCATTCACGCTACGATAAAATGCATTTCCTGATTTGGGTTAATAAGCAAGAGTGAAGTTTCACGGTTCCTAGCATGCTTTGCTTGAGGGCGGTGCCCCACAACCTGCGCGGACTTCTTGGTGCTGAGGCCGAACGGCGGCGCCGACCATAACGCGGACATAGCAGATTTGAAGAGATTTCACAAGTTGGGATCGAGTTCATCGCGCTACGTGCGCATACACGTCCTTGGAAAAACAACTGCACATGGAACCAAAATAACACTAATACTATTATTTATCGTCTGTTCTTGCATTACTGCTTAATTTGGTTCTTTATGTTGTTCATTGTAAAGAACTTTCCTTCTCATTTTGTTATTTGTAAGATAAATGTATTGTATTATTTATATTTTATTAATGTTATATCATGGGGGGGTTTAAACACCATCCTTTCTGGCTCATGTGATTTAAATTCATTGTTTTATTATTTGTCAGAAAATCTGACATATAGTAAAACATCATGAATCTGACTTTGATTTTATTTAATGAAAAATGACTGTTAAAGTGAATGTTATTTTTCCAAAAAATATTATATTGTTAAATCAATTAACATTTATTACCACAAACAAAAGTACCGAAAATTGGTATTGTTCAGTACCGGTATCGATACCGACAATTGGAACCAAACCGGTTCAAATTGCAAAGGTACCCATCCCTACTTGAATGCAACACATGCTGTTTTTTCAACATCAATCCACGGTCCGATAAATATATAAAAGATGTTCGCATTTTCGCAAACTGTTTTTCTTGACGCCATAAAATCTTGAACATTAAAACTAACCCTCCGCCCCGGTTTGATATCAACAGCCAAAATTTTGGTCCTAGTCCTTCTCACATTTTTCACTCCTGACCCGTTTTAATGCCTGTACATAGTTGCATGGTCATACCCATAATGGCATGTATTTTCATCATAACCATTCTTTATTCATTTAATTTTGTTCATTTTGCAGTCAGAGTCTGGTAAACCTCCTTGTAACGGGCCATGCAGTCTCGAATGTCTGGGATGGAGATCGAGAGTGTTCTGGAATGAGTAAGAGAGCAAATATTTAATATACCGGTACTTAAAGTTATAGAAAACATCACATCAGCCATACGATGCAATTTGGTGATGCACAATCTTGCTTAACAATATTTGAATAAACACAAAATAAGTATCAACAACAAAGAACCCAGTTTTTCTTTGGCAATCATGTCCACCAGAGGGCAGTAGTTTAAGCTCATGTTAACGTTCTGTCATTCAGTTTTTTGTCACTCTTGTCATCTGTGTCTTCCATGTTCAGAGCTACACGGCATTCATAAGCAAGCATCAGTTGGTTTCCTCACACTCATGGAGTCACTACGCTACTGCAAGGTACAGTCACTGTAAACACACTCCCAAGACAAAGTACACACTTGCGGACAGAATTGCGTGAACTTAGCACACTGTGTTTATGTCATTACGAATACAAATAAACACAACCTCACTGTTACATGTACAGTAGAGTTTGTATATATTGCAATTAGCTGAAACTTAAAAAAAAAAAAAAAACTTATAAGGCTCCTGTGTGAGAACGTGTTTCTAAACAACTGCCGCACACTGCTATGTTAAATGTTTACTGACAACGTATTTTTGTAAATATTTTGTTAGATGTGACTGAAAGAATTTGGACTATTTGCTATTGCCTACGTAATGACCAAAAAGGAAATAAGCAGGGATGTGATTTTTCCGCTAATTCGCGGAATTCCGCTTTTTTTTATCTCCCCCCCCCCCCCAAAAAAAAATAAAAAAATCCGATTTTTTTTATTATTTTTTATAGTAGTTCATTGTGTATGCACATGACTCCGACAGTTAACATCTTCTGCTATAACAAAGACATTTGTGGTATGCTCTAATATGAGTTACTTTTCATTTGGTCATGATACAATTATTTGTTCATGAAATTTGAACTCTTCAACATTATTTATGTGTTAACTTAGTAATCACATTAGTTAGATATGATGATATTCTCAGTGATAGTTTTTAAAAGCAAAGGCAGTCCAATGTTTTTGAATGTGACTGATTTTGAGTTGACTAAAACTGCCATTTTAGATGGGATAGTCCTGGACCTAGCTGGGTGCCAGCGGCCCCCAGACCCCCGGCTAAATTTTCAGATAATTTCACTTTGGTCAAATCACATCCCTGAATAAGGTGATGCATGCCAGAGTGAGTTGAAATAAACTTTTAAGAGGCCATTGTGTTAAGTTATTCAAGTGCTGCTGTTTTTATTTAAAATAAGCGTTGAGTTATTCATGAGTACATTCGCCTGACTTCAGTACAGGCCGCATGGGTTCAGTACCCACTCAGTGACGGTGTGAGTGCAAAAATGTGAGTAGTTTTGTCTCTATATGTGCCGTGTGGGTGTCGTCTGCCTTTCTCCCAGAGTCAGCTGGTTTAGGCTCCAGCTACCCGTGACTCTGAACACTATAAAGCTGTATAGAAACGGAATGGATGGGGGGGAAAAAAACTTTATTAAGTGAAATGGGGCCAGCACCACAGCACAGAGAAATAACCCTCAATTCATGTGATATCTCAAATTGAACACACTTTAAACACATTTTGATTCATAATAGGAAGAACAAATTAAATCAATATTGAATAAAAACACACTCTGTCTTGTTTATTTCAGGTAGGGGCTTTCCTGAAGTCGCCCAAGTTCCCTATTTGGATCATTGGCAGTGAAACTCACCTTTCTGTGTTTTTTACAAAGGCAAGTTCAATGCACTGGTCCATAATTGTCTAAACACATGTCAAGAGTCAAACATGTCACGCAGTGTTTAATAAAAGCCAGACTTCTTGACAGGTTAGGAAAACCAAAATATGGAACCCACTTAACAGATTTAATAAAGGGAGGTCAGATATCAGTGTAAGGGAGGAGTGAGCAGAGAGAAAAGTGAGTGTAAGAGACATAGTCATATATGGCCAGTGCTGTTTTCTTGGCTTTCCACCTATCCTTTTTATTTATTTTTTTCAAAGGAGTGTAGCGTGCAGAAACATGCAAGCTCTGCATGGTGCAAACCTTTAACCAAGGAAAAAATGTGACTGTCTCATCTTCATGCCTGGTGTACATATGTACGCTACATAAAAGCGTTATTGATTGTGGTAATAATTACTTGTGGTCATACTGACCACAAAGGCATTCTTCTCTAAAGCGGTTCTGATGTAAGTAATGCAGGGATAAATCCGCAGTCCTTAGTGAGGCTCAAACAAGGCTTCAAGAGGTACTGGTTGTCAGTGTCAGTCAAATAAACTAATGTCTTCCAAAATTACGGTCAGATGAGGGATTGTGGCAACACAAAGGAAGGAATTTCATTTTAGTGATGTAAAAGTCAAAGACGCGCGGTTGCGTTTTTGAGATGGGCAAATGCTCGTGTATTTGTTTAGTGTCCATTTGTGGTAAGAGATCATCGTGACTGGTGGAGAAGAATTATCAGGAGCCGAAGACTTCAAAAAGGCCACACAATTGCCTCTGAAGTAGCGAAGATGTTTGTTTTCAAGTTATTGATTACTGGCAAGTGTCAAAACCCAGTTCATGATGTTTCCAGAAAAGAGTCAGAATGTCCAGCTGTATTCAATTTCTACACAAGTTTATGATGACTGTAACCTACATCATACATGATCTGCTGACAAGCGACATGACGAATACTCTGGTTTCTATTTGTTCTTTCCAGTATTGATCGGTCCCACGTGTGGAAATGAAGTCTCAACTAAAACGCAATCATACTACATACTGTATTCATTGGTGTGATTACAATTAGTGTATTAATTATGACTCCATCTCCTTTTGCAAGTATGCTGATTGCTGGTTGTCACTGATGAAAGTGGACGTGCAGCCCACATGTCCACCAGCTCCACCTGAAGCAGCCTTTGCCCCCTGTGGTTTTGTGGCAGAGGGCTTCATGATTGAGCCATTGTCATAGTTCATATCAGTTCCCGCTCAATGTGCTCTTCATAATTACCTTGTGACTGGCAGTGATCATTCCAGGATGTTGTGGCTTAAGTCGGTTGGGATAGGCTCCACCTCCTGCCGAATGAAGGATAAGCGGTATAGAAGGTGGATGGCTGGACAGATTGATTTCAAGATAGATCTTTTTTTTTTTTAATGTAACTTGTCCATCAGAAAGTGTTACATCATAGCAGGTTGTTTTGGGTTAGCAGGGAAATTGGATCCGTGTTCCTTGAATTCACACATGCAAATGCACACAGTGCTACCTCACTTGGTAGGGAATGCCCTCATCCATACTGAGGTCAACCGTGTTGTTTCAACTTCCATTCAAAGGCCCTCAGGAGTCTGAATCCTCAGATTTCACTTTGTGCAAATTCAGTGTGTGCGTGTACATGAGTGCAGTCCAGTATTCAGACAGCTCTCAGTCCCTGCACAAGTAACATAAGCAATTGTGGTGTCTTGTGTATTTAGTTGTTCGGTTGACTTGGACCAAATCAATTCTCTTTGCTCTTGTGGAGGAAAAAAAGGAACTCGCGCCTTGGCCTATCTGGGCTGCAGGGAATTTGATTCACTCAGTAGTCGACTTGTGGCTGTTGTGATTTTTTTATTTTATTTTTTCATTACATTATTGTAATCTCTTCATAATATGTTGAGCAAAATCAAAAAGGAAGTGGCCGGTCCCTGTTTGTTTTATTCACCAGTGAACAGTCTTTTATTCATTCAGTAAATGTCTTGAATTAGAAAAAATAGATGTTATTTTTCGATAAAGGGTTTGGTGAATGCGCATAGGAAAATGGTGAGGTTCAGTAACAACAAGGTTAAAGGGGAAGTCCTCAACAACAAAATTGACAATATGTTCTATGCAGCCCCAGTAGTCTAAATATGGTAACAACCAATCACAGCACAGCTTCAGAAAACAGGTGAGCTGTGATTGGTCGTTGCCTGAGCAACTGTGATGTCATCTTCAGTCGACAGCAAGTGGCAAAATGGCCGCCCCCTGAGATGCTTCTTAGCTCATATTCCACAAATGTAATATTAATCAGAATGTCATGTTTACACTAGTGAGGTCACACATATATAACATATTGTCAAGAAATCTTTACGGTTGACTTCCACTTTAAGAACAACTGTGCTTAACCTTGAGAGACAAAAAAAATATCCCAGGCAATCATCTTCATTACAACACCACACCCGTAATACACCATTGATTAAAAGCTCAGTTACATGCGTAAAAGTCGAGTGAATTATGTGTTGGTTCACTGATGACCAGACATCGTTGCGCATGCTCCACTGGTGTTAGTGACATATTCGCAAACATATACAGTCACACACTCTTCATTGAGTGCAGGGAACCTAATCTTGATTCAGTGTGTGTGTGTGTGTGTGTGGTTCAGGTGGATGACTTCTTGTGAGTGAAAAGGAATCCAAAAATTCCCATCTGGATCCATTTGTACGCTAAAGACCAGACCTGAATATATGCACATGCATGTTTTCTGACGTACTGTAGATGACTTTTCTCTACGCTCTGCCACCATTAACATGCTCAACCTCTTGTCAGCCTAAAACCGCTCCGCTTGACAGTAAATCTGCTTTATTTGAAGTGTACTGCGATTTCCCAGGCATCGTGATACCAAATCTGCACTACCCGCTAATGTAGCTTTTAGCCCCAATATAGCGACGTCCTCACAAAAGCAGAACATCCGATCCCTGCTTCTGATGTGTCAGTCGCTCCTTCTGTCAGTCTTTGGGGACGGGTGTGTATTCCCCGGAGTTGTCACCGGTGTGTGACTGCGGCTTTTTAGACCATCAGCTTAATAGCATTAGTGTTGTGTTAATCTAATCTACCTACACAAAAGCTATTCCGCCATCTCTCTACCTCATACGCAGTTCTCTTGTGTGGGCTTGCGAGAAATGTTTGATGGCACGTAACCGGATCTGTTTTTGAGATGCCAGGAAAAAAGATGAAGATGTGACAGCTTAATAATTTTATCTACCTTGTGTTTCCTTCTCAAAAGATTCATTTTTGCCGTTGTTTAATCGCTTTCTCCCTGAAATTACAAGCCACTGTAGATGTCACTTGTCCAAGTAAAATACTTCCACAAACATCTTCAGTATATTGGTCCCAAACTGAAGAGGAAGGAACGGATTAGGTCAGGAGGATGTCCTTCATGGAGCAGCGCAGTGGTCACTTAGGAAAAGCGTGTGTGTGGATGACATTTTTAATCGACCTTTACCCTCTTCAGTGAGTGATGAGGGCTGTTGTATTTCACTCTTGAGGGAGTTACAGGTGTGTATGTGGTTATGTACAGTAGTCATGTCGTGACCAGTGATTTACTAGCAGAGAGAAGAGACTCTCTGGCGCGCTGTGTCCTGACACACACACGCTGCAAATTTTCCTCAAGGATTGGTACAAGACAGAGAAAACATATGTGCAGAGTGCAAACAGAGTTGATGTCAAGTTCTCTCCCCTGTGTTGGCAGAACCACAAGAGGTTATTAAAGCCATGCCATCACAAACAGACCGTGTGCATGTGAAATGTTATGGTGGAGAACTAGGAGTTTCACCGCATTCAATAACAGAAAACCTCTTGATGGGGCTTAAATTTATAGTTGTTTTTTTTTCCCATTGCACAATTCTGTTAGATTCCAAAAATAACACTAAAAACTATAATGGTTTAAACTTTAAAACGATACAATAAATCTCATCAGGTGAATCGGATGGATTTACAGGAGTGATTTTCATTTAGTTGGGATCTCACTTTGGTGGAGAACTCATACATACAGGGGTAACCCTGCGGTTATTCAAAGAAAAAAATTCTGTAGAAATATCCCTATAAAATTGCACTGAATGACTAGGGATGTTCAACACCACTTTTTTTCCCAGACCGGATACCAGTACGAGTGCTTGAGTAGTCACCGATACCAAGTATCAATACCATTAATGCTAATTTTAATGCATAAAATTTCCTCAAAAAGACACCGATTATTTTAAAGAAAGACTTACATATTCCAATTTAGCATTTTTACTTAAAATTGCGTGCTATCAGCAATTTTCTGTTCTTCTAATCAGTAGTTCCTGAACATTAAACAGCGATAAAAAGGCGGCCAATACTTTGATCAGTTACTGCGAGAACATGGTATCAGTATTCAACCCATACCTAAAATAGGCCATCTTGCATGACATTTTACCAGACTTCAAACTACCTCACAAGAGCTCAGTAAGCAAGTTGTTTTTTTGTCTTGGAATTGTATGTTTTGTTTTACACTCACCAAAACAAGACTTTGTGATGAAGAATTTTGCATATCATATGTAAACTGAAACAAATCACATTACTTCCTTGTTTAAAATCCAACCCCCCAAAAAATCCCCAAACTTGCATCAAGTAAGTGTACCAGCGTACTTAAAATGATTGTCAGATCATAACTTAAGTGAAGAAACAGTAGTCTCTTTTTAGGGATAGGGAAGGTATTGGGCCAAATCCTGGCCTTATTTCAAGGTATCGGTACTTGCGACAGTGGATGATACAACCGTGTATGCAGTAGTAGCGTGTAGTGCCATTTTTTCCCCATAAAATTTTAAAGAAAATTCTATATTTTTATGTAGGTATTTAAATTTGTCATTGTTTTTTGGGGCAACATTTATGTATCAAAAATGCTAGTAGTATCGGTTATTGGTATTGGTGACTACTGGAGACTTGAGTACTCACACTGGTATTGGACGGAAAAAGTTGTATCGAATGCAGTCCCTTCTTAATATAGTTTTTTTTTTTTATCTGTCATTGTTTTTTGAGGCAAATTTTATGCACCAAAAATACTAGTAGTATCGTTACTTGGTATCGGTGACTACTGGTACTCGCACTGGTATGGGCCGGGGAAAAAGTATCGAACGTCCCTAGTCTCTCTCAAATATCATGCTTTCAAGGAGATGTGAGGTAAGGGCAGCGTAGGAGCACAAAATAGCAAAGCGGTGTACATTAACAGTCATTAATAATCTTTGACAGGTTAGACCAAAGGCCATTGTAGAAGGCTAAGAGGCTGTGGGTGTGCTACATTAGTCGTCCTTTCCCCCGTGTATTGTTTTCTGTTAGAGGATCCCTTCAAAATGCTGTAGAACCATTTTGTGGTGTCACTTCTATTTTCTGGCGAAGCAATCTTAACATGTAAGATTCCATACCTGAAACACACGTACCCAAAAAAAACAGCTGCCGTGAGATACGAAACCTTTTCAGGTTGTTTTGCCTTTTTGGAACATGGCAGTTGACAAGATCTCGGTTTTGTTGACTTGAAACGGATCCCTTAAGACTTTCTTCTTGGGCAATCAAAGCCTCTCAGCACATACAATAGCTCTTTGGGCGGACCGGAGGGAAATTACTCCCCTAGCTTCCTGCATGGGAAGATAAGGGTCGAACAGGGGAAAAGGAAGACAAAGAGGAAGTACTCCAAATTTTAAAGTACCTTTTTAAACTGGACTTAAGTGCACTTCTCATTTAAAAGACAAACCCCAGGTAGAGTGAGATAGAAAAAAACAGGTGGTCTGTAGATGGGACTTTTCACATCAAAATCAAATGCACAGTTGAAAAGCTTTTTTTTTTTTTTGACAGTCTGACGTCAGTGTCAGTTTAATAGGACATGCTTGATTTTACACTCGTGTTTTCCTAACTTTGTTCCTGTGTGGAGAAGCTTGTTGTTGCTTCGTGAAGAGGGTCAAGGATTTCAGCCAAAACGTTGGACTGTGGGGAATGGAATGTGTTCCTCAAGGCCACACACAAGCACACTTTGCCCTGTTGATGTTATGTCTTATTTTAAGTGTCGTTTGTAGAATCTCTGCATGCACAACTAGAATATCGTTGTTCTCTTTTTCAGGCAAATAAACGTTTAGCGAACGGGTAATTACACCGTGTCTCAGACGCAAACATACTCACAGTAATGGCACCAAGAAAAGACACACACACACACACACACACACACATGCGCACTCCCGTGGAGTGTGTTTGCTCCATGTTTCCCAACTCAGCAGCATCTTCCTCAGGCCTCTAATAAAACACAGATCAAAGACAGGCAAGCAGAGCTGTCATCACACACAGTCGTGTCAGTTTGGCCGCCATTATTTTTACCTCGTGAGCATGTTCTGAGAACTCAACTTTGTAATATCTACTCAACAGCCAGAATAGTACTTTTTTTTCTGTTGATTACCATGCATTATGTCTCGGAAAGACAAAAAAAAAACTGGAGCTGAACTTAGTTTTACAATGTTCATGGCACTTCTGGGTTTTTAAGGCCACATGAAATCGATTGGGGCTCTCATCACCTTGCAAAGAGACAAAATTCTTAACGTTACTATTACGACTTATCAACATAGTCGATGCCACAAGACTTCCACTGCAGTGCTCAACTGGTGGCTTTTCGAATAAGAATAGCTTTTCTCATGATAATCAGTCACCGTTTATATACCTTGTGGGACAGACACTTTCAGCTAATAACAAATCTTCCAGATTTATGAAGCCTATAATGTTAACAAATCAGGGCAGGCTATAGTATGTGTGACAGATCACCGTGTCGACTGCTCTGTTTTCTTTGTATCTGAAGCAAAGGCAGCTGGGAGTCATCTCTGCTCAGTCTCCCTCCCGAGTGAACACTGAGCACAGTAATAAGTGGACAGTGAAACCTTAGCAGCCTGCCCGGATCAAGCTTTAATAAAGGCCAAGGATAACTGAGATGAGATGACCGAGGCTCATTTGCGCTACAATTTTTTTGTGTTAGTGTAGCGTCATGACGGTTCTGTCAACAAAAATTTATCATTTTACTTTGCCCAGCAGCTTTTTATTTATTAAAGGGAAGTCAACAAAAAATCTTTACAAAAATATGTTCTATGCGCCCTCACTAGTGTAAATACAAAACCACCTGTTTATTCCCAGCTCAGTGGGCGGCCATTTTGCCACTTGCTGTCAATTCAAAATGACATCAGAGTTGCTCAGGGGTCGGTTAACGACCCATCACGACTCCCTGTCTTCTTAGCTTGGCCATGTGATGCTCGAAAACTGAGCCGATTGGTTGTTACCTGAGCCCTGAGTAACTGTGATGTCCTTTTCAGTTGATAGCAAGTGGCAAGATGGCCGCCCCGTGAAATGGATAAAAATGGGTGGATTTTGCTGTTTTATTTGTATTCCACGAACGCGTTATTAATCAGATTGCTGTGTTTAGACGACTAGTGGGGCTGCATAGAACATATTATAAGGAACATTTTGGGGTTACCTTCCCCTTTAGCTACTTTATATTTTTGCTCATAGAGCTGTTAAAATGATTTTCCCATTAATCAATTCAAATCTTTTTTTTTTTCCCAAAAATAAGGTGAATTGTAACATTTCCATTTTCTGAACATACGCAATTCAAATTGAATTCAGGTGGCCACGAGTCACATGGAACATTTTTGCCCAAACGGTCAAAACCTTTGTTTTTTTATTGCGATCTATATTTTTGGGTTTTCCATGTGCCTGAAATTCCTCTAGGATGTTTTGGGCCAAAGTTGGCTGGTATTTGAATCTGTTCAATCCCTCCTCAAGTGATTTATTGTCTCTTTTTTTTTTTTACGTCAGAAGGAAAACAATAACAGACGTGTGTTCATTCTCGATATTTGATATCCATGTTTGGGAAAAATCTAAAACAGGATTCTAGTGCTCTACATTTAATATCCAAAAGAACCTGTCAAAATGAATGAATATCCAAAAATTACAGTTGGGTATTTACTTACTGCTTATCTTATCTGGGGGAATTTCACCAACAAACAAAGTGCAGAGTTTCTCATGAATCATGTTTATGTGTAGGACTTGATTACCTGATTGTGTGTTTGCAGTAAAAACAAGTCAGCAGACTTAATCAGAAAATCAGTTAATAGCCTGGCAGACTCCAGCGATTACACTGGCCCCTTGCACAGTCGAACACATAAACACACACACGTTCAGCCGACATGACCAGTGCACACACATACACACAGCTGTTTCTACAGGTTGCCAGACACTCGACATCCATTTAATTTATACAACTTCCCACACATCCTATGTCTGCCTGCTTGGATCAAATCTTAAGACATTTATAAGTTCCTTTTCTCACACTTCATTTTTTTTTTTTTTTCAATTCTCTGCCTATAGGAGATGTCCCTGGTCGGTCCAGAGTGTCCATCAGAGCAGGCAAGGAGGGTCTTCCAGTCATTTGATCCCGAAGGTAATCAATTATTGCAACGTATTCATTACATGGCATCACGCTCATAATAATGAGGAGACCTGGTAAAATCGACCCGGCATTCCACGCCCATCTAGTGATGTATAGCCATCCCCTTTGCTTCTTCCTCGATTTGCTTTTTTTTTCTTTTCCAATATATTTTCTCTTCAGTAACCAGAACGACTTCTCTCTCATCTCCGCTGTTGTTGTTTAGGTTGGTGAGCTCAGCTCCTCTTGCAGCTGAGTCAACCATCCCACTCTTTTCCTCCTTGTCGCTTTCCAGGTTACTGGGGGAAAGGACAAATAGAGTGATGCAATAGTAGTAATAAAAAGAATGGGTTTGGAAAGGGAGTTGTTTCCTGTGTAAGACAGTAGTCCCCGAACCACTGGTCCGCAGCCATTTGGTAGTAGGATGGGGACCATTGGTGTAAGACATGCCTGGAACATAAAAATACATCAGTGTGTTCATTAGCAGACCAAAGGGTGATGCAATATTGATGAATGTCCACAAACCTCAAATTAATTGCCATGGTTAACTTGACTATATGTACAATACAGCACTGCAAAATTCTCAACCACATCTTTGTTCTAGTATTTAACTCATTCATTCCCAGCCATTTTCACTGAAGCAATACCCTTCGCTCCCGGCAGTTTTACTGGATTTTGACTGATTTTGTAAGGCCCACAGAATATTGTGTTCTTTTGCTATAAAAACATGGAACCCACCAAAAGAAAAATTAGAGTCTTGTTATTTCTATCTGTTTCCATTTTGCAGCAATTAGCATTCGAATATAGCCAAGTTTCATCATTATTCACAAACCAGTTTAGAACTGTGGGTACATGAGCTTGTTTGCAACATGGCCCCGGTTGATCTCTTATACTCTGCTGCCACCTGCTGGCCGTTTTTGTAATAAATACCATTGCTTCACCCGTTCTGTGCAGTTCAGAGGCTGCATCAAAAATCTTCTGTATGCTCTTGCCCTAGCATTAAAAAAACAAACATAAAAAACGTATAAATACGTCTTTGGGACACATAAACATTTAAAATAGAACGCAGTTATACATTTTGGGGACAAAATTAGTTAATATAGTATATTGTAGGACATATATAATTGGCAGCTTTACATGGGAAAAAAATGTGCTTGTACTTTGGAGCCCTGTTTTGGCCTTATTTTTTATTTACTTATTTATTTTTAGTTTTCAATGTTTCCCCCGGGCACACACTTCCCATCCCACTACGGCAGTGACACAACTTAATTTTGTTATAGGACTGAACGATATGGCCCAAAAATTAAATCTTGATATTTTTTTTCCTGTCATTCAGGACAATTACAATTTTAACCAAGAAACATTTAAATGTTTAATTTATTCAAAAATAATTCCTGTGCAAAATGTTCAAACTATAATGTATGCTGATTCTATATCGGTTTTAGCATAAACCTAACATTCATAGTTTAAATGCCACAATTAAGTAGTTGGTACACAACAACATTTGGATGCAACAGAACATAAAAACAACAGCTTTTAATAATCTAGAAGACAAAACTAAATTTCACGATTTAGCAAATTTTCAACAATTCGATATTTAAAATGACAATCGAATTCATTTGATTTATTGCCAAACCCTATTTTGTTACTATTGTTATTACTTACTGTCAGGTTTTGTTATGTTCATCCCATTTTACTCAGTCTTAAATTTCTAACCTGCACCATGACTGGCGTGGTTAATATTTCGACAGGTTCAAAAGGAGGCCTGGCATCCACGGCAATCACAGCCAGTCATGTTAGCCCACCACGTCCCCCAGCATTAGCCCTTTTTGTCGCCATTAATGATGTATCCTCTTTACAATACATTCAATAATGTATTTTTTCTCTCCCGCTGTCTAAACACAAAGACTGTAGCATTATATGGTTACAGATACCAATCGCATCCTGCCTGGGCAATGTGATCAGCATATTTTCTTTTTTGCACTTTGTCATTGACCTTCACCTAGAATGTGTATAAGATTTAGACCACCATATGCACACATGCAAAAGGATGTTGCGCCCAAAAGTTCATGTTCATGTTTGAGTGAGTCACATTCCAAATTCAGACCGACGCGCCTTGAAAAGCACATGTTAGCGTTTAAAGCGTCTCCTCACAGGTAAAGGGATCATCATGTCCATGGAATGTAGGTCACAAAGAAAGGGCAAGGTGTATATGCGCGGGGTTATTTTAACTTGCATCACAAGTTAATTCCCATATGGTATGTATGTGTGCGGTTTGGGTGAAGGTCTTTTTTTTTTTTGCTACAGTTGTGTCCTGCTCCAACTTGTTCATCCATCTCTCTGTGTGTCTCCCTCCAGATAACGGCTTCATCCCAGACGCTCTACTACAGGATGTGATGAAAGCCCTCGACCTTGTCTCAGAGCCAGAATAGTAAGTGCCTGCATGTCTTGAGGCTGGTCTTGCGTGTGTGTGTGTGTGTGTGAGTGTGTGTGGCACCTGTAGCTCTTCTAAAGTTCCCACTCCAAAGTCACGGCCAGGCCAGGTCAACAGCACAGCTCACGTTTCACTACCAGACTTGTATAAAGTACAGCTAGAGCCGACTCATTCTTAAAAAAAAAAAAATCTCAATCTGAGGCTCAGAGGGAGAACATTAACGACAGGAAGAATGCCTGTAAGAGAGGAAACACTTAAAAGCATCGCTTCAAACAGGAGAACAGTTTTCCACCGAGGAGTGTTAAGCCGTGCGCTGGGACCACGGGCATCGTCGAGTGTTTGGACCACTGATGTGCTCTGCAGAGCCCCAGATGGCCAACACATCACAACGTAGCGGAGCACACCATGGGGGGTACTGCTGTCTCTCTGCTTGCCACACACGACACCAGTGTAGCAGCCCCAAATCCACCATATTGAATAATGTTCAGTTAGTTGGTGGTGCCGGGCTTAAACAACCCATTTTGTACTTTTATTACCAGGAGAACGAGGACATGCAGTTCTTTCCATGTGCCTCACATTGTCTGTAATGGTTTATTATTTCCTGTAATGGTCAGCTTCTGGCCACTTGCGATCAATTCTCAGCCATAAAAGTATTTTGTGTTAATGCCCTTCTGTTTGAAGTTGATCACGTCTATTCAGCCTCCAAAGCGTGCTCATGTTTTGGGGATTGGGTTTATTTCAGCAAATTTTCACAACATGTTCCTTCAAGTGAAAATTAACCTTTAATGTGCTCAGGTTTAAGATTCCAAATATGGTTTCTTGCCCTACTGTGGGCTATTTTGGGCTCGGGGTAAATTGAGACCATCAGTGTGGAAGACTTTCTACCTATTACACATGTGATGTGGCATTTATTCATAAGTCACTGTGGTAAATAAAGAAACTCAGAGCTGACTCATGTCTTTTTTGTAGGCTTATTTAGTAAGTTCTTGTGCAACAAGAGAAATAATTGGGAGCTCCTGATCAATTAGTTAAATTTCTAGTGTCATAAATCAAGTGATCGTAATATCGCACTTATGACTATTTCAATCTCACTTTTCCACTCACTGCATGACAGAGTAAGCATCGAAATTTAGGACCAACATTTTAAAATCTGAACACTTCCAGGACAACTGCAGAATGTTAGTCCCAGTTCCATTTTATTCTCAACCCTAATTTTGTGTTACCATAGCAACAACAGACATTCTTTTTCTTGATAATGAGCCAAATTTGTTTCAAACAGAGGAAGTCAAACCATTTTTTTTTGAATATTATGTTGTATGCTTCAGTATTAGTCTAAACATGGCATTCTGATTAATATTGCGTCTATGGAATATGAATTAGGCAGCAAAATCCACCCGTTTTTATCCATCTGAGCGGGCGGCCATTTTGTCCGTTGTTGTCGACTGAAAATAACATCACAGTTGCTCAGGTAATGAATGACCAATTGGGGCTTACCGTTTTGGTCATGTGATGTTCACAAGCTGAGCCGTGATTAGTCGTTCCCTGAGTCACTGTGACGTGTGATGTCATTTTCAGTCGACAGGAAGTGGCAAAATGGCTGCCCTCGGAGATGAGGGGAAAACTTTTTTTTAAGCTGTTCTGTTCACGTTCCACAAATCAACGCCTCCTTAAAAATAATCGGCTATTCATTTTTTTTCAGGAAATACAAAAAAAATTGGAAATGATTTAGGCAATTATTTTAATAGGGTGACGAAATGGTATAATCGGAATGTCATGTTTACACTAGTTGGAGTGGATCGAATCAATTCGGGCTCGCCTGTTTTCTTCGTTTGGTCATGTAATGTTCACAAGCTGAGCCATGATTCGTCGTCGTCGTTCCCTGTGTAACTGTGATGTGTTATGTCATTTTCAGTCGACAGCAAGTGACAAAATGGCTGCCCTCTGCTTTGTCCACGTTCCATAAGTGCTATATCCATCGGAATGTCATGTTTGCACTAGTAGTGGTGGATCAAACCATTTTAGGGTTGACTTCCCCCTTAATACTGTACAAGTTTTGAATGTCTTACGCGTGTGAAATTTGACTTCCTGTCCGTAACATTTGTGTGTGATACAGTATGTCTTATTTTACAAGCCTACTGTATGCCTGAATGTTCTGTTCTCTCGTCTCTATTATTGACAGAAAGCTGCTAATATCATCAAAACCGCAATGGTGCTTTCAAACAAGCCAAGCGAATGTTCTGTTGAAATTAGCGTGACTTCCTCTGACTGCTGCCAGATAAAGGCGCGCAGTGTCTATACACCGAAACCGATTGACGCACGGCTGTAAATCATAGAGCGGCTCCAGAGAAAACATCAGTTGATTGCATTAGCGCACCGTACCCAAGGATGGATTAGCGCAAGGAAAACCCGCAGCACGCGCCAGCATCGCATCCAGTCCGCTTTTAAACAACCACGTCATGTATACACGCACGCATCACACTTGCATGTAGTCAGTATCGACTCTTTCCCTGCTGCCTTAAAAGGGCAATCGAACAAGTCTTTTTTTTTTTTTTCATTTGCTCAGCAATAATAATAATAACGCTGATCTAACACACAGGAATGTCTGGAAAGGGGTATATTTAGTTGCACCACAGTCTTTGTGAAAATACGCAGGCGCTCACCAAAACATGAGCTGACGTGATGTTTCCCTCTAATCTTACCAACCTTTTTTTTTTTTTTTTTTTTTTCACCCTCCAGTGTCAGTCTGGTGAAGAACAAGCTGGACCCAGAGAATTTGGGCATAATTCTTCTGGGCCCGTTCCTCTTGGAATTCTTCCCTGATCAGGTATGTGTACAAAAGTGGACGCACAAATTCCTTCCATCCCCATTTGAGTTGTTTGTATTTATCGCAGTTAAAAAAAAACGATCAGATTGAGGTCACCTTCACATAAGCGTCGATATCCCGGGCCAAGTGCTGTTCTAGCTAATCAAAGGCTTTTGCGCCAAGACATTCTTGTGGTGTCTCATGTGAAATCTATGCGTGTGTTCAACAATCATATGACGCTGCTTGCTAAAGAGTTTAGAGAGAGCCGTGCAGCCTTTTTTTTTTTTTTTTTCCATGAGGAAGAGATAGAGGGAACTGTGTTAAAGAGATCAGGGCTTTAGGGACCCACCAGAAGAGCAGCTCGGAACTGCAAAGAAATTATACCGCCATTAGCCAAGTGGACGCACACGCAGACACACGTGGGATCGGGTCAAGGGTTTGGGTTTCATATGAAGGCATACAAACATGAGAAACTGGACGCGCGCTCAGACAACACACCCGATTAAGCCAAAGTCAGCACAAGTGTTATTGTCTTCCTCATTTTGGCTGTTATGTGGTAATTGGAGTTGCACTTGAATGTAACACGCAGAATTGTAAGTTTGCTGCCAGGATTTTGCAGTCAAAAAATGTTCCACTTTTGGGTTTTAACCTCCAGTTGTACGATTATGTTCTGGCCAGAGAATCTCCCCAGCATGTTTTTCACTGTTTTCCGGCCTGTGTTCCAGGATTCAGGAATCCCAGACTCGTTTCCCGTCTACCACTACAATGGACTCAAACAATCCAACCACAACGAGAGGGTAAGACCATGGCGCTTCCTTCTCTTAAGCCGTCTCCATCCATGTTACATGTCTTCATTCCCAGTCACACACACAATGTTGGCGGTATCCAGCCCCTTCCAGAATAAACAGAAGCCATTACAAGCCTAATAGCCTGTTCAGTCATCCAAAAACTTCTATGGCTTTGCCTCCTGTTCCTCAAAGTCGTTACGGCAGAGAGGTAGGTGAGTGTCAACAGCACGGCTGTGATAAATGCTCACCGACAGGCTTTAGTGTGATGGATAGCTGTCAATGTGTGGCGCTTGACTAGCCTGGTACTCAGGAATATCACTTTCTGCAGCTGTCAGCGTGAATGGGGGTGTGAAACTTTTTTTTTAAACCCTCCAATACATCACCTGAAGGTGTACAAGGGTCTGCAACCTGCGGCTCCAAAAAAAAAAAAAAATTACATATTTAGTTAACATTTTTTTTAAATAAAATATTATTTTAATAAATGAATGTATTAATTAAAATGTCAGAAAAGAAGACAAAAGGTAGATGAATAAGGGGATAAAAGTGACCATCAAATGTCCAAATAGATCCCAAATAGAGCAGAAAATTACCATTTTACTACAGTATGCACAAAATTGCCACAAAAAAAAGAAAACGTTCAAGAAGTATCCATAAATTCCCAAAAGCAAAAGAAGAAAGGCCGAAAATTACCATTAAATGTTTTTGGAATTGTCAAGAAAGTTCATTATTAAAAAAAAAAAAAAAGCAGGAAAAAAAATTCGAAAACTAATTAATAAAATGTCAAAAAAAAAGAAATCCCGAAAAATTTGCATATATAGGTGCTCGTCCAAAAATTACAATATCCTCAAAAAGTTTTAGTAATATATACAATAATTTCCATAATTCCATTCAAAAATTCTCACTTTTCATAGATTATAGATTCAGGGCCCACAATTTAAGTGATTTCAAGTATTTATTTGTTTATTTTTAAATTATTTGGGCTTCCAGCTGATAAAACCCATGAAAACAGGATGTCAAAAAATTTGAATAATGTGAAGAAATCACCATGCATACTTCCCACTGATTTTGAGAAAAAAGGATGGATGGATGGATGGTATTTTCAAAATGATATGTGAATCTTCAATAGTTGGTTGGATTCCCGTTTGCCTTCACCACTGCCAAAAACAGATCCAAAAACAAAGCTGACAGCAAGCATCAAGAAAGTCTGGGCTTCCAGGACCCCCAAGCAATGCCACGGCACATCCAGGTAGTGGTCAAAGCAAAGGGAATCCAACCAACTATTGAAGATTGACATCCATCCATCCATCCCCCCCCACCCCCACCCATGCAAAACACTGGGAAGTATGCATGGTGATTTCTTCACATTATTAAAATTTTTGGACAACCATTTTAGTGGGTTTTATGAGCTGAAAGCCCAAATAACGTAAAAATAAACAAAAAAATTCTTGAAATCGCTTGAGTTGTTGGCCCCGAATCTATAATCTATGAAAGTTTGACTTTTTGAGTGGAATTATGGAAATTAGTCAACTTTTTGAGCATATCCTAATTATTTGACGAGCACCTGTAATACATACAAAATTGCCACCAAAAAAAGTTTGAAAATATATTTTTAAAAGTCAGAAAATAAAAAGTTTAAAAAGTAAGTACATAATGTCCAAAAATAAAAGAAATCCCCAAAATTGCCATAAAATGTCCACAAAATTGCCACACAAAAAAGGTCAGAAAATGTATAGCAAAAAAAAAGGCTGAATTTTTTTTCAAAATATAGCCATAAAATGTGCAAAAAAGGAAGAGGCAAAAAACCATATGTACATACTGTTTTGTTCAGCACAATGTTAAAAGGTTTTACAGCCCCAGACAGATTTTGTTGTTACTTTGTTGTTTATTTATTTGTTATTTAAGTCAGAAAAGTAATTTTAAAAGTAACTGTAAAATGTCCAAATCCAAAAGGAAAAAAATCCCCCAAAAATGCCATAAAATGTCCACAAAATTGCAAAATATCTCAGAAAATTTATAACAAAAAAGACAGAATTTAATAAATAAATAATAATTATTATTTTCTTTTTTCTTTTTTTTTTAAATACCCGTAAAATGCCCAAAAAGGGAAGGAGAGAGGCAAAAATTACCATAACATGTCCATACTGTTTTGTTCATCACAATGATCAAAGACATTTTTTTTTGTCATTTATTTGGCCTAAAATGGCTCATTTGACAGTAAAGGTTGCTGACCCCTGACTGTAAGGAGGTGCACCACAAGTAGACAGAAACATAGTTTGCATATACGTACGCCAAGGCGCCTCTAAGGTTACAGTGGCGATTCCTTTTCCATCGACTCAAATGAGTATAACAGCTCCTGAAAGTATTTTCAAGTACTATTCCCACCCCTGCAGCTGGTATAAATGTATATGTCTGCACAAGTGGGTGTGTCTACTCAAAAATAACAGACACTCTGCATTTCAGCCTATACCACTTTAGGAGAAGTGCCTGGAAAGGGATTGATATAGTGCCACTGTCTGTCGCTGGGGTCAGAATAGAGGCAAATTCAATCATGCCATATTGTTTCCCACTGGGATACATTACATTTATAGTTGTTTATCCACTAGCACAGAAATATTTGCTGCACTAAGGTCAGCTGTTATTACATGCCTAATTGCCTATGTAACATAAAAACCCGTTAAAAAAAAAAGTTATCACTGTATCCGTTCCACGTATTGGATTGCATGAGGAAAATCTGTCAATTCTGACTAAAGTGCGTGTGTGTGTTTCAGGTAGAGTACGTGGAAGGGACCGCTTTGGTGCTCGGGTTTGAAGACCCCATGGTACGGACCGACGACACTCCAGTCAAGCGCTGCCTACAGACCAAGTGGCCCTACATCGAGCTGCTGTGGAGCACCGAGCGCTCGCCGTCACTCAACTAGTCGTGTTTGTACGTGCAACGGACCACTACTGCCTCCCATCTCAAACGCACGCACGCACGCACACTCACACACAGACACACACACACACGGCTCTTGCTCAAGGGAGCTCATAGAGACCGGGACCACAACCACATACACGCAACATTGATGAATGAGAACCTCACAAATGCACACAAAAAGTCTCCCAACAACTGTAAATGCCTGAGATTCATTCTATCAGTCTACATTCAGCTCACCTTTAAACGATGCCATTGTCTGTTCAAGTACGGCTTGCCAATTCGTCACACAGGATGTTTATCATGTTGAACTGTAAGTGTCACAAAATCACACGGCGGAGCGCATACAGAGTTGTTGCGACAACTCCAACAACTGAAGGACGGGAAAAACAAAAAGGAACGACCAAAGCCTTCCACGTGAGAACACACAGACTTTCGCTCTCACTGCTAAACGTTTACAATGTTAGGACCAACCAACGTAGGCACTCAACCAACTGTGAAGGTTTCTTCAATGTCTTCAACAACATGTAAGACCTCATGCACCACATTGAAAAGTTGGCCGGGCGCTCATGTATTTATTAACACGCTCACAGTTCAGATTGTGGAATAAACACTTTTTTTTGGCATCCTCCTCTGTTGTTTGAATGTGGAGTCCTCCTCGACCCGACATCGGGAAACATCAAGTTTGCAGGCCCATCTGCATCCCTTCGTCATCACTAACTCACGGCACATGTTTGCACTCTGCGAGAGGCGCACAAGCTATATTTCACTACAGCTCCAGGATGGTGAGTTGCATGTCTGATAAAAATGGTGTAAGATGATGTGTTCTCACTTTAGTACACTTAAATGGATATTTGTCTTGTGCGGCGTACGGAGCGAAAACTGACTTGTCCAAACCTACTTCGTTTATGTACACATACCTGTGATGGATTGAAATAGTGAACCAGTATCATTATACGTTCATGCTAGGTGCTATCTAAAAAATATGATAAGAAGTCAAAGTGATGTGCTTTTAAGTCAAAGTCAAATGGTGGTTTAGCCTGTTAGCATGTTCTGAGATTCTGGGTTTGAATACCTGCATGGATTTTCTCTGGGGATTTCGGTTTCCTCCCACGTCTCACAGACATGCAACAATATATAATATGCACAAAATTATCATTTGTGGCCATTCATTGTAACTCTGTAGACATTATTGCCTCCGAGCTTATCCACACAAAACGGAAAGAAAGAAAAGATTTTCACCTGGTAATAAATTTAAAGAATCCAAATCCTCTGGTTTTCAATCAAACGTTAAATAATACAGGATTTCCTGATTCCGCTATGAAAGCAAATAAATTATCTTTGTGTTTGAACCAAAAAAAGACATCAAAGGCGACTGGACTTCAAAACCAAAGCATGCAGCCTTTCCTAAACAAAAACATGCTGGGGTCAATTTGATTAATAAGCACATAAGAACATGATCAATCATTCCCAAATATTGTAGTTTTCATAACCATGCTCCGGTTTTTGTATTTGTAAAGCAATGAGCACAAATTGTGAGCAGAAACTAAGGAAAGCTTTGGCTTTGTTATTGAAAAAAAGCAAGACTGGACCACAGACTTTTCCCGCGCCACTCATTATCTCTTAGTGCTACCAATTTGTCAGAAAAAGTCCACATTATCAACATGTAACAACTTGACTCAACTTACATGGCATGTTGAACATTAGATCAGCTGCGCCTCTATAATGTGTCATTATGTACTGAATCATCTGATGACAGCCCATGTGGGCAGCAAAGCGAATGATGCCTTCAGGAGCAGCTCGGAATTACGTGTACTGTCTTGTTAAAAAAATGATTTAATCTTTTTAATGGCTGTAAAAGTGTGTATGAATGTGAGGTAAATGAAATGGAGATATATTGGGGGTTGCAAATGGCCTCCCCTGACCTTTTGTAGAACTTTGTCCTCCATCTTGCTCATGTGAGATATGCTGCTACTACTACTTCTTACATAAAAGCTACTCAAAGACAAGGTGAACTTTGCAATTAAATGATGAGGGCAGGGGGTCAGGAAGTGTTTGCTGATAGGTGTTGGATGCCTCTCCATTTGATGCTCAAGTTTGTTTTTTGTTTTTTTTTCTTCACAAGCACTAATGGTGTTTCATTTGTCAGACTGCCACTGGAGTTCATTTTGTTATTAATGGAAAGCTCAGCACAGACTGTACAAAGTGGTTTTTCTCAGTCCATTATCAGCTCTTTGTAAATGTTTTGAATGCGACAGGTTTTGAAGTTGCGTTACAGCCAAACCTTCCAATATGATGCAAGGAAATGTGTTAATTATAGCAATGGGGATGCTGGATTAGTATGCACGTCAAAGTTTCCTAATTTGCCGCTAATGTGTAAGTTTTAAAGTCTCACTTTGATTTTGTTTATTGTTCAAGATGAATTAATTCCCCATGCGGAAAAGGCGCCATAAAAGGAGCGATGACGCACGGTTTGCGCGCTCAGTTGTGGTTTGTGCCTGGTTTAATGGCCGCGCGTGTGTGAGTAGGGGGGCAAAAGTTTTGAGCAGGGGGCGGGGGTGGGACTTTGTTGCATTGTGGAGGTTCCCAAGCACTAGATCTGCTGCTGGTTTGAAGGAGGTCAGAAGAAGGAGAAGATCCGGGGGAGGAGCGCGGTCATCCAGACGGACTCCAGCCGGCAATTGAAGCGACCTCACCTGCACGCGGTGGGACCTGCTTCCGCCTGCCTCTCATAGTCGAACCGGGGATTATAAGCATCAGGATGGAGCGTTCATGCGACACGGGAGTGTTCACATTCCGGTTACTCTTCCTCCTCTTGTGCGCGCCAAGTGGGGTGTGGAGCTTCAACCTTTACGCACAGCATCCCACGGTGTACCGCGGACCCAGTGGGAGTTATTTCGGTTATTCCGTGGACTTCTACCAGGCCAGCAGCCGCAGCAACACGTGAGTGGCAACTTTGTTGAACGCAACATTAGATAGACTCATATATTGAGTTATTAAATGTTTGAGGTAACCAATACATCTTCTTCTTTTTTTTTTATTAGATGTGGACAGTGGTTATAGTAGAGGCTACACATGCATCAAATGTTGATATGCAATTTTGACCTTTTAATATAATCTGTCTCACTCCACATTGTCTTACATTTACTGTCAACACTGCTCAACAACATTACTTACCATGCCGTCCATGTAAACTGAAATATTAAATGTCTGTATGTCTGTCACTAACTCTAGCTAGCTAGCTACCTAGCTACAGGAACTGTGTATGTTTTATATATAAGTATGTTTGTAACTTAGAAGATGTGAACAGTATATACATTATGCACATATATGTGCTGTATGTATCTATATTGTATATGTGATGTTTATGTATATATCTATAATGTAGATATTAAATTATTGTTCAATTCTGATAAGCAATTATCGCCAAATCTGCTAGACTAGACTCTAATGTAACACATGCACGATTCATGTCTTGTGTTATAACCGAATATGATCTTTAGTAAGGGTGCCGCGATCCGATATTGATATCGGATATCGGTCCGATATCAGCCGAAAAAATAGTAGGCTTTTTGTTTATATAGGGTCTACATCCAATTTCTCAAAAATTAGCATGCCTATACAAACATTTTTTCCCGCCACATACTGAATGTAAAAAAATTATTCTGAATGTACTGACGTAAACTTGAATTGTTATTTTGCACTTAAATGATTATACGTAATTTGGTTTTATTGACTTTATTAGGGTTATTTCTCAGGGTCCTTTATTTAGTTTTTTCAAGTACAGTACATTTTCATGTTTCAAATTGAATTTATGTAACCCGAATATGTGGAATAAATGGGTCATATTTTCTCAGACCTACTGTTGATGACTATTGTTCCTCGTTTGAATGTTATCACTTGATTAAGCCTCTTCAAACATTACAGACTAAAATATATATATAAAAGCATGTATAATTCCTCTCGATATCAGATCAATATAGGTACCGGACAGTACTCTGCAATATCGGTCTCGTATCGGAAGTGAAAATGTTGCGTCGGGACACCCCTAATCTTTTGTAGCATGCATTGCCCTTTCTTTCCTTACCATTTCTATGAAGATGCGTTTGTGTCCCAGGTTCAGTGTGTTGGTGGGGGCTCCCAAGGCCAACACCTCCCAACCTGGCATTGTGGAGGCCGGGTCCGTCTACTACTGCCCTTGGCCGGGCCTGCCTGACAGCTGCAGACAAGTACCCTTTGACAATGCCAGTGAGTTCCCTCCCTTATTTTTGTCTGAACTAAGAGCTGTCTTCATATATTTGATGGAACCCCTTTAAAACTAAAGGTGACCTCAGTTGTTACATTTGGAACTAATGAGTAACTTGCATGTTTAAAAATGTTTGCATGGAAAAACACGAGTGATAAGACATATGGCTTTTATCAAAAAAGATGGATGGCAGATTTGCTGGAGCAGGACCGAATAGTTTGATATGCAAAGTATCCAATCAGTCTCTGCTCCATCTCTAATGTGTGCAGTGGATAGAGGTTAAAATCCAGAACAAGTGAAAACACAAGAAAGGCGGGGAGTGTGGGGAGGGAAGGGGGGGGGGGGCGCTTTGTATGCACATGGGAATTTAGTTCCCTTTCGGAAGAAAGAAGGGGGATTGGGTGAGGTCTGCTTTTCATTACATCTTGAAAATGTATCCCTGTCTCTTTTCCCCTCCTCTTGTCTCCCCTTCTCTCCCATCAATCCACGCCCTCGCTCTTTCTCTCTTTGAGATGACTTAACATTCTCAGAATGAGAGGGCAAAAATGACTTTTTCACACCTACTTGTCTGGAGGAAGTAGCTTTAAATAAGCATCTGAGCAGCATCAAATTTGAAGGCTTTGTAAAGACAAGTTATGACCCACGCATATTGGGGGGGGCTATTCTATACTGTATATACGGTACTGTGACAGTGTACAGGGATGTGATTTTTCCCGCTAATTCGCGGAATTCCGCTTTTTTTATCTCCAAAAATAAAAATTTAAAATTTCCTTTTTTTGTGTGTATGCACATGACTCCGACAGATAACATCTTCTGCTATAACAAAGACATTTGTGGTATGCTCTAATATGAGTTACTTTTCATTTGGTCATGATACAATTATTTGTTCATGAAATTTGAACTCTTCAACATTATTTATGTGTTAACTTAGTAATCACATTAGTTAGATATGATGATATTCTCAGTGATAGTTTTTAAAAGCAAAGGCAGTCCAATGTTTTTGAATGTGACTGATTTTGAGTTGACTAAAACTGCCATTTTATATGGGATAATTCAATATACATTGAAAATTGATGCTGTTGTTTTGTCTATTTCTTTGTCTATGTGAGTGCATTGAAAGTACTTAAAAACACGGAAAGCCCATGAGCTCCGGGGGGCTTCGCCTGGACCTAGCTGGGTGCCGGCGGCCCCCAGACCCCCGGCTAAATTTTCAGATAATTTCACTTTGGTCAAATCACATCCCTGAGTGTAGGCCAATCAATTGCTTTTTTTTTTTTTTAAAGGACCGTCTTTACAACAGACATTTGGATATAATAAAACAGTAGGACATTTTTTGAAAGAGGTGGTGCAGAGGCCAACTATTTTCAGTGAGGATTTAGAAAAAGTTGAATTTGAGACACCATGGCATCAATGGAATTCTTCGCTACTTTCCAGAATTGATGGCACTGCCAATAAGCCACTCGCGGCCAAAGCCTGAGATCCGCCATCTTACGTCGCCACTGTTAATGACAACAAATATTTGAGTAGCAATTGGAGATACACCTTAAAAAAAATAATATGCACATTCTTACTGATGAAATGTCCACCAAACACGGTGGCATTTTCGCCGTGGAATGTGAACGCGCCATGGAGAAATCAAGTGAGAGTGGCAGTGTAAAATGGCTGCCGGTGGCTTCATTTCTTGCTATATGGTGAGTAGGCAATATTGTGAGTCCATCATATATACAAGTACGTTAGTGCTTATAAGTTTGTCATGAACCAGGAAGTAGCCTTCTCACTAACTACTGTACTTTTCTACTCTCACGCGGGCGGCCATTTTGTCACTTGCCTGTCGACTGAAAATGACATCACAGTTGCTCAGTGCTCAGGTAATGATCAATCACGGCTCAGCTTGAGAATGTCACATAACCAAACTCAGAAAACAGGTAAGCCGTGATCGGTCGTACCCTGAGCCCTGAGCAACTGTGACGTCATCTTCAGTCGACAGCAAGTGGCAAAATGGCCGCCCCATGAGATGGATAATAATGGGTGGATTTTGTTTCTTAATTGGTATTTCATAAACACAATGACAATCAGAATGCCATGTTTATATAAATGGAGGCTCAAACAACATATTATTTAAAGAAAATTTTGTAAAAATATGGGAGAAATTTCAAAACTCTTTATTCTGTTCCAGTGTTTTATTGAGCACAACATTGCTGTTATGTGTTTAGCTGATGTCATGTTGGACTTCTTTACATAGTAAACTAACTGATGGGGTAATTGTTATTTTCTTTCTTCCTATTCTTGTTTTTCTTTTTACTTCAACTTATATTTTATACTTGTAATGTGTTTTGTTTATGTTTATATGCTCAATAAAACCAATTGTTATTTCTATCCCAACATTGGGATACCATCTGCACAGTTAGTTTTTAAATGGGTTAAAATTGCATGTTAATAAGCCAGGAGAAGCAAGTGTGCAGTAATCTAAATACCAGCGTTTGTATCTCTTTGTGCACCACTAAGTGATTGATGACCAAGGCCATAGTGGATTTTTCTCAGAGTTACAGCAGGCCCAATATTACAGTTACAAACATCTGTGCGTGTGCGTGCATCTTGCTGGTTATTATCCACACGTCAATTTCACATGCACCTGATTAAGTCTAGTACGTACGTATCTGCGTGTGACAAAAGGCAGACTTGTCATGTCACGTCAGCATATCGTGGCGGATGGAAGACTGAAGCCGATTAGTGGGACGGGTAGACTGTATGGACAAAAGTATTGGGACACCTGTGCATACAGGAAGAGAAAATAAAAGAAGTCGGATTGCCATTTTGTAGCTATAACAGCTAGTAAGTGTTCGACAAGGTGAAGAAGAGTTTGTCTGTGGGAATTTGAGAATCAGAAAGTTTGTTAACTCATTCACTCCCAGCCATACACTGAAGCAACCCCCTTCGCTCCCGGCTGTTTGACTGGATTTTAACAGATTTTGCAAGGCCCACAGAATATTGTGTTATATTGCTATAAAAACATGGAACCAACCAAAAGAAAGATTAGATTCTCCTCTTTCATAAACTATATTTGTATGTTTCCATTTTGCAGCAATCAGCATTAGAGTATAGCTAAGTTTCATCAATATTCGCATTCCTGGTGAAAACACAACGTGACCCTGGCTGATCTCTTATACTCTGCTGCCACCTGCTGGCCGTTTTTTGTGTGTGTGTGTGTGTGGGGGGGGGGGTAATAACTACTATTGCTTTAAGCCACCTCTTCATGTCAGAAGCTGCATCAAAGCCTTCTGTATGGTCTTGCATAAAAAACATATAAATATGTTTTTGGGAGTGAAGGACAAAGTATTAGAAAAACGTATTGACACGTTTTTGGGTTTGAATGAGCTAATATTGGGCCTCACACAATCTCTTTTTTTAATTCATCCCAAAGGTGTCAGGTCTCTCAAATTCCTTCACACCAAACCAAGCATTCCTCGACGGACTTCACTGTTTGGCCACACTGAAGCACATGTGAATGAAACCTTAACCCACCATGTCAAATTTGGAGTTTGGAGTGGAACAGTGTCATGTCAGTCAATCTTCCAAATGGTCACCTATAAAATGGCCACTTCCTGTTCAGTAAATGATGTCGTCCAGGCATTGTTGTGAACGGGTCAACTCAACATGTGCATATGCATAGTGCGAATTTGAGTGAGCGTGTGTTGGAGGAAGGTGTTTAACAAGGATGGAGGGTACACATTCCTAGAGACCCAGCTGCAATCATGTTGGGAAATATCCACAAAAAAACACATACACACTCCATTACACCAATCTTAACACAATTTAATTCAGTCAGTGGGGAGATGCTTGTAATGTGTTTGTCTCCCAGGTGTTGTTATATTTTATGAGATCAGCTTTCGTTATTTAAGAAAAAAAAAAGAGCACTAACATCCTGACAAATGTCTGTTTCTGTGGAGCAAATGCTGTTTTGGTGTTTATTTATTGGTCTGTTTAAAACTTTGTTTTATCAAAGTCAAATGCTTTCCATCCTCTCATACTCCCAAGAATGGAGTCAGTGCCAAAGTTTCAGTTCATGGCAATGAATTTTTGCTCATTCTTCTCCACAGATAACCGCATGATAAAGGTAAATGGCAGCAGAGAACCTTTGGAGTTTAAGTCCCATCAGTGGTTTGGAGCATCGGTGAGGACACACAAAGGCAAAGTGGTGGTAAGTAATAGTTGGAAAATTGTAATAAAATGTTTATTGTCATTGTTGCAAAAATGAGAAGCAGTTTAGCAGCTCCGGGTTTAGTGACACGCCAGACTGTATATCACAGCAAACGATGTGCAACGAGGTACATAATAGATGTCAGAGTTCTGCGGCAGTAAAAAAGAATCAAGAGCCGTGCGCTGTAATATGAGTAAGAGAATGACAGTAGTTTAGAATGTGACAATAATAATGAAATATATTACTATGATATTAACTGGTGGGATGAAAAAGTTGAAAAAAACGTGCTGTGCATTTGGTGATAGAAAGTAGACTCGACGTTTGACCAGATGAGCCAGGTCTAAGTTGTGGTGCATTTGGTGTCATGCAATTTTGCTGGATTTGATCCAGATTCTGCATTCTGCTGATGTGTGTGGTGGATGTCATCGTATTTCAAATTTAAGGGGAATGAGAAAAGGCAATTTCAAAAAAAAATTAAGAGAATGAAAGGAGTCGTTTCAATTGGCCGGGAATCAAGTCGACTTTGTTTACTCCCACAACGGAGTAATCAAATTTATAATAAATAAATTAATTAATTTATAACTCCGCCTGTCTACGAAAATACTAAAAGAAAGAAAATTCTACCAACCAAAATACAGTATATGAATTATCAATTTCATGAATGAATGAATTATCAATTTACAATCATGTTGCTTATCTACTGCATACATTTATGGCCCTAAACCTAAAGTGAATTATCATCAGTTCATGTTTTTCTTTTTTCTTTTTGCATGTTTTTGTACTTAAACGTTCCTCTCTGTTAAAGTATTCTAAAACAATCAAATGTTCAGATATATAAGTAAATAAGTCATTTTGTGTATTATTTATTTATTTTAATAATCGGCCGATTAGAATTATTTTTCTGTCAAACATTGGAAGCGGTATCTTCTAAAACAATCAAATGTTCAGATATATAAGTAAATAAGTCATTTTGTGTATTATTTATTTATTTTAATAATCGGCCGATTAGAATTATTTTTCTGTCAAACATTGGAAGCGGTATCGGCCTAAAAAAAAATCCATATTGATTGATTGATAACCCTATGCACTTAAAAGTTCCGTTTGTATATATTTTTGTTTATTATTTATCATTTATTTTGAAAAGATTGCAATTTTTAAAAAGTAGAAAATGAAAGTGGATTTTCTGCTCCTCTTCTGCTTTTGAGCTTGTTTTCCAAAAAGTCAACTTGTGATGTATTGTGCAGGCGTGCGCTCCGCTCTACCACTGGCGTACGGTGAAGTTGAGCGGGGAGATGGATCCCGTGGGTACCTGCTACGTGGCCGTCCAGAACTTCAGTGCCTACGCAGAATACTCGCCGTGTCGGACCAGTGAGTCACTCTACAATTCCGCCTACGCTTCCTATCCATCTCACCTATTTTTTTTATTTTTTTTTTTGCAACTGTCTGTATGAATCCAAATGTAGTGCATGCCTAGCCACAACATAAAGTAAAAGTGCTTAGAAAAATAATTTTGTGATGCGTTAATTTAACGCATTAATCTAATGTTCTTTTAAGTGGACACTTTTAAATGAACACCTTTCTAAAAATAAATAAATACTTTGTATAGTGGCAGAACAGTTATCCGATACAACTCTTGATGTATCTGATTAGATTGTGCAATGCTACCGGAATAGGTGTCTGTCAAAATAGCTTATCTTGCAATCTCAAACAAACACCCCGCACATAAATGGACTTGCTACTTCACATCTCCCTTTCAAGTCTCTCCCCACTGATAGCATATCTGTGTCTTTTTTCCTGTCACCTTAATGGGCTTGTAGGGATTTTCCTGCCTTGCACCCTAACCCTTCCGCCCTCACATCCAGGTCCGTCCTCCCCGCAGGGTGATGTGAGCCTGATAAAGCCGAATGGAGGCTATCAGGTGGCACATCATAAACAGAAGATCAAATGTAGACTTTATCGTCGGCTTCACCGCTAACAAATCCTTCACTGTTGGCGCTCGAACATACGCGACATGTATGTGGCGGTGCAAACAAAGCCCCACTTAACACAGCGAACCGTGTTGTTCTCCGGGGAGACATAAAGCCGCGCTATATTTCCTATCATATATCAGATTTCTGTGCTTCTACTAACACGTGAATGCGCGCCCTCCCTACATCCCATAAATCACGTCGTGTTTATACGCTCATGTGCGTTGTTACACATCATCAAGCTTCACCTCGGGGTGCCTCCAACACGGGTAACAATCCATCCTTTTCATTTTCAAGCACAGTTAGGCGATGTAATTCAAATAAAAACACACTTTCGACCATATTGTTTTTCTTTTCTTTTCTTTTTTTACTCTCCCGTGTCAGATGAGCGTGTAGCTCTCGAAAACAAACCTTTCCACTGATTAAAACAAATGGCATGCCGCCTCTTTACGCTCAATTGTGTGTGCGTACGTGTGCTTATGTGGTTTGCAGACGACCCGGATCCAGAGGGGCAGGGCTTCTGCCAGGCGGGCTTCAGTGTGGATTTCACCAAGGTACGAATGACCGCAACAAGACTCCCTGAACGCATCACGACACTTAAAGCGGAGAACTCCCTTTTGCGATTTATCGTGAAAGATGGGGAGCCTGTTTGTCCCATGGGGGGCCTCTCGTCCCATTGCGCCTCATAACACAATAGACTAAATACACACAAATGCATTCTTTCACTGTAAAGTCAGCGGGACCTTTAACCTCCATCTCACGGTCCAACGTAACCCTCCTGTACAGGAAGCTCTCACTCTGCAGAAGTTGTCAACGTATGACAAAACAAAACAAAACAAACACACAAACGCGCACGGGACCACATTTGTTTCCACGCAAATAGTCACGTGCACTCACAAGTTCCTGTCACATGACTAACCGCAAGTAATTGTATTTATTCCAGGAAGGAAGGCTGGTGGTAGGAGGCCCTGGAAGCTTTTACTGGCAAGGTAAATGCAGTAACACACTCAACTGATGGAGTGGAACCTCTGAAGTCAAATAAGTTCAAATACAACCAAACATCCATCCATAAAGCTCCCAAAAGTTGACTGGAATGTAAACAGAGACATTTAATGAGGGCCTGAAATGTAACTCAAATCCACGAATTATCCATGCGTCCATTTTCTATACTGCTTATCCTCATTAGTGTCACGGGTGAGCTGGAGCCTGTCCCATCGCAAGGCGCGCGTGAAAAAAAAAAACAACATTCACATTTCACACACATATTTTTACACCTACAGATAAGTGCTTCATTTTCGGGACTGGTGTAAATCCTTCACGGCGTAACTGCACGGAGGCAGGTTAGACCCGATGTTGGTAATTTCTCAAACGAGTGCTGATGTTTTTAATGTCGCAAAAGTTTGACCCAGGAGCAGATTATTTTCAACAGGAAATAAAACAAAGAAGTGAGGTTGACCAGTAATCACTTAATAAAGTTTGTTCATTTTTTAGAGGTCCCACTGCACAGAGTTAAGGTGATGCATGGACATTTTATTGCTTTTGTGTTTGTTTTTTTGATTACATTTTTTCTACATTTTTTGCTATAAATTTTCTGACATTTTTAGCAATTTTGTGGACATTTTAAGGTAATTTTGGGGATTTCTTCTTTTGTTTTTAAACATTTTATTAGTTACTTTTTGAGAGTTTTTCTTTTCTGCCTTTTTTTTTATAATTCATTTTTTGGCAATTCTAAACATATTTTATGGTAATTGTATGCCTCTTTTCTTTTCTTTTGGGACATTTTACTGTTTCTTTTTGAAAATTAAATTTTCTGTCTTTTCAAAAATAAATTTTCATACTTTTTTGGAAATTTTGTGCCCATTCTATGGTAATTTCCTGCTCTTTTTGGACATTTTATGTTAACATTTTGGACATTTTTAGGTATTTAAAAAAAAAAATTACCTTTCGCCACTTTTTCTGACAACTTACAAATTTGGACTGACATTTTTTAATGTTTAATTATTCCTTTTTTAATCTAAATCGCTAATTCGTTCAACAATTATTTTATCTAATAAATAGAATAAATATGTATTAATTTCTACAAAAAAATTGGGGGGGGGGGGGAGATCCACTGGGAGCCAAAAGGAGAGGGACTTAAAGAGCCACATGTGGCTCCAGAGCTGCAGGTTGCAGACCCCTGGGCTACACAATGAGCTGATCTGGGGCGAGGGTGGGGTGAGGGGCTTTACGAGGAGCGCCGGCCCCTCTGCTCCATGATAAAGCTTGCAGGGGAAAGAGGCTCTGAGAAGGAAAGGTGTGATAGCGGGTCATTAAGGAGATGACAGTAACGTGTTGCAGAAGGCTGCGAGAGGGATGCGAGGTGAGGGAGGGGCTGAAGCATTTAGACAGCGCAGATGCATTTCCTGCACGATAAATTGCTTTCAGGATGTTGAGTCCGAGCAGAATGCTGAAATGTCATCCAAGTGGAGTTCACCCGTACAAGTGTGCCAGTACTCCCACTATTCCAGGTGTGCTCTCAAGGGTCCCCCCTTTCCTCTTCACTTATTCTAAATTAGGAAAACACTGTTCCGCAAATGCTCATTTATCTCTAATTTCCTGTTTTATTCAAAATGGCATAAAAGCAAGATAGAGTGTAATGCACGCTTCCACCAAAGTTAAGCATTTTAGCACAAGGGAATTTTTTTCAGTTCTATTTGTCCATCTATCTTTTTAGTTAGCAGCCTAGCTCCTGGTTTATGTAGAATGACAACACTATGTGACTTTTCCGTGGGAAAACATTGCTTGCTAGGGCAGGAGGAATATTTGCCCTGTGGCTCAAATAAAGGAGAAATAATAAGAAAATAAATCTTCCCAAAGCATAAACATGATTGTGGAGCGCGGTGTTTGTTTGTCCATCAGTATGTTGATAATGATGGGGTCACGGCATTTTTTGTTTCTGTTACGATTACGAGGAATTTTTCTATTCTGCCTTGTGAAAAAAAAATCCTCTAACAAATCTGTAAAAACATTACAGAATGTCATATTTGTGTTTGTTCTTTTGCATTCCAGGGCAGTGGGAATGTTCAAATGTAAAATAAATAAATAAGAGGAATTAAATAATTGTACAGTGCTGTGACATAACAAAACAAAAGTGTGGGGGAAATGTTAAACTAATAGAAATAGTTCAAATGAATTTTTGACGTTTATAGCCATCAATGACAGTGAATGAGGGGATGAGGGGAGCTGCTTCGATTGGTCGGGAGTCGGCTGGATTCCTTCCGACAACGGCATTCAATGGCATTTGTTGTTTCCAACAACCAAGTAAAGTCCAGTAACCTCGATTAAATTTTTGCAGATTGTGTGATTTTTCACATAGTCCTGCTAACACAACTATTACATAGCTAATTAACTATTAATCAAAACAACACACCAGTACACCTTTAGTGAAGATTTAAAAAAATAAATAAATAAATAAGGCAGAAAGAGTTGTATAGAAACCACCAAATAATATTTGTATGATTGGGGTTTGTTGTTTGTTAGTGGTGCCGTTGTTACTTAGCATATAAAAGCCAAAACTCCACTAATGGACTGCTTGCTTCCTCTCGGTGCCCTCATCTCAGCAAGGCCGGCCGGCTGCCTCCAGTTAAAATACTTCCGCTTAATGTTTATAAAAGCACTTTGCCTGGATTTTATAGACTATTATATGAAACAATCAGCAGCAGCAGTAGAGCCATATATACTCCCTGGACACTTCATTAGGTACACTCACACAATATCCAATACAAGACCCGTATAGAGAATTGTCTTTGAAAAGATAATCACGCTCCGTTTTGATTGGCACCGCCAGGGAGGCATTTATTTAACAGTTTGTTTATTATTTTGGCTATAGTTCACAGTGGGGAAGAAATTTAGTGTATCGTACTGAGACCACCTGTCAGTATGATACAGTGCAATCCAACCACCAAAATATGCACATTCTGTTGTGCCTAATATTGTGGCCAGTCAGTGTATGGCCAGCCCATTACTTGGCGTAATAGGTGCTCAATTATAAAACCATGTGTCATTAATCAAGTTTAATGGTGAGTTTAATGTGTTGATGTGTTATTTTGGGAGATAAAGTCAGGCCAAGTAGGCAATGTTGAGCTGTCCAGAAGGTTAAGAGTGCACCGTTTCCTCTGCCTGAGTCCCAACACGCGCACGCATGCACATTAAAGACGATTTATGGAAGCTTGAGTACGGCTGTAGATAAATTGGTTTGTTTGTTTGACCTGCTGTTCAACAGCAGAGCAAAGGTGTTGTTTGTGTCTCTGCAAGCGCATGTAAATCATAAACCCTCACTGTGGAGTTTTAAGGAACATGAGGAATATGTTTCCTGTTTTTCACTCTACTAATGATGGGTTTTACCTCCCCTCAGGCTTGACGCCAGTTGTGTCGCGAGTTCTACGCATGCGGTGCTAAGCAGATGCAACGTTTTCACCCTGCTTGTTTATTCCATGTACAGTATCTCTATTTTGTGTGTGTGTGTGTGTGTGTGTGTAGGTCAGGTGATGACAGCAGGCGTAGCTGAGATACTGAACGGCTACTCCTTGAAAGCTGTGCTGAGACGAGTTCCAGGAGAGAAACACACCTCCGCTGCTGAAGACACGCACGATGACAGTTACCTCGGTATTTACTACAAATAATGAGTCTTTGTATGCCAGCGATAACTAATGATCTTCCCCTACCACCACATATCATTGTGTAGGCCTACAGTGGTGCCTTGAGATATGAGTGACCCAATTTAACCAGTGGGCAGTATTTTATTTTGAAAAGGCTTGGTCAGAACCAACAAAAAGCCAAAAAATGGTCACAATAATGCCTAGGGGTTAAGTTGTCATACAGACAGTTTTTTTGCTTTGAGTATAATAGCACTAAATGGCTACAGTGAACTCAGCTCCACTAAATTTACAATAACTAGCAGTTTGGAAAATAGTAAACAAATCATCAAAAAAGATGCTTCAAGCTGTTTAATGGCACTTCTAGTCAAAATAATGTAAAACAAAGAGAACTACTCATTTTGTATTTAAAACAACTACAAAACGTAGCTTTAAAAATGTCCTGCTAGTTTAATGCTAACACAAAATGGACACCACCTTTAGCATGTTAACAGTTAGCATTGACAATAGAGGTTTTTCTAACATTCAAGCAATAGATATTTGAACACAAACAGTGGCACAACATATGTTGATAGATCATATCATGGCCTGCTAGCTTAATGCTTACACACAACGGACACCGCCTTTAGCATGTTAACAGTTAGCATTGACAATAGAAGTTTTAGAACATTCAAGCGATAGATGTTTGAACACAAACAGTGGAGCATCATGCCCTGCTAGCTTAATGGTAACGCACAATGGACACCTCCTTTGGCTTGTTAACAGTTAGCATTGACAATAGAGGTTTTTAGAACATTCAAGCAATAGATATTTGAACACAAACAGTGTGGAGCAACATATGTGGATAGATATCTTTGTTCACATGCTGCACAAAATATTTTTTTCTTTACATTATATTTAATTATGTTACGCTATATTTCATAAAGTAGAATATTATCAAGAGTTATTTTTCCCTATAAAAAACACAAGCACAGCGTTTTTTGTTTGTTTTGGGGGACGGCTGGAACAGATTAATGACTTTTCCATTTATTTCATTGGCGAAAGATGATTTGAGATACGAGTCTTTTGTGTTAGGATCGAGGTCATGGAACACATTGAACTTGGATCTCAAGGAACCACTGAATGTACTTTTTTGACATCTTGGTTTCATTGTAAGCCGTGAAATTTTTCTAATGTAAAATATTTGCCTTGGCCCAATAAAAGTTGGGAAATACTGTTCCATAGACATTATCGCCAAACTGAAAAAAAGTTGACATGACAGTGTATCTTTCCCAGCAGGATCAATTGCTGGTAATAGGTTAAAGATATGGACTTGGCTGTCACCTCATTTTGTGGGATAGCAAATAAAAACAATGAAGACTTACTCTGACAATAAAAAACAATTCGTGAGAATTAGAAGAACAGAGTCAGTTGTATAATACATCTATGATGCAAACATATGAGCCTTAACCTGCAGGAGAGGTCGTCAGGTAGTCGCCAAGCTTCAGTCGGGATTGACTAGCCAGGTCTCGTATCCTCGCTCTTGTCCCACCGACCTCATAAGGCTCTCTCTGACGTTTCTCCCAGCCTACGTACGTCTTTTTTCCTCAAGTGGCCTCTCAGTCAAACCTTTGTCACTAGATTCCACGCCAATTGAGCTGGGAATCCCCAAATCGTGACCGTCATCAACCATGTTATTCGACCCCTTGTTCCGGCAATCGTTGCTGGAATTGAGCTTTTATCTTCTCTGCAGCTTCTTCACAGCCTCCTCTTACGGCATTGTTAACTCCACCAGGATTCTTTTATTTCCCTCTGTGGACTAGATGATGATGTCGGTCTATAGAGTTGTGGACAGAACAGTACTGCCTCTGGGAAGGGCAAGATTGGCAATACGCTTTTGGATAATATCAAAATTGCGCCAGCTACTGGCCTGGCATGCATACTACATTGTTTTCAGCTCGATTTCACAACATCATTTGTAAATATTTCCCAAATGTCACCAATGTGTCCTAATTGGTAAATGATCTCTCCCTCTAGGTTACTCTGTAGCGGTGGGGGAGTTTACAGGCGATTCGGAACAAGGTGAGAAAACCAACAAAGAACACGTGCAGCACTAACAACAGTACAACTTGTCTCCTTCTCACTTGGGATGCGAACATCGCTGTGGCGTGTGATCGGTTAACCCGAAGGGAGCGAGCGCACAGCTGGGTGACAATGTGCAGCTCGGGATCGCAGGCAATAATGAGAACAGTCTCTGAATGTCTGGGTCGTGACCCCCAGGGGACACGTCTTTGGGAATTACTGATAACGGGATTTCCTGCGCTCCGCTTTGACTGATTAGAATGATTAGTGGCAGACTCCGCAGACCTCTGCAGGTTTAGAATTTCTTCTGGACTTGAACAAAATAGGTAATGAGCTTGTGCTGGATGGATTTAGGAGGATTGCATCTGAAAGGAAAATGGATGTATCATCTGGGGTTTTTGAAAATGTTTTAGCGAAAAATGCATTTTCTCAAATTGTGGCTTCAAGTGCATTGCCCACCACGAATAAACGTCTGAAATCAAAGTAACTGAAATGACATGCGGGCATCAAATAGTAAACCGCTGAGCCCATTTGATCTGTTACTTATGCCATTGCTAAAGCTAACCAAAACAGCAGCACGAGGACCGTCAATATAAGTAAGACCAAAAGAAAGATGGAATTTTTTTTCAGACACTTTAGATTTGTATTGCTTCCTTTTCAGACAACATTGCTGCCAACGTATTTGCCTCCATTTATTATGTCATCTCTTGGCGCCTCTTTGCCAATCACCATTTAGTGGGATTTTTACTGAATGAGCTGCCTTTTATGAACCCCCAATACCCAACCCAAAGGCCCTCCGGCACAACACATGTCAACGAGTCTTAAAAGTTACACCAGCGCTTGGATACAAGCGTTGTACGGAGCTCGCTGCGGTCTCGTGAGTCTTCTTCACAACGTAGAAGTGGTCGTAACTTAAAAGTTCTAGCGGTGCTGGGAAGTTGTGCTTTATGGACAGGAAAGCAAAGGGTCTCTTTGGTCACCCTGAGATGTTAATTGCACCAGAGTCATCAGTCACTATTAGACCGACCATCATTCAGTGTGTTCTCAACTCTTCTTTTCTCACAGTCGCTGCACTGTTTAGTGTTTAAATCCTTTGACAAACCTCTGTCGAGCCCCCGTCTTTGATAGTAAGTCGTTCCCACACGCGCACTAATTCAAGTCTGTGTTGGAATTTTTCAGAGCTCATAGCCGGAGTGCCGAGAGGAGCGCAGAACTTTGGATACGTGAGTATGGAGGCAGGAATGCAAAAAGTGCTTGAGATGTGTGTGTTTTTGCAAGGATTTGGGAGGAAATCATACAATAAGTTGAGAACCTTTTACGATCAAAGTGGCCACGGTGCATTTGAATGACCCCTGAACTCGTGCAAAACCCCCCCGAGGGAGAAAAAAGGTCCCTCTACAATGCGCTCCACAGACATGCAGTGCTAAAGACGTTTCATTTTGTAATCATCTTAGTCACTAAGATGATTACAAAATGAAATGTTTTTTAGTGCATTAAAGGGTTATAGTACATTATTATTATACATTATAGTACGGATACAAGCGGCCGAAATGAGTTTCCTCCGCAGGGTAGCCGGGCTCTCCCTTAGAGATAGGGTGAGAAGCTCGGTCATCCGGGAGGGACTCAGCGTCGAGCCACTACTCCTCCACGTTGAGAGGAACCAGTTGAGGTGGCTCGGGCATCTGGTTCGGATGCCTCCTGGACGCCTCCCTGGGGAGGTGTTCCGGGCATGTCAAACCGGCGGGAGGCCCCGGGGACGACCCAGGACACGCTGGAGAGACTACGTCTCTTGGCTGGCCTGGGAACGCCTTCTTGGGATCCCGTCGGAGGAGCTGGGTGAAGTGGCTGGGGAGAGGGAAGTCTGGCCTTCCCTGCTAAAGCTGCTGCCCCCTTGACCCGACCCCGGATAAGCGGAATTGAAGACGGAAAAGTACATTATTGTCACTAAATTCTAACAAAATAGTGTTTAAAAAAATATTTTCTACTCAATACGGTATTACTTATTGTATGGACTTCTGCTAAATTGTCAGTATTGCAAAAAGTGATGAGGACTTAAAAGAGGATGTGTGACAGTTGTGGACTAAAATATGTACTAAAAAAAATGCTATTTTGTATTATAATATATTTATTGGGGGAAAAATACACCCCCAACGGATTACAATATCTATGTAACAGAGGAAAGAAAAACTTTTTTTTCTTGCAATTTACATATATTATATATAAAATTAAACTTTGTATTCGGGAACAAGGCAGAGGGCAGAACTATTATGGTTTCTATGGTAACACATAACATAAACAGCTCTTACTACTGCCAGGACCTGACCAGCCATCGGGAATTTGAGGAGCTTCGACACCCCCCCACCCCTTTTAGATATATGTGCGCACTCCCGTCCCCCAGCAACAAACTGCTGGATGTCGATATTTACTGTCATTATGACTGCATAGGCACATTCCCCAAAAACTTGGGTTACATCACCACTGTAGGAACTGCACTCTGTTGTCAACATAGGACCCCCCCCTGCATTAGACTGATGAAAAGACTGAGTGCAAGGAGGGGTGCACCGATACTTGACTCACGGCGCCTGCCCCCCTATGCTTCGCCACTGGTTCGACTGTGTGACAAACGGATGGGAAACCGATTCCAGATTTGACCACAGTCATTTCAGCGTGTTACACGTTCCTCCAAAAGCATGAGGAATGTCGCTTTTAGAGGCTGGGGAACAATACATCGACTCCGGTGGATGCTTGTGGTTCACCGCGTTGAGACCCGGACCTTGAACTTGTCAAGCATCGTCGCGATACGCAAAGCTGGCATGTGAAAGTGGAGAGAAGCACAAGACCAAACGGGCATCCGTGGGTCCGAACGGCTCGCTCTGGCGCTCTATGCTGTGCTGCGTCAAACTGCCATGCACTCTTATGGGAACTTGTCCCCGGGGCTGACTTTGTCCGTCCTCCCTAATGACACACTGCTTCCGCCGCATGTGGAGGGCGCTGACCCCGCGTCACCCCGCTAACCCGCCGTCACACAGGCGACCCCCCCGTCTTAACCTGTAATCACAGTGCACGCAGAGTACACGCACACTTTGCAACGTTGTGTGTTTTAGAGCTGGGACGGAATGTTGCATTTGTATAATGAGCATAATAGAAAATTGCAAATTGGTTGTTTTCATGTCCCAGACAACCGTCCCATTGGGACTAGTCAAAATTTAACGTTATGAATCTGATATTTGTGTCTTTCTGTTTGTAAATCAATCCTGAGTTAGTGTGTCTTTGCAACATCTGCAATTGCAACTGTGTGTGTGTGCGTGTGTGTTAAGCCCCCGGCTGTCCCCATGTGGTTGTTATTTTAGGTCTTATGAAGGAATTCTCAGCCTCCCCCTCCATCTCTCCCCACAAGCAGGGTTACTTTTGGGGGAAGGGGGGGTTAAAGGGGTGCACGAAGGATGGTAATGGGGGGGGAGGGCAGGATAAAAAACAAAAGAATTTAAGCTTTGTGGTGTTGTTTTTAGTTTTTTATTGTTTGTCTGGTCAGGACAAAGCTTGCTGAGTCATCACAACTCACGAGTGGTCCTTCTGCTTCTTTAGGTTGTGATGATCAACTCCACCAACCTGACCTTCATCCAGAATTTCACTGGAGAGCAGGTAGGAAGCAGCAGCACATCCCAGTCATTACACAAGCATGCGCTTCCAAATGCAAATTATTCTTGGTATAAATCATGCCTCTATGTTTTAGTTACTTTTGTTTTACATTGATGTGTATGAATAAACTTGTCTTATAATCTTAAAAGTGTTTTTTTGGAAATAATTTTTGGTAGTGTGTCTGTGTGTCAGCTATACGAGATTCTGATTTGCGAGTGTAGCTGGCATATTTTGAAAATGTCCGTTAAATTCCATTGGAATGTTTAGCCAGACAAATTTAGGAAATATTCCAAGTTAAACACTCTCCTTTCAAATTTCTTAGAATTATTGGTTAATATATCATTTGATGCTCTTTAATTGAACAGCAAAAATTAAGATTACCCAGTTATAGACCAACCTGTGGTTTTCCAAATTTCCTTAGTAGTTGTACTTTACATCATTGTTTTGCTAATTACTGTTGAGCTTATTATTATTTTTGTAATTGGAGCCAATTCCATCTGACTGGTATTTCTGGCATGGACTAGTCGCGTCCATTTTGACACAATTTGAACTTTAACTAATAAGGTTCTTTATCTTATGATGGGCTACTTCCATTAATTCCACTTCATTAATTTCCCATCTTGAGGTTTTAATTTAGAAAATTATCAGAATTTTTAATCCCCCTTTTACATGCAAACATGTTCATGGGTTACATTAGCACATTGTTCTACAACGCAACAAGAAGTCAGACATTGTTTAACATGACCAGGAATGGTTCTGTCATTTTGTGTTTAAGTTGTTTGCAATTTATAACCTTGTTGTTGGAAGAGAAAATGGAATTTAAAAAGTGTGTTGGAAAGTAAGAGAGAGTCCTTTAGTTTTCCTGAGATTTAGCCTACTTACCTAAATGGTTGGTGTCCCACCATTTTCCCCATGTTAAAATATCTCGATTTTTATGTTTTTAGGATGAAACTGAATGCAGACATCCCAAAAACGTAAAAATATTTTATAAAAAAAAAAAGTGTATTTTTCACATAGAGCGACGATATGTATAATACTTAATACTCTGTCCTTCAGATGGCCTCTTATTTTGGCTACTCAGTGGCTGTAACTGACTTGAACGGAGATGGGTAAGTGGACCGTATTATATTTGTATGTATTGCATGTATATATTGTATTGTCTAAACTCCGCCTTGCACCTCCAGGACGGACGATGTGCTTGTCGGAGCCCCCCTCTACATGGAGAGGGAAATGGAAAGCAAGCCCAAAGAAGTGGGCAGGGTCTACTTGTACCTGCAGCAGGCCCCACTTACCTTTTCCAAACCCGTCACCCTCACCGGCACGCACACCTTCGGCCGCTTCGGCACAGCCATAGCACCTCTGGGAGACGTCAACAACGATGGATACAACGGTAAGCTGGGCGAGTGAAAACAAAGAGTGTGGGAAAGAAACGACGCAAAGGCAATTAAGATGGATGAAATTTATCTGAGCAACACAAACAAATGTGAGAGGAAAAATAACAACTCCTCGCATACTTCACAGTCTTTGCCATTTTTGGCTTGAGGCTGATAGAGAAGTGGCAGATAATAACAAAAACTTGACCTTATTATTGTAACATTATGACATCAATATTACAAAGAATCTTTAATATCCAATTTCCTCGCAGGCTTGTTTATAGGGTTGAAATTAAAGAGAATAAATACAGATTATGTATTTTGTCAAACATATTCACTGGAGCCTGTTCTCACCAGAATTTAGGACGTGTTGGTACAAAATGAATGTGAAGGGATTAGACGAAATTGAGGAATTTGGAGGTTTTGACAAGAGATTTGTATTCCACTCAATTATACGTTATGCCTTTGTCACTGAGGTTGGATCACACTAGAACACATATTACATTTATTAATATGTGTGTATCAGGCATCAACCCGTCTGAACCCGCTGTATTGTTTTTTAAATCATCCCACTAGGCGGCACAGCTGTAGGCACGAGACTAGTGTACGAGTAGTGCACCGCATTTAAAGTGAATGAAAGGAGCCACTTTGATTGAAATCGGCTATGAGCACTCCCACAGCAGCAAATTTACACCGGTCATGAAAATAGGGCCTTCAGTATTAAAGGCGAAGTCAACCTTAAACATTTCTTGACAATAATATATGTGACCTCACTAGTCTAAACATGACATTTTGATTATTACTTTTGTGGAATATAAGTTACGCCCAATTCATACTGACTGCGGAACGGATGCAGAATGGAATAGAAACGCTACAAGAAATAGAAAGCGGATTCGGAGGTGTGGAAGGTTTCCGCAAGGTTTCTGTTTTTCCGAATTCCGCATGTGGATTTTCATTACGCCAAAGAAATTACACGAAACTGGCAGGAAGTCAGGCGTCGGCATCAAAGTAGATCCGGTATATTTCAAAATAAAACTGTTTGCCAACTCGTTTTGTCGAGGGAAGCTAGCTAACTACATAGCTTGACATGAGTCTAACATTTAAAAGACAAAAAAAATAAGCTCAGAATAAATTAAACATGACAAATGAACACCATTTAAACACAAAATGTACTTACCCATGGTAGAAGAGCCATCGGAGAAGTCCCAGAAATAATTTCCAAAAAGCATATCGATGTGACAACTGGCTGGTTGTTATCGCGTGAACTCAACTCTCCAGCATGAACCCCCGTGGTCTTGTGGTCTCACGGGTGCAGATGTCCGGACAAGGACAGCTCAAGCAACCCACTCGGTGTGGATTGGAGTCGGTGAGGATGCCGTACGGAAACCGCTCAGCGTCCGCCCCGCAGTCAGTGTGAATTGGGTGTTATGCAGCAAAATCCAACTATTTTTATCCATCTCAGGGGGCAGCCATTTTGTCACTTGCTGTCGAGTGAAAATTGCATCACAGTTGCTCAGGGCTCAGGCAACAACCAATCACAGCTCACCTGTTTTCTGAAGCTGAGCTGTGATTGGTTGTTACCTGAAACCTGAGCAACTGTGATGTCATTTTCACTCCACAGCAAGTGGCAAAATGGCCGCCTTCTGATATTAATAAAAACTGCTGGATTTTGCTGCTTAACTCTTATTCCACTAATGCAAAATTTACCAGAATATCGTATTTAGACTAGTGGGGCTGGATAGAACATGTTATTGTCAAGAAATGTTGGTGCTTTTACACCTGTATGACAGGTAAGAATGTTAAAATGTTTCTCAAAACATTACATTAAACTCTAAAAAGAGAATTGTTGAACCTATTTAAGATTACAAATTGAATTGTTGACCAACTTTAAAAAATCACTACAATTGGTAACACACGATTGCATTATGTTAGTCCAAAGTGAAGTTTAATTAATTATGAGTTCATTAAACTTAATCCTATGGATTGGAATCACTTTCGATGAATTTAATTCAGGTGAATGTATTAAATTTAATGTGGCTGGCAACCAGTTCAGGGTGTACCCCGCCTACTGCCCGAAGCCAGCTGTGATAGGCTCCAGCACCCCCGCGACACTTCTGAGGAAAAGCGGTTAAGAAAATGGATGGATGGAACTCATAATTAGTTAAATTTAACATATTCACTTTGGACTAACTTAAGTCAATCGTGTGTTACCAATTGAAGCATTTTTTTTTTTAAATTGGTCAACAATTCAATTTGTAATCTTAAATTGGTTCATCAATTCTCTTTTTAGAGTGTATAATGATTTCAATTTTGAAGTCATTGTATTCTATTCCTAAAAAAAACTCAAATTGTAAATACATTTTCCACTGTAATTGGATTATACTCCACCTCAGAGGTTTCAGTATATCAAACAATCCAATTTAATTAATGTAGCACTTTTTATACATAATAAAAATGCATCACTTGGTGCTTTACAGAAATAAAACAACCTAACTGCTGTGCAGAAATGCTTGTTGAATGTTTTTAATGATATTTTAAATACAAATGGATTGTTTAGAGTCTCATCAATTTGTAGTCAAATATAGTGAAGTAAAAAGGCAAGAATTTCATCCATGTGCTCATCACGTTTGGAAACTTGGCCTGTGCACTAATTCACGTTGTTCCCCTCACGCTTTACTATTTAGGTTTTACTTGATTGAACTGAAAGTCTGCACAAGTTCATATTTAGAACGTCTGTCTTTGTTTAGAATTGCAACAATAAACACAAAGTAGTTCCCCTCCTCCCACGCAAGCTCCAAGCCATTGTTTCAGTTTAGAGGGTTCGACAAAGCTCAGTCGATGGCTGTTTACAGTTTCAGAGTGGTACGTAGATTGAAATCGGTGTTAAAGGGGTTTTTGACCCTTCTGTTTGACAATTTTGGACAGAGGTAAACCTGATGACAGACAGATCTTTTTTTCTGCATTTCCTGTACATTCTAGACTGTTTGGTCTCTGACAGAGGAAATCCCATCAAAAGCTCAAACGTGAGCACATTTCGTCCAGTCAGGAAGTGGCGCGATAAAAGGTCGTCTGCCGTGAACACATTTCCGGCCGTGTTGTCCAAGGTTAAGCCTTGTTGTCTGAGCAAGTTATTTTTAACTCTCCACATGTGCCTGGAGATAGAAATCATCTGGGAGTGAATTTCTTGTCCCGCAGCCCGGAGTTCATTTTTCTTCTGTGTGTTTGTTTTATCCTCACGTTGATTGGACTCGCACACACGCACGCCAGCCTGGAGCTCCGATGTCCGCGGAGCCCAGGCCTTCGTAACGGACGGATGCACATCTGGACCTTCCATCCCGCTGATTTATGTTTGACTTATTAATGGACACCAGTCTGTTAATGTGCGTTTCACCTCGTTAACTATCAGATCAATAGCCAGTTGATCAATATAGAGAGGCTTACATAAATCACCTCAAGCTGTCTGTCAGGATGTGACAAGCTCCCATGGGCTGCAAAGGAAGCGCTATGTGACATGTGTTGACCTTTTTTCTTTTTTTTAATCTAATGAGCACACGCCCGTCCGTGTCTGCGTGATTTCATTACTGGGCATGACATCACAATCGTCATGGCGACTTTGCAATCTAGGTTGTCAGTGACTCGTTGTTTTTTTTTTTGTGCATGTCAAATTCTTTTAAGTGTGCAAAAACATACCTGTGCCCCCCATTTTTCCATCTGCGTGTAATCACATGCAGATGTCTTCATTACAGTGTTTGTACATTCCTCTAAAAAAAAAAAAAAAAAGAGAACCATTCACGTTTGCGCTCATCCTCACATGTTTTGTTTAGAATCAGCTGTTTAAACCAGTTGAGTGCAGCTGAGTTGACAATCTATGGAGCCATGTGTTTTTATTTCGAATCATCTCAATTAACTTCCTGTCACCATCATTCATACTGATCCATATGATGGCTGTGACATCATTGCTGTGGTGTTTGAAGAAAAAAAGACGTAGAAGGGCACCAAAAGTGCAATACTGTTCTCTCTCCTAAGAGTTTCGTCCCAATTTAGGAGCTGCCTCTTTTCCAATGGCTTGACATGGCTTGGATCACTGTTGGAACTATGCAATCGAAAAGCAGTACACAGCAAAATCGCCAGTGTTAGATTAACACCGAGAGTGTTTTCAAAGTGTTACTTTTTTCACACTTAACCCGTGTTACTCCAAAACTGTATAGTGTTAAAAATCTACACTGTAAAAACTGAGTAGTGTTGAAAGTACTCCACACTAGTGTCAGTGTTAAACATTAATTATGCCAAACTACACTTAACTCTGGTGTTTAAGCACTTATGAGTGTATATCACTCGTGTCAGTGTTAAAAAAAAATTAACTCAAACTACACTCTGGTAAATGGTAGTTAATTGAATTTAATTCAATTCCACTCTACCACTGGGCCACGCCTCCCAACAACACTTGGCTGTATCGCTATTGAAATGTTCTCCCTCACCAGAAATGAGGTTGTGTTCAATATAACACTCAAGGTAATGCTATTCAGGTTACACCCAACTTCCACTCCAACACAAATTTACTCTGACAGTGTAACTTTTTTATCCTAACAGTGTTAAAATAAAACTCCTTAATGCATATTTGATTGAACACTGGAAATTTAACACCGACCGATTTGCTGTGTACTTACAGTTGATATTCCATTTTTTCAAGCATCTACTGTATATCACATCACTGATCACATCAGTCCCATCGTTATTATGGTAGAAGCTCACTTCTGTAATTCCAATAAATATTGGGTTTTTGGTCATTAAATTCTAAAAAAAATAAATATATCACTCACCCAGCAACTCATTGTGGGAATGTGTAGTGTACTACTGTACGAAAGTGTTTACTGTACATACATTAAATGCTATATACAGTATACACACATGGATGCACTTACCCACTCTCATCCAGTCCGCTTCATGTGGAACTACTTGTTTAGACTGACTTGGGCTGTGGGGGTCCAGAGACAAACAGGATGTCTCGAGGTGTTTATGCACAACAAGGTCAAGTCGTTCTCTTGTGCTGGTTTATGCAAATATGCATCAAACCTGATTGCATATAATGATCGGACTTATTCTGTAAAAGCAGGTGTTTATGTATGCTGCTTATATACAGTACAGTATGTGTGTGTTTTTCCACTATATGCGTGGAGTCCGTTTGCAGCACTTTGAGGTAATAGTTTGACCTTTTATGGAAATGTGCTTACCTGCTGTCCCGCCAAGATTTAGATGAGAAGATCAGTGGGGCTCTTGCGTTTATCCTGAAGATATGGAGCGAAAGCTAGGAGACGGTTGGCTAATCTTGGAGGCAGAAATGGTTAACCCCACTTTCTGCAAAATTGAAACAATCAATTTTTCTCATTCCACCCAGAGCTTAGATTGTTATTATTGAGCACTGCAGTAAAAAAAAAAAAGGTTAGGGATGATGGGAAGTAATTTAGCGCTCTGGCGGTGGTAAAAAAAAAAGAAAAGAAAACAGAAAGTGATGCGGAAACAACAATAACTTCCTGGACATGGAAAGGAAATCACTTATTCAAGTATTTATGCTGAGCTAATGTTTAGTATTTTTGTTTGGGGTGGCATGGTGGTTGAGTGGATAGCACATCGGCCTCACAATTCTGAGAATCGGGTTTCGAATCTTAGCTCCGGCCTTCCTGTGTGGACTTTGTATGTTTTCTCTGGCTTCTTCTCACATTCCAAAAACACGCATGTTAGCTTCATTTAAGACTGAATTGCTCGTAGATGTGAATGTGAGTGTGACTGGTTGTTTGACATCATGTGCCCTGCTAATGGTTGGCGACTAGTCCAGGGCGTACCCTGCCTCTCATTCAAAGTCAGCAGGGATGGTCTCCAGCTCACCCATGACCATATTGAAGATAAGTGGGATGGATGTGTATGTTTTTATTTGTATGTTAAACTATGTAAACAATTAATTTGAATTTGACCGTAATTAATTACACTTATATATAGCACACGTTCCGATTTCTCCTTCAGTTTGGCAGTTGTCAATCAGCTTGTGCAACATGCTACCAGCACCTACAGGACTGGAGTGGAATAGACCCCAATTTATGACTGTTTCTGTCATTTTAATTTTCTACAAAGCTTGGACAATTTTTATCAAAGTCAATGAAACAGAACAATTCAACTCAACTTTATTTATAGATCACTTAAAAAAATTTTTTTTAAAAACTACCGCCGCTAAAACAAAGTGCTGTACATAATGACAAATTTAAGTTATGTCAAATATTCTTTTTTTTTTTTTGAAAATATACCGCTATAAAAACATAGAAGATGTTGGTGACATCAAAACACCTTTTCAGCCCCTTCTCTGTATCATATTTATGTTGACCACCTGCTGTTCCGCCATTGGCCTGTTGGTGGTCTCAAGGTGTTTGAAGTTGCGGTCAGAAGAAGAAGAAGAAACAACAACAATAAGTTTACGCGGTCAAGTTTACAATAACAATAACTATTTTAAAATTAACTCACATTGCAATGTTCTGCAGGCCCCATTTTTTTTAATTTAAATCAAATAGCTTCATGCTAGCTGCTATTTGCTAAGCTAGGAGGGTGGACTCAATATCAATATTACTATCTTGCATGATTATTCAACCTTAGTGGGCATACCCTGGTGTCATTGTAGTTTTTAAACTCCAAAGTGTTTTAAAGGTAAAATATAATGTTCTCACGCATTCTCAGATAGTTTGTGTGCCATGCGAGTGGAATCAGTGACATAGTTGCATCGTAGAATTTTTTATTCCTATTCAACTTTTATGAGACAGTTTGGATACGATTTCAGTATCCAAGCTGGCTCGAATACTGATATACCTGCAATGTCCTAAATCTGTCAGAGAAATAAATAACTAATAGCCAAACCAATGGCAACGATTTGAAAGGATGCTGAAGAGCTTACTGATATCGTCATGGGGGCAGGTAGACGAAGGTCGCCGGGAATGTTTTTCTCTGCTTTGCTTTCCAAGGGACCCGAACCGTGCTGATGTCTATACCATGTGCATGTGTGTCATCTCTCAGACGTGGCAGTGGGTTGTCCGTTTGGTGGGGAGGATCGCGGAGGACGAGTACTGATCTTTAACGGCCACAGAGATGCGACGACACAGGGCCTGACCCTGAGCCAAGAGCTGAAAGCGGCCTCCGCCCCCGCCGGCGGCATGCCTGGTTACGGCTTCACCCTGCGAGGAGGCCAAGACCTGGATCACAACCAGTACCCAGGTAAAAGAAACACAAGAGCCAGTCTGGCTGTGCGTGCTGCCTGTGTTTGTGTCATCAAAATTCTTCTTTAAAGTTGCAAATCCTTCACTTTCCCTTTTGGTTTCCAGCTGCTCTTATTACATCCTCCCTCCTCTTCATTCCTGACCTCCACATTTCATCCGCCCTCCTTTTGCCATGTTCTCCTCTGTTGCTTCCCTCGACTCATTCTGCTAAAGTAATCATTTACAAAGAAGGGCCGCCAAGGAGCTGTGTGCCAATGAACTGAATGCATTCTTTACTCAGAGTTTATGTAACAATTTGTCTTGATCTGTCTAGCTATCTTTCTATCTATCTTATCTATCTAACCTATATTATCTAGCTAGCTGTCAATCCTTCGACTCCCTTCATTGCTCCCGCTGTTTATCTATTACCGCTTTCAACCTCCTACCTCCCTCCCTCACATCCATCCATGCATCTATCGACCCATCCAACTATGAATACATTCATCTATCAAGCTATTATTATTATTATATTCTTTAATCCGTCCATTCGTCCACCTTCCACCATCATCCCGTCATCCATAAATTCATCCATCCATCCTTCCGTCCCACTTTCCTCACTCCAGCCATCAATCCAACAATCCATCTCTCCTTCCACTATGCCTTCATCACTCCATCATCCATCCCTCCATTCCCCCTCACCCCAGCCATTCATCCGTCCATTTGTCCGTCCATCCTTCCTCCATCCCACCTTACTCACTCCCTCCATACTTCCTTCCAGCCATCTATTCAACGTATTTCTTTCTATCGTCGATTCCTCCCTCCCTCACACCCACTCTCACTCCCTCCATGCCTCCCTCCCCCCTCCATATACTGCATTTTCCCAGTCAGGTTTAGCCATTAAAGCAGAACCTAATTGAATTACCGTTTTTACTTTAAGTACAAACCTCTGCCATTTAATCCCATTGAGAAAAAGATTTTTTTAAGTGTCTAGCAGGTTGTATACAAACTTGTTTACATCTGAGGGAATATAAGCCATTTAGGGCTGTAAAAATCACAGTTTTATGAGTTCATTTCCCCCCAATTTGGAACCTTTCTGCTCTAAGGATAACCATAATTTAACCTGACTTGTTATTTTCTTTACTTGCACCACCCTTTCTCATTTTTGTATGCATGTGGCCACAGTGATGGAGATTTCTTCATTTTACACGCCTAAATGCACACATGTTGACTAGTCTGGCCTTTGATTTGTTTCATTAGCGGTCTAGGGAACGTGTTCCGGCTCCTGTAACTGCTGATTAGAAATCTTGCAATTAGAAATACTGTGCGGTAAATGCAAATACAAGGATAACAGGTTGAAACTTGGCTGCAGGAGGAAGTTTGGTTGAGTGGCTGGGTGGCAAAATAGTCGTCCAGCACCAATGTGCGCCCTTTAAGTGTAGCGCACGGGCCTGTGTCGCCTGTCATTAAGGAGTCGGGAGACGGAAGTGAGGATACACACACATGGCGAGTCGTTTGCAGGCCAGTAAAGTCACACTGTTCAAAGGACGCAAAATGTTTGATCAGTCTTGTGAAGGAACTGGGAGGCCCGCGAGTCGCCAATAACTTTTAGCGTTATTACTCACAGACACAAGACGGGATCATAATTAAATTTTGGGCTGCTTTTAGCTCCAATTGAGGGTAGTGTCGTATACATTAGTTTTTATTTGATCGCTTTTAGGAGGAAAAGGTGATAAAAAATACAAAAAAAGTCATATGTACTTGAAAAATCCTAGTATTTTTTTTTCCACTCAGAAATTCTAAGTACATTTTACAAGGAGAGTTTTGAGTACATTTGATCAGTTTTTTTTTTTTTTTTTTTTAATTAGTTACTCAAGTATTGAGGACCAAACTAATGACCTTTAGCTTGGGAGACAGCCACTCTACCACCTGAGCCATGCCACTCTACTGTTTGCCACTATACTGCATTGCTGATGTGTCCGAGATGACACCATCAATATACTAACATACAGCAGGATTGGCATGGCTCAAGTGGTAGAGTGGCTATCTCCCAACCTAAAGGTTGTAGGTTTGTTTCTGAACCCTTGAGTATCGGTAGCTTTAAAAAATATATATACATATATATATCATTGTAAAATGTATTTAGAATTTCTGAGTGAACAAAACCTTACTATTTTTTTTCAAGTAAATATTACGAATTTTTTACAGTGTTATAGCTAGAAAAAAGAATCAGCTAACAAAATAAACAGTAAACTACAATTATATTATTCAGAAACGACGACTAGTGATGATGAGTGTTGGTAAGGCATCGAGTGGTTGAAGGTAAGAAATATTCCACTACTTATTTACTACTTAGACTGTACTGTCTGTATATCACTGAAAGGCATTATATTCATCTGGAGCGGGGGGGAAACGGTGGGAGAGATTGGGTGGAACAAACCATTTTTGTCATTAAAATATTATATAAAGATTCAACAATGTACTGTATGTTAAAACACTTATTATTGCCTGTTTAAAAAGAAAACGAAATCGCTAAAATTTTAAGGGTACTGTGTTTCAATTTACCCCCCCCTCCCCCCATCCTAAAATGGGCTAGAAACGGCCTTGATCTACCGCATAAAGTAAATAAATAAAACAAATTTGCACCCCAAGTGCGCAAACGCCTTTGACTGAAGACACAAAGATGATATTTCATTAAATGTGTCAGAGGCCTTGCAGGAACACAGGGTGAGGGTCAGCCACTGAATGGGGTGAAAGGTGAAAAACGGACAACGTTTACCTGCCAGTCACACAGGCGAGCTGATTTACGGAAAGTCATGTCATTGTTCATCAACCCGTGTGGTGCTGTGGGGTCGTTACATTTGTCATCAGGTCCGAGTTTATTGCAAACTTCGCTCAACTTGCAAAAATAGTGCACATTGGGGGAAATAGTCCAGAAATAATATTTGTCAGCTATTCATTACGGTATAATGTTGCAAATCATATGGTAAACCCATCTCCCAATGCACTTGCGCAAATAAGTCATAGAATATCTTAAAACCCACACAGACACCCAAGATTGAAGAAATCCCGAGCATCTCCTCAGAAACCACCTTCTTCTCCACTGAGTGCCATTGACTTTTGACCTCGCCTCATCGCTGCTGGTCTCCCGCAGTCTCGCCGTTAGACAGCTTGACAGTCTGTCTAAACTCTGCACGAAGGTCGTGTTTTCTTAGCAATCGAGGTGGACACCGTCAGCTCAAGAGGCTGGATTACCAAAAGAGAGGTCCGTTAAATCACTGGCAGAAAAAGGATTGACGTGTAAGGGAATGTAAACCATTATTTAATATTAGGCTTCCACTTAACCCTCAAATCATAAAGTGGTTTTAAGGAAAGATACCTTCCAATTGCAAGGATGGAGTTTCCTGCTTCCAGCGCCCAAATATAGCTAAAGGGAGCCAGAAACTGAGCAAGGTGGCTCCTTTCTTTCTCTCACCATCTGGTGAAAGCACACCTTGCTCCTGATGCCTTTCACAGATTGCAGCCTATTAAAGGCCAAGTACATGAGCCTCTAGCCCCTCCCCCACCGCCTCTTCTCCGTACAACTCCGAGTGCCCCACAAAAGCCACATCTCGAGATCCTTTCTTGTCACAACCACACATAGCGGCACCCGGCACCCTGGGGGACCAGGGAGAGGGGGCCTAACTGCTTAATGTCGTTTTAGGCAAAGGCAGAAACAGATGTGACTCTTTCCAATTCAGTTAGGCGCCTTCTTAAATATGTATGAAGGGACACACACTAAAAAAGGACGGGGACATGGGCAAAAAAAATTTTTAATGTCCTTTGACCTTGGTTACAAAGTAAAATTGTTATGTACACCAAAATGTCCTGACGTCAGGACACTTTTTAAAGCACGCTGACTTGTAAACATGCACAGTGGCTTCAATATGCTGCCAAAGCAATCGATCAGGATTCATTTAGACTAATCGACTAGTGAAAATAAAGAGCTCTTATTATTTCTACTTTCATAACGTTTTGAACTGATATTTGTAAAAATAATAATAATTTAAAAAAAAAAACAGCATTGTTTGATCATTCATTTACGGGTGCCTTTCACATTTGACAATTATTTATAACAATTTTAATTGACATTTGAAAATCAGAGCATCTAATCTGGTTTTACCACTTTTTGCCAAAAATGCATCAGCCAATTGTATAAACACAAGTGATTAATTGACTATGAAAATAGACTATAATTAGTTACCTCTGTATATGTACATTGTGAGGTTTTCTTTCTCAGGATCAAGTTAACTTAGTTTGGCTGTGTCTGGTTTTGGTGGCTTGTATCAATTAAGTGCCTCTTTTTTACAATTGACAGATTGTTTTAATCAGTGTGTGTCTGTGTGTGTGTGTTTTTCATCGGCATGTGTCGCCATAACCACAAGCCTTAAATAGCAGCATTCTTCTTAACTGCGAGAGCCAATTAAAAGTTAGGAGTTCATCCCAAAATCTGTGAAAACAACAAATAGCGGTTGACAATGAGGTTGTGTTGCCGTGTTGTGTGGGTTGCGTTGCTGCTTAACACTATGGTACGATGTAGCCAAAATATAAATACACACGGAAAAAAATTGGGGGTGTCTGAATTTAGTCTGAGGTGGGTCACGGGTAGAAAAAGCGAGAGTGGCGAGCTAGCCGCGCCTCACACTGTGTCCTTGTGCATTAAACACGAGGAGTGTGTGTTGATGAAGATTGTTTGAGGGCTTCAAATCAATCCCATCTGTGGCCCTCTTTGAAACCCTCTTATTTCCCGTCTCCCCTCTTTCTCCCCCCCACGCAGACTTGATCGTGGGGTCATTTGGTGCCGGAGAAGTGTCTGTGTACAGGTAATGCAAGACCTTGTCCTTAGTTCTTCACAAGTCAAGGCTAACCTCTCCAAAAAAAATGGCATGTGAATGTGTGTATGTTTTTGCGTAGGGCTCAAGCTGTTGTGTCTGTGGATGCGGCAATGATCCTGACCCCCAGAATCCTGAATCCAGATGACAGGCAGTGTCGTCTGCCGCTCACCGATGCCATGGTGACCTGGTAAGATCTCCTTGCACATTCACACCGACAAACAATTTCGTTTCTGAAATATGGGAGGAAGTCACACAAGCACACGGAGCTCGTGCAAAATGGACCAGATTTTATTAATTGCCATCAGTTGTGCATGGAAAATATTATTTAGCTACACTGCTATGTAGCCTATGTATGAAGTTAGTCCATAAAATGTGTTTTAAATGATCATGGCCGCTGAAAATCAAAGATCTATTTTGTTGTCAGGACTTCTGACACACATTATGTATGCAAAAACAAAGCAAAATATTACCTCATTGTGGTTGCCAGGCATGTTTTGCTTTTTGTTTTCTTTCGACTGAAAAACTTTGGGGTCGGACGTGGTGAGCTCCAAGTGAGATAGTTCCGACCAGAATTCTCAGTGGTCTTGAACACCGCGATAGCCACATGCGAAGCTATTGTGGGACTAGACGGGAACTTTAATAGTTAACTCACGATTAATCGCAAATGTTATATCTGTTCTAAGAGTACAATAAAATGTACAATAAAACAAATTTTCATACTCTTGTTACCATAAACGTGGCAAAAATGTTAAACCAATAGAAATATGGCTGTATATATATATATATAAATATAGTCATTGATACAGTAATATAATAATTCATAAAATTGAGTTAAAATTAAAAAGATGTATACTGTACTGTAAAAAACAAGTGTGATATTGATTTGTGTTGAGTTTTTTTCTGCCACTAGATGGCATAATTGCACTTGTAAGACATTGGTGACAGCTCAGTGCATTTTTCTATTCATAGTAAGAGCTATCTAATCTTTAACATATAGTAACTTGTAAAACTCTGCACATTTTTAAAATTGCAAAATACAACTTGACCCCAGTCTCCCCAAATATATGCATTATTATTACATTTATTACTGCTAAATGTTAATGTGGACATGCCTGCTGCTGGAATTCCCCCAGTACAGGCTTTCCAAGTAAGGGGCGGTCATTAATCGCACGTTAAAAAAATTTGTTAATTAACCCGTTAAAGGAACTATAAATGAACTCAAAATTAATGCACTAATTTTGCCACCCCTTGTATCGACATACAGTCAACGTTAAAAAAAACACTCACAATGGCCTACATATGCACAGCAGCATAACGATAAAAAGCCGCACCGCTAAGAAAGCACTCTGCTACCACCATTCATGGCATAAAAGTGTTTTTCATATAAATATTAATTGTAATGAAGACGATTATGACTGTGTTATAGGTTAGTGATAAACTACGACACGGATGGAGTTCTGTCGTAAACTGAGTAATCCATGTATTTAAAAGCAATCTGGATCTGTGCCTAATATCGTCATATTCTTCCAATCTTTCTTCCTGGAAAATTATTTCAAAATATTTTATTTTATTTTATTTATATGTGCTGGTGATAACTAAAAGGATAAAAGTCTTAACCAAACATGGGACTAATGAGATCTGCTGCTGTTGTAATGAATCCGGAATCCTGACGCTTTTCGAGAACCGTTTAACACATACGCATACAAATATTTCACCTCTGTTTTTACACATCTGTCATCATCCAATGTAATATCAAACTATATTTCATATAACCTTTAGGGGTTCAATTAATTTGAAACCGTATAATCCTATTTTCAATATATTATTTTTCCCGTGGGTCCATTTGGACAGTTGAATGAGAACCAAGTCTAAAATCTCCCGCTGCTTCACCTACGTCTAGAAATGGTCCGAACATATCAGGCTGGAAGTGGGACTGTTTAGACAAGAAAAGTGCGCTGGGCTCGCTGCCATCACAGTGCGGCGGCCGAGACGGGAACAGAGATTTGAGCCTGATTGACAAAAAGCACTAAACTATGGAGCTGTGTCATAATAATACTCAGCTAATTCAAATAAACAGGCGCAAAGTTGGTTCGGAGGTATGGAACCAGATACGCCATGACACTCACACACTGGATCAAACGGCAGCACCCAGAATTAAGTGACGCCATAGGGGAGACGCCCACGGGTCAAAGGGTGAACCTTTGTAGTGATAGCAGGCCCAGTTTGTGCCGTGAGTTGAGGCAAAAAGTATGACGCACACATTTACTAGGAAAAGAGATTTAGTGAGCTTTTCATTCATTAGAACACATGTGATTTCTCCCAGCCAATTACAATCAGCAATGCGAAATTGGGTGCAACATCCAAGGATTATTCAGATTTCAAATATATTTTCACCATACGAAATGGAAACCATCATGAAACCTTTACTAACTGTAAAGTGTAAAAATATAGCATCTGTTTTAGCAATCTTGACTTTAATCTGTTCGATACTTTTTTTCATCCAGCTTTTCCAAGTACTAATACCCTTAAGTCCTTTTGGTATAAAATATTTCATTCAACACAATACCCAAAAAATTGTAAACAAAGATCTTTCTTTATAACGCAGATGATGATTTGCTAATGTGTGAAAATGCTGCAGTATAGCGCCATCTACTGCCATGGAGGACTTACTCGAAGTCAGTTTTTTTTTGCCTTAGGTATTGGTGGATGGTATCAGTGGTCTATAAGTACCTGATACCTGAAAATAAGGCAGATCTAAAAGTCTAAAAGACCTTTAAGCAAGGAATAAGGTTGATTAACCAATCATAAAACTCAAAAGACAATTTTTTAGAGTGACAGCTGCTGTAGCTTGCCTTGTCTAATGGATTATATGATTATGTTATGTGATTACTGTCCGTACAAAACTTGCATTATTCATTATCATGGGAACTTTCAGCTCAAGCCATAAAGTTAAAAAAAGATTTGAAATGACTGATACATAAAATATTATTATATTTATTGAAAACACATTGTAGAATGAACAAGCTATTATAATGCTGTTGATTCTCTGAGATGTTTTTTTTTTTAAAGTAGTTTGTGGTCTCACCACCGAAAATGCAGAAACCGATAACCCTTTTTATTTTTTTCCCCCAATATGCAAACAATGCATTCCACTTGATTTTTTTAAAAATGAATTTTGCAAAAATGGATCCAATCAAGTGTTGTTGTTTTATATTTGGCTTTACTTCTCCTTCCATCATGCGCCCCGTGGTGACTCGGAGTGACTGTTACTCACTGTTCTTCTAAAAGCAAAACAGATTGAGGCCAGACAATGAATATTGGTTGCAGTATTTTAAATAATAAATGGCTTATCTAACGTTTCACTGGAGGAGAATGATGGATTAAGGATGGAACCGGGGGTGTATGTCTTAAAAGTTCTCACTCATTAAATGTAACTTGGGGGGTGGGTTTACAGTAAGCATGCCTAATAATAACAATGTGTTTGGTGGTAAAGCACACATGCAGTTTTGGGAACCATTCCATGTTCTCTGCAGTCATGACTAAGAAAGCGCTAAGGCTGTTTGCAGCATATGCATAATATGCCACACACACACATTGCATATCAATAGAATCAGCCACCCAGATACATACAATATAAAACACATGCAGCACTCACAAAACCACCTGGAGAAGTCAAAATAACTGCAGGGGTGTTGTTTTTTTTAAGTTAGCATTTTGCTACAGACAGTAAATCATCTGCATCATCCACATTTACTACATTCAGGAAACCCAGCTCTTTATTACTGAAATTGGAGCCAACTCAGACAAGCTCAGTATATGCAATGAAGTCATTAGAGTTGTTGAAGTGGAACCAAACAAACTCTGCCTCATGTTGCGTATTTTAATTCAGGAGTGTCCCCACACTTGCTTAGATTATGGGATATTAGCAGCCCCTAATGTGGGGCTCACTTTACTGTTTCCTTGATTTTAAGAGGTGATAAGCACACACACACACACAACCACATATTGATAAACAGATACATAGAGGAAATGCACAACAGGCTCCCATGTAACACTCCCTGAGGAATTCACCACCCCAAGAAATAAATGACCTGGATAAAGTCCATTAGCTTGTCCGCATTGAGCACTATACGCAACATTAACTCTGCATCACTTACTGTATCTTGCAGCCTGAAATTGGACGTGTGTGCAGAAGTGAGTGGAGTGGGCATCCCCAGCTCTGTGGGTAAGCACATTTTCACTCATTCATAACATTCACATTGCTATACTGTACTGCGTATGATGTGAACTTACCCTGCAAGGACTGGGCATACTTATTTTTCATGTTACATTTCATCACTGTAGGGCGGAATGTCCATATATGGTCAATTTAATATTTTTTACAAATCGGTGCTTTTGGTCTGTCCCCATGATGTGAATTTTTTATTTTTAAAGAATTGCAAATAGCTTCAGAACAAATTTATGAACTCTCTTGGACACTTAAACTATCTGAAAAAGGTTGGAAATCGCAGCCTTTTCCTCACTTTGCGGGAACTGTGCGGCATTATGTAGCCTCAAGAATATAAAAGTCTTTCGTGAACATAGTTAGAAAAGATACATTTGCATGAAGCTTTTATGTTAAAAATGTTTTTTTGCAATGGTTTGATGCAGAAGAAGGTGCGTATGGATTAATTAAATTGATTTTTACTAGTATCACGTTATCACTCAAGGCTAGCCTATAATACCATCTTAAACAATGTGGTGTTTGGTAAATCAAACAAAATGGCATTTTTATTTAACGTCCCGAAAAATTGTGATTTTGGGAGGTGTGATGATTCCGCCCAACAGTGACAATATGGTATGTTTAACACATTGTATACATAAAAGCATTAACTAGTGTTTCTGTGTAACATTTTGTAATTTTGGTGACTTGCTTTTATTAGTAAACTTTTATAAATGATCGAACGCAGATACTGTTCAAAGTGTATATAGTGTAGGTACATCCCAATCATCTAGAATATATTACATGTTTAAATTAAAAAATGCTTTCTCGGTAGCTCAATTTAAAAAGTGAATATATATATATATTTTTTTAAATTTTTAGAAAATTGTAATTGACATGACATATTTGTAACAATCAAAATATATTTTTTATATATATATATATAAATTAGCTAGGAATGGAAAAACAATATTATACTGTATATGTGTTTCACTTTTTGAATTGAACTACCGAATCATTTCCTGCATCCATCTCTATGACCTTCTCCCCAGACCTGAGAGCAGAGCTGCATTTGGATTGGTTGAAAGGTGTCCGAGGGGGTGTGAAGCGAGTCCTCTTCTTAGATAACCAGCAGCACCAGCTCACCGGACTCCTAACACTGGGCCATGGCCATCCACAGACTTGCCTCAACTATACCATTTACCTAAGAGTGAGGTGCACACTCATAGACCACTTACTCTGTTTACGGTCAGTTTGAACTAAGTGCTGGTTTCTTTCTTCTCAGGAGGAAGATGAGTTCCGCGACAAATTGACTCCCATCTCATTGGCTCTGAACTACAGCTTGGCTCCTCCCTCTGATGGCCAGACGCTCCCACCGGTCCTCAACTACTACAGCAGCACCTTTCTGCAAGAGCATGTAAGTATGAGCACCACAGCAGTGCACCTTAAGGCACGTAAATAGGCTTTCTTTTCAATTAAAGGGGAAGTCAACCTTAAACATTTCTTGACAATAATATGTAATATGTGGCTTCACTAGTCTAAACATGACATTCTGATTAATATTATGTTTGTAGATTATGAGTTATGCAGCAAAATCCAGCGGTTTTTATCCATCTCAGGGGGCGACCATTTTGCCACTTGCTGTCGACTGAAGATGACATCACAGTTGCGCAGGGCTCAGGCAACGACCAATCACAGCTCACCTGTTTTCTGAAGCTGAGAAAGCTGATTGGTTGTTACGTGAGACCTGAGCAACTGTGATGTCATTTTCACTCGACAGCAAGGGACAAAATGGCCGCCCTCTGATATTGGTAAATACAGCTGGATTTTGCTTCTTAACTCAAACATAATATTAATCAGAATATTATGTTTAGACTAGTGAGGTCAATATATGTAATATTCCACTAATGCAATATTGACCAGAATAGTGCATTTAGACTACTGGGGCTGCATAAACCATATTATTGTCAATATTTTTAATATTTTTTTCGGGGGCGGGTTGACTTCCACTTTAAAGGAAACCTAAAATCCATCCAATATCTATCATGCATTATTAGGTTTGCCAGTGAATTTAGGATTATCCCAGCACAGAAAACCAATTGTGTTTTTTAAAGCCAATAAAAAAGGGGTAGCAAACACAGTACCTTAAATATTCCCTCATAACAATCCTCTTCTTCCTCTCAGGCCTACATTCTCCTGGACTGCGGTGACGACAATATTTGCATCCCGGACCTTCAACTCACTGCCAGCATGTAAGGCCTCAACCCCCCCAAAAACATGGAACTTGTCAGAAAGACACAGCCAAGCCCAAAAATCTGTTGCTACTCAAACAATGAGAAAGGTTTAGATCAGAGTCGCGCATTGTAGTTCAGTCTACCATGTGGAGCATGGATCTCTCTGTAGTGCTTCCAGATGCATGCCATCTCCATGGCAACATTGCACAAACATCCTGTCACCCACTACTGACTGACACATGCTGAGGTCAAGGACATTTGATTCCACAAATGCCTCAATCTAAAAACATTTGGGTCAAAAATAACATAAATTGGGTCATAAAGGCACCGAGCCGCTACTTTTATACAAAACAACTCTTTTTTAAAAAAATTTATAATGAAGTCAATAATGCATATGTTCTCCACCCTGTAGTCAAAAGAAAATCATATAAAAAAATAATATAGACATGAAAAGGTTTTTAGCCAATCAGAAGCCTGAAAATACATCAGCATGCGTACGTAATAAAATGAAATCCCCCTACAGGGACCACTCTGAACTGGTGATTGGAGATGACAATTTGTTTATGTTGACCATCACCGCTGCCAACCAAGGAGAGGGAGCCTACGAGACGGAGCTACATGTACTGATCCCATCAGAGGCCGACTACATTGGCGTGGAGAGAAAAGTCGAGGTGAAATCAATCACACACATGCTCAGCACATACACAGACTGCCACACTAAATCAAAGATGCAGCTGCTGCCCAGCCGCACCAGTTCTGAAAATAGAAGCCTCACAATGAAGTCATTTTCCCGTCATGCTTAAAATATGAAGCGTGCGTTCAGTTACAGCGCGACATCACTTCCTGTTGTGTCAGCTGTTTGTCTACACTTCGCTGGCAAAGGCCCAGAAAGCTTCCTTTTGTGATGCCCAAGCAGCATTAGCGACCCCCGGAAATCGACTGGGTCAACTGCCGTGTGTGCGCGTTTACCTCCTTCCGTGTGTGTGTGCGAGTGTACACTAATGAGAGTGTAATGGAGCGGCGTGATGGATGGGGTTGTTACTGTCAGAGCATTCATCACTTCTCCTCTAATTCTTCCCTCCTACCCCCTTTTTGATGCTGTTTCCCTCCCTTGTTTGTCCTCCTCCCTCCTGTCTATAAGATTCCCGGTTTCCCCAAAAATGTAACCTCGCATGTACATCGAAAACACTCACACTCGCCCCTAAAAACGTTCACATGAGACAACATAAAAATCTCTCACATACAGTACACACACAAAAACGTACATGCCCAAAAACGGGTTTTTTCTTGTGAGAGAGATAGAAAGAAAGTCTGAGAGAGAGAGAAAGAGAGAGAGACTGAAAGAGAACCTGAGAGAAAGAGAGAGGGAGATAGAGAGAGAATTGGGTGTGTGATGTATAAAAGTTTTTTGTATATGTGAGTGTTTTTTGGTGAATATCGGGGGGTTTTTAACAAAAAAATAAATAAGTTATTTCACGCGCACAATATTTGACTCTCACAAAAAAGTCTCATAGTAAAATTCCACACGTGTAGTTTTGTTGTTGTTTTAGTGACGTGTGTGTGTGTGTGAGAGAGTGAGAGAGAGACTGAGAAAGGAGAGAATTGAGTGTATGTGAAGGTTTTTTGTGTAAGTGAATGTTTTTCTGTGTGTGTGTGTGTGTGTGTGTTGTTTTTTTAGATTTTTAGGTCTATTTGAGTAATTTATAGCGTGAGTAAATGTTTTTTAGTGAATGTGAGAGATTTTTGGTAAATGAGAGTTGCTGATACATGGTCTCTTTTTTTAAAAGATGAGAGTTTTTTGGCATGAGCAAAAGTCTTTTGCTGGGTGAATGTGTATGGCTGTGAGAATTTTTTGTTAAGTGTGAGATTTTTTTTCTGTGAGTGAAAGTTTTTTGGGGTCTTTGTGAGAGGTTTTTGGGTGAGTGTGAGTGAGAAAGCGAGGCTTTGTTTGTTCGTGTGAGGTTTTTTTTGTTGTAAATATGACGGTTTTATTGGGACTGTTTTTAAATGAATGTAAGAGTTTTCTGTCCATGTGAAATGTTTTTTTATGTTTATTTTGGTTCTGAGTATTTTTTTGGTCTATTTGAGAGTTTTTTGTTTTTTGGGTGGCTTTGAGAGGTTTTAGTGTATGTGATTTATTTTAAATTTTATTTTGGTGGGGGGGGGGTGTATGTGAGAGGTGAATACTATTTGTGACCTATACAGCACCCTATACCCGTTTTACCACTCAACTAAATCACCCACCCCCTTTGTGTTGTTTTATTCTTTTTCCACATGTCTCTTCCTCCAGTCTCTGGCTCAGCTGAACTGCGAGTACAAGATGGTGAATGAGTCCAGGCTGGTGGTGTGTGACCTGGGCAATCCCATGGTGGCCCAAACGGAGGTGAGCGGATGCACACTGTAAATCCATCAAGCACTTTTCCCTCCCTCATAATTTGTCACCTCCCTCGTAAAATCCGGCACCGCATCGCCTCAGCTTTAACGCGTACTGATTGATTGTTTCCAATGGTTACCGATCATCACCTTGACCCGCATTTCTTTCCTCGCAATTTCGTTCGCCTTGACTCCGCTCGCACTCCTTGATGACTGACACATGCAGGGAACCGAGGCTTTGTAAAGTAACGGGTCATTATTTCCTGCATGGACCTCATGTCACATGTCACATTAGCATGTGTGTGTTTGTGTGTGTGTAGGATCTTAGCTGTCAATGGCGATGTGACACCAGCATTGTTATAAATCAATTATGTGGTCATGTTACACTGCTTGGGGAAGAAAGAGAGCATAACGAGGCATGCAAAAGGTGTGGGGGGGTGTATATGGGTGTGGGGGGGGGGGGGGTGTCCCAGCCATCCAGATGAGAGTTATTAACTCCCCCCCGTGCCCCCACTGGATGCTCAGGAATCCACAGGCCTGTGCCGAACATGCTTGCATGAAACCCCCCCCTGCACACGCTGGCCTATAAAAAGTTGTCATCACTGGAGTTCGGTCATTCCTTCTGCTTCATGTCACAGATGTAGCACATCCCCGAGAAGGGCAATAGGAAGTCTGAATTAGTATGATGGAGCGCAAATGTAAAAAAACAAAAACTGGAGCTTTTCATTCAAATTAATTAGAAACACACTAAGGCTGAAACATTGAGCACACCTGCACAATGTAATGTTATCCATTACAAGAGCTACATTAAAAGTTCGGCCTTTGCTGGAATGACTGCAGTAGTAAAAACATGTAGATCTTTTTTCTTTCATTTTACTAAAATGAAAAGCTAAAGCATCTGTAGTTGATCTAATTAGATTGTGCAAGTATTTGTAGATGTTTAGTGTGACATAATAGGTTGGCCCACGCTCTCTTAAAGTCCACACCAAAAGTATTAGAACATGAAGGTCAATTCTTTTGTTTTTCTTGTGATGTGGGTTTCAGATCAAAAGATGCAATATTGCCAGAATACCTTATTTAGACTAGTGGGGCTGCATAGAACATATTATTGTCAAGATTTTTTATTTTTTTTTGGGGGGGGGGGGGACTTTCCCTTTAAAATCAACAAAAATAATCACGAGTTGTATTTTTTGTTATTATTTTTTTAAGCCGGTCTGTTGAAATGTGTCTTTACATGAAACCAGCCCACAGTGTAATAAAGGTTGGAGACCAATCTTCTGTGCTGAGAAAATATCAATGATGTCATCAATTAGCTCATTCACTGCAATTGACGGCTATAGACGTCAAAAATTCATTTGAACTATGTCTATTTAACATTTTTTCCACTTTTGTTAATGAGTATGAAAACCTAGGTAAAAATTACTGTACATTTAGAACAGATATAAAAATGTGTGATTAATCGTGAGTTAACTATTGAAGTCATGCAGTTAATTACAATCAAAAATTTAAATCGCCTGACACGATTTAAAAAAGAAAAGATTATTAAAAATTAGGGGCGTCAGGCGATTACATTTTTTGTCGTAATTAATCATATGATTTCACTAGTTAACTCATGATTAATCACTAATTTTATATCTGTTCTAAATGTACAATAAAAACATTCTAGGTTTTCATACTCTTGTTAACAAAAGTGAAAAAAAGTTAAACTAATAGAAACAGTTCAAATGAATTTTTGACGTCTATAACCGTCAATGGCAGTGAATGAGTTAATCAACTTCGACAACAACAAAAACTCATCACTTTCGATGTCAACATAACACCAAAAATGTTTTGTTTTTTCCCCCATTTTGAAGAACTTTGAGTACAGTTGGTGAAACTAAAACCGCCTTCCTCGCAGGGTAGAACAACGACACGGTTGTGCCTCCTCTTCTGCTTGCATAATGTATTGAAATACATGAGAAAAGCCAGAAAACGCTCCGAGAGTGGTTGTCAACTTATCCATTTATAGTTCACGGCAAAGTATTTATAATCTCAGCTTCCCTCTGTAAGTGACAGGTTTATGATCTCATTAGTGGTGAAGATTGTATACCGAATATATTTTGTATTTTTGCAATCCGCATCCCAGTGTCGTTTCACACAATCAGCATTTTTGAGATAATGAGCACTTTGATGTAGATAAGATGCATTTTGCGCCATATACTGGCACATTTTGCAATACTAAGCGTTTATTCAGTATTCAAGCGCACTAGACATACTTTTAAGGCACTTCAATGATCTTTTTGTAGCTCCATCCTGACAACAGATGCTCGGCTCCGAGGAATAAAACGACAACAGTAAAAAAATTTAACAGCCGCTTTTAAATCTGTGACGTCTTCGCTTTGACCGACCCCGTACCCGTTTGCCCTCTTTGGATCATCAGCGCCTGGTTCTTCTCCCCCCAGCCTCACTAATGCGTTCCATATAGACGGCCTGAAATCTCCTTGCCCCCACGGGGCTGCTGCTCCTTTTAGTCTGCTTGCTGTCATTTTCACAAGCATATGTCAGGCCTGATGTCCAGTGCGGGCCTCACGTGCACGCGTGTGCATAGACTGTTGTGTAGTTTGGCGATGAGCGCACGCTTGCATGTGTTTTGCGTTAGCGGACGTAGGGGGATTCGCAAAGCATCTTAGCGTGCGTCCTGTCAACACTACAAACTGGATCTTCTACTCACATAATAGCAGACGAATGACCGAGTTAATTGGGCCTTTCCTGTCTCATTAATGGACACTGGGGTATTATGTGGCTTTTAAATGGACACATCCAACTTTCTTCTTAATCACTGCCAGTCCAGTAAAAATGCATTTTTGACGTCTAAAGCCGTCTTTGGCAGTGAAAGTGTTAATTCTTTGACTGCCAAAAACGTTAAATAACGTTTAGTAAAATCCTATGGAGGAGTGCCAAAGACGTTAAAAGACGTTTGTTTCAAAACAGAGGTGAAACTAACCATTTTCTATTGTTGATTACTGAAAAACGGAATAAGGTAGAAACAAACTTTTTTTTCTGATGAAAGATGAGAGTTCAATCTTTCATTTGGTAGTATGTGTGTTTCCATAGTCCAAACACATAATTTTCTGTGGACCTTGAAAGATCAGTCAAAAGATCAGTCAAAATGCTTAAATCGGCTGGCACCCACGGCATCCCTTTTCTGAAAACGTCTGGCAGTCAACTAACTTGCATCAACTGATTTTTTTTTTTTTTTTCAATTATCTATTCTCCACAGCTGTCTGTCGGTTTGCGGTTTTCAGTCCAAAGGCTTGAAGATGCTGGACCAAAGATTAGCTTTGAGCTACAGATTCACAGGTGACACGCCCACCATGAGTGATACATGCCACCACGTACACACACACATATACTGTATACACTCAAAATATGTAGAAAGAGATGCTTGTTTGACATTGCGGACAAGGAAAAAGCTGTTCACACATTCAATGTGTGTGGCTTTTGTGTCGAGAAATGTCATCATTTATCACACACACGCGGTTAGCTATGGGACAGGCTCGATGCCATACAATGTCACATTAGTTAAACATGACGACAGACTCAAATGATCATCTAAGACATTCCTGTCACTTATATTAGGTCACAGTTTTACAACATTGCGTGGTTTTGTGTTTTATTTCCTTAACACCCACTGTAAATATTCACCGCCCCACGCAGCTCCAACAAAGACAACCCTGATAGCAACCCAGTCAGCCTGAATCTGGCCATCGTTGCCAAAGCTCAAATTGATTTACGAGGGTGAGTCTTTGCATTTTCTTCATCTCTGACTTACAAACAATCTGCTTTTATGTTTTTGCTGCTCGGAGCTTTTTTTTGGTTTTCTTTTTTTTTTTCTCTCTCTCTGCCACAGAGTATTGTACATGATTAAATTAAAAAAAAAAAAATCTGCTGTAATCATGTGCACATGGGTTAATTGTGAGCCCTCGGCATGCACACTGATATGGGTACAAACATGCAAACTCTGAAAGCTCGGGACTTTTTTGCTCTCATCAGTTGAAATGGAAAAACATTAAAATGTCAACTGCCATCGCGCACTCTTAAAAAAAAATCTGTCATTTTGTATTAAAACATTTCAGGTGCTAGTTTGATTTTGTAGGTGACAAATGTTTAAGCCCTGGTGAAGGTCTGCACTCGCCGACTGTTCTTGTTTTGTCTCTATGTTAACTCATTCACTGTCATTGACAGCTATAAACGTAAAAAATTCATTTAAACTATTTCTATTAGTTTAACATTTTTTTCCACTTTTGTTAACAAGAGTATGAAAACCTAGAATTGTTTTATTGTACATTTAGAACAGATATGAAATTTGTGATTAATCGCGAGTTAACTAGTGAAGTCATGTGATTAATTACGATTTAAAACTTTAATCTCTTGACGCCCCGAATTTTTTATCTTTTTTTTTTTTCATTCACTGCCATTGACGGCTATAAACGTCAAAAAATCAATTGAACTATTTCTATTAGTTTAACATGTTTTTCCACTTTTGTTAACAAGAGTATGAAATCCTAGAATGTTTTAATTGTACATTTAGAACCGATATAAAATGTGTGATTAATCGTGAGTTAACTATTGAAGTCATGCGATTAATTACAATTAAAAAAATTATAATCGCGATTAAAAAAAAGATTATTAAAAATTAGGGGCGTGAGTCGGTTAAAATTTCTAAATTTGATCACATTTTTTTGTGACAAATTAATTGTGAGTTAACTAGTGAAGTCATGCGATTGATTACAATTAAAAATTGTAATCGCCTCTTGCCCCTAATTTTAATCATCTTTTTTTTAAATGAATTTATGGCAGTGAATGAGTTCATGATCTTCAATTTACAACAAAGTGTATCTAAATGTGTTATACAACCTCTGACTATCGTTTACTTTCACTATATGCACAATGTGTGGGTGTCACGAAACAACTGAGCCCAGAAAATCTTTCAAAAATCTCCACTATGTTCAGCTGAAACCAATATTATGCTCCAATAGGCAAACCTAATCTAATGTAATTGTACTTTCATGTTGAACTCTGTGTGCCGTCGCCTCCCCAGGGTGTCTCATCCCTCTCAGGTGGTGTTGCCGTTTCCACGCTGGGAGCCCAAAGAGAAGCCTGTCAAGGAGGAGGATGTGGGGCCACAGGTGACGCACATCTACGAGGTAAACACCTGCACCAACTTAGTGGAACTTACAAAAAAAAAAAGTCACGCAGCAAAGTCAGTTTAAATCCGAGGTGTAATTCGAAGGCAGGTGAGACGGAGACTGGCATGATTTTTCAACGTGGGATAATTATCGAGAGGAAAAACAAGGTCAAAATGAGGTACACAGTACAAGATAGGAGGGAGGATGGCAGACACACTGGCGACAGTTTACAATGAAGGCGTGTGTGTGCGTCCATGTGCTGTACATGTGATGTCTTTAGATTTTAAAGGGGCCGCTGCTTCATTGAACTAAAACGGTGCGGCGTCCTGCCTTTCCTGCAGCTGATAATGATTTTCATTGGCGGTACTTTTCCCACTTGGCAGCTGCTTTTACTTAAAGAGGACCTTTTTTTTTTTTTTTTTACGCTCCTTGCGCCAGAATTCCTGCCCCGCAGCACCAGGATCATGTCCTGTTTGCATGACTTACCTCACTGTTAATGACCGTGTGTGTGTCTATGCGAGAATGTGTGAGTGAGTGGAAAGGTGGCTTTGTTGAATTGATGGTTCATTTAAGCTCCCAATTCATTCCGCCCCGTCCCGGTGCCAAACAAGTTCCGAAGCTGTAGATTTGTCGTGTCTCTGTCTGCCATCCCCACTGAGTGAAGGCCTATTAGTGTTGCAGTGCGCGGCCAAAAACCCAGGTGGCCTGTGTCATCACGCCGCAGTTATGATAACCTAATTATAGCTTATAGTCACTTGAGGCCCACGGCAATAAAACGACTAACTTGTCGACCACTTCTAACGTCTCCAGCTCCATAACTCGGGTCCCAGTAGTATTGGGGAGGCCGAGGTTGAGGTCGGCTGGCCTTCCCGCTTCCGTGATGAGAACCTGCTGTATGCAATGGAGATTAAAACGGATGGACCAATAAGCTGTCGGACGAATAGCAGCCTCAACCCACTTGGACTACAGGTAATAATAAACAGCCACTACATATATACATACACATACAGTATACATCAAAACAAATCGTAATATTGTGTACTTTGTAATTGTACTAATATGATTAAAAAAAAAAAAAAAAAAAAGTCCCATATCATAATTTTCCATGCAAATGAATGGAAATGTAATTAATCCATTCCAGCCTGCCGCAAAAAAATAACAAGATGATGCGTAATGTGTTTTTGTTAGGAAGAATTAAACAGTTTTATGCTTAAAGCTGCTCTTTGTAACAATTTGCCAAACATATATTTAGAATGGGCTTTTTATTTGGCCATTTATGACTGGGACATCTTCTAATTAATAGATAAGCACTTAAGATGTTCACAATGGTTACTCCTGCAAGCCTCTGGCCAATAGTTTTCAGACTGGATTCGGGTTCGAGTTTCATTTTTCGGCCACAAGTGGCAGTACCGATTAAAAATTTGATTTTCTGCCTTTAGCAGCTTTAAATTCAATGGACATGGTGCTGGGCCTTCTGGTATGCGAATCTTGGCCACATGGGGGCAGTATAAAACAAACATGTTTATACAGATACAATTTGAACATTAGCTTTTACACAACATTCTAATTCTCATGTGAAAAGGTGCTACAGTAAACCCCTCTATATCATAGTTTTGTTTTTGCAGTCCCGCTATACCGCAGATTTTTTTTAGATGTGTTATGACAGTTGTTATTGATTTTTTTAATACTGTTTGTTTTGTTTTGTTTTGAAAGTGACCTTAAAAACAAATAAGTGCCATAAATGCTATAATATGTATTCCTATAGCTGAATTTACTTTTTGCGGGGGTGGTCTGGAACATAACCCCTGCAATGGAGAGGGGATTACTGCACAGTATACACTCACCAGCCACTTTATTAGGTACAGTAATCCCCTCACTATTTGCCAGGGATAATGACTAAGCCCTGCCTCAAAGAGCAAAAATATAAATAAATTTGAATTGCCGCCTGTTTAGACAAGATCACTTCAACATACAGTATAGTACGTCATCACCAATTACAGTACCGCTTTTCTATTATCCAGGACTTTGGCACCATGTGGCATTTTACAGTGCTATAAAAAGAGCACAAAAAACACGAATAGCTAAGAGTAGGGGTCACAGAAAAGCACTCAAATACATGAATTTGTAAATATGCAGAGGGTTACTGTACTCTATAAGAAGTGCATGAAAAATATCTTTTGGCAAAGACTCAGTAGCTGAATAAGACTGAAAACTGAGTACAATGGTCTTTGTAAACGTAGATTCTCATACTGGATCTCATTAGATTGCGTTTTTGTAAATTATCATTATGGAGGATAAATGCCGCTAATTACTGACAAAACATGCCTACAATCAAAGCAGAAGCTTATCCATCAATCTATTGCTGCAGGATTTGTACCCGTTTGTTCAAGAAAAATTCAGCTGTTGTTCTGTCTGCTCCCCGGTTTTCTTTGCCAACTGGCTCAAAAAGAAGATTTTGCTTATTAGCAGAAATTACATCTTGAGTATTTTCCAGTGTGTGGTGATAGCATCTGCAGTGTAATTCAGAATGAAAATGTGCACATTTGTGTTTGCATGCGAAGAACAACGGGACATAACAGCACATGAATCACAATGACTGACTTGAGTGTTGTCCTCAATCATATTGATGTTTTTCTAGATTAGTTATCTGCAACCTGCGGCTCTGGAGCCACATGTGGCTCTTTAGTCCCTCTGTTGTGGCTCCCTGTGGAGAAAAAAAAAACATTGTAGAATTTTTTATTTATTTAAAAAAAAAATGCAGATAAAATATTATTTGAATAAATTAAGGATTTATATTTTAAAAATGAATAATTAAATATTCAAAAAAAGTCCGAATTTGTACAAGACACAAAAGGTAGATAAAAAAAAATGTAAATGCCCAAAAAGTGACCACAAAATGTCCAAAAAGATCCCAAAATAGCTGAAAATTACCATATGATGTCCACAAAATTGCCACCAAAAAAAGTCAACATTAATTTTAATAAAGGCAGAAAAGAAAACGTTCAAAAAGTAACCATAAAATGTCCACAAACAAGAAATGGCAGAAAATTACCATAAAAATGTCTTTGAAATTGCCCACAAAAAAAGTCAGAAAATTCTTTATTTAAAAAAAAAGCAGAACAAAAACATTCAAATATAAAATGTCCACACACAAAAAAACTAAAGAAAAATCCCGATATAAGCTATAAAATGTCCAAAAAATAAAATAAATCCCCAAAATTGCCATAAAATGTCCACAAAATTGCCCCCCAAAAAGTCAGACAATTTATAGCAAAAAAGTCAGAAAATTCTTTATTTAAAAAAAAAAAAACAGGAAAAAAGTAACTATAAAATTTCCACACACAAAAAATGAAGAAAATAATCCCGAAAATGATCATATAATGTACACAAAATTGCCCAAAAAAATCAGGATTTTTAATTTTTTTTAATTCCCCAAATGGCCACAAAAAAAGGTCAGAAAATTTATGGCAAAAAAAGTTGGAATTTTTTTTCAAAAAATAGCCATAAATGTCATAAAAATAGGATGAAGAAAGGCAAAAAAATTTCCATAATATGTACATACTGTTTTGTTTATGACAATGTTCAAAGGTTTTACGGCTCCAGACAGATTTTGTTGTTATTTATTTGGCCTAAAATTGCCCTTTTGAGAGTACAGGTTGCTGCCGCCTGTTCTCAATTGTATATTCTTGCAATGCTGAGCAGCATTTTCTATAAATCTTCAGATTTCATCCCTCCAAGATACTCCTGAACTTCTTGGCTTCTTGAGGAACACCAGCGCTCCTCTTCGCCGCCACAAACGAGCCGCTAGCACCGCCCACAGTCACAGCGGTAAAACCCTGGTGAGAACCGCGCATCTTCCTGCGCCATCTCCAGAGCGTGAATCAAAATGCTCACAGGCGTGTCTTCTGCAGAACTGCACTAACATCTCCTGCCTGAGAATCACTTGCGTCGTGGGCCGCTTGGATCGCGGCCAGAGCGCTGTCGTTAAAGTCCGGTCGAGACTGTGGGCGCATACTTTCCTGCAGGTCAGTGTCTGGTTCCACATCTTTGCTTCATTAACCCTTTTTGTATTGGGCCCGGCTGCGTAACTAACCTAAAAAGGTTGAAGTCACATCAGTGATCTTTGAAATACAAGAAGTTGTGTCAGTTCAGCCGATGTTCTTCAGCATGCTTCGTTTTGATGATTGCTCAAATGGCTTGCATATTTGTCCTGCAGCGGCGTAATGACCCCTATATTCTCAACTCGACTGTGACCTTCGTGGTTCTGGCCGTGCCTTATCGGGTCCAGCCCCCTACCCTGCCTCAACGCACCATCTCGGTAAGGTTTGGGGACATTTTGACTTGGCTCAAATCTGATTTGGAATTTGTATAGGATCAGATCTTTCGGTGTGGAATTTGCAAAATCTTCGGGTGCTCGTGTGGGTTTTTCGTCGTCGTATTATGATAGTAAGTTATTAACTCATTTGCTCCCAAAAACGTATAAATACGTTCTATTTTAAATGTTTTAGGTGTCTCAAAGATACAGTATATTAAGACGGATTTGTTTTATGCTAGAGCATACAGAAGGCTTTGATGCACCCTCTGAACTCCAGTGAACGGGTGGAGCAATGGTAGTAATTACAAAAACGGCCATCAGGTGGTAGCTGAGTATAAGAGATCAACCAGGGCCATGTTGAAAAAAAAGCTAATTTACCCACAGGTTTTGTGAATAATTATGAAACTTACCTAAATTCTAATGTTAATTTCTGCAAAATGGAAACAGATAGAAATACACTTTTTTTCCTGATGAAAGAAGAGACTCTAATCTTTCTTTTGGTAGGTTCCATGTTTTTATAGCAATAGAACACAATATTCTGTGGGCCTTGCAAAATCAGACAAAATCCAGAAAAACAGCCGGGAGTGAAGGGGATTGCTTCAGTGAAAATGGCAAGAAGTGAATGAGTTAAAAGCAGTGCATCTCTTAAAAAGGCAGTTCCAGCACTCTCTGGTAATTAGTTTATTAGTGCAGTTTAATTTTAATTAGGCATGTTTTGGCCACTTATTTTTAAGACCCACACTAATCGCCAGATAATGGGGAACATAACATGTTTGAGTTCCTCCACAAATTGACTTGATTCACAAAATGTGCATGCATTAGCAAGTGCCTCAATATTAGGTGTTGTTCTTTTTCTTTATACAGTATTGTGAGCTTTTTTTATATATCGCCAACTTCCATACAATATTTTGATAATATCATATTGTGACGTATGGATATTGTTACATCCTTAGGAAATGGTAAATGTGCACTTATATAGTACTTTATCTGTACCATAAATTTTCCAACGCGCTTTAACTAGCCTCATGTTCAATTTTTTGCAAATCGCTAATACTGCAGTCAGACCGAACGTGAGCTAAGTGTTTCCAGCCACGTCAGCCTCGGGAAATGTTTTCCTTTTTAGTTTATAACAGCTTACTTTAACCTCCAGGATCCCCGGCTGTACACTGGGCAGAACCCAGAGTGTTGTTGTTGTTTTTAATTTGATAAAGTTTTTAAATCCATCCTTGTTCTGTTGTACCAGCTAGCTAACGCTAAGCTAACCTGGGAGGGTTCATCTTTGCAGGTCAGTGTTGCAGCGTTATTGACTTAAGTGAAACTTTTTGCAAACAATAAGGATTCAGTTTTTACTTGGTACATTGCCACGGAAACTATGTCTGTTAATGTCATCGTAACTTGCGGTATATTATTGTAAACAATACAATACAGTGATCTCGGGACCTCTCAACTTTGAGGCAGACATGCTAACCACTAGCTCACCGCGCAGCCACAACCACAGAATTGAAATAAATGAATACAACTACCCTTTCAAAGTCCAAAGCTTTTCTTTTCTTTTTCAAATTCACAGCTACATATTTTTAAAATAATAATAATAATGTGCAACTGCAGCACAGTGAATAGTGGTTATCACATCTGCCTCACAATTCTAAGATTTGGGGGTTCGCGTATCGGCTTTCCTGTGTGGAATTTTCCTCCAAGTACAACAGCTACCTCCAGGAAAGGATCATCAATATAGCGAATGGATGAATGAATATTGTGTTGAATGTGTAGATGGGGACACCCGTCTTATGGGGGACACCAGATGTCTCCTTTGCCGTCCCCCTGTGGGTCATCATCCTGGCCATACTGCTTGGCTTGCTAGTGCTCGCCGTGCTAACGCTCGCAATGTGGAAGGTACGTTTTTAATTGAACCCCTTTTGCAACGTCGTCATCTCTTGACCGACACTATACTAAAATGTTTTTCCTCTCAGTGTGGTTTCTTCGACCGAGCGAGACCGCCGGCGGGGGACAACATCTCCGACCAAGAGCAGCTGACGTCGGATCCAACAGGGGATGCCTAAAAGACACATGAAACCGATCCTAATAAGGCGGAACTGTGGTTTTAACAGGAACGTGCACCTTCTGACTGGACTGAACCCAAACTGAGATCTGGAGTTGTTGGACCTGACATTTCTCAGGTGCAGATCTTCTGCCTCTCTTGTCGACGAACTGACCTGGGAGGGTCGGCTTGCTTCAGTCTGCATCGGGCGAGGACCAAAGGCGCTCCGTTTTGACAGCACGAATCCAAAGCACGCTTCAGTGGAAGACATTTTTGGGGTTATTTACCCGTGGTCCGCGAAGGACCACCACAGAACAGCGTGACGGAAGATCTTTTACATTATACCAAATTGGGTTAAATTAGGCACAGAGTTGAGCCACAGGGGGCTTGTACTGTGCTTATGTGAATGTTAGCTTATACACTCACTAGCCACAATATTAGGTACAACTGCACAATAAACCCCGCCATATAATTTGTTTAAACCGTAAACAAGATGTTAAGTCTCTCAGTCAAAGAGTAAAAAGCAAAGCTTATACGAAAATGCTGTTGCTGTGGTGACGCCATGAAAAATAATATGTAAAAGGGTCCTCATGTGCCACAAAAAAAATCGAAATTGAGATATTCATATATTCCATTTAAAATGTTATATAATACATGGACCGATCTCAAAAATTGACAAAGTTACAGCATTTTTTATGTTGGAAAGAAAAAACGGGTTTAGCTAGCTAGCAGCTAGCTAAAAATACTCCCTAGTTACGATGCATACTGTCTAATAATTGCTTCTTTCCATACACTTTCATTACTATTTCAACTTTTGGGCTGCTGGGAAATGAAACTAGAGACCTCAAGGAGGCTAGAAATCTTAAAATCGACAAATAATGTCCAAACTGTCTAAAGTTGTCGCAACATTAATCCTAGCGACATGCGGACCCTTTTGCCGGAAGGGTCACATATGTATCACTTCAACATACTTCCTTGACACCAATTACTACTTTCCTATTAGCCAGGGCTCTGGCACCTTCTTCAGCATCATAGAAAGAGAAACCCCCCCCCAAAAAAAAATATTTCGATCGTGCAGGTTTACCTAATGATGTGACTGTTGCGTGTTTGTGTGGATGTTTGTGTGCAGGTACTGTACATATTGTGTGTGTGTTAAGTAAGAGCTTCTCTTAATCCAATGTTCTGTTCTGCGTCACGTGTCACACACATACAGACGCATTAACATGAAGGCACAAAGCAAACGTGTATTTATGAATGTACGTGCAATATTTGAACATTGCGTGATACTGAAGCTTGTTTACACTGGCATTATTTTATCAGAGCTTAATAGTGTATATGTATATAAGGAAGTGAGTCGTGGGTGTGATTTTGTGGTTTTTAGTTTTGCTACACAACAAAAGCAGTTGTCTTGACCGGTTTGTGCCACATCAAATAACGTGGAGGTGCAAAATAAGTTATATAAGAAATAATCTTCTGAGGTTTCGGGTAACATTTTGCTTCAAAACTCAAAGTTTCGCTTTCTCATTTTGGACTTCAACAATCATAAGTCCTGCAATGAAATACAACACTTAACATGATAAACTGTTTTGTGCGTAATGTTTTTATAGTGTTGTATGTTATACACACACATGGGGGAAGTGTCACTTACTGTAAGCAGCACTAAAGTGCTGTTAATTCAAAACAGCATACATCATATATGGTTATTTCATCACATGCCAATTCATGCTGTGATATTTTAAATGTTAACATTTAATTCTGAGATTCATCCACGTTCCATTTGAAATGTTTTCTTGGTTTGTAAATGGGAAAAACAGGCCACAGAGAATAAATATGGCGTCAAAGATTTTTATTATATTATGGTCTCTATTTGATCTTTATTAATTTTGCTTGTCAAACAGGGTGGTTCACTCCTAACAATTTCATTTCAGAGGAAGAACTCTTGCTCCCCCTGATGGTAAGAAGAAGAACTGAAAAGCACACTAGTTCCAAAAAGTGAGGATGAACTGTGCCCTCTTAAGTCAACACGGTGGTGGATAAAGTTAGAAATGTCACTTTTAAAAGTATTTGCTTAGTTTTAACATCAGATAGATGTCATGTTTAATCTTTAGGAACTTGTGTAGGTAGAACACAAGCACAAGTAAGTTTGCTTCGGAAGAGTGATATCACACCCAGAATATGAATTCATGGAAACACGTTTTTCTTTTTTTTACATTTATTATTTGTTTTGTTTTGTTTTTTTTTATGGCAGACTGCCACGGATTATCAGGGTAGAATTCGACATTTGGGACACAATAATTTGTATACAAAATAAATTTTGAGAGATTTTAACTCATTCACTCCCAGCTATTTTCACTGAAGCACTTCCGGCTGTTTTGATTGATTTTGCAAGGCCACAGAATATTGTGTTCTATTGCTATGAAAACATCGAACCTACCAAAAGATTAGAGTCATCAGGGGGAAAAAAGTATATTTCTATCTGCTTCCGTTTTGCAGCAATTAGCGTTAGAATATAGCTAAGTTTAATCACTGGGGAAAATACCTTTTTGCAACATGGCCCTGGTTGAGCTCCTATACGCTGCTGCCATCTGCTGGCCGTTTTTTGTAATAACGACCATTGGTTTAAGCGACCTCTTCAGATGAGAGGCTGCATTTAAAAAAAAAAAAACATTTAGAAAACGCATAAATACATTTTTGGGAACATGGCAACATTTAAAATAGAACATTTTTATACGTTTTTGGAAGCAGATTAGTTAATTATATTTAACCAAGGAACCATGCTGCTCTATTTCCACTTATTTATATTTTAATTTCAAATGTGTGCCTTTGGGACAGAATATAAACGGACATCTGAGCCAAGTTCATTCATATTGGGGAAAAAAGAACATTTTACAGGCATTGTTTTGTGTTCATGTTGATGGCAGAGCACAACCTTTAATAAAAATTCATAAAATATTTACTACTGTGTTAATTAATATTAAGAAGTTTCACGGGGACGTTGAAGGCATCAATATGTAATGAGATAACATTATATAATAATTAGATAAGGAAAATACAATAACAATATTGCAATTACTAATTAACTTTTGACTTGAAACGTTAAAACACTTAGTCCAATATATTTTTATTTATTTTTGGCCCTCTGTAGGACAAGAAACCACATCATAAATATACAGCTATACTATAAAGAGTATAATCATGTGATTCCTGATGGGGGGGAAATGCTTCAGAAAATAAAATATATCCTATTGATAAATCAGTAATTGTTATTAATTAATAAAGGCTGGGCAGCTTCAAGCAGAGAAAAAGCATGTGAAAAATAAATGATTTACTCATTTAATGCGAAATGCTCTATTATTAGATGACAAAGGCAGAAGATGGATTAACAAACAAAAAACTCCCACTGAGTTACATAAGAGTCTTTATTTCTTTGAATATATTTGATCAAATTTGAAATCAAACATCGTAAGTAAAGATTTTAACAGTTTCTGACTAGCAAACCTCAACACCATCAAAACAGGGGAACATTATTGTATTGATACATAATAAAGTGTTGTAGGACGTTAGGGATCATGGCTGACACTTAGCCAACAAACAGACCCTTGTTACAAAATTGTTTTACAAAGTCAGTGTACAGATGTTTTGGAAAGAAAGTGCTCGTAATGTTGAACTGGTGCAAACAAAAGCAAAATGCTGTCATTTTCTGGTAAATAAGTGATCGTGTAGATTGGATATTAAACTTTTGTTATTATTATTATTATTATCCTCTCCTTCAACATCATTTTTGGAAGACTGGCTATTTACAATTCAAAAGTTGGCCCCATATCTCAAAGTGCAATGCAGTACTCAACCATCATCAACATTATTCAGTACAATTATCTAATTTAGGGCACTAGGTTATTGAAATCTGTAGTTGAATTAACTATTACTGTTGGGTCTTTTTACTTGAAAGTACAAATAGAGTTTACATATGCCATAAGTGTAAATCTGCCGGTCCAATAACAGGCAAGTGGCTGAGGAAATGTTTGCCAAGCTACACTACCTTTTCATACAAAAATAACTCCCAGCGCCAAAACAGCATGTGGTTGAATTTAAGAAGTTGGGCCAGGTCTACTTCCAGGAGAATTATCCGGTCAAGTGCAAGGCCACCATCTCCAGGTAAAAATACTGCCACTTGTTATAAACACATCATGTTTTGCTTGTTAAGACTAAATCTGTGTTTGTATACTTCATTCTCGCTTGAGAAATTCCTTGGACAAGTTTGAGTTGGTTTCACATGTTTATGCTAAGCTAATCCACTGCGAGCTACACTGTCAGAAATAGGGGTACAGTAGGAGTCAGCTGGCTAATGACTGGACCGCTAGCTAACTGTTCTTCTTGTAGAAGCTAGCTATGTACATTTCCCATGACCTAAGAGGTACATTTATATTCCCAAGTTGTACAATGTATGTGTCAAATGTCAATGGTACAAAAGCAGTACCTTTGTGGGTACTACACCTCTGACATGCTATTGTAGCCCTAAAGGTACAATGTACCTTTTTTTTCTGAGAGTGTATGGCTTTTACTGAGCAACATCTCAACTTGTTTCAACAACTATTTGTTCTAGTGTCAACACCACATTTTATTGATTTAGCCGTGCTGTGAAATCAAATTCATTTGGAAAATTCCAACATTGCCCAAACGCAGACTGCTTCCAACTGCTGGGTGTGGTTTCTCAAACACGACATCCTTTTGGATTTCAAGCGGGTTTAAAAGCGTTGTCAGCAAACCAGACCGCAAAGTAGTGAGTCTTATGTTACACAACAGAAATACAGGATACTATACAATATTGGTAAGCTTAGCCACCAAACATATTTGTCTTAGAATGAAAAAAATAAAAATAAAAAATAAACTGTACTTTGCTGACAAATTTTGAGTAGTGTTATACATTGAAGTGAACAATGTGTGATTTTGGATGGACAACAGTCAGTGGGCAGTGTTTAGCCTGAGCAGAACACAAACAGAACAGTCAGGGTTTTTTTTTGTTTTTTTGTTTTTTTTAAGTTACAAGTAAACACACTACAGGAGTTAGAAAAGGACAATGGCTATCACGGTGAATGGGATCATCACGTATTGAATTTTACACTGTTCAAGGTCAAGTCAACTCTTAAGGAGGAGGCCAAATTCAAAGATGGTGTCACATTCATGAATTGAAGCAATAACAGGACCACTTTGATGGCTGCATCAATGGAATGATTGAAGAGAGGGCGCCGTGGCACATACAGTACATAGGCTACATAAGGGTTAGAATATCTATACACACACTGTACACATTCTAAGATACAATTTACTGTACAAATCAACACTAGCTGGCTTTCAGTAACTTTCTTTCTCTAAATAGTAGCTCTATCCATCATCAAAAATAAAAGTGAGATAGTTTGTCCAATGGGTGTTTACATTCCCTGCCTCACTATACCATTATATATGTAGGACATGATGATAAACAGTCCGTTGATTATCCTCACCGGGCGTTTGACGACATGACCATTGACCGCCATCGCCTTTGCCAACACCCCACACCCACCGGATGCTTCATCAAAGTGCTGCTGCTCAGAACGTACACAGACACAAGTGATCCTCCACATAGATTTACCGTCCCAGACACACAAACATGCGTACAGACACACACAACCTTCCTGAGTATGAACTGTAAAATTTTGGCTCTATTCTTAAAAGGAAATGAAATAGCAAAAAGACAGACGGCGCCGAGGCGCTGATGTAGCAGGTAGGTACTTGAAGACAAGAACGTCATTGAGGAAAAGAGGTTGTTTTTCTACCGCCCCCTCCTGGTTTCTAAACCAGGCTAACCTGATCAGGTTTTGATCACTTGACTCATCAATCTCCCTCAACTCTCTAGCTTTCAACTAACTAGTTTAACAGAGGATATTGTGCTTTAGCCTTCGCCACGCTAATTACTAAGCAGCTCTTTTATAGACGGAAACAGTTTAACATCAAATTAATTCAGAATTTGGCCTAGAATTTTAGAGTAGATATGGTCCAAACATAAAACAATTCAGAACCTGAATGAAAATAGGACGACATGAGACTGTTTGGGAACGTAGAACAACTCAGAAGTCGTACACCCTCCACTGTACCCGATAAACCCACAGAGCATTGTGCCTTTTTTTCTACTGCAGAGTACTTCCTTGGCTCATGAGGTGATACCAAATTGGGTGACTTAAACCACTGCTGGTCACTCATCGGTTGAGTGGATTCATCATAGTTGTATCATTATAGCTTAGCTTATAAGGATACATGACGTAAGCTACATGTGCGCTAAAGCTAGCTTACCCCATCGCAGGGCCTTAGCTACGTTCTCCACGCATAACGTCAGAAAAGCTCCAGGACTGGTGTCACAAAGGATGTATTTCAAAGCCGACTACAAAGTACAAAGTTTTCCCCTAAGGAGGAATCCCCCTGGTGACACACTTTCCCAGCCTTCTCTGCAACGCCTTCATGCAGTCCTGTAGGAATTCTCTGCAGCACTGTCGTCATAGCCATCTTGATGTTGTCCACATTTTGCTTTTCACCGTTTCCCACAGTACTATTTTGAAGTCAAAAGTCAACCGTGCTAAGCTAGGAATAGTACATCTGAGTTGAGCGCATACTATGCGGTGGAACTGCGGCATTAGATGCCCGGGGGTAGCGAGCCTGCAAAGTGAGCTGGAAGCTGATAGCGAGCAAGAGGATCACTTACTAGCTGTGGAGCCACATACTGTATTTCCCTCAGGAAACCGAAACAGAGCTAAAAGGGAGAGTGAATTTGATCAGGCTTCTGCTGGACTCCAAATGGAGGCTGAGGTTTCTTCTTGTCTGCTGGATGCGTAATAAGGCAATTGTTTGCTGTTGGATTGCCAGCTTCTGTTCGTATTGCAGTTTAGATCTATACAGTTTCAGAAATAGAGGTGCGGTGGGAGTCCATTTTTGCCGCTCAAGGATTCAACCCTACTATACCCAATCAGGCTAATGGACTCCAAGGTAAAGGTATTGGTGTAAGTTGTAAATGTCAATTGTTCCAAGCATGTACTCTTTGGGGTACCACCCTATTTACAAGCTATAGTACCCGTAAAAGTACATAATATACTGTTTAGAGTGTACATTGCTGCTATGAACAGATTCAGACTGGTAATATTTTTGATTGTTTCATAGAACAGAGTCCGAAAACTAATGGCGGCAAAATGACGCTTCATGAAGCATTTGCGATACTTTTTGACGCCTCTAGATGGTGCTCTTGGTTCAAAGATAAAGGCGAGTGCAATAAAAAATGATTACATTTGCATTGCATCTTTGATTCATGAGTGCCATCTTGAGGAGTCAAAAAGTATCGCAAGTGCGTCATGAAGCTTCATTTTCCCATCACTACTGAAAACACCTTCTCCTGGGCCCACCTGCTTTCTTTAGAACGGAGCTACTACAGGAATGTGTGATTATGTGACTGCTGTCGAATTGTCGAGCATCGTACTCATTGAAGGTGCAGCAAACAACACATCCATGACTTTGTAAGTCAGTATTGAGGACAAAAAGCGGTGGTTTACATTCATACCGGACCCCTGTGCACTTCATGTGCCTTACTGTTGACAAACACACAGTTACATACACACAATCCGCGGCAGCACATACACTCGGTGAATAAAGAATGGATGATAGTCATTGAAAAAAAAAAAAATACAGATGTGTGAGGTGGCAAAGATTTCTGCCATGATTATTGCCAAATCAATATCATCATGAAATCATACAATGGTTGATCTTTGACTCTTAAATGTACACGCACTCATAACATCACTCCAGCCAAGGAAACACAAAATGAATGAATGAACATCTGTTCTGTGCTTGTTCGTGTTTGTAAGTCCAGAATGCGATGGCTGCTGAACGATGTGACGACAGAGATCCAGCTCATGATAGATGACACACTTAAAAGGTGTCTTACCAACACGCAAGCTCAACATTCACACTGCACTCATTTTTGCTTACAGCTTGATTGCACTGATTGCACAGTGTGTGCGACCACACACTGTACTTTGTTGAAGGTGTCTGAGCCTATGGCAGAAATAGAAATGGTGATACTGTGTAAACTCTGCTAACTTATAGTAGTCTGAATAGAGAGAACACAGAGTAGATAAACACAGTACAAACACATTTCTTCCCTCCATAGTCTATAGTTTGATCAAACATTTTTCTCTGCCACTACTCGAGTGGCCCTCTATGCTGATTTTCACCTCCTGAGAGATGATGGAGGGTTTGAGCAGAGTCAACGGAGGCTCCTCCTCCACCCTTTCAGTCTGGTCCCGCTCCGGAGCGGACCATCGTCTCTTGCGAACAGTGGTTCTGTCTGGATCTCTGGACTGTATTTTGCAAAGCGTGGGCACATCTATATTCTCTGAGACCTGTCTTTTACCTGCGGTTCCAGACATTGCCAGCACAGACTCTCCTCCACAGATCCCCCCCACTGACCCAGGATTTAGTTCCATTTCGGTTAGTAACTGCCGACCTGACACGGGTCCAGCTATCCTTTCGACGCCAGAAGCCTTCATAAGAATACCGCTATTAATGCCTGTTGTGTTTGGCCTTGGACTGTTGCTGACAGCGGGATCTGTGATGTTGCCAGGGTCAGAGAATCTTGTGGTCTTCAGTCTAGCCCCCAAAGCTTGGCTGTCTGTTAGAGAGCCATTCCTTAGACCCCGAAGGGTCAGCGACACGCAAACATCACCTACGCACAGCTTGGCGCAGGACAACTCAAAGAGCTGCGTGGTCCGGTCAGGACAGCATGAGGACCAACCTTGTCCGAATACGAAGAAGGGATATTCCACCAACACCTCCACACACACCTGCAGAAACACACGTATGTGTACCTTAAGCATTCTGCTAAACGTTAATGTTTTGCAGAGGATATCTACGAGGGATAGTGTACCACATAAGGACTTACTGCTTAGGTCTGTGGAACATAAATGTTACTTTCCTTTTCTGTTCAAGCATATATCAGATAATATTACAGCAAAAAGCTGATCTGCAATAGTGGGAAACAAGCTTGCCTATCAAACATGTCTGTACGGATGCATTTCCTAAATGTTATTATCTCACAGAAACAATATACTGAAGACGTTCACTGTCTATTAATAAATTACGAGTTTGTTTTCTAACATTTTTATTCTACCAGTGGGACCACTGAATATTCTATAAAGTGGAATTCAATATGGATGGTAGTGATAGACCATGCATGGAAAATGTTTATCTCACCTGGGCTTTGAGCTCCCCCACAGAAAACTGTATGACGACAGCATTAGGACTCTGGCCGCTATCGATTCGCTCAACAGTGCTGGAGTCAATCTTCAGCTCACTGCTGATCTCCGCACTCTGGATGAAGTCCTCAGTTTTGAGATCCTCCACACGCTTCAACTCCCCATCAGCAAGCTGGATGATTGAGCCTCGCATGAAGAAAGGCGGCAGAGCCACGGGGGAGGAGGGAGAGGAGATGGTGGGAGAAGCTTGGATGGAAGCAGGGACTGGAGCATTGACAGGAACCGTGACTGGAGCTGGGACTGGGGAGCGAGCTGCCACCACTGCAGGGACCGGGTTTGAAGGCAAGGAGGGAGCTGCAATCGGGGCTACCGTGGCAGGAACGTGGTTTCCATCTGGGCCTAAAGGCTCACATTTGGACAGGGCAGTGGCAAGATAGGCATGAGGCATGGCGGTGGATATTTGAGGCGTCGTGGTCGCGGTCAGGGAGCTGACAGCACGGCTGGTCTCCATTTCTGTGCCGTTATTTGCACTGCTGACTGGGATGAGCAGGGACTGGCCACTTGGAATGACCAGGTGCTGCGGCAGTGCCGTATGGTAGCTGACTGCATGCTGGTTGGCACTGGTAATATAGCCTATGATGGGTGCTTGTGTGGAAGAATAAAGACTGGCTGGCAGCTCATCCGGGGGTAGAGTCGTCTGAATGACTGTATGGGGTGTGACAGACTTCATCACCTCTCCTGATGAGAGGGAGGAGAAGGATGACGATCTCGATATAGGTTTCCCTAAACAGATGCCTCCCTTCTCAGTCTGAACTAAGGAAATCTTATTCGAACCGTGTTCCTGATCAGCGCTATGGTTTGGCTGGGCCACAAGTACTAAGGAGGTCTGGAGTCCTGATGGGTTCTGCCCATAGTCTGCAGGCACAAGGATGTGTCGGGCCTCGTAGCTCTGAACCTGCTGATGATGATGATTTGCTGGTTGGGTGGGAGCTTTCATCTGTTTGATCACTTCTAGCTCACCGTTAAGCATACCTTTGGCATGCACCTCTGGTTTCTTTCCGGCAGGACCATCTGCATACTGGACAACCAGCTGTGAGGGTGCGAGGGTGAGCGTTTGAGGCAGGACAGCAGTATGAGGGTGCAGCTGAAGGTGGGCTCCAGGTGTGGAGACGGCGGCGCCACTGACAGTCAAAGGTGTTCTGCTATCAAGATGGATGTACTGGCTGGTGACTTGTGGGGAGCTTGGAAGGGAGACGGGTGCAAGCTCTGTGGGAGAGAGGCCAATTTGGAACTGCTGTTCTCCTTTGGCGCCAGGCGAGATCAGGGCAGTGGTGTAACCATCTAGGTGAGGGCGATGTCCCATAGGGCTGGTATTCGCGGGGACTACATGAGAGGAGATGTAACCGGCATAGGGCCCGGAGCTTATGAACTGAACATTCGGTCCAAACTGAGCAAACTGGATAGTTCCTGTAGGCTGAGGAATGGCTGTGGGATAAACCGCAGGTAGCGAGGCCAGCGGCACTGCTGATAGAGTAGTTGCTGAGGTTGGATTAACGGGAGGAGAAGAGGAGGAAGTAGATGGGATGGGACATCTTGGGCTGTCTGAGTCTCTGGACCGACATCGTTCACTGGCTACGCTTGCCAGCCATGCTAGGTTCTCAGTGTGGAGAGCAGGATTGTGATGGACCACTGGAGGAGTTGATGTAGCCACTGTCGCTGGCCTCTGCTCCAGAGCCAGAATTTCTCGCTTTTTAGGCGGCAGGCATCCATTACTTCGCTCCTGATTGGATTTCATTGTGCCAGATAGGTTTTAAATAGCTCTCGTTAGCACTTCTATTGTCTTTAGAGTCACTCGCTCTCGGAGTTAATGTCTTCTCTCTTTGCCAGGGTGCAATGGCTCTGCTGGTGGTCACTAGCATACAGCTCCAGGTCTCAATCCAGATAGGGTGGAATCGCTAAAGCTCATAAAATGAGCTCCATAAACTTCATGGGGAATCATCGCTAATGGATGCACTTCTTCCACAATGTTGGCGGGAATCTGATGACAAAGAGACAAACGCAATGGGTAAATGGTTCCAGAGATTATCAATTTGCCCTGACCACTAGCCATGCAATGCTAGCTCTGTAAACAGAGCTTATCTTTACTAAACATGCTTTTCAAAAGTTCTGAATGGTTGCAATACATCATTTGAAGCTGCAAACAGTAAAGTCCAGGGTGCATTTTGTATTTGCATTGCTCAACTGTCTCTGTCTACTACTGGGTTCACACCCATCAGTATTGTATAAAAATATTTTGCTTATGCAACACTCATTCCTTTGCTTTTTTATTGAAAATAGGCCTTTGAATACGTACGTATGTGACAGTTATTACAATCATGTGCTTCTCAAGTGGTTCTTACAGTGGAGTGCCAGTACTTAAAAGGCAGACATCCACTGATCAACTTCAAAAGTGTGCCTGCTTTCATGTTTGTAATGGTGTTCTCCCTGTTTTTAGCCACTAGGTGGTATAAATACTTAACTTTTTTCCTTTCTTTTTGCACTCACACACACAAACATGCGCACATACAAACATGGTCTCCCAGGCGGGGAAGCAAACCCACGCCAACCTGCATCATAGGCAAGTAACGGTTCCACTCCGCCACCTGGAGCCCATAAATACCAAACTAAAACTACCCTTGGTACAGCAGATTGACATTATTGCTCTAGAGCATATTATTTGCATATTTATTTGACAGTACTGTTTAAACATCCATTCACAAATTTACAGACAATTGCCAGAATCCAACAAGGTTTTCCATAAGAGGAAGCAGTATAATAATATTTCTGCAGATTGTGGTTTCCTGGGCAACAGTTTGCGTCAGAACATCCATGCTCATGTGGAGTGTGAATTACTCTTGGAACATTTTTGTTTTCAACTCTCCAGGGCCTTCAGCTGAGTCAGGGCAACTGTAAATATAAATGTTTACTCCGGTCAGACGGGGTGCATTACGGAGGCAGAACAAAAAAAAGTTGAAATTTAATTGAGGGGTTTTATCACTAAAGAGTTTTGTTACAAAGTTGCATTCCTGAGAGTCCTACTTTGATCGAGACTGTTTGTACATCAACAAGCCCATGGTCAATATTTGACCGCAGGGATAAATCAACATATTCTATAGCTGCATATTGTAGATCTGTGCACACAGTAAACACACGAGTTGGCCTTGTTTATATTTGTTCACTACGCAGCCTCAAACTCTAATTTTGATTTTGAGAATGATCGCTAGCGTAAATACAACAAAACCCTGCAGATTAACTTCACCTACTGATGTCCCGTGTGATGTTTGAATTTTCGAAGCCGATTTTTTTTTTTTCAAATTCCCATTGGATGACTTTCCACTTGTTCCACTTGTACTTTCCTAGATGTTCTGTTCTTTTATACAGACTTATCTTTGGGTCAATGGGCAAAGACACCGCTAGATTGCTCACTAGCTAGAGGCACCGCGGAGATTGAGTGCATGACACACACTCACATACGTGCATAACATCACATTTAAATGAGCATAAATAGGAAGTTCGCCACACTAGACAAACACAAGTGGCCTACATAAAATATAGAGTAATCACAAGTGGACCTTGGCCGGTTTCTGTTTGGATGAGCCTATTGCGAGATAAGACAAGGCTACAGAAAACTCTGAGCAGTGTATGTGATCATAAAGCCAACAGATGCAACAAAGAGTGAGGGGGAGCAGAGGAAGAACGGCAATGTAGGATGATGGATAGAGCGGGAGAGGATTGGAAATGGGGAAGAGGGACAGAGAATGGGGTGAGAACGACAGCGCAGCTCCTCCTGACCCACATTGAGCAGTGCCTGCAGCATCAGCCCCCGCCTTGCGATGTCACCACACTCACACTATCCGCCGTGCAGCATCACCTGTAATGACATCATCATCTCAGCGCAACACAGCAAGGCGAAAAATTTACCTAACTTGACATCAAAAAATCGGAAGGCGTCTTTCCCAACACCACCCACTGGTGCACATGGTCACACACAAACATCATCTCTTGATCTTCCAGCCTATTATTAGATCGGCGACTAGCAAAACGCATGCCCCTGTGCTGTGGAGAACAAAAGGCGCGCTTTCAAGACGTGAATATCACAGCGAGTCAAAACGGCGTGGACACTCAGGATCCAGCTCTGCCAACACAAGTATGATGAAGGGATGACATCAGTTAAGGAGGGGCGGAGGGGCAGACGGCATTTTCATATGGTGCGATGGAGTGATAGTCCCGGACCAAAAAAAAAAACACACACACACACACACCACTCTGAGTACGCAACCGTTGTGTCTCCAGGTGAAAGGAAGATACAAAAACCTCTCTTACGCAGCAGTACCCCACTCCCACCCCACCAACCCCGCTCGCATTGATCTCTCAAGCTTCATAGCAATAACATCTCCGCAGCAGGAAGGATTGATCATGTAGACACAGTGTCCTAAGACAAAATAAAAATGACCCCTGGACTGACATTCGTGTAATCACTAATGCTCGTATTCATATCTCACCTGCTAGACCAGACACAGATTCACAGCCCTGTGCAGCAGTGGCTATATTTAGAAAACAAAAACATCATCATTATCAATCTGAGCATGCATGAAACTGCGGGGGGGAAATAACCGAGAAAGGCATGCATGTGGGATTCTCTGCGTATAAATAGAAGCTCTCCTTAATCCCTGCACCACAAATACAATACAGTCTGGGTTTTTTTTTTTGGTTTTTTTTTACCCTAAAGAGCCATTTTACTGTCCTGTCCAAAGTGCGCGTGTCCCTTTAAGAGGCGGACCGGGTCGTGTGCTTGGCTACAGCCAAAGAACAGGCACTGGGGCTGAAGGCTCAGGCTGTTTTGTCTCCACAATGACTCCAGAGTTCTGCATCAGTGCCGGACATACACAGAACACACACTCGGGCGTGCTGACATGCAGCCTCCTCCCCTTCCCACAGCTGAACTGGTTGAACATCTCTGAGCCTCCCTGTTTTTTTTTTTTTTTTGTAGCATAGTGTTATATAGTAGTGGGACAGAAAATACTACGATGCCACAAATCAAAACGCAAAGAGACAAGTCTCCTCCTCCCACCCCCTCTTCTGCTGGTTCGAGTACTAAGAATAGCTCACCAGTACCTTCCACAGCCACCGCTTGCGGAACATGTGCAACGATTCCTCCTGAGTGAATCCTGGAGACGTGCTTTTCCTCGCGGCGTCCTTTGTGCAGCAGCAGAGGACCCTGTTTTAGGAGTTGCCCCTCCGTTGCCCCTGCAATCGGCCTGATGGCAGAGGAGGTCTCCCCCCTCCGCCGGCCCCCCCTTTCCTGTGCAAAAAGCCCACACCAGGTCTTGCGTGCGAGGCTTCTCCAACGTGTGTTATGCAAGGCCACCAGACCGCCAGCTCCCTCGCGCTCTCTCTCTCTCTCTCTTTTTGCCTGGCTGCCTCTCTCCCTCGTTCCCTCTGTGGCTCTCCCTCCTCTTTCTCCCGTCCTCTCTCCCTCAGTACTCCAACTGACACGGCTCCTCCCCCTCCGCCAGCCCCATCAGCCATCAGGTATTCATTCAAAAAAAAGAAAAAAAACACACTACTTGGCTCCGCGCCCAGACTACGCTCACACAAGGGAGGGGAGGGACGGAGGGTGGCAGTGAGCAACAGACGGAGGGACGAAGGAGGGAGGCAAACTTGGAGGGTTTGCATAGACAGCCATGGATGTGCATGAACGTAAAGAACGATTCACATGGGCATATTCATGCCAAGACACTGGCACATATGCAAAAATTGACAGAGGATTAAATTGTGGAGTGTGTTAGCAAAGCTCCTTTAATGCTCTGCCCTTGTTCATTTTCATATGCATTTCCACTCTCCAGGCGAATCTCCATCTCATCCGCCTGCCAATGATTGAGCTTCTCTTCAGCTGGAAAATGACTCAGAGTAACCAGCAACTAGTTCTTCTCTGTCTTTTTTGCCCCCAAGGATATTTCCCCACACTAAACCGATAAACACCCACACCCAGCCACTTGGCCCTCTTAGGTCCACTTTCCCCCTGCTGGGCTCAGGGGCAGTGAGAGAGCGCCAGGCTGCAGACGGGCACTCCAGTGCCAACAGACTGCTATCTGCTCCTCTGCAGGCGCCACATGCAGGGTGGCCCCTCCAAACTGACAGCACGCTGGGGGGGTGAATCTAACAAAATCGTACACTTACAAGGAGACTAATAAATACCCTGCGAGGTCTTTGGGCTATTATGGGAAGGCTTCCAATGTCTTCTTTGGATGACCAGAACAAAAGATGGTAAAGTTACAGTGTATAAAATGGTGTTGCCAAGTTGTGATTGTGAACAAGCTTCCTTGTGCATGTGTTTTTTTTATTTTGGGCTTTCCCCAAACAACCCAAACATTATGCAGGTAAGTCCACACTGGAAACATACATTCAAACTTTGACTGTCTAGCCCAAGGGTGTCCAAACATTTTCCTTTGAGGGGCCACATACAGAAAGATCAAAAGACGCAAGGGCCACTTTGACATTGCCCAACTTTATTATACACGCAGCCAATTTTCTATTAAAGTTATGCTAGCTGTTTTTCCATTATTTTTAACACCTGTTAAAGGTGATTAGGTAAATCTTTTTTTCTTTTTGGGGTGGCCCACAGCCGTGCATCCACAAGAATAGATCCGCTCCTGCCCTTAGCAGATCTAAAAACAAGAGTAATCTGTAATAAGATGATTTTTTTTTTTTTAAAGATGTGTTTACTTGGTGATTTTAATCATTAATTTGACATAAAGACAAATCAGACCTTGACACACACAGACAGAAAGTGGAGAAAACATATAGTGTAAGCTCCTGAAACTGAAATATCTTAATTTATGAGGCATTATAAAAGGAAATGTTTCTATTTTAGTTTTGCATATCTAGTTGTCGTACCCCTCCAGCCACCACCCCACTTTTTCATCTCCAGCACCCAGGAAGTGTCAAAAGTTATTTTTTTATAGATGCTGAGGGCCGCCAGCGAATGCAAGGCGGGCCACAAATGGTTCCCGGGCCATAGTTTGGACACCACTGGTGCAGCCCATTTGCGTTTAAGCCATTATAATAATTTTGGATTTTTCATGATAGTTACTTTTGAGTTTTGTTTTTAAATTGAGTTATTTTTTTATTAATTTCAGAGCAGGTTTATTATTTTATCAGTTTTTATAATTTTTTAAAATGCCTAAATTCTACCAGTTTTAGGTTATTTTTTAATACCGGTATATAAAATATTTTTCGAGTGCAAGACAAAAAGAAAAGGTCATTAAGTATTGTGTAATAAAGTAAAGTGCACTACAATTCCTAAACGACTGTTCAACCTTCTCTCGTCTGTAAGTCTGTAAAATAATACCAAATAAAACATTCAAAATAAAGCCCGAAAGCTCATGTATGATTTTAATTGACGAAGACTCAAATGAAGGCCATTAGTCAATAATTATAATAAGTTTTAATTAGTTTTGTAGTAAAATGTACTTTTTTAAAAAGCACTCTCGTTTTTATTTTATTTTGTGGAAAAAAAAATGCTGTTTCAATTTTAGCTTTAGTATACTTATTTGTCACTATGTTTCGTTTAAATGCATCATACTGCTTTGAACGTGGCTTTGTCTCTTCCCGTGTTCTTTTCTTAACACCCTTGTTGAGGCTGTTCCTTTTTTAATATAATTTAAGAGTCCAAGAAAAAGCAAAACACACGCGCAGAGTAGGCTTTCCTCCTTAAATGGTTAAACCACTCAAGCGAGCTAAAACAAGCTTTCAAATGCGAGTTTCAGCAATAAATGCTATGATGCATAAAGTTGTGCTGCACTCCGTTTGAGTGTGAACGAAGATAGAACTCTCAAATATGTCCGTTTGATCTAAGACTTTTCCACTATCGTTTGCATTTCTGAATTTCTTCAGCACGAGTCCGGCTTCCATGGCCTACTTTGCAGCTTAGCAGTTAGCATGTATTCAATTGCAGGTTATGCTGCTACAGTCATGTTATAACAACGAAATCATTGCAGTAAAGTGTCGTATTTCCCAAAAAAAATAGTATTACCTCAAGAAGTCACTGTTCTGCTTAATGCTTACAATTCTGCATTATTGAACACCCGCATACAGTATCTCACACACTACACACTCCCGCGTGCACAATAACACAGTCGCCTACAGCAACACACCGCACAAAACCTCCAGTGGCTTCCCACTCGAGCAGGATACATGCTGTTAGATTGTGCCCTTTTCCACTCTCACACTTTCAATTTATCTTCGGAAAAAGCTTTTAACACAACAAATATATCCGAGCCTTAAGTCTCCAGGTTACCTTGAAAAAGGTGTAGGTGTCCACAATGAATGGAATCCAAGTATCATCACTGGCCTCTGACTTCTCTGTTTCCTCACTGCACCGTTGCTGTGAGATCCTCCTATAAGTGTGGCGGACATGTCCAGACATGTATCACCGATCCACACACAAGGAATAGAAAGCATGATGCAAACAGCCAAGAGCAACAACGAGATCATGAATATTCATTAGGTCAGCAAACTCAGGTGGGTGTAAATGTGGTTTTTGAGCTCACTTGTTGCATTGAAGCATAAGATGGTAAATGACAGAAGAGCTCTTTGCCGCGACTATGCGGTAGATGCCACGGACTTCCGGGTTTCACACATCAGCGTCGTTTCCGGCCACTGGTGGCCGCGTTCCAACACTCGCACCCTCACCTCAGTGTTTTAGGCAACTGAGACAGACAAACGACACACTTGCACCCATCGAAGGGAACACGCAACCGAGGGGCACAAGAATTGGGACGCCGACCACATGTCGCAAACGGGGAAAGGGAAACAAAGCTGATGTGTGAAAACCAGGAAGTCGGAAGTCCCGCCTCCTCCGTGGCATATACTCCATTAACTAGGGTGTGTTGAGGTGTGTTGCATGGTGTGATGTGTGACATCTTGCTCAGAATTTTTGTTATGTTTCTTTGCTAATCTTTTTCAGGGATGGTAGGCATATAAAGAAAGAAAAGGAGCAGACTTTGTGGTGAAATGATGTGAAAGTGGCACTTGCCACAGCATTCCTGAACTTATCTCTGTAAGGCAACAGCAATAGTGACATTGATTTGCAGTAAATACACATTGAGTTAGGTTTTCGATTCCTGAAATTCATGATGAGAACTCGTAGGTTTCATAATAATGGCCCAAAGGGGGAAGGCAATAAAAGCTTGTACTGGTGAGAGAAAGTTTCAGAGGTTTTTGCAACCGTGGCATGAAAAAAAATAAAAATAAAAATAAAAATAAAAATAAAAATAAAAATAAAAATAAAAATAAAAATAAAAATAAAAATAAAAATAAAAATAAAAATAAAAATAAAAATAAAAATATGTATAATTATATATATATATATATATATATATATATATATACATACTGTATATATTGGGGGGTCAATAAAAAAAACGTGAAAAGGTGAATCCACATGATCGGAACTGCGAGTATTTTGGACATGATTATTAATCCAACAGTATTTTTAAATGCCAGCATTAAAAATGTACACTTACACGGACAATGTGTAGAAATTTTGGATTTTTCAATGTTTATTTAAAAAAAAAATCAATATTATACACCAAAAAAAAAGTTATTTTATGTAATCTTAGCCAGGTATGGTATTCGCTAATTTTATTACACTGATCTCTCCCCACCTGACAGAAAAGGCTGACATGTTTCACTGCCATCTTACTGCTACGGACACACAAATGAGACAAATTTAGTGAATGTAGTAATTGGTGGTAGTCTTGCAAAGTGTGGCCTCTCTGAGGCATCGTAGTGCGTCTTCAAACCGGTGCATTCTATTATTTCACCACTAGCTAGCTTATTCAATTCCATTGTGATGTCATTTTTTAGACCAACATTATTCAGGAAATAGAAATTATATAGTTCAGAACAAATGTCCATGTAAGATACTGTAGGTAACAAGGCAGTAATCATACAAATAAGTATGCCAGAGGAATAGTGAGGCCGAATTTCAACAGTGTCTTTCAAAACAATTATATAATTCTTAACATGCAACAATAGAACTTCTACAGTATACTCGGTTCTATTCTTTGATGTGTGTGTGTGGGGGGGGGGGGGGGGGCACCCTAGGGAAATCCTTTGCATTAGTAAAATAGAGAATGGAGAATAGTGAGTGGGTGGCGGCGTTATGTGAGCATGTGTTAGCAGAGTGGGAGGGTAAAACCACCCTGGCGAGGTCCTGTCTGAGAGCAGACCTTCCTCCGGCTGTGGCTGGGCACCGGTTCGGAAGTAGCAACACGAACGCTCCAATGCTATGCGGGGAGAATGTGAAAGCGCTTGCTGCCATGGCAACAAGGCCGCTCCACAGTCTCCGGTCCACATTAAAAAAGACGGCTAGCAACGTGGCTGCGGCTCAATGGCGGGGAGCATGACACGCTGAAAGAGCCTTTTGAGAGTCTGTGAATTAGTTAATGGCCACAGAACAAAATCAGCAATCCACATGGAGGATGACCTCATTTGAGCCTATTGAAAATATTACATGTCATCCTTTTTCTCTACTGTGCCTCAGGGTAAGGAGATGGGCTCTGATATTAGCGTAAAGTAGCAACATTAATTTGACATTAACGTCTTTTAAAATGATTGTAAAAGTATATAGGATTAGAGAATGGCCGTAAATATCACTGCAGTGGTGTCCTTAGATGACCTATTTTGGTCTATATGATACTGGTAGACCAGACAGGACACACCGGGATAACTTGTGTTAGCATTAGCGCCAATGCTAGCATTGTTAATTTGAGATGTATACACTTCTTGTATGAACTTTAACATGTAGTAAAAAATTATATATCATCATGTACAGTACATTCACATACAAGTTAGATTTCCTTTGATGCAAAGTTAGTGAAATATTAGATAAGACATTCTGTTACATTCACAATCGCAAACAACTGATGCATAGCGACATCTAAGCTAACTACAGCCAAAGTCTAACTTGTTTAGCTTAGTTAAAAATGTGTTCATTTGTTGTTGATATCACTGCAGTGGTGTCTTTAGTTGACCTATTTTGGTTTATATGATACTGGTGGACCAGACAGGACATGCCGGGACAACTTGTTATTACATTACATTATTCATTTGAGATGTATACACTTCTTGTATGAACTTTAACATGTAGTAAAATGATATATCATCATGTACAATACATTCACATACAAATTACATTTCCTTCAATTTAAAGTTAGCTAAACTGCAGTTAAAATACGTTGCTGTCAAGCTGGAGCGCTGCAGCTGTGTTGAGCGATATCAGTCGAGCGAGCAAATTAGGTGGGGGCGGCCGCCTCCAAATTTTCTCCATAGGAAAAACCCTGGTTCATTATTCCTCGCTGTTGATTTATATGTGTGCAAATAATACTGCTATTTTTAATGCTGGAAACAAGTTTCTAAAAAAGGCATTTCAATTTATTTGAAACACTTTAAAAGCTCGGGGTACTTCATTTCTACATTCCAGGAAACGGTTATGGACAAATGCCCATTACACTGGCTCCTTATTGTACTGGAGGATGTTTATCGTTTTATATCCGGAAAGAAGTTTGGAAACATTTTGTTATTTTAGGCTCTTGGATGTTTTTCAAACTAAATTGCTCAAAGCGCAGTTGTGTGTCATAATAGCTTGAAGAAATGTCTATTTAGGACGACTTGATCGATGGTGACTGCGTCTATATTTTAAACGGGATCCTGCAGAAAATGGCTGCAATGACCTACCTTATAAGGAATTTTAAACAGTTGGTGGCTTGGCAACCGGAGGTTTGTTTTTGGAATATTTAACATTTTCCAACATGGGTGACAATGAAACGCAATCAGTTTCTTGTGTTGATACTGAAAGCTAAAATCCTCCGAACAAAACAGGTTTCTTCTTGGCTGAGTCCAAGTGCCAAGACTTCTTTTCATTCAGCTCAAAATAGAAAGTCACTGCTTACGCACGTCTCCACAACATAGTTTAGGCAGCACCGGGCGGGAGTGATTTGTGGGGGTGGAGAAACAGAATCACAGGGAGCCAAAAGTATCTGGAAAATGCCAAACGGAGCTCAGGGTGTAAATCACAGGCTTCGTCCACATGTGAAACGCCCCGGCAACTCCCACTTCGAATAAAAGCAAAGCTACATTCATGCATGTATGGAACATGTTGATTTACATGCTGTGTCATGTGATCTGGAGGCCCGTGTTCGTATGAGGAGGCCAACCATCACTTAAATGACCTCAGTGACCCCGGTGAAAGACTGGCCACTCCCCCTCCCCACTGCAGCAGCATCACTACCGCATTACAACAGCAGAGGGCAGCACTGAATACAATTTAAATATATATTATTAAACACTGTCAATCGACGGTAGATCTAGATATAGCTATATTAGTGTAAATCAAATTAATGATATGAAATTACGACAATTAAAACAATATAATACAGCCATCCATTTTTCTAAAACTGCTTATCCTCACTTGGATGATAATAGTTAACAAATGTCAGGCATATTTTCCTTGTTTACACATAATTTCTTTGCAGCAAATGCAAATCAGACCAAGCAACAGTGTCATCAAAAGAGAGACGGAAAATATTCCAAATTAGTCCTCCATGGTTGTCAAGACAACTGTTTTGGTCCAAATCAACATAATACTAAACACAGAGAACTAAAAGCAGGTTAATTCCAAAAGGTTATTTAATACCCACGCTCGCATGGGAACTTCATGATTGTGCATCACTCATCGTGAGTTTTGTGCTTCGCCTGGTGTCTATTTTTGTAACAGCAGCGGGTCTCAGTGTGCTTCTGAAAATGTGCTTTATTCATGTCATGGTAACGCTTATTTATTCACTAACCTAGAAATTAGTTCATTCATAACAGCTTGGCCAGGCTGCGTATTGGAAAAGTGCTGTACATGGCTGATTTCAATTCTGGTTTGGAAGCAAAGACAATGACACAGTGCTTTTTTTATGTTTATGTATGTGTCATGTCAACTTCAATGACACCTTTGGTGATGGATTTCCATTACGACAGCCATCTACTGCTCTGTGGATTTATCCAGCTACTAATAGGGTAACTCTTACGAAGTTATGACTCTGATTTATGAATACAAGGTCGATTCTCACAGCAGTTTGCATAAATTATTGATGTACAGTAGCTAATGGAGAGCGGTGGCACTTGCTTAACCCATGGAGAGATTTGTTGCGCAATGAGGTAGTTTAACACAAAGGTCTGTCATAAATTGAAGCAATGAGTTCTCAAAAATCTCCCTCCTGCAGATTCTCTCTTACCACATGGGAAGTTGTCAGACCACTGCAGTTATTTTACATAAAAGAGTTGTATCAAAAAAATATCCGTTAAAGATGGCGATATTGGATAGGAATCAATTTGAACGTCTGTTATTGCAGTTGTACAGTACAGCTTGCATCATGCTGAGTGTTTGCATAGGCCTACGCGACAGATTTTGAAGCATATGAATGACTAATGAAGGTACGCTAGGGGGCGCCATATTCATAAAGATATATTTTAAAAATCTATATTTGGTAGTGAAGGCTTACGTGTGAACATATTTTCCACTATTAAATTTGGTTTGTGTGCAATGATGTAATTGCGAAAGGCTGAAAAGCTTGCCGATTAAGATCAGTCACTTGTTAAATATATAAGTTAAATGAAACAAGATATAGAGCAATTATTTTACACCCAAAGGAGGCAAGCACACTATTTTCCTACTTGTTCTTTTTTTCCGAATGAAAGCTTTTGTTGTGTGGTGAATCGTGATAACATTTGTAAAGCTTTATTTGCTCTGAATTAATCTTTTACTTTAAGAGAATTGACAGCATTTTTGCACAAACAGGCAATAGAAAAATTTATCAGCATTTTTCCCCCCATAAAAACAAGTCAACCAAACGCCACAATTTATATATATATATAAGTAGTCATAATAGGAGACAAATATGATTGAAAATCAAGTTTATTTAAGTTAAATGACATTTGTGGTAATCCCTTGTATCTGCTGAGCTGATGAATTATCGGACGTTCAACAAAACGAAACAAAACGGCAATGTTAATCATGCGCTTTAGTGGTCAACAGAACACTGCTAGTGTTTGAGCCTGCGCTCATGAAAAATTGGTGGGATTATTTTTTTTGTACAAAAAGACAAGTACCGGTAAATAGACCTGACTGGTGGGCTTTACATTGGAACCTGTAAAGTCAAACATCCCCGAGGTCGTGCAATTTAAGACATGAGAGGAAAAAGTATTCCTCTTAAGTCACACATTAATTCTGCCATGACCTCATTGTTCATATGAGAGCGCCGTTCTGTGAGCATCATACAGCCCTCAACAGTGGTGTGGGAAAATATAAGAAATCACTGAATATACAGCAAGCAGATTCAAATTTAAAGCAGTAAGACGCCAGTGTCATATTTTCACATAAAGCAAAGGGAGTGTTTTATTTTTCCTTTAACGGTTAACTTCTATTTCATTGTTTTTTGTTTTTTTTAGCTCATTCACTGCCATTGACAGCAAAATTTCATTTTAACTATTTCTATTAGTTAAACATTTTTTCCCACTTTGTTAACAAGAGTATGAAAACCTAGATTTTTTTTGTAGTTAGGACATATATAAAATTTGATCAAATAGTGAAGTCATGCGATTAATTACGATTAGAAATTTTAACCGACTCACGCCCCTAATTTTTAATAATCTTTTTTTTTTATCGCGATTATAATTTTTTAATTGTAATTAATCGCATGACTTCAATAGTTAACTCACACACATTTTATATATGTTCTAAATGTACAATAAAAAAAATGTCTTGGTTTTCATACTCTTAACAAAAGTGGGAAAAATGTTGAACTAATAGAAATAGTTCAAATACATTTTGGACGTCTATAGCCGTCAATGGCAGTGAATGAGTTAAGAATGCTAAAAACAAACAATCCAGATGTGACTTTATTTCACTTTATGTCTTTGTCATTAAAGACTCGCTGTTTTTGCATTTTAATAAAATTCAAAGGTTCACTTGACCTTAGAGGTTTTTTGCTGTAGAATTCAATCAAGCGCAAGAGTTTTTCACTTTTCTTACAATATCTTATCCATCCATCCATTTTCTTAACCGCTTAGTCCTCACAAGGGTCGCGGGGGGCGCTGGAGCCTATCCCAGCTGGCTTCGGGCAGTAGGCGGGGTACACCCTGAACTGGTTGCCAGCCAATCGCAGGGCACACAGAGACGAACAACCATACTCACAATCACACCTATGGACAATTTGGATTGTTCAATTAACCTTATATCTCATAAAATTACCACGATGGGCCAAACTGAGGAAGAGTTCAGGCTTTAAAACACTGAATATGCCTTTGAAAAATAAAAGCCATTAAGCACCTGAAACAATGAGCCTAAACCAAAGACCCAGTGTTTCAAATTATTATTTCACAGAAAGATACTGATGCTATCATGTTATAAATACACGGATTAGTAACTTAAATAGCGAGTGAATGAACAGTCACCTCGATTTAAAATAGAATTCAAAACAAAAAAGGCAAATCATGTATTAACGAAGAGATGTCATATCCCCCCCCATATTTGAAAAAGAGACATGAACTTGGCACAGAGACTCATGCAGCTGATTGGTCAGACAAACCAAGCGCGGGCTGTGGCGCACCCTTCCATAAGACCCTCATTATGAAGCCCTGGTGCACACTGACCAGAAATAAGTTCTGCACAGGTTTAGCTTCAAACACTTGACGCGGTGTGCTCGGCAGGCGGTGGAGATGACGCTCATCTGGGTCATCTGAACCTGGAGCGCTTGACAACAATGGTGCCGGCGACCATGTCGTACACTGTCCTGTTGTGCTGGAAGAACAGAAGCGTGACGAATGCCGGGAAGAAGAATGCGATCGAGAAGTTCTTGCTCAGGGCTCGCACAGTTGATCTGTCAGGAAAGATCGAAAGGTGCATCGTTAGAGAGAGATGGATAACACAAAATCAAAATGTTAACAATTGACTATTTTTTTTTAAGGGTGATGTAAGATGAGTTACAAATTATATTACAATGCTTTGGGATCATAGTGAGATAAGAGTTTAAATTAGTCATAGACAATTAAAAACATTTTTAAGGGCAACATCAATTACTAACTTTTTTTTGCTAGATGTAACAAGGGTCAGTCCACAAATAGGTGATTACTTTATTTGAAGTTTTTCTGAGGACTTCCAAATTCGTCCACCAGATGGCACTATTTTCCCATTCAAAACGTGCAGCACAATTTCACACTTTTTAACTTTTTAGTGTGTGCTAAAAACTGATGCAACTCAAGATTTCAAATGCATTTTTTTTGGGTGTGTTTTTGACTTCCCCTTTTACAGAGTTTAAAATGGTTCCACTCACGCAGACAGAGAAACATCAGTTGCTGGCATTACAAGGACCCGGTTGGGCTGAACCAGAACCGATGTGTCACATGTCACAACTCGGAGCCCAATAAGAAATTTTCCCGGGGTGGCTCCTCCAGCTCCCCAAATACACACAATCTGCAGGGACATGTCATGTATGACAATTCAAATTTAAAAATGTCTTGAAACATTGCCTGTACTGTGTCAACAATCATGACTCCTTACCTCATAAAAACACACTAATATAGGGTACACGAGAGCAACCAGCATCATTTTTTGTAACTCCTCCATTGACGTTTCCTCATCTATATCGTCTATGATAAAATGCATCGCAAACTTGGACACATCCCTATAAATAAAAAAAAAAGAGAAAAGCTAGGGATGCTGTTTTATATAACAAACAAACCTCAAGCATCTTTGCCACTCCGTGAACTTACTTGATTCCACTCAGGTGCATAATACTGATGATAATGGTCGCTTTGATGAAAAACAGGATGAAGAAGTCCACAATTTCAGCCAGGAGTCTTTGGAGAGGTGATGGGATGGTGTACTCTCGTCCTGGAGAATGGATTAGAAGACTGCATGGTCAAACAGTTCATGCAAAAAATGAGCGGGTAATAAATACTAATACAAGAGACTTTTGGTAATGAATCTAAAGCTTACTGTTATTGCAGCATGTCTAATCCATTTCTGTTCTTGTGTTTACCTGGCCTCCGTGCGTTTCCATTCTCCTGTGGCAGCTGCTGCGGATGAGTGTGCACCGCAGCCCCGCCCGCGGCTTCACCTCCTCGGCTACTCGGGGAGCCGGAGGCGGCCGCATTGGGCGGCAACGGGACACCGAAATACTGAGCGTTGGGGTCGAGACGCGCTGCCGACGTTCCGCTGGCCGACTGCAAAACACACGGGTACGACATGGCTGCTGACGCCGCCAACCAGCTCTGCCAGGTCACATAGCCGGTGGAGTACTGGCACATCCATGCTTGTAACTTCTCGCAATACTCCGCGGTGGTGCAGTTTCCAGGTACATTTTTCTCGTCTTTGGGTTTGTTTTTTCTCTGTGGATCGTCTCCTACGCGGCGTTTAAGCGCATTAGAAGCTTTACTCTTATCGGAGTCCATGTTTGTGTTTTCCGTGTCCGCCATGTTGGATGAAGGTGACGCAATGTGTACGTCATTCCGGAAAATTACATGAGTCCTGAGGGGAGGGTTTTGTTTTTTTGTTTTTTTCTATATGTTCAATTTGACAAAGTAGTAAATTCAACATTGTTTTTAACTTTCAAACGAGTTTTGTGTTTACACATGATGTAGAGTTAAGACACTCAACGTTTGTTTAACATTGTCTCCCCCCTTCAAAAGAAAAAGTGGTACAGGCCAAATTGACCAACGTATTTATTAAAATTAAACTTGGAAAGTTTGATCACATTTTTAAAACTGACAGTTGGGCCAAGTCATTCATAGACTATGTTTAAATGTAAATACAATTATGTATTCATAATTTGTTTTAAGAAATACTTAATAGTTAATTTATCTTTAGAAAAATGTCATATTAAAGTCAATTAAAACATTTTTAACGAAAACTACATTTAAATGTTAAAACTAATCATTAAACCAGTTTTAAGGAAATGTTGCCAAATTAATAATGCAAATGCTCAGGACTTTATAAACACAGTGGGCCACACAAATCCTGTCCCCCACATATTTGCAGAAAAACGTTCAAATTAAGATTAATTTTGAAATCTTAACCCAAGATTGACTCCAACATACTTAAAGAGGCCATTATGTTCGCCAGTCATCAAGTCTGGCACACCAGGAGCCCACTGCCCCAAAGAGGCTTAATTAGGACAAGCGCACTTGCCTTACTTCCAGTCTGTGCATCCAAGACAAGAAGCCTAGCAACTAAGTGAGGGGTCACCGCTTTGACCTCCACAAGGGATTTGGCTGAAACACCACCCTGTCACAAGTGTCTACGCTGATATTAGGAATTGAGTCCTTGCTTGAACAAAAGACCATTGTCAAGAAAAAAAAAAAAATCCTACCAGTATAGTCAGACAGGCTTCAGAGCAACCAAAGGTGACTTATTTGTCAATGACACACAAAAATCCTTAATACAAAGGCTGAATTCTTAAACTGCCACAAATATCCTGTTCAGTTGGTCAACCCTAAATTCCTGTTAAGCACAAAAGAAGCTTTAAGAGCCTAATTCTTAAAAAGACTGTTCACATGGTCAAGGAATTAGTCTTATTTGCTGACATGACTTGTCGTTTTCAAATTTTAGGGATGGCTCTTTTTTTCTTAAATATAAAATAACTGGCCTTCGGACTTGAAAAAAAAAAAATCACTTAGTCCCAAAAAATTAAAAATAAGTTTAGAAACAACATCCGTCACACAGTTCTTTAGATTTTATTGTAAACTTTTTTTTCGCAAATGTCAATTGCAGTTCAACATACATTAACTGATGCAAGTCAACTACTTCCAAGTCTACTTAAGCTTCCTTCTCGTAGGTCCTCATTGAAACAACATCGCCCATGATGCATTTCTGTGGCGACAGGATTATAGTGGTTAAGGGTTAAAACATTGCATCTTGATATAGTGGTCTTTTTTTAAAGCTTTCCGCCACTTACAGCTGTCAGTTTGCCATCCTGAATCTCTCGTTCCAGTGTTGTAGACTTGCCATCCCACGTCTGCTTCTGCACTAGTTTGCCATTCTCAAACGTGATGATGGTCTGCAGACAGCATTTGCTTTTATTGCATGCAAAATTTGTAACCTGAAGTTCACTCATTAATAAAAACCCACCTTGGTGTTTCGGTCGTCTGCCGTGTTCTCGTCAAATTCCTCGTTGAGCTTGAATTTGATTTCTTTGGTCTTGAAAGTGCTCTCGGACCTCATTGTGATGAGGCCTGCATCATCCACGCTGAGCACAAGGTTGGGCTTAGCCATGATGCCCACCTGTCGGGTGGCAAAGCCAACACCTTTGGACCAAACAAAATTCACTGCAATTAGCACCACTTCACAGCAAGCACAAGTTACGCTAACATGAAGTTTATCCTTACCAATAGCCTTCATGTATTCATCAAAGTTCTCACTGGCAGTCAGCTTCCAGGTTCCGACAAACTGCTCAACCATGGTGGAGTTTAAAGTCGACTTTGTGACTCTGAGACACAAAATTCAAATTGCCCTTTGGGTGCAGGACGCAGAAGAGAAGACAGATTCACACTGAGAAATTGTCACATTTGAAGCCCGGTGGAGCGTGTGCTGCCCAATCAGGATCAGGTGCTGCCCGTTGCCAGGGCGACAATGGGATTAAGAGGTGTGTCTTCAAATCAAATTCTGGTGTGTGTGGGGGGGATCTGGAGGGGATGTTGTGTTTCCCTGATTTGATTTATTTGGTCAAACTAACACATTTACATAAAGTTTGCACAAAAAGAATATACAGTATATATATTTTTTGCAATCATTCAGTACCAGTGGTGAGTCACATATGGCCAGGAGGCCACATACGACCCGTTCTGTTCTTTAAACCAGCCCACTGAGCAATTGTATGTGTATGTGTGTTTTTTTCAAAGTTGATATTAATTAAGTTAATTAGTTGAACATCTATAATATAAAAAAAATAATAATAATAAATAAATAAACATATATACCCGTACATTCAACAATGTGTTTTTTGATAATTAATTTGTTGTAATTTATATGCAATTAAACAAATGAAAACACGAGAATTATGCATTCAATATTAGTAAAATGAACTATATATTTTACATATATTTTTTATTTTTATGACTTTAATGCTTAATTGCTTTATTGCAAAAAACAAAATTAAACATTCATAAATAATTTTATAATTAAAAAAGAATGCAATACAGTAATTGGTTAATTGTAACAAAAATGATTATAAATATCATTTAAAAATTGTGTCAATAAACTATTTTTGCGTCCACTTTGGCCCATTTGTCCATTTTAAAAAGCAAATCAAGCACAAAACTTTTTAACTATTGTAAAGTCCAAATGATCAGTTTCACTGGTTTTACTAAAGATACCCGCATGTGTAAAAAATAATATTCTTGTTTTATTCTGATAACATCATGACTGTCATTCAGAGTATGTGGAGAAAATGACAAATAGTCAAAATAATGGAAACAATTAATGGACCTTACTGGTATCAAATAATAGAAAGGAAAGTTCATATTTAAAAGTAAAGCATCACGATACTGCTTATGTTGTAACGTTTAAGATTCCCAGTCACACCTTCAAGAATCTTAGCATGTACCCCACCCATCTTTCGCATTGCTCTCAGGTGACTTGATGCCACTCCTGCCGCAAATATTCAAAGAGCTCGGCTTTGTTTGATGGCTTCTGATCGTCAGTCTTCCTTTTGATGACACTCAAGACGTTTCCAGCGGGGTTTGGTTTTGGGGATTGGGCTGGCCATTGCAAAAGCATTGTCAATGCTGGATTAGCACTCATACATGTAAATATGCTATTATGCTAATTTAACCCTGGAGAACCCACGGGGTCAAATTTGGCCCCTATAAATTCTGCTACTCAAATAACAAAGACCTTCTTTCTTCTTTTTTTTTTACAAATTTAACTACAAAAGTCCAGAGTGCCACTTCTGACCCCTGCATGGGGCCATCTAGTGGGTGAATATTGTACTTACATGAGCCAGAGTGGTGGTGACAAGATGGCTGGCAACATGCTGTTTTTTTGAGCTGGAAATCAATCCAAACAAAACCATCTTCTCAGCAAACCATCAGATGGTAAAATTGTGGTTTTTTTGTTAATCTATTTCATATCATGTTGCAGAATGTCTAGGAGTATGTTTTATATATATATTTTGATAAATTAGCAACTCTGAGCTAGTTAAAAAAAAGGGTTAAAATTGAAAAAACATATATTTTGGTGTTCAGTGAACTTATAGTCATAATCATTTAATGTATAATTCATAATTTTCCAAAGAAGAAAATGGTTTATTGGGTTCTCCAGGGTTAAGGAACATTTTGAGTCACCTCTTGAACACATTTATGTGTTTTAAATTACAATGATGAAATTACTTACTTACAGTGTTTAATACATAAATCAGCAATGGAATTAAAAGGAGTTCATGTTGCACATCTTTCTGTAGCTGCTACATCTCACCACTAGATGGCGTGAGAAATGCGTGCCACAGCCTGTTAGCGTGTCATAAGCTCCAATACAAAAGCTGTATGAAAAATCCTACTCATAAAAATATATTATTTATTATTTATTATTTATTTATTCTATATTATTTTATTATCTAGAGCCGTCCAAAGAGATCCAACCTCCTATTGTCTGTCGCACTTATCCTGGAATGGTTATTGATTAAAATTTCCTTAACAGGATATCACATGACTCCAATATTGTGGTTTTAATGCATGACATCTTCATTAGCATCAAGTGACAAGCACTTATTATGTCATAACTATAGAGGCTGGACTGGGCTGGATGTGTGATGGAATGTGCACGCAGGCCTTCATCTGCATACACACAGATGCCATCCAATGAACATGAAGGCTGTCTGGCAGCCGCGGAGAAGTCTTTTCCTCCTGGTTTTCATCAACACTTCAAGCCCCATTGATGGCAGAACAGAGGCACTGGACAAAAGCTGTATATACTGTACAAACAGTGCTGTGAGCGGCAGCACACTGACTCATTCTTTAGTGTGTGTGAGAACGGAGGGGGACCCCTTTTAGCTCCTTTGTGTCGGTGTCTGTCAACAGTGTAGTTGCAGGCTGGGCCCATTGTGGCGGCCAGTGTTGCGTATTGACACAGGGCCTCGCTCAGCTTGTTCCCAGGGTCCAACCTGAGGGCTCATGAATAATGGAGAGAAGATCCTCCAGGCCAAAAAGGGAATTGAAAAGTTGGGCTCGGCTTCTTGTAGACATAAAATGCTTCTTTTACATGCAAGCAGGTAGAAGTTTGGGCACGATGCAGCTGAACGTGTTGCGGGTGGCATTACGCGAATACAGCGCTGGCTGGGAAAATTGATGGCCAATATTAAGAAAAGAAAAGAAGAAAAAAAAACACGAAAATGCAATTTAATAAGAAGATTCCAGTTTCCTCAATTCAACCGGATTACCATAAATGGCATCTCGACGGAAATTATAAATAAATTGCCAAGCGTTGGTATTTTTAACATTGACAAGAAATGTGCTTTTGCAAATAACTCATGAGCCAAATACATTGTCAGAAACTTGCTTCGTTTCGTAGAGCAAGTGAAAGACTTGTGGGGAGCATTCCAAGATACATAAAAGCTGTGATTCCAAATTGGGGCTTTTCCATTCAACGTTGATTTCTTGACTCTCCCTGACTTAAAACATCAGTATTGTGTTGCATTAGAAATATGAATATGAACTTGGTTTTTTTTAGATCTTAAACTGTACAAAACCACAAAATTGTGTTATTTTGACCAGTTGTCAAATAAAAGTATTTTTATTTGGATCTTGGCTGCAATATTGTCAGCCTTTTATCGAATAAAAAAAGGTCATTTCATTTAAACACATCCCTTTGAATAGTAAAACCAGAAGAACTAATCATTTTGCAGTTGTCTCCTTTTTTTTTTTTTTTTACAAAATCTGCCTCAGTCACACTCAGTAGAACGCAGACGAAGCCTGAACAATTAAAAAAAAAAATTAGAGTGAAAAATCATGACGTGCAATTGTGCATGCAAAATACTTAAATAGCACGCATTTGATGTATATAGATGATTTTTTTTATTTTTTTTTATTAGTTCTATTCCATTCTGTGGGTGCAGCCCCATCCTGGATCTAGTTGGTTACTCAACCATGAGGCCCCAATGCAAGTGGACTGTAAAGTTTAATACATTCTCGTAACCCAACATTTGCAGTATTTGTATCCTCATTTAAGTGTAATTTATTGTTGCTTGACACATGCCATTGCTTCACATGTTTCATGGCAATTTTTCATATTAGTTTTTTATTGTGGTTGTAGTTAGCATTTACTGACTTGAGTTTAAGCAATGTAGGTTCGATTCCGAGTCCAACTCAGTGTAGGTGTGAATGTGAGTCTCTATCTGTGCTTTTAATTGATTTGCACTGGTCTTTGATTGGTTCTCATTTAATTGTGCCTAATGTTGTGGCTGGTAACTTTTTTTATTTATTTATTATTTTATTTTTTATTTTCCGACAAATTACAACAGATTTCACCGATCACATCATTTGCAACATCAACAGTCTGCATTTTTATGTGAAAAAAATCATTAATTAAATCATTCATTGTTAATTAAAAGCAATTCACAGTAAGTAGAGCCGCTGCTCCTCTGCATCGAGAGGGGGGATAGACCAATCACGGTAGTCTTTTCATCAGTAAAGTTGTAAAGCGTAACAGTGTTGATATTTGACTTTAATGAAATCCCATTTTAACCCCCCCAAAAAAGTATAAAGATGACATCTGTGTTGATAACAGTTCATTTGTGACATGTCAATGATGTGACTTCTGACTCCTCCCGCCTCGAGGGGATTTATTGTGGGTTGCATTAGCATGTAAATAAAGGAGTGAGGAAGTAGGAAGATGAAATCAGAGAAATGAGACGAGCCCACTGTGTCATTCTCTTTGTTTGATGTTTACTTTGACAGCAAATTCAGCAAAATGGTAATAAACAGTTTGGAGCCTCTTTTTTTAATATTTTTTTATTTATTTTTTTTTATTTATGTTTTACAAATTATATCTGCCGAACTGCCGCTTGTGAAATTTGTTTGCCACATGCCACCATACAGTGCTTGAATCTGAAGTTTGGGCTCACAAATCAAGGCAAAACTTTCACAAAGTGGCACAGAGAGGGAACAGCCAGAATTCCACCAACAGGGGGCATCCCTGTAAATCCAGCTACTAATCTTCTGAGAGGCTCACACGACCTGAGTGGCGTGCCCTCCCTACTTTTGCCTTTTTTGTGACCACTACATGAGGGGAGAAGCAGAGGCCAGCGTGGGCGCCGTGCGTGCGTGTGCGCGTGCGCGACTGACAGAGGTCAGAGCGGTGCCTCTTGCTTGTGTGCTTTGAGCTTTTTCATGCATCCAGCTTTGATCTTCCTCATCCCTTCATCCTTCCACGCTCCTGGTTCGCGGCGCACCGAGGTTGTGGGTGGGGGGTGGGGGGGTCGCTGCTTTTCACAGAGAAACGTCTTGTACTGATAATAAAATGAGACACAGGGACCCCCGCTCAAGGCGTAATGCCACCGGGGGCAGATTGCAGTGGGCGGGGTTGTAAGGGGATGCACATACTGTACAGCTCTCTGGATTCTCTTTTATGCTCTTAGATCCCCCAGCAGTGGGCTGGAAATTCTTGTGTGAAAAACAACCACCACGGTGCTTAAAGGGTGGCCTCATGACCTCTACATGGGAAAGTACAGCGTTCAGCTGCTAGTTATATAAAGCCTGCCACAGTCATGACAATCCCTGATGAATCACTCAAGCCTCTAATGTCTCTTAGCATATCACATGGAAACATTATTTTCTGCCGGCTCGTTTATTTAATACAACGTGATGTTTTTTTTTTTTTTTTTAACTGACCAAGCTTTAAATAGATGGCACACAGACGTGTCGATGGGCCGAGTTGTCATGTGAATATTTATGTCAGAATGCATCCTTTATCTTCCCAGAGCATGATAATCCTCAGACGCATGCCCCCCGCCCCACTACCACCCCCCAGCGCCCCCACCTGCTGAGCTCAGACTGGAAAACACAGATGCGAAGGCACAGAGCAGAACCCCTAATTGAAGATTAATTGGATAGCGGGGGCACTTACCTTTGTTTAGACATGTGGTAAGTGTTAGGCCGTGACAAGCAACTCAGCCATCTCAGCAGATGACTGCATTTAATATTTCATGACTCACTTTCAGAGGAGGGGTGCGTGGTGCGGCGTTGGGGGAATCCAGAGGGGGGGGTTGTGCCCCTATTGCTGCCTTGTGGAGTAATCAGTGCGTACTCAAGTTGATGACAGCGATCGTGCATGTCTGTGACACCCCTCTGTGTAGTGGCAAGTGCTGTCTAACCTTTCTTGTCAAATCCAATCATCTGTGAGTGAGTGTGGATCAATGGAACAAGTGTAACGTTCAAATGTGTTTAATTTTTTACAAAGGCAAGACTAAAGTGAGGCACAACTGTTGGCGTAAAGGTTTGGTCGACTTCGGTTCACTTTCGCTGACCAGGAAAAACGAATTGTCAAAGTGGCTGGACTGGTAAAGTGATTTGGAGAGGCCAACTCTTAAATGCTGATAAACATGTCACAGGATTTGTGGGACACCAGCTGAAAATAAAACAAATGTATTCCACCGTCAAACTATCATCATCGTGCAACATTTATTAAATGTGCAGGAGTAACAAATAACATTTTTACAGGCATACAAGTGGGGAAAAATAATTAAAATAATGTTAATAATAAAACAAAAACAAAATAATTCAAATGGAATTGTTTTAGTGAACCACCATGTTCTACTGGTTCAAAATAAGCCTCGAAATGAGCAGCTTCCCTGCAGAGGTCAGAGGTCAAGGCAAACGTGTTAATATGCCGCAGTAGCTAGCTAGCAACGAGCTTCAGCTGGCTACAAACACGTTGCGGAATCGCTCCTAAGTCAGTAATCATCACCTCTGTGGCGGCAAATAAGTAATAATACTCTTCCAACAAGAATCTTTCTCACTTGATGACGAGGAAGAATTAACAGAGCATGGAGAGACAATGCTAATTGCTAAGCTAACCCTAAGGTAACCCTAAGATTGACACCGGAATTAAGTGCCTGGGTGTTTGAGCGCACTTTTCACAGACGTCTGGCTGGAACCATGTTAGAGCAAAGTGTATCCGATTTTACACAGCAAAGAAAAGGCAAATTAACCCTGGAGAACCCAAGAACCCTTTAATTCTTTGGAAAATTATGAATTATACTGTACATTAAATGACTGCTATAAGTTCACTAAACACCAAAATATATGTTTTTTTCCAATTTTAACCCTTTTTTTTTAACTAGCTCAGAGTTGCTAATTTATCAAAATATAAATATAAAACATACTCCTAGGCATTCTGCAACATGATATGAAATAGATTAACAAAAATAACAAAATTTTACCATCTGATGGTTTGCTGAGAAGATGGTTTTGTTTGGATTGATTTCCAGCTCAACAAAATTGGCATGTTGCCAACCATCTTGTCACCACAACTCTGCCATGCAGGGGTCAGAAGTGGCACTCTGGACTTTTGAAGTTAAATTTGTAAAAAAAAAAATAAAAAAAAAAGGTCTTTGTTATTTGAGTAGCAGAATTTATAAGGGCCAAATTTGACCCCGTGGGTTCTCCAGGGTTAAAAACGTCTAGACACTGGACAGATAATCTACTTGACCCAAACAAAATAAATTAAGTTTCACTATGGCGTATGTAAGTATAAATATAAATATGTTTTCACATTAGAGTCTTGAATTTTGATCTTGACTTTTGACACAACAAATGTTCTCAAAATGACATTACAGAAGCGTGTTGTGATATGAATCAAGTTGTCGTTCTAACAAAGTTGTTTCCGGCATGGACACAACATTTTGACGACAAAGGGTATTCATACCGAAAGACTAGCGGCAATTGGAATAGCCGATGCTAGCTAGGCTAACAGCTATTCTCATCCACCACCAGCTTATTTTCGTGCTCTCACACCCGCCGACTTATGAAGACTGTGCCACCTTGACGAGATGCCAGAACACGTGATTAGCAACGTCAATGCGGACTAGCAAAGTCGACTAGACAATACAGAAATGTTGAGTTGATGAATGTGCAAGGATAATGAACAGATAGATGACTATCATGTCCAGACGAAGTACATCAGAGGCTATGGTCCTGAAATAGAGCAATGCGAAATTAAGCACAGAAATAAGAGTAAATAGAACAGGACTAGGCAGACAGAAATGAATGGAGTGGAGAGTTGGCATGTTTGGGCTGCACAGAGCGAAGGAGTAGAAAGAGGCTACGCTAACGGGCTTGCTGCAGCTCACTGGCAGTTTGACTACAGCAGAGAGTAATGGGGCTGGCAGGGCGGAATCAATTACTGGCCACAACAGATTTTCCCACAGGATCGGAGCTTGGGAAAGCAGTGCTTTACTGCAGTGCAGACAGCTGGCACTGAGCATCCACTGGGAAGGGAGCCGGGCTGCAAAGAAATGTTTTTATATCAACTTGTAACTCACCGTAGTTAGCTGCTTTTCTATTGCTATGAATGTGACGGATTCTTGACACGAGTAGACATTTGGCCTTTAAGTGTTTGCGTTGAATCAATTGTAACCTTCATACAGTTGATCGATTCTTTGACAGATTGTAGAGAGTTAATAGTTCAGACTTTGGGGCTGCATGATGATGATACATTTCAATTAAGGCTCCAGCATCCCCCACACACACTTCAACCCCATTGATATGCAAACAATGTTCTTCCTGCGGGCAACACAATGTGTGGCCTTAAAAGTAGCCGGCTCCGCGGTCCTGCTTTCTGTGCGGGGGCACATCACGTGCTGTCTCCTGTTGCGCTTATTTGGAAAGCAGCCTTGTGATCTGCCATCTCTCCTTTGTGGACTTGCTAAGTTAAGTGTTAATGGGGAGCATACTTGTAAACGCCATGGGCACGGTCATTGTGAGGGGCGACTGGAGGAGTGTGCACCATTGTGAAAAAGACTTTGGAATGGGTAGCCAGTGAAAATGCTTCTTTTTTTTTTTTTTGCGTCTGTGAAACGTTTCACATCAAGATGGTTATGTGGTGGCAAAACGACCTACTCATTTGCTGCCATTGACGGCTACGATCCATTTGAGCTGGGCTGGCAGTGAATGAACTGAAATCAAACGTTACCTGGCAATGAGTCTATCACATCTCTGTGGAGATATTTTGGCCCACTCTTCTATGCAGAATTGCTTTAATTCAGCAACACTGGAGGGTTTTCAAGTACAAACGATCTTTTTAAAGTCATGCCAGAGCATTGAACTTTGACTGGGCTACTCCAAAACCTCAGGTTTTTTTTTAAAAGCCATTCAGAAGTGTGTTTTGGATTGTAGTCCTGCTGCAGATCTCAAGTGTGTTTCGCTTGAAGTCTGAAAATGATGGCCTAACAGTCTCCCTGAGAATGTTCTGGTTATGAGCAGAATTCCAATCACAGCAAGTCGTCCAGGTCCGGTAGTACCGAAGCAGCCCCAGACCATCAGACTACTACCAGCGTGTTTGTATCATTTTCGTTTTCTGAAATGCTGTGTTAACATTTAAAACACGAACCTCTCAAAAAGTTCAACGTTCATCTCGTCACTCCGTAAAAGTCTTGGGAATCATTCCGATGTTTTTTGTTTGCAAAAGTCAAACAAGCCTTTATGTTATTTTTCGTCAGCTGCCTCTTCCTTTTTGTTGAGTCATGAATACTGAACTGAACTGATGTGAAAGAGGCTTGTAGTTCAGATACCAGCAGGTTCAGAGGCTTTGTCTTGTACCTGTTAGAAATGACTAAAATAAACGAACATCTAAACATTAGACTGGACCTTAGTTCTGGGCACTGCAGTACCAACATTCTCCACTCTCCTCTAGCGCAAGTTTTCTTGCTACGTTCCGTCTACTCTTGAATGTCCTTTTCTAAAACTTCCTCTTTGCGACCTGTTTTGTCAAAAGTTGGCAAAACAGCTGAATGGACCCCATTTTTAATCAGTAACTGAAGCCTGTGTAAGGCTCTTGTGTCCAGAGGTGGAGAATCCAGGTCTAGAAAGTACAAACTCTGCCACAGTTTGGCTTTAGCCACAAGTGCTATTTACTCAACCGGCAGGTAAACAAGCTCGCTATCTGTGGTAGGTTCTGGACATCAATTCTCCACCACTGCCAATATCCCTTTGGAGGACAAACGTTTGTGAGTATTTGCAAAAGTTTCATGTCAGGGTTTGTCAGGGTTCGTTCAAGGTCGCCAATGTTTACCAGACGTTCACCAACAATTTTTCTCGCCACCATTAAAGCTGATGGCGAATGTCTTTGTGGCCTTTAACAAACCCTGGCAAACTGACGAAAAATCTACCGCTTACCTCGCAAAAACCCGCAAACATTATTTTGGTTGTAAGAGCCTCAACCATGCCTACCCTGTCCTTAACACATTGACAGTCTGTTTTTAAAAACTTCCACTTTGAGGTGACTTTTCATATGTTTGCGTTTATTCTTTTCCAGAACTATGGAGTCAACAGTCCCTTTAGGGGACTGACTTTGCGTTTTTAATAACATTTGAACCGGTGCCCAACCGCTATCGTGCACAACGCAGACACATATCCTCCATTTTCACCAACAACCATTTTCAGTATTTACACGGAAACCAGAAATGTTGTCCAATTCAAAAACATCCCCTCGGAAACCTGGTTTCAAATGTTTGCATTTCCAGTCCTCATGACGGTTAGTTAAGACGGGCCCCGATTTCTTGCAGTCAAGAACCGTGGCGTGCAAACGCCTCCTTATGTTAATCAACATTGTTTTGTTTAAACATTCTAACCGACGTACAAGTGGTCATCCAAATCAGTATAGGATGCTTTGATTTGTTTATGTTGTGTGAGTAACTCAAAACTTTGTTATGGCCGCCTGACGCTCAGATGTCATTTTAACAATATGAGAGGCTGTCTTGAGAGGAGGCAAAAAAAAAAAAAAAAAAAGATTTTGAGAACAAAACAAAGAAACAAGGAAGTCAACACATCTTACCTATCCAAGAAGCACAATGAGAATTGATGCCAACAAAGGCAGGAAAGTGAAGAATGAGAAGTGGGGGTCGGGAGGGGGGTATGGCTCTCAAGCCTGGTCTTTTCCCTGCCCAATATAGAGTTTGGGTGCTGGCTGGAACCAGAGGGGGTAGCCAGGAAACTGTGCTTCATAGGATAACATTGTTGTATGGAAGCTGTCTGGGAGACATTTCCCTTTGTGGGACCAACTATTTACAACCAGCATGGGTGGCATTTGCTTTTTCTTGCATAATGCGCCATAGCTCAAGAGCGTCCGTAGAAGAATCGCGCACCTTTTTGTGCATGCGGCTTCATTGAGTCCGTCGGCCAACGTTCACACACACACACTCGAGCAGTTGTTGAATGACAGGTATAAGATATCAGCATTACACGCACACAGGATGCAGGAACGGCTGCGAGCGCCGCTGCTGCCGACAGCCTCAACGGTTGACATAGTAAATCAATCCTGATGGGAGGGCGGGTAGCACGGAGGCCAAGGAGGGGGCGGCGGTGGGGCGCTGGGACTCTGTCAGACACGCTCAGCCACTCGGCCGGCCGGAGAGAGGGGGACTGTCGACGGGTGGGAGAACGCTCGCCGGGAAGCGCTCACACGGAGATTGAGTTACCACGGAATTAGATCAGGGCTGTGGGAAACAGCACCTCCTAAACACACTCGCGACCGCACACACATAAACACACGCAGACGCACCGGCACACACTCGGGCCGCACTCTTTGCACACTATAAAGGGTCACCAAGGGAAACCTGAGGGGAGATGGAGGAAGGCAGCTGGGCACACGCCAGTTTCAAACAAATGCTCGCTTATACCTCTTAGTTTCCTCGCTCGGTTTGAGGAGACGTTCCTACCGACCGAGTTCAGCCGTGGTCAACGGGCGCCGCTTTAAGAAAAAACAAAAAAAAACAATCGATTATCACATAAGTCAAGTGGAGATTGAGAAAATGTTTGGATGCGGTGAGGTGAAATGTCAAGGATTCTGCGGAGGGAAATCCTAATTATGTTTAATGGGCCGAAGGAATGTCAGCACTAATGTGAAGGACCTTGACAGTCAGGTGTGAGGAGAGTGGTTTGTGTCTGCATATAATGGATACCACATGACCCTTCGTGTCCATTGGAACTGATGCTGCTTTGGTACTATAATAGCATCAAAAACAATACTGAAGTCGTCCCAAATATACTCAACTGGAAAAGTCATTGAAGGCTCCGTTGATGGTTTTGACTGGGTTTAAGGGCAAGGAGAGGGCAGACACTAATGGAGCTGAACCTGTCCCATTACTAGCTGACTTTTTAGGGTGTTTTAAGACTTGATATATATGTGCACAAAAGTATTGGGACACCTGGCCATACAGGAAGTGGAAATTGAGGAACATATGCTTGCACTTTTCTGAGAAGAGTTTGAAATTTTTGTCTGACCGAATTTCTCTGTCATCCCGAAAGGGGTCAAAGGGTTTAAGGTCTGAGATCCCCTCCAAAAGTATTCGAACCGCAATTCCTTTTGTGTTTCAGATTAAAGGATATGACAAAGGTTCAGAATTCCTGCTTTACATCTAGATGTGTTAAGCAACTTAAGACAGAGCACCTTTTGTTTGAAGTTCTGGAACAGACATTATTAGATTAACTTTAAGTGAATAGCATTTCATATTTGGTGACATAACCCTTACTTGCAATGGACTGCTATTTATATAGCGTTTTTTTTTTTTTTAGCTAATAGTGCCCAAAGCGCTTTCCAAAGCCTCACATCCACCCAATCACACATCAGTGGTCAGATTCTGCCACTCAGGGCGCTGCCAGGTCCACTGGAAGGAATTGGGGTTCAGTGTCTTGCTCAAGGACACTGAACCCCTGACACTGACAGGGGTGAGGATGGAACCAACAATCTCACGGATGGGAGATGCCCACTCTACCACTGAGCCATGCCAACCCAATGACTACATCAATCCTGCCACCCATTAACTTCGCCAGACTGTTTCATTCTTCATTTGAAATACTTTTCCAGGCCTTTACTGCAGCCTCTTTTAGTTTTTTTTTGTTTTTTTGGTGGCTTCTAAAAAATGCATACACAGTTGAGTCAATCTCTGGTGGTTGACCTGGCCTGTCTAACACCTTCCATTTTTCTCCCCTGATGAAGTCATTTGTTGTGTTGGTAGTGAGTTTTGGGTCATTGTTTTGTTGAATGTTGACGCTTCTCCTGATTCATTTGCATTTTTCTGTAAATTGCCAAGCAAAATAGTTTTGTTAACTTCAGAATTCATTGTGCCGCTGCCATCATGTAACAACATCACCTCTGTCCAGGTTCTAGTTCATCTTCCACACTAAGCTTTTATGGGCCTTGCTGGGACAGAAAAGGGCTTTTCCCAAACTGTTCTGACAAAGTTGGAAGCAAGCAATTGCCCAAAATGTCTTGGTAAGAAGAAGAACTTTTAAAAAAAAAACAATTTTTTAAAAAGGCCTCATTCAATAATGTCCTTTTGTTAGAAACCCTGTGTTGCATCCACATATAAATCATCCATAGAAGGAGTGAAATATATAAAAGGTGCATGTATTCATGTTTTTAAGGGAAAGTGTGTGCTGACAAGAGGGAGATGGTGCGAAGGTCTCCCCCCCCCCCCCCCCCGCTCCACTCACTACATCAACAGGTCGAATGAAGCTTGCACATTGTATCTGTCACCGCCGCAACCTGGCTGACATTCTGGGAACGGCGTGCCGGCCGGCCGGCCTGCAGTTGCTCTCTCTCGTCTGCACTTGTCTGGAAAACAACTGACCTGGTGGACGGAGCAGGGTGACAGCTGCTTCTCTACAAGCTACTGCAATGGAAGACAGCAGGAGGGTCACCCTCACCACTCAACCCCCCCCTCCCCCCAATGATGGCCTTACCAGACTTGTCAGTGCAGGATTAGGCGCTGACATTGTCTACGTCTTTCGTCGCAACAGAAGGGGAAGTGGAATTTGACTTTTCAATATAGTGCTAGTATTTTATTGACATGAGTATTTAGTTTTGGTATGTTTTATTATTAAGAAATGAGCAGATTGTGGAATTTTAAATTGACATAAACTCAAAAAGTGAAAATAATTCAGACCCATTTATACCACCCCAGTTTTAATGGCAATTGCTTTTTGCATAATCCCTCTAAATAAATAACACAAAAACTCTCGCCTGCTTGGATCTAATTAGCACATCATATGTTTATGTGGATGCCAGATTAGCTCTATCATTGCAGTTTGGTGTTTACCAGATGTTATTTGACCTTTGTTTTAGGTTTAATCCTTTTTTTTAATTGTTATTAAATTTATGATTTAATTAAAATTGTTCTATATTATATTTGTATGCCTCTCTAGGAAAAACTTCTATGGGAACCTCTAATCACATTTCTCCAGAAACTGAATTTTATGATTTTATTTATATGCATATATCATTTTTAACGGGTTCATTGAAAACTTTCCATTAGAGTGAATATGAGTGTGAATGGTTGTTTGTCTACGTGTGCCCTGTGATTGGTTTGCAACCAGTCCAAGATAGGTGTACCCCGGCTCTCGCCTGAAGTCTGCTGAGAGAGGCTCCAACTCACCTTTGACCCTAATGAGGATAAACAGTATAGAAAATGGATGGAGGGAGGGAGAATTTGATGGGTGGATGGATGGATGAATGGATGGAGAATTTGATGGGTGGTGGATGGATGGATGGATGGATGGAAGCATGGATGGATGGAGAATTTGATGGCTGGATGGATGCATGGATGGATGGATAATTTGATGAGTGGTGGATGGATGGATGGATGGATAATTTGATGGGTGGTGGATGGATGGATAATTTGTTGAGTAGTTGATGGATGGATGGATGAATAAATGGATAATTTGATGGGTGGTGGATGGATACATGATGCATGGATGGATGGAGAATTTGATGGGTGGTGGTCGGTGGATGGATTATTGAAAGCTTTGATGGATGGATGGATGGATAATTTGATGGGTGGTGGATGGATGGATTATTGAAAGGTTTGATGGATGGATGGTAGGTGATGGATGAATTATGGCTTGATAAAGGATGGATGAATGGATGGATGACAGCTCGATAATGGATAGATGGATAGATGGATAAATGGATGATGGCTTGATAATGGATGGATGATGGCTCTATAATGGATGGATGTTATATATTGACCTTGACCTAAAATGTCCTTTGTTGAAATTCCGACCGAAGCACTCCTGTGTATAGTTTGTAAACACTCCCTGTGCTACACTGAGGTTTCCCTGTGTGCTCGGTGGTTCTCCTACATTTCAAAAATATGTATGTTATATAAACATTTATTGATTGATTGTCTATGTGTGCCCTGTAATTGATTGGCGACCATTCCAGGGTGTGCCCTTCCACTAATCTCACCCATGACCCTAAAGAGGGCAAGCACTATAGAAAATGGACAAATGGATGTTATGAGTTATGTTCCTCAAAAGTATGAATGTAAGAATTATTTTGGAGGATTATTATACATTTGCCGTGTTGAAGTAAATTGCCTCTTGGGAAACACAAGTCAACGTAATAGTGTAGTAATTTCTGTTTAGGATTGCTATGTATTGCAAAGGAGTGTTATTGTATTTGGTGAAGTTGCAAGTGGACGACTCAGCTGCCGAGTGGGGACAACTGATAAGAAGACGTGACGCACGTCAACGCCAGGGCCCCCTGGACTTGCATGCCGTACCTAGAGAGTGTGAAGTGAGATAGGAGTTGTTTTTCTCTTTCTGTCATGTAATCAGATGCCCCGATTAGTATATATAAGGGGACTGTTTGAATGATGAACCAAGAGAGACTCTGTACCGATCAAACTAAGGCTGCAGTTTTCTCTTCCTCATGAGTAATCATGAGTAATAAATTTGGAACCAGATGCTTCTTCTCTCTTTATTTGATAAATGTCTACATCTGAACCTGACAATGAATTATATCCCTAATCAAGTTTGCATTGACAAAAGCAGTCATGTCCATCCATGTTTAAATGTGTTTCTAAACACTGTGGCCCCCATGTGTCTTAACTAAAAAAAAAAAAAAGGGCTACATGACGCAATTCAGGTCACCACTCCGGCATTGCCTACATATACACTTTTATGTATAAACATGAACTCAACGTGTATCGGTTACACCTTAGAACACAGAGGTGGAAAGCTACTGTGTTTTATATAGTATGCCCTTTGACCCCGGCAGATTAGCAGGGTCAAAATGTTCTCACCTTCAGGAGACCACCCGTGTCCCCGAGCAGCGCTAGATGACTGACACGCTTTCATAGGTCGACGGTGTACATAAGTCGGCGTGTATGTTTGTTCATGTCGCTCATAAGCAAAACCTTTGTTCACACATACGTGAAGCTTGAGCCTCTAAAAACATTTCTCCTCTTCGTTCCCAGCCCGCAACGGGCCAACACGCTCTGATTTGTGGATGAATGATTCCCTGGGAAGCTCAGTCAGTTGACCTGTTTGCAGTTTCCTAGGAGAGCCCGGCAACGCCGCCTCACTAATGTTGGGCCTCCCGACCGATTCAGAGCCGTGGCGGAATCACACAGCTGACGGCAAACAATGAACAACACACTCTGCTAATAGGCCGTGTGTCCTGCACAACAGTAAAGAGGGCGACCGCTGATGCCCCCCCACCCCCCACCCCAAGCGCTCAGCAGGAGAAAGAGGGCTTAAAGCCAGGAGGAACTGTCAGTGGGAACCTCAGTCTTTCCACAGGGAATTTCATGAGCATGATTACATTATTTAACAGCAGTCTAGCTGTCTAGTATTTTTGGTGATCTCATTTAGCAATGTGAAAGAGTCAAAAATATTGCGCTCGGCGTGATGCAGTAAAATTCGACACCGCTGTAAATTACAACCACAATGATAAATACATTGTGAATTATTAACTCTGATGGTGTCAATCAAACCAAATAAACTTGTCAGTGCATAATACTGCTATCTGTTCAATATTGAAAACGGTCATTATAGCAACTAGCCCAATATTTAAGCAGTGTCCAAAACATGTTTTAACTTTTAAGTTTAAATTTCTGCCTCAAAAACATGCTCAGTCTGGATCCAAAGTGGAATTAAACAACTCATGAACATTTGTAAAAAAATAAAATAAAATTAAAAAATGATTTGATGAAAATATAAAACTGTGTTCCTTTAAACAATTACTTTTGAGGTTGATATAGCACAAAAAAATAACTGAAAAGTTGTAGAATGTTGAATTTATTTTTTTCCCCAAACCAATCTAAATCAGGACCAGAATGAATATGTATGGTATGATATTTTAACTTATTTTAACTTAATGATATTTTAACTTCTGACCCCACAAAACATAAAAAAAAGAATATTAAATTAAAAAAAAATAATGATTGGTTTGAATCCCAAAATTAACCAATGTGTTAAAATATCAGATTGACATAGGTTTTTTTTTTTATAATAACAAGTTACAAAATGTCACATTTAAGTTGCTTTTAAATCAACCTCAAAACTGGAATAAAACTTGGCTTGACATTAAATGCTATAGCACTGCATTCCGACAAATTTCATCCATATAATGATCATGTGATTTAAAAGTGTTTTTTTTTTAAATGTTTACAAAAAAATCTAAAATATTATTATTATTATTATTATTATTATTATTATTATTATTATTATTATTATTATTATTATTATTATTAGTGTTGGTTCAATTCCCCCTTAGTGAAAGTTTGTGAGCCGAAACTTTTTATTTGAATTGTACTTTATACAAAGATAAATTAAAAAACAAAGCCATAAATAAATAAATAAGTGAACGAAACCAAACCAGCAGTAATAATCTTATATTATCCATATTGGACATAAACATATACACGGTAGTTTAATGAATACGATGACGTCATCCAGTAACTACTCAAATTTAATAGGCTTAAATTTGGGCAATCACCACCCATGTGACTTTGTGTGCCCCGCCTCCCCCGAGAAGCACGTGAGCCCAGTTAAAGTGACGCTGAGTGGTCTTGTTGTCACTTGCGCTCTGGTTTCTCTCCTCTCACCTTCAACGCCAACTCCACTGAAGACATCATGAAGCGCAGCAGCAACTACAGCTCGTCCGAGAGCGACTTGGATGACAACATCGAAGTGGAGAAAGACAGCGGCGATGAAAATGGGTTCGTTTCTCGAATCACATTTGTGCTTTAGGAATTTCCCCAGCCATTATTTGCTTGTTTTGCTCAAATGTGATGATGTTGTGTTGTTGCAGGCCGGCTGATTCTCACGGCTCAATGTCACCGTCCACGACCACCACTCAAGTTCAAGCCAGAAAACGACGCAGAGGAGTGAGTGGGACTACTTTTTCAACTACTTCGCTTAATTATCACAGATTTCTGAATTTATATTGTTGGTTTGTTTTTCTAGATAATTGAGAAAAGAAGACGTGACCGCATCAATAACAGTTTGACTGAGCTGAGAAGACTTGTGCCTAGTGCTTTTGAGAAACAGGTAAAAAAAATTAAAATAATGAAATTAACGTGTTAGCAATATACGTTGTGTATCAAGCTAAACAAATGGTGCTCGTTTTACGACGCAGTTTGCACGCAAGTCAAAACGTGCGACTTACTCTATCTAACCAACGTGAAAATGAAAGTAAATGTATGTGTTAATTAAATATATAGCTTATTGTGTTTGTTTTATATATTTGTATAAATAATGAAATAAAAAGTAGCGCAAAGCAGTTTTTGACCACCCAGGACCACTTTTAAAGAGTAAATTGCTAACAGTACTACATTTATAATGTTTTCTTTCATTATTTCAGTTATAATGTATTGACATAACTGCTAAACATGCATACATTAATTTTAAATAAACCAGCAGGCATTCATTTGTAATTATAGACATGAATTTGAAATAACACTTTTTCTGCTTTATGATCAATAATTTAATTTTTTTTTATTTTAATAAAATGATTTGGTCTGCCTACTTCAATTGAGTCATTTACAACACAATATTCACTTTTTTTTTCACTAATATGTTTTAGCTTGAGCTTGCTTGTAACCAGTTATCTGTTTTTCAATAATTTGCTAACTCTAAATTTATTTTATTGGCTACTTGAGCGAGACCCCAATAAAAAAAACTGCCAGGCCCCATTTTGCGTTGTGAGGTTTAGTTAAGGAAATGCAAATAATGTGTCTTTTCACTTGCTTGGCTGTGCAGGGATCAGCAAAATTGGAAAAAGCCGAAATACTGCAAATGACTGTGGACCATTTGAAGATGCTGCATGCGTCTGGAGGCAAAGGTACCAACTGACACGCGTTGACTATCAGATGACAGCTTATTGCATGACACTGTGGACTTCTCTTTATCACGGTGGATATGTTTAAGACCCACCCGCAATTGGTTAAAATTTGCAATCGAGAGAGACCGTACAAAACAAATATACATTTCTGTAGTTAACCCCTCTGTTAACCCACATGCTTTAAAAGTAATCCTTAGGACTTTCTCACTCACACAGTTCTCCAAATAAGAAGTGAGGTGTGCTTGCTGATGCACTTTATGAATGTATTTTTCAATTAATTTATCTATTTATTTATTTATTATCGAAAAAAAAAATCTTGACAAAACCAGGAAAACGTGTTTTCCATGAAAAATGAAACAAAAAATATTGGGAAAAAAATGCAAATACTTAATGTAATTTTGTCTCGTGAAAGTCTGCTATCTTAATGCTAACATAGATGAGCTAACCGAAAATAGCCTGAGTGGGTGGGTGAGTGGTTCTCAAACTTTTTATTTATACCAAGTACCACCTCCCAAAAATATTTTGTCCCACTATAATGACCTCATGGAAGCTGCTTTCTATTTGCTGTACTAAAATAAAGTGTAATTGCACATCCGCTACAATAGGTGGCAGTGGTGCTCACATTTGTTTATTTATTTTTATTTCAGGCAAATGTACTTCAAAATTTTTCTGTTACAGACTTAAAAAACAATGTCAACAGAGTTATGCAGAGTTGTACTGATAACAATTTTATTGTCGTGGTGGAGGGTTTCTGGGGGAGTGTTACTAGCAATTAATTGAGAAGCACTGGCTTAAGTTTAGCCTGTATTGTTAGTGAATAATGATTCAATTAAAGTGTATTTCACATAAAAAATCAATAACATATGGCACCAAAATTAATATTTAAAATACTTAAAGATTAAATGTATTTAATTTAAAAGTAATACTTTTGTGAACCACTAGAGGGAGCATGTGTTCCACTTGCGTCCGAGCCATATATAGAGAGGGTTTGGCCAACTCGGTTTTCAGCAGGGTAACAAGATGGCGCCCATAGGTCATGTGACCAGCAGTTGACCAATCACGCTGTGATTGGCCACACTGTGATTGGTCAACTGCTGGTCACATAACAAATGGATGCCATCTTGTTACCCTGCTGAAACAGAGTTGGCCGAACTCTTTCTGTATAAGGCTCTGACTTGCGCTATGGACAACCAATGGCCTAGCTATTGGAATATTGTATAAATGATCTGCACTGAGGGAACAATAAATATTAGAATGGGGATTGATTGTCAAATGATGCGTCTCTCTTCCAGGTTACTTTGAGGCGCACGCCCTGGCGAAGGATTACCGCAGCCTTGGCTTCAGGGAGTGTTTGGCCGAGACCGCTCGCTTCCTGAGCATCATGGAGGGCCGGGACAGCGCCGACCCCCTCCGCGTGCGTCTGTTGTCCCACCTGAGCAACTACGCGTCCCAGAGGGAGGTGCAGGCCGGTCTGGAACACTTAGCCTGGGGCTCGGCCTATGGCGGCGCCCCCGCTCCCATGCCCCACCCCCTCCTCCTGCAACCCCCCCAAGGCAGGACGCCCGCATCCAGAGGAAACAGTCGCCCGCCCTCCACGCCCTCGTCGGAGACCTCGGCGACGTCCAGACTCCTGCCCCCGACGGAGCCTCTCAGGGCGCCCTCTAGTGGCTCGCTGCCCCTCGGCGTGCCCACGTCCAAGCTCTCGCCGCCCCTCCTGTCGTCCCTCTCATCGCTGTCGGCCTTCCCTCTCTCCTTCGGCGCTTTCCCGCTCGTGTCCCCGGCGGCCCTCGGCGCGGTCGGCCCCCCCTCCACCCTGTCCAAGCCTTACAGGCCGTGGGGCACGGAGATTGGGGCCTTTTGAAGATAACAGCTGGACTGAGGGGGCAACAGCTGAGCTGGGCCATGACCACATGACCATCTGTTTTCTCAGCTATAATAGACAGGTGAACACAACAAACTGCCCTGATTACTGATGGATGTTATTTGCTCTTTGTTTAGAAGAAAAACTGAACTTTGGATGATTGTATTTTATGAACTCAAATTGATAACTAATTTAGCTAACGTGCACTCTGCGGTTTGAGGACCGAGACGGAGACGCATTAGTGGACTGAACCTTATAAAGCTGTCAAGGAGCAACATCATGTACTGTATGTGTGTATTTAATATAGAGTGAGATCATTCGGCCGGCTTGTTTATATCAGGACTATTTTGGAAAACTAACTTTCTCACATTGGGACACTTGCCTTTTTATATCTGTAATATTTTTGTATCAATAAATCTGAATCAGAATCGTCTTTATTGGCCAAGTATATTGCAATTTGGACACTACTCTAAATTTGTATTTAGGAACACACCTTAATGTAATCAAATTACATTACACCAACAATGCAAAAGAAATATGCATATTTGATGTGCTGTTTTTTCCCCCCACCACACGCAACATTCGGATTTGACCCCTGCTGGGTAAAAAATAAACCGATTTGGACTTACCTGCTCCTTGGGTCAATTTGACCCAACTTTGTGAGTTGTTTACAGAATCCATTTGTTTCAAACAAAATAACCCCACAAAATAGCTAATTTGGGATACAAAACAAGCCAAAGTTGGGTCAAATTGACTAAAGTAGCCCGGTCCAATTATTATTTAAATTTTTTTTTAACCAAATGTAGTTATTGCCAATGTTATATGTATTCAAAAATATGTTTATTTTGTGTGTTTTTTTCTTAATATTGTGCCACTCATAAATGGCTTTTAAGGTCACCAAAAAAAATGACATTATTACTATTATTGTGGTCCACCTCTACAATAATAATGATACTAAATTATTGGTCGTATCTTTTGGAGCAGTTATGTATGTTAGCCTATAATATGAACATTTTATTATTATTATTTTATAAAGTCAATCTATCTGTTTTATGATGTTAAAAATTTAATTTAATTTATTAACCAATGATCTAATTGAAACACATTATGTGTATCTAAAATGGTTTATTCTTCTAACATTTTATTATTTACAGTAAATCAATTAAATTATTTAGAGGTGTAAATGGGAAAAAAACTACTAAATGAATGCAACAAATATTACAGGACTCTTCATAATGTAATGTTCCGTTTGCCATATTAGAAATCATCAGGCTTTATGTGGCCCCTGGTCCAGCCCTTCTTTACAGTATCCCAAATGAGCATTATTGTGGAAGTACCCAATGAAGTGTCCAGTGAGTGTATGCAGGTGCACGGCCACCAAAAAACCCATAAAAGCTCATAAGAAAGTAATGCGGTCCCATTTATGGAGCGCAGCGGCCATGCCTTCGCTGCGTGCCAGATAAGTAACCGAATCCAAGAGTATTGTTACCCTTCTGAATAGCCAGGAAATCATTAAGAGCCACAGGAAATCCTTTACAATGTTGCCCTGACCTCACCGTCTTGGGTTGGTCCAAAGCGGAGACAATAGTGTGAACAGGATGCGGACATTGGAGGGAAGCGGTCACCAGTAAAGGCAACACACGCACGGCAGCTGCGACTCTAAGTCACCGCTACACTCCAGGGGGAGATTCCCCCCCCCCCCCCTTCTTTTTCTTCTGTTTGAAGACTGAATTTGTCCAAAACCATCCATCTTGCAAAACGCTGGTCCTCTTGAGGACCTCTTGAGGATAAATAATAATATATATATATTATTATTATTACTATATATATTTTTTAATAAATTTCTATTTTGTATTATGCTCTTCATTATAGATTTTTTTCCCAATCCCTAATTCTTTCATTATTGTAATTTAGCAGCTTTCGCTCCACTTTCTGCATTTTTTTTTAACACCACTTTTAAATGTTAGCTTCACAGATGCCATCTTGCTCTGCAGGCAGTGGTGGTGGTATTAAACATCATAGAAAATGTCATTGAGCCCTCTAGTGGCACCACCTTGTATTGCTTTCCATACTGGGAGGCTATTTGAGGTGCGGTATTTATTTAATCAAGGGAATGGCGCGCTAAGTGGATGAGGAACTGGTGCATGGAATGCTATTAGAGCAGACCCTTATTTAAAGGAATATAATAGTTATTGTGAATTTTCTGTTTTAATTATTGCTCTTCTTTGTTGAATGAATCAGGGTGCATCATAGCAAGTTTCGCTAAGGTCACGAGTGATAAACCCTGCTCATGCTTCACTTCAAAAACCCTCTTCATCGAAAACTGGTCTTTCTTTTTTTTCGTTTTGATAGCACGACGTCTCAACATTTACCAAACTAAACTTTTACCCTCATTTGGGATGTGGTCACCCTCATCGTAGTTTATCAGTCAAGATTAATATTTTACTGCCTCCTGCTGGTGGTTCAACTGCACTGAATTATAATTGTCAACAAAATAATTAGCAAACAATTATCATGCCATATCATTTTAAAAAGTAAATAACTATATACGATGACTAGTGTACCAATAAAACAAGCATACCAAAAAAAAAAAAATACTTATTCCCCTACCTTAGCTATAGCTAACACTGCACTTATATAGGCTTACTGGTAAATCGTTAAAAAAAAAAACTTTACTTAAATATAAAAATAAATAAAATAAACACCTAAATATTTAAAAACAAACTGTTCTTAAAGGTTGAATACAAATATTAGTTTTAAAATGAAATACTAACCTGAACTTGGGCAGTTTTCCCCCCGCATGCCACTAGAGGGAGCCTGCGTACACTTCTGTCAATCAGTTCCCAAAGGCATTTTCCTTCGAAATAATATTTAGTTTAAAATCTCGTTTATTGTTTTATCCTCTATATGTACAAAACTGTATTATTGATGCATTTAAAAAAATACTCTAAATGTTCAGTTGAGTTGCATCATGTAAATCTGTCATCCCTTTTTACTTGATGCATCAATAGTGGTAAAAATATGATGATAATGTAAGTAGTTTAGGCATAATCACTCTTGCACAGAAAAACATTCTGAGGATCATAATATTTGACCTTTTATTCAGCAGTTGACACACTCTCTTGTCTCCTTGCACAGAAACTCATGAGATGGCGCATGCCATGTTTACAGAACCCCAAATCTTTATTAAGCAAAGCTTTCACAGAGAAATTCATGAAGAAAGGGGAAGAAAAACACAAGCAGCAGAGGTCGCAGGCAGATATCAGCGGTGCTGTATATTAAAAAGAGACTACTAGTTCGGTGTGCTGAATGTATACTATAGCATCTCGCATCCTAAATTCAAGGCCGATCACGCTTTGTGTTGAGCTCTATTCTCTTGCAGCCAAGCAAGCACACACACTTTTTTTTCTTCACATAATCAATATTACAGTCAGAGAATTTTCTCAGAGTAAAGATGCATGGTACTGATAAGTCAGTACATTCTGGTGAAGGACTCAATAAGGAAAGTGGCCTTTGGAATCTGCACGTATAGAAACAGTTGCCGCCTTTTTTTGTTGTAAAGACATTCTTAATCATAATAAAGCACCAATTAACCATCGGGCTCATTGCAAATGGACATTTTGTATTACATTCCAAGCGTGCGTGAGGAAGATCAAGGTGGCTTGTGTTGGTTTTGTCTACTCTACTTACCTCAGGTACACCTTACACCCTACATTCTTCACAAAAACACAAAAACATCATCATTGTTGTCGTCATGACATCATCATCATCGGGAATACATTGCAAACGTCAGTCTACATCCAACTCACAATTCACAAGAAAGGTGGCATTCAACAAAAACATTGTACAGTGCAGTACACAGAAATCAATAGCTAGCTAGCTATCTAGCTAGCTAGCTATCTATCTATTGAGCTATTCTTCTCGCTAGGTAGCTAGCTAGATAGCTAGATAGCTAGCTAATAGATAGATAGATAGATAGATAGATAGATAGATAGATAGATAGATAGATAGATAGATAGATAGATAGATAGATAGCCGAAACCAATATTTACAAAATAAGACAGATCCCTCTCTAAAATCAAGAAATCCTTGCAACTCTCAAAGATGAGTGACACTAATGCTTGTCTTTATTGATAATACTGAATTAATAACCGATTGATTGCTGAGTGTTGTGATGACGTGGTGAGGTCCTTCACCTGTCGGGCGCTCCAGGTTTGCATGTCTGTTCGGGAGAGGGTCGGAGCAGGTCAAGGAAGGGGGGGATGGATGGATGGATGGATGGATGGATGGAAGTTGAGACTTTTGTGCGGTGTTCACGCTGTCATCACTTCCATCATCTCTTTGTTTCTGCGCACCAACGCTGCGTGTCTCTCCTAGGAAATATCAACACAACAGTTTAGTCATCATTACAGCAAGTGGTCACCAGAAGGTACCATTTCTTGATCTATACATTTAATACAGAGCAGTATTTTGTATTCATTTATTTAAATTGGCCAATGAGGCAAGTGAATGGGACAATGTAAGTTGTTTCTCCAGATAGATATTTTATTTTTTCTTCATGAATTATGTGTGTTTGTTTAAAATATTATTGTTGGTGAACAAATGAGATGAAGTGTATCAGATAGTAAGATAGCCAAATATTTTATTCTCAACTATTATTAAGACTACTGTATGTATAGTTTTTGTACTACATACCCGCTGACTATTCTTTTTGCTGTTCACATTTACTTTATATGTGTGCAGTAGTACAGCATTTATTTATCTATATAGTGTTTGCCATTCACATCTGCATATACCGTATTATTTATATACAGTTGCCAAACATGGCCTGATGTTGTAATACAGTATGTAGAGTATATTTGAATATTTTATATTATTTTTATTGTATGCTGCTGCTATCAATCTTACTGCTGTAAATTCTATTCTATTCTATAGGCTTCTTGTTATGTAGCCTATGTGCAGTGAATCTAAAGGAAAAGCTTACTAGAACATCTTAACTTTATTTAGGGTAAATCAGAGGCACTTTATAAGGCAGACTCCCATTCAATGTAAGTTTGGAATTGAAAGTTAATTCTGCACCCAGCTTGCACCCCTCGTTACAAGAGGGTGTGCACACTTTTGCAATAACAGTATCTCAGTTGTTTATTTTCACGTTCCCACTCTAAAATATATTAAAAAAATATTATTGAGTGATACAGTTTATAGGTCAAATAAATGATAGAAAAAGCTATGAAATTATTTCTCTTGGTCATATTTTTTAATATCACAAAAACCTGGTATTTGAACAGGCGTGTGTAGACTTTTTATATACACTGAAGGGATGTCCCGGCATTTCGTTCATCGTGATATGCTACTGGAATTCTTTCTTGAGACAGTAGTGCTGCAATATTACAAATCTTGTCTTGTAAAAAATATGACTTTCTTATATTACAACAATTTGTTTTGGATATTTTAGGATACACTGACAAAGACGAGCAGCGCATGCGTCACCTTCTCCTGTAGACGCTCCAGCATGGCTGCCAGATGGGCATCGCGGTTCTCCTTGATCTGCCCCATCTTCATCTGGAGCTTCTCCTCGGCCATCTTGCTGAAGTTGTTGTTCTCCTCCAAGGCCTTGAACAGCACGTCCCTCTCGTGCTCTCGCTTTTCGGCCAAAGCTCTCAGCACCTGCGTTTCTTGGTACTAAAAACAAACAAAACACATCCAGTCATTGGTAGCGAATGACTCGAAATGACCGGGAGTCTTCTGGAAGGTGGTCAAAGTCACCTTTCTCCGCTCTTCGGCCGCCTCCAGTTTCTTCTCAATGTCGTCCAAGGAGATGTCCCTCTTGGGGGGAGAAGCCAGGTTGTGGACTACATCTGATACTGGCGACAGGGGCTTGAGAATCACTTCAAAAGCCTGCCCGGAGGCGCGCTTGTTTATCGGCTTCACCTCGATGTCTGCTGCCAGTCACATCCATTTTGTCAGAATGATAAGAAAGGAGTGGCCGGGGCTGCATGTATTGAAAATCCATTCCTTACCTTCCAACTCATTCAGGATCTTGTTGCGTGCTTCCGGGTAAAAGCAGGAGCAGATGAGCGAGAGGACGGAGAGTTCCTTCATCTTCTCCTTGTATGCTGCGGGAGGAACAGCAACACATCATCCAGGTGAGTCATCATTACAGGAAAACAATAATGTCACCAGCCCAACAAAGCGTACCGTAAAAGACCGTAAGAGCCTTGTTAATAATTCATTGCATGCTATTCTTTTATATAGATGGTTAAGCAAGCGTTTGGCTTTAATATGGCAGCCTAATGGGAACCCCATGGCACTTACAAGCAAATGAAACTAAATAATAAGCTGTATGTGAACGTCTCATTTAAAAAATAAAAAATCAGTCCAGCTGTGATGGATTCTATTCCCTGCTTAGACAATGACCTGGATCAGGGGTGCTCAAGTTGGGTCCTCGAGAGCCCCTACCCAGCCTGTTTTTTATGTTTCCCTCATGCAGCACAGCTGAATCCAATGATCAGCTAATCAGCCAGCTTTGCAGAAGCCTGATAACGATCCTGATCATGAATCAGGTGTGTTAGTGGAGAGAAACATGGAAAACAGGCTGGATAGGGGCTCTCGAGGACCGGACTTGAGCACCCCTGATCTGCATGAATGGGAATATTCACAAGCAGTAGAGTGCTACACCATGACAAACAACAACCACGATAATAATAATTAAAGCAGCAATAAGCAAGCCATCGTTTCACCCATGTCAGAATCAGATTTATATTATTATAATTTACATACGCGTCCAAGGAACATTAAATGAAATTGACCAACAGAGGGAGACAGAACGGGAAACCATGCAAAAGAGTGGTTTGACAGTATTATTTATATACACTACATCTACAAATATGTACTGTATCATCTATCTATACCATGCACGTATAGTGACAAGCATAAGAATTAAATGCTCTTCAAATAGATTAGTGGTTCTTAAACTTTTTACACCAAGTACCATCTACAAAAATACTTGACTCTCCAAGCAGCACCAAAATGACCAACCTTAAAAATAAAATATCACAGGAGGCCCAGTTCAGTAAAAACAAGGCTGGGGATTTATGTATGTGCTCAATATGTAATATTGGTACAATAAACTTTGGGGAAACACTACTCTCGTATACAACACGTGATTCCAATTGGGGATCATTTGAGTGAATGCCCAAAATGGCCGCTACAAACCAAAATGGCCGACTTCCTGTTCAATTCCAGGTAGGCCCATACGAAAAAAGTCTCATAGAGCCATAGCTCTATGAGACTTTTTCGTACATCCTCTAACGACAGACGAGTCCACCAAATTTTGTGTTGACGTGTGAAACTGGTGTCGCCATCCAGAGTACGTTTTGAGGTTTCGTGCTGGGGACCTCAAACAGACATTTTCACTCACAACATTGTCCAAACTTCAGCTGTTCTATCATTAAAGGCAAAAACCGGGGGGAAATAATACTTAAAAAAAAAAAAAAAAAAGAAGAGTTTTCAGGCACATAAAACAAACATTTTTATTATTATTATTATTTGAACAAGTAGGGCCTATGCAAACATAAGTAGTTAAAATAGGCAGAATGACAAAAAGAGACCAATATTTTAAACTTAACGCAGATTTATCAAACGTTAAAACCGCAAGATTAAAGCAGCTAACGTCACACTTCCTGTTAATGCTCTTAATTTGAAACGTACTCATACCACTTCCTTTTATACTTACAGGACTGACGCTAACTTTATGATTGCCACAAGGCAACATCATGTTTTGTTGCCATTACAAGTAACATTTTGTGGCTGTGTTCTGCCTCTTTCATGTGTTATTTTGCACAAACAGAGTGTAAAATAGTTACAGTGCTGTTGTTTCTTGTCATGTATTAAATGATTGCTACTTTTGGTATTAAATGATTGTGACTTGGTGACACTATAAAAAAGGTAAAGGTAGGCAACCTGTGCTGTAAAAGCCTGCCTAAAGGATTTTTAATATATTTGTACAACAAGGAGATAGCCAGATTGTAATTATAGATACATTCTACCTCAAATCAGATGCGTGACTTAGAAGGAACTAACATGTGGGCTGAGAGTGCTGGAGTACCGTCACCAACAGTTTACGCCTTAGCAAAAAAAATCGCCAGCATTACTCACACCAGACCTGCTAAAATATAGAAAATTGACGGATGGATTCCAAAAGAGTCTGACTATATTGTCCAATATCTCCGACAGTGCCAATCAAATGACTGTGAAGGCAATTTTCTATGCATCTATTATATGGGATCTCATTAGATCCCCTTGCGGAGATTGAGCAGTGGAGTGATAAGGAAGCTGACCATGTGTGTTAAGTAATTTAATTTCCTGCGTTGTGTGCACTTTAATCTGAAGGGCCAGTGTGTCTTCACCTGCTGCTTTTGTAAGGTTGTACAGTATGTGATGAGCTTGCCAAATACAAGTGCAGTTCTCACTGCAGGGCTGGCTTGGCTCGCTTCCCACCCACATTATGGCTTCAATGTTAAATTTCATAATTTCTTTTCTTAATCAAGCAAGTTTCATGTTGCACTTGTGCCGTAAAAGTCCAAAAGCTATATGCAAAAATCTGCTTACTTGCATGCAGCTAGAATGCACTTTGTAGTTATTTAAGTTAGATAGAGCAAGAGTGGGGAAGCTACATGGCCCAGGAGGGTATTTGATCCAGCTTGCCCACATATGCCCATAACACTAATAAACATCCGTTTGATTGTTACATCAAATTTTCAAATTAACGTAGTATGGGCCTCTGGAGAATTGAAAAAAAAACTGGAATGGCCCCTGATAGGCAAAAAAAAGATTACCCATGATGATAAGAGCAATTTAATGGAGTCAGTCAACTATCAAAGAAAACAGCCTGTGACACAAAAGACCCTTTTGGGACGACCATCCCACGCATCACGTTGTCACTTAATGCCCCTTGAGCAAGGCACCCATAACACACTCAACTGCTGAAAAAAATTAAGCTTATCACAAATATCATTCTATTGTGCAGGTGTCCATTCGACACAAAAGCTAAACCTGATCTATTACGAAGTTAAAAAAAAGAAGTGAAAAATGATAATACAATGCACTATTCTTGAATTCAACCTTCCCAATAGTTAAACATTGCTGCTACATGTGAAACAAATGGCAGCTATACGCAACAAAGAACGAAGAAAGGGATCCTTTTTTTAACACTATGTAACAAAATTAGTCATTTGTCATTTCTATTCACAAGAGTTAATGGGGGGGAAAAAAAGGTTGAAAGTGTTAATGTTGGTAGCTTAGCATTCGAAAAAGTGATGACGCCCTCTCAGGCCTCAATGGTGGGCAGCATCAGCATCTTGGGTGGGGTCCGTCTGCATTATGCTGCAGATTGTTGCCGATGGAGTGATGGAGCTCGGGTTGTTCAGTCAAATTCTTGCTAAAATACATTATTGTGAACATATATACACGATACTAATTCGGAGACAAATGCATAATTGCGCATTTAATCTAGACTAAAATGGCTAATTGGTTCATGCTTGCGTTGCACGACCACGGAGGTACATCACTGGCATAGTCAACAATATAAATCCATTATCTGTTTAAATATCACCGTTTATGTTCACGCATTTTTCCCATATCATACCAAAGTGATGATTTGATTTGTCACATTACGCACAATCACCGGCCGGTAGACGACATAAACGCCGGTCACCATTACAGATGCACAGAAATGAAAAGGCAACAATCAACAGACAATTCATCCATTTTTCTGTGCTTTCAACGTGTAATGGAGGAGGCGGGGGAAAAAAAGCTTACCAGTCGCTGTTTTGGCCATGGCTGCTGGGGTTTGTGCGGAGAGGATGCAATGTGCGTCTGCTGCTCGTGTGCTGCTGTGCTGCGTTCAGGTGAACGACGAGAATGCTCAACGCGGACACTGAGTCAGCGGCAGGGGCCAGGGGCGGATCGGGTGGCGGCGAGGGGGCGGGCGCATGTACTTTGACGCACGCGCACACACAAGCACAGTGCACACGATGCACCCATTGAACCTGAAGTCAACCTTGGAAATTATCCCAATGCAGACAAAGTGACAAAACAGTAGATTATACAATTAAATTACAGAAAAAATTGTGGCGTTATAGAAACAGTCCGGCAGAAACCTTGCATCTCTAAAACCATTGGGATGTTTTTTTTTAATGCATGTTGGGCCATTAACCCATTCACTGCCATTGGCGGCTATTGACATCATAAATTCATTTTATTTATCTATTTCAATTAGTTTAACATTTTGTCCCCACTTTTACATTTAGAACATATATAAAATTTGTGATAAATCGTGAGTTAACTAGTGAAGTCATGCGATTAATTACGATTAAAAAATTAATCACCTGACACCACTAATCTTTAATCACCTTTTCTTTTTTTTAAACAAATAAATAAAATAATTGTAATTATTTTTTTACCAATTTTTAATAATATATATATATATTTTTAACAAAAGATTATTAAAAAATTACGGGCGTCAGGCGATTACCATTTTTAATCGTAATTAATCGCATGACTTCACTAACTCACAATTAATCGCAAATTTTATATGTGTTCTAATATAATTTGAAAACAAATCTAGGTTTTCATACTCTTGTTAACAAAAGTGGGAAAAATGTTAAACTAATACAATTAGTTCAAATGAATTTTTGACGTCTATAGCCGTCAATGGCAGTGAATGAGTTAAAATTGTATCGTCAAGATGTAATGACACCCACATGGAGAAAGACCAATAGTATCCATTTGCGGAAAATATATGACATTGACCAAATTTGGACATAGGATGTTTCAGCTGACACCCCAGATATGTGCATCCCACTTTTTATGGAACCGAAAATAATGGGACAATTAGTTGTTCAACTGTACCATGGCTGTAAAAATATAACTGGTTGCGTTATTTATTTATGATTAAGATATCTGCGCATATTCCCTCAAATGCTTGAGAATGCAATAGACGGTGGTTCACAGGGCAGATGGACAATGACCCAAGACATACTGCAAAAGCAAGTAAAGAGTTTGTTTTGTCTCATGCACACAATAATGTACAAACAAAATTAATTTACCAGTAAAATAGACATTTTAGATTAAAAATAAGCAAAAAAATGATTTAAAAAAACAATAACCATCTGTGTGCTTATGAGAAGGGACAGGAAGAAACATTTTAGCTTACCAAGTTTAAGGCAAAAACGTTGAATATTATGCAACAGTCAAATTAATCATCCGACCTGAACCCTATTGCGCATGTATTGCACTTGCTGAAGATGAAACTGAAGGCAAACAAGCAGAAACAGATGACAGTTGCGAGTAGAAGCCTGGATGATGAAATCTATCATCTGGAGATGTTCTGGTCCAGATTCCAGATTGTGATTAACTGCAAAAGATTTGCCACCAATTATTAAAAAGTAAGTAAAGTAAAAGTGACTTTATCTTTGGTCATTCGTGTCATTATTTTTAGTGTCTTCAAAAAGGGGTATACATTATATACAAGCTATTGTCATTTCTACACCGTCCTCTTAATTTAGATGTAAAATTTAGTTTGAAAGTTTGCAGTAAAAAGCACATTTTATTTCCTTTGAAACCCATTACGGTAGTGTTTACAGAAGACCCTGACTGTTCAGTACCAGGCTTGTACAAAATATTTCCTTTAATGTTGGTACCATAAAGAACTACCGTTTGTTTTAGTTGCTAGCAAAATGCACTGTGCTAATATCAATACTTCAATTACTTTTTATTTAGCTACACAAGAGCAAAATCTCTTGAGTGCTTCAAGACCATGACAGAGGATACAGTTGAATTAATTTGCTTATGTATTAAAAAATGATACATTACAATCAAATAAAAACAAGGCAATGAGTAACAATACTGAGAAATTGTGATGCTTCTCTTGAATATGAAATAACCAGCACAAAAGTAATTTCATCAAGTAAACTCTGCATTTATATTTCAAGTTAAGACCTCAGGAAGTCGCAGTTAAGATCGCAAAATGGAGTCATAAAAAGTGTGGTTAAAAAAAACAAAGTGGTCATCCCTGAAGTGCTTTCAGCTGCTTCTTAATGTAGTGCCCCACGAGGATCTGAGGCCGCTGCTGGTAGCTGTGGAGGACGTCATGAGAGCTGCTCAGCTGGTCTCCTTTCAGACGGTCCAGTAACGTTGTGCAAACCACAGCCGCTTTCATGTTGCCCCAAAAAAAAAAAAAAGAGTGACGCTTACATTGAAAAAGGTTGTCATTTTGCTGATGTCATTTCTCACCTCGCAGGCCGCTCAGTTTGCACATGGCAGCAAAAACGGTCGACTCCATTTCGATATTGCACACTCCCGCTTCCTTGGCTTTTGTCAAATATTTGTGCCTGTCCTTCTCCGTGTACAAGCAGAACGCTCCGTCTAAACGGCCTTGACCTACTTGACGCCGCAAAACGTTTATTATTGTACATACGCTCGTGGGCAAAATTGTTAGCACCCCAAAGACAAACCCACAAATGGTCTTCTAGATTTGACATTTGACGCGCTTGTCCATCATTTTCTTCTGGTCCAAGTTTAGTGGTACACACCATGTCATGTGACGACTTGTGGTAAATTTTCATCAACGTTGTATTTATTAGGACTTTTGTCAGATTCAAGTTATTTCTGTGACTATTGTGGATTTTTCTTTGATATCAGCCATTTGTGTAACACAATCAGCATGTCAACATGAGTGCGTCGAACCTTCATAGAAATCCAGCGTGCACATGGTGTTGCCCATCACCGTGTTGAACTGGCCCAGTTCCTTGCTGCACTGAAGCAGCTCCTGGGCCAGGCTGCAGTCCAGGTCGGTGTCACGGACCACCAACTCCCCCAAGATCAGCTGCTCAAATTTGGGCACGAATGTGGCATCCACGGACTGTTTGGTAATAACGACGGTACCGGGCTCAAGCCCTTGAAACCAAACGGGATGTTCAAATTAATTCGGTGGAATACAGAAAAATAAAGTACAACTCGTGTGCAGTGAGCCTTATAGTAATCACATTCAATTTTGTTTTCCACTAGTATGACAGTGATGAATATAAAATATAACTTTGAATTGTTTGTACTGCTAGTAAAGATTTTATGATGACGGTTGTATTTCATATTTTTTTTAAGTTGAGTCAAAATTAGGGGTGTCAGGTGATTACATTTTTTAAATTGTAATTAAATTGCATGACTTCAATAGTTAACTCACGATTAATCACAAATTTTAAATATGTTCTAAATGTACAATAAAACATACAATAATCCCCCCCCCTAAGTTTTCACACTTTTGTTAATGTAAAAGTGGGGAATTTTTTTGTTAAACTAATAGAAATATGGCTGCATCTTTGAGTCATTGATACAGTTATTTCATAATAATTCATACAATTGAGTTAAAGTTAAAAAGAAGTACTGTACTGTAAAAAAACGAGTGTGATACTGATTTGTGTTGAGGTCATTTTTCTGCCACTAGATAGCATAATTGCATTTGTAAGACATTAGAGACAGCACAGTGCATTTTTCTTTTCATATTAGGAGTTATCTAATCTTTAACATGAAGTAACGTGACATTCTGCACATTTTTAAAATTGTAAAATACAACTTGACCCCAGTCTCAACAAAAATATGCATTATTAAATATATTACTGCTAAATTTGGACGTGGATGTGTCCGGGCGAGTTAAAAAAAAATTGTGGCGCTAAAGGAACGTTAAATTAACTCAAAATTAACACACTAATTTTAGTCAAAATACAAACAAATGAGGTCAACAAGTGCCATATAAAGTTGAATTTCACATGTTCCAATATACATCCTAACAAAGTCTTGGCATATAACCCAATTTTTAGGCGCATATTTTTTGCACTCAAACTGTTATGTAGTCCGTCATCTAATCTCCCCGAAATGAATCTCTCAAAACATTATTTTTTTTTTTAACTGTTACGTTGGTCTACTGCTGACTTTGTTAAAGTGTAAGAGCTCCCTCTTGTGGCAATTAGTTGAAGTCCTGGTTGGCAATGGGTTGCCAATAAAAAAGAAATACATCTTACACTGTACCATCAACAAACGGTTGAACTGTACAAACAAACTGTATTAATTACAAGCTTACCTATACCACCTGATGTTCCAATGCGTATGATTGTCACATTTGTGCAACGTGCATGGTGGAGAAGCTTTATAAGCTCATGCAACATTATTGATATGGATGGGATTCCAATTCCATGCTGCAAAATACATACAGCATGCATAAATACAATACACAACACATTTCATCAAATTTGACTTATGTTGTTGGCTTCTACTTACACTAACAGAGAGCACAGGACCAACTTTGTACATGGCATAACGGTCAGTTCCAGCACAAATATTGGGGTAGTCTGATTTGGGGTCTTGCATCCCAAGCTCTGCAGCGATGTACTCAATGAACTCTTTCATTCGCCAAGCACTGCCACCAACACACACAAACTGGAGGAAAAAAACAACAAAAAAAAAGGATATTCAAATGTGCACAGATTTTTTTTTTAACTCATTCACTGCCATTGACGACAATAGACGTCATAAATTCATTTTAACAATTTCTATTAGTTTAACATTTTTTTCCACTTTTGTTAACAAGAGTATGAAAACCTAGGAAAATGTGTTTGTACATTTAGAACAGATATGAAATTTGTGATTAATCATGAGTTAACTAGTGAAGTCAAGCAATTAATTACAATTTTTTTTTAAAAAAAAAACACCTGACACCCCTAATTTTTAATAATCTTTTCTTTAAATTTTTTTTGATAATTGTAATATTTTTTCCAAATTTTTTATCATCTTTTTTTTTTTTTAAGAAAAATTTATTAAAAATTAGGGGCGTCGGGCGATTACCATTTTTAATCGTAATCAATAGCATTACTTCACTAGTTAACTCACGATTAATCACAAATTTTATATCTGTTCTAATACAATAAAAAAAATCTAGGTTTTCATACTATTGTTAATAAAAGTGGGAAAAATGTTAAACTAATAGAAATAGTTAAAATTTATTTTGGACGTCTATAGCCGTCAATGGCAGTGAATGAGTTAATAACGAAAATTTCTTACTCTGACGTCCCCAAAGAGAGCAGGAAGGTTGTGGGTTCCTGTTCCCAGGCTGAAGTGGTACAAGATGTCATCTTTCAGCCCACACAGGTATGGGTTGTGTACAATAACAGGACTTGAAGGTGGGAAAACGGAAAAAATAGTAACTGACAGACAAAGGCACATTAACTGATTATTTACAGTAAATAAATACATAAATGTCACCATGTCTGTCTCGCTCCATCCACCAATGTCACATTGCACCAAATACTGTCCAGGAGTTGGCGGATGCTAAAGTCCAGTTCTGTGAGGAGATTCCTCAGGAGACCATCCGCCAACTCAACAGGAGCATGCCCAGGTGTTTTAGGGAGGTCATACAGGCACGTGGAGGCCACAAATCACTACTGAGCCTCATTTGGACTTGTTTGAAGTCATCAAACATCATCAATATTTTTTGCACATAAAAAACTTTATGAAAACAAAATATTATGGCTTAATAAATTGTTCTTTTTATCGTGTTTATGTACATTCTATATTTTTTCTCTTTGCAGCAAAGTTTGTGGGCTCACTTGGTAAAGACAAACTGTTCGTATCATACATATGGGCACCTATATGCAAGTTTTGGGGACGTGAAAGCAAGTACTGTACTCGATGTAAAGAAAATACGCAAAGGCCACCCATGGGGTGTAGGTTAGTCCACCACCACCATTATACTTGAGTATTTTTACACAAGCAGTTACTCTAAGGCTAACACTGTCACCTGATAACGTTCCTTATAAGGTTTTCAACATTGTAAGACAAACATTTGATTTGATAAAATATTTGATTTACCTGCTCGTTTCCTTGTTCTTCGAGTCCATCCTCTGTGTCGAGAAAAATGAACTAAATTTCCTTAAATAAAAACTAAACAATTCAAAATACAATATTAATCGCCTGTAGAACGTTCAGGCATTTCAAATAAACTGCGCTGTGACCAGCAAGCGAAGTTTAAGAGATAAAACCGCATTTTCAAGCCATCACTGGATGCGATGATGTTTGCTTATCCCCATTCAAAACGGTGTCACGTGAATGCACCGTGAACCCGGATGGTCAACTCGGAAAGTTCGAGAAAGTTTGCAACCCCTGACCTTACCTCAAGGTGGCTGCCTACAGGTCAACAATTAACCCTAGCTGTAATAATGTCATTTTTAAAAATGTGGATGTATCTGTATTTTTTATATATAAGAGAAAGACTATACAATGGTAGACTGGCTGAAGCAAAACAGTTTTTCTTTGCTCACGTTTGAGTTATAATTTAATTGAAGTAAAATGCATACCTTTAAATTTAGCCGGCGAGTCGTTTAAGCGTCTGGCGTCGATCACGTTAGTTTAGTCTACTCACTTTAGTGTGACTCTTCACATAAACCTTTGTATTTCAAACATTGCAGTACAAGCCTGATCTTTGAAAAAGTCTTCTTTCATCTTTTCTTTTTTTCATTAACCCGTCAATTTTTTTGCAAATTGCACGCTTCTTTAATCGCTTTCATCAGCACAAAACTAAACTAGAGCTGTATTAATTCCCAACCTTTACACATTCACATTACCAAAAAAATAAACATGGCACACCACCTAACAAAAGTGTCACAAAAAAGTATAAATTGTGTATTACATTTTCATCTCATCTTAATGTACTCACAAATTAAGTGTTTTCCTCATTAAGCAACAAACTTCTTTTTTGTGTCTGTGTAGAGGAGACATGTAATGTTGATATAAATATTTGGGCAATTGTAATACTTGCAGTGATTGAAGTGGCAATGAGTAGAGATGTGCACATAAATGTTGATGATTTATATTTTTGGGACATCAAATGACATTAAGCTTAATGCGAAAGAGAAGACTTAATGCTCATAAAATCCCAGATTTTGGGGCAATCGTTCTAATATTTGAAGAATTGGCAATAAGTAGAAAAAGACATTGTAAAAATAAAAAAAAAAGATGTTGAATAAAATTCCTAAAATGTTAAAGTGATTCCGAGGCGTAGATAAAAAGCCACAATCATGACGACATCCATCTTGGTCTACGACACATTAGCGTCTTTTACAAATGTTTTATTGAACATTGTAACAGAATATGAAGTGGTAAACATTAAACTATATAAAAAAGAAAAATGGCATGCAAGGGAACAAACACTCTTTCTTGGAAAGAAAACAAATAAGGGTAAGTAAACAATGAGAAAATACAATAACTACTATCACTGATGGTGTAGTGAAATGTGGCGTGGGTTCGGTTCCCACTCAGTGACGGCGTGAATGATTGTCTCCATGATGTGCCGTGACTGGCGACCAATTCACGGTGTAGTTGGCCTTTCGCCAGAAGTCAGACGAGATGGGCTCACCGTCACCCTGAACAGGATAAACAGCCAAAGCAAATAGGTAAGAGTTAGGTCTCATAATTATTTATAATCTGGATGTCACAATCAAGAAAGTTGAAAAAAAAAAAAAATACAACTCACAGTTGTTTCTTTGTTCCCATTGGTTTCATTCACCCACAGATAATTAGGATCTCTCTGCTGAGACGGTATCAACAAATACAATTTCCATCCAGACATAAATGACAATTTTGTCGGGTGGACTTACTGCATGGGTTAAGACTATGGCGTGCTCTGGTAAAAACTCAGGCCTCTTCCTGGCTGCAGGGCAACTCGCGAGACCAATCAAAAAATCTCGAGTGTAACACAATCTCACTGCAAAGGACATAATGAGAATTAATCACAAAAAAAGAAGCATCAAACCCTTTAAAATGAGTCAAATCAGTAATAAATAAATAAATGAACAAACCACGGATGTTATCTTTTTTCTGGTCTTGGAGGTTGACAATCTTGAGGAACTGCTCAACTGTAATATTTGACTGCGAAATACACAAGATGGTTAAAAGTTCAACTAAATTTCATGGCAAATTGATCGAAGATAATCAATCTGTGTATTAATGAGGAATTTGTGGGTGATTGAGTGTGACAACAGAGCATGAAGATGATATACATATTCATATTACATGACTATACGGGGCTAGTACTGGTTAAATAGTGACCCAGTATCGGGTTTGAAGACTCGACAATATTCTGTACTATATTTAATTTTTCAATTGAACCACAAAAACATGTTGGGATTGTCAAGATAGAAGCAAATTGCCACAAAGAGAGGAAACGGGTGGAAAATAATAATTTTGTGGATATTTTCAGAGGCTGCTGGCAATAATCGATTGCCCCATTCATTGACTATACTTGTGCATTTCAGCGACAGAGACTCTCTACGCTTCGCTTTCTAGCCTCAGGTACATAATACACAATATATACTGTGATAATGTGCCTGAGTGACCAACTAGGTCTTAAATCCAAGAGCATTTTCCTTTTGTGCAAGTGTGTGCATTTTTGATCGGCTGTTACATGTACAAACTTGTGACGCAGTTCACCAGCGATTAAAATTTTGGCTCGCAGCAAAACCAGTAGTAAAGTCAGCCACTCATACAAATTGATTAAGATGTTCTTACCTTTTCAGCCACGATGTCAAACAATGACTGTCCACACGGAGCAGCAGCATCTGTGCCTTCTAAACCAAGAATTACACATTAGAGGGTGAGGAACTCGTTGATAAAAACGTCAACGCCCTTCACCGATGTGCGTTTTACCAGTTGATCCACTGATGTCAACAGGAAGGAGGCGGCGAAGGGGTCTTGCAGGCTCCAGGTTCCTGCGGAGAATTGGTCGCCTCGATACCTCCATTCTGATGTCAGTCAGGTTCAAATGTGCTTTTAGTCTTGCTCATGACAGTTTATCTGGCATTTCCAGAAGTGAGCCTTTGTGTTTGTCTTAACTGGGTTTTAGTAGCATCTGTTGCTCACCGTTATCTATTATTAGATTCATAAACACATTCATCCATCCATATCTGCAGGGTGATGATGAGCTGAGCGGCCTGACAAATTTACAGATTTTTCATGAGTAACTCCTTGAATTCTTGTGAACGAGAAAAGTTTGATTTAAAATTAATCTTAACTTGTTGGTGTGTACTTCTGATATGAATTGATGATAAAGGATTATTTCGTGGGACTAGTTTGAAGTGCAATTTGATAGGAAATATTGATTCTGAAAGGATACAAGGTTCTAACAAATCTGTGAGGTCAGGTGCTATTTTTGTTGCGCATGTACCTCAATGCTGCCCCAAAAAATGTTTTACGTTTTTGAAACAAAACGGAACTAACCTACTGATATTTACAATTTGAAACGAACCTGTTATTGCCTGCTCATTTCGTTTACAGATGACCGCCATGTTAATTAGTTTCTTCATTTGACCGTTTGGACATCACTCGAGACTAAAGCGTGACATTCACATAAGTGTTACAAAAATATAGTTTGTGAGTTTTAAGTGTGTTTCATAATTTGAGCTTTCTCGTGTGCGCGAAGTGCGACCGCGTCTTTATGCAGTGCAAAATTGTGCTTAGTTAGTAGCTACGTTAGCTAAAAGATGGGGCTAACACGGTCGCCACGTTAAATGTTATTCCATTCCAATGTGATTTAACTTTTTTTATTGGAAGCTTTCGATGATAGTTTACGCTTTTACGTTTCAAAATGTCATTTTTCATGTGTTGGTCGAAAACCGCGACCGTTCTTGTGCACGGATGAAGGCTAGTTTAACTTTTGAGTTAAAAGTTAGCGTTTACTTACGAACGTGTTTACACTGTATTTGTCAAAATTTTAACGATTAATTTAGGACTACAAAGTTTGACGGTACTCCACCGTTAAGAGTAATAATAAAAATATATAAATTTTTAAATATGCTTATGCAAAACCTTTACCAGAGTTTTTTGTGGCAAGCCCACATTAACTTGTTTCTGTATTTACACTTTATAAATATGAGTGTTTTAATTCACCTGCAGCAGGATTTCAGTCGCTCCTCCGTGCTTAGTCTACCTCACCGACAGGAACATAAAGCTACTGAAAAAACACGTTACTTCCGGTACGGTTTCAAAATAGTTAACACTTCAAAAATAATGCTCATTTGTCAACAAACGATGCTCTTGTGAATTGTTCTGTACATGACAGCTAACACGTATTTTTTTTTTTTACTTAAAAATGTATGTAATTCAAAATGCTGCCTCCACTTTTGAGAAAAAAAAACGGCAAATATCAAATTAGTTGAGGCAAAAAACCAAACATTATACATGTTTATTTCTTGTTTTGAAGGTTTTTTTTCATGTTTATTTTGTAAAAAATAATAAATAATAAAAAACGGGCGGGAACAAATGGACAATAATAATCTTTTTAATAAAACATCACAATAAGCATACAGAGCTTGAACTGTGTAACCCATATGCAGTAACCGATAACATAATGGGACTCCTCCTTGATGCAGTCAAACGCTATGCAAGATGAAAAGGTAATTGGAAATGCACATGCGCCGTTCACACATTAACAATGAACAGCCTTTTACTACCAGTTACCACAAAATAAGACACAGAGGGGTAAAAACAAAACAAAAAAAACATCACTATTGTTAGAAGGAGGGGGGGAAAAAAAGCAATGTTCCTCAAACCGAGGATCACATCTGAGGTGTTCAAACCAGACCATTTGAGCCTGCTGGCCAACAAAATCCCAAAGTCACTCTCAAACCAACAGCAGTTGAATTTTTCGAGCACCGATTGGCCTCCCATTGAGTTCCTCTAATGCTATTACCGCCTCCTGCCGAGTCTCAAATACCACAGTTGCGGTACCTTTAAATGCGCCGCTCCTATCGTACTGCAAGGTGATGGATCCTGGGATAATACGATATCCATGGCAAAAATCATAGATTTCTTCTATTTTTATTTGGAATGGCAAATTAATTAGCTTTACGCAGGAGTGCTCGTTAAACTGCTGCCGTGATGGACCGCCGCTGCTCTGCGCACCGTTGCCTCTGTCAACTGGGTCACCGTAAGACTTGTAGCCTCCTTGGCTTTGAGGCCCCGCGTTCATTGGCATATTACCAGCATGAGAGCCCCTGAAGTCGGAGAACTCGCCGTCACCAGAACCTTGGAACTCAGTGAATCGTTGCTGTGGCCCGGCGATCAACTCTCGCATCTCGGCGCGTGTAATGTATTTGAGGGCAACCTTTGACCCGAGAAACCTTTGTCCGTCGAGCGAGAGGGCCTTCATGGCAGCTGACTCGGAATGGAAGAGAACCAAAGCCTTGCCCGTCGCCGCACCTGCATTGCCACGCAGCAATTGCACGTTATCTTCGGGGACATCGATCCCAAAGAAGAAGTCCATGACCTCCACTTTACGCACATCGAAGGGCAGATTTTCCACAAGTAAGCACTTCTCAGGGTCAGAATTATCCCTGGGGTAGGATGGAGGCCTCTCATTACTCCTCTTGTAACGGCCGACATCCACTTTTTGGGAATCCATGATGGCTTTCATTTTCTCTCTCGAGATTGGCCGGATTTGAATCAATCGATTGAAAAAGGGTTTCGACTCCTGGTCTAATGCCTCGCGATACTCACGCATAGTCTTGAAGAGTACAAACGCAGACCTACTTTTACGGTCGTCGAAATTTATGAACAAGATCTGGTCATCGTCGAGTCTTGCGTGGTGAAAAAGTCTTTTCACGTCCTCGCTTTCCACCGCAAAGGAGAGATTTTCCACCATGGCGCAGTACTCCTCACTGGACGATGACACCCTCTGGCTCACGGGTGACTGAGACCTCATATGGTGTTGGAAATTCTTCTGACCATATGAAGGCGATCCACGTCTTTCAAAGTGGTCGCCTCGTGGGTTTCCGCTCATGTGTTGCCTTTCACTCGACCGACGCCAGTCTTCTTCTGTGGTCGGACAAATCTCCACGTACCGAGAACCGATGTACCCCCGATCCCTCTTCAAGGCTTCCGATACTTCTGCAGGGCTTGAAAATCTCACCAGACCCATTCCGTTGTGTTTTCCGGTGGCATTTTTCAAGAGGATAAGGTCAACGATACGTAAACCATTGAAGAACTCGTTAATCTCTCTTTGGGACACAGTGAACGGCAGTCCTTTGAGGAACACGCACGTGGTGTCTTCAATTGCGTTTAAGGGTCTCTTTTGGCGGGGCGGCGAAGTGATGTCTGCTCTACTTGCCGACCTCTTGTTCGTGTCAGCCTCCGCTGATCTTCGGGTGCGCCTTGCCTCATCTTCAGCATTTCTCTTTTGCTCCGTCTCCGCATTGATGGCACTTTGCTCAAATACATTCTGCATCTCTGCTTTGCTACTAAGCCGCAAAGTCACATTCCCCCCCCTGATTTGCCCCCCCGAGCGCGTCATGGCTCTTCTCGCATCTTCGTCGGAGGCAAAAATTATGAATGCTTCCTCCTGCTCGCCTCCAATTATGTGCACACCACCGTCTGGAATTTTGAGTCCAGTGAAGAATTTGCGAATATCCTGCGGACCAGCAGCGATCCTCAATCCCTGTAAACGGATGACGACTGCCATGCTGAAGCACAAACAACAGCACCTGCAGACAGAAGGGTATAGAATAGCATTATTCCCTTCTCAGCTCTACACTCGCTGCCCTTTCCAACATGTCGCCACATAACTTGATGATAACTTGCCCTGAGGGATTTCATTTAAGACAGTTTAAAAAAATGTATGGAAGCCCAAGGATCAAAACGGCAACACTTTGCACAACAACATTTAGGTACTGCGGTGGATAACTGACCACAAGATTAGCTCCCAAGTACCAATCCCTTCGTTTTCAAGCGACTTTATTCACAAAGAAACTAATAACGAGGTTTATGTGACTGCCCACTTTTGACTCCACTTTACTCCCTCTCAGATGCTGGTAGAACAACATACAATGGTGCCTTGATCATCCATTAATCTTATTAAACAATTACTCGATTGCCCCAAATTTTTTTTTGATTAATGTGCCTATCAATTAGCTATGATTAGTTGATTAATAATTGCAACTCTACTCATGAGCTTAAATCAGTGGTGTCCAAACTCGGTCCTCGGGGGCCGGTAGTCCTGCAGGTTTTGGAGGTTTCCCTGCTCCAACGCACCTGTTTCAATCAACAGGATTGTTATCAGGCTTAGTAGAGCTTGCTGATGAGCTTCAGCTGTGTTGGAGGAGAGAAATATCCAAAACCTGCGGGACTACCGGCCCCCGAGGACCGAGTTTGGACACCACTGGCTTAAATAATTGCATGATCACGCTCTTAACTCAAAAACCTCATATTTAGAATGATCTTTCCTTACTGAAACGATCCAGTTTTAGTGGCATAGCCCGAGACAGCCATTTTGCGACGTGCAACGTGTGCACTAGAGCCACTTGTATCTCAAAGCACCACTGTACATGAAGTCAAAACAAACGACATAAACCATGAACTTCTCACCGCTGCCCGTGGCACAATTTACATTATAGGCTGAGAAACTAATCAACATTTATTTCAATCGCACCACTAACATTGCCCAATACGTAGCTTGGAAACAGAAAGAGATAACTGGTTTGGTGAAGAAACGTACTTAACAATAAGATTCAAGTCCATACACATGAGACCAAATAAAGCAACCATTTCCCCCAAAATCTCCCATCCATGGAAAATAACCACCGCTTGTACAACCCTTTCTCAAACCATGATTGATTGATGAGCCACCCAGAATTCGTCCATGATGCTACAGAAGTATTTTTCAGAAGTCTACTACAATTAATTGCCTTTGAATTTGAAAAAAAAAAAAAAACATCCCTGCATTATGCATTCAGACGTGAAAAGCAACTGGAAAACCATCCTGAAATGTTCAACATTTCCAGGCCAGCCAAAAATAATTTGACATATAATCAAAGCAGCTCACACCTACAAAAATTCCGTCCTGCATATCAAATTTACACGAGACATATTTACACCAATATTTGTACACTGTCAAACAAAAACTACACAACCAATTGGCAAAACGGAATTGTGTGCGACAGCCTTCGTCCATCCCACCATCAGTACCAACGGAATCATCGGTGTCCCACAATAGAATATAAAATTCCAGTTGCAACCAGTCACAATTAAGCAACGAGGGTACCCTCCCTTTTGTTTACCAACGTAGTCACCGCACAAGAGGGTGGTAAAGGGTATAGTAGAACATGGCGCTCCACCACACACCCCGTTATATACACAATTCTTCAACTACTGTAACACAGATTAATAAGTAATAATTGTGTCGTGTACAAGTGACTCCCAACCACTATGTGCCAAAGAGATCATCAGCTGTGGCGCAGGATTAGGGTTTAACATTTTTGAAAAATAGTCAAGTGCCATTTATCCCCGTCGCCCAAGGTCCTCTTCCCACGTAATAAATTAATCTGTATTACAATAAACAGTACCATATTTATTATAGGGTTGAGCAATTAATTGTAATAATTTCCATTTTGCATTCTCTCGATCTTAAAAACGAAAGAAAAACGATTGTGCCGAACAGCATGGTGTAAGTACCTTGAATACACCATGTTACTTACGCAGCAAGCATGTGAACGTTATGCGATTCGGATCTCTCCAAGCGTGCTTTTCGCTGTAAACTTAACAGTAACACACAACCAAAAGAAGTACATTTACACACATGGTATATTTAAAGAAAATATATGCTTCGTTTTCAAAACATCGCCTGTTCTAATGCTAAATATAAACACCTATTGATATGCTAACGGAAAATTAGCATCAACTTCTAGGGTTGATATTCCTTCGAATAACAAATATTCACACACAAACGCTGTAGGACACATACAAACAGGTAATACAACGCTCAAAAGAATATATTCAACAAACAAAATAAGATATAAAATATTTTGTACTTGATAAAAAAAAAATAATAATGATAAAAAAATAATAATAATGAGTGTTTGCTATTATGATTATCTTCATAATTGCCCAGCGCTAATTTATTACACATAAATGTTTTGATTTTGCTTGTTAGGCTTACGCTTAAAATGAAGGTGAAATTAACCAAAAATTAATATAAAACACAGTTTATCTACCTCAATTAGTTGTTAACTTACAAACCTTTTTGGTTTGCAATTTTGAGCATTTACTACTACAACTGGCAAAGTGTGATGTAAATACAAGTCAGTAAAAATAAATTATTTGGACTGCACTTCTTAAGAATTGAGCTAAGGGACTATATAGGTGCTTGTCAAAAAATTTGAATATCCTCAAAAAATTGAATAATTTCCGTAATTCCATTCAAAAAGTCAAACTTTCATAGATTAAAAAAAAATTGAATAATGTTAAGAAATCACCATGTATACTTCCCCATTGATCAGCATGAGAAGAAGAAAAAGATGGATGGTATTTTCAAAACGATATGTCAATCTTCAATAGGTTGGATTCCTTTGCCTAGATGGGCCGTGGCATTGCCTGGGGGTCCTGGAAGCCCAGGCTTTTTTTTTTATACTTGCTGTCAGCTCTTTGTTTTTGACTCTGGTGGCCCTGATTTTCCTCTTGATAGTACTGTATTACAAGAGGAAAACAAGGGCCACAAATACAGTACTATCAAGAGGGAAATGAGGCCCACCAGACCCAAAAACAAAGAGCTGGAACAGCAAGCTATATAAAAACAAATAAAAAAAATTAAAAAAGCCTGGGCTTCCAGGACCTCCAGGCAATGCCACGGCGCATCTAGGCAAAGGGAATCCAACCATATTGAAGATTGACATCGTTTTGAAAATACCATCCATCTTTTTCTCCCCCAGTAAAACACTGGGAAGTGTGTATGCATTGTGATTTCTTATTCAAATTTTTTGGCATCCTGTTTGTGTGGGTTTTGTGAGCTGGAAGCCCAAACAATGTAAACATAAACAAATAAATACTTGGAATCACTTAAATTGTGGGCCCTGAGTACATAATCTATGAAATAGACATTTTGAATGGTATTACAGAAAGTATTCAACTTTTCGAGGATTTTCAAAAAATTTTGACGAACATCTGTATACATTGTGTGACACTTTGTGTTTGGTGGTTCTCCGTGTCATTTGAAAATACATCTTGGCTCAATAATGGTTGGGAATCACTGCATCGCCACACATTTGTATTCAGAGGAAATGATAGGCTTGGAATGCAAATTATGAGCTTTAAACAACAACCTGGGGGAAACGACAACCTTCCTCAGCGTACATTCAATGAAACCCCACAAGGACGCTTTGAACCCGTAACACCCTGCACGTTACTGCAAATCAGGTCAAACAACCCTTTATCCGTCATTACAAACGTTGTGAGCACCCCCTAAAGCTCCAACGACACACATCCAGGAAGCAACGTTGTTTATCCAATACCCAGCCATCCATCCAACTTGTCGTAGAAATTACTTGAGCGAGCCCAACTCTGAAATGGTGCTTGATCGTCAGACAATACGACTTAGCAAAATGCTAACAAACGTTAGCCACGAGCCCACCAAGGCCGCTCGCAATAATTCATTTCAGATCCAAACAATAAGTACAGTATAACAGTAAAATACCCACATTAACCAACAACACAACTTACACAAGCGACAAGGGGAGTCTTGTGCAAGTATTTGGAACAACGCAAGGAGTGCTTAGCACAGCCTCGATTCGCCTGTTTCTCCACAGCCGTCGTTGCCAGTCTTCTTCGCTCGGGAAAAAATACTTGCAACGATTCAGAACAAGTATACACGGCGCCACCCGCTGGCCACAGGGCGCAACATGCATACAGTACTGTACTTGTATTTCAGGACATAGTGGCAAATCTTTTTTTTTACTTTTGCTTTCACAGCTCTTTGACCATAAAATGGCTCAAATAAAATTACATCCGTGATAACAATATTCTGCCAATATCTAGCCCAAATAATAATTATTTTTCCTCAACTATACTTAAAAAAGCGCTATGTTATTATTTGAGACACAGGTGATCAGATCACATTTTATGACACATTTATTCATAAAACATTACATCATATAATATTTACATACTTTCTTGCCACTATACCCCCCTATAGGCACATCCAAAACAATGGATGGTATTGTTGACTGCCAACAAGTCGTTTGGAGGTTGTTGTCCTCATTAATATTCCTTTGAGTAGTAAAAATGCATGTGGAGACACCAGAAGGTTAAAAATGGGGTCTTTGGATGTGGATCAATAAAAGTTGAGGTTATAGGTGGTGTATGAATAATCAACATTACATACAGTATCAGTACATTTTTCAGGAATGTGTTTTACTTGCATATTTATTTTTCGTACAACTTACTCCTTACATTCGAAATGACGCAGGATGGTTTTAGTATCTTGCTGAAGAACACTTTGACATGGTACACAAAGCCCAGGGATCGAAACAAACAACCTCTGGTTTAGGGAGACGTCGATGACCACTCTACCACCTGAGCCATGCAGCCCATACTACCTTTTTGGCCTGGTCACCATTATAAAAGATGTTCTGTCTCGACTGGTCTTCCCTGGTAAAATAAAGGTTTATAATAATACGTTTTAGGAAGACTATCTACTGTACAGGATTATAATAGTCATGATTCTCTTTTGAGCTGGTATGTTGGTGTAAAAAGTTTGAGGACCACTGTCCTAAAAATGGGTTCCCCTCAACTATAATGACCCTATACAACCATCTTTAATGTTTCATTCGCATTAATCCTCATGGATTATTTATGGGAGTGCATTTCAGAGTGTGTACTTTTTTTTTTCCAACACTCAATGACGAAGGCGGCCGGTGTTGAGTGTTTTAGTGTTGAGAGTTGACGCCAAGCCAGGCCAGGCCAGCTGTGTCAGTGCACCATGTGACGTCGTCGCAACAAGACACACCAAATGCTGCAAAGGAAAATGTAAACGGAGACATGTTTCTCGTCCTGCCTCGTATGTTTCAAGTGGACCGAAGCGTCGGATAGGTCGAGGGAGGCATATCGTGGAAGGGCTTGTTATCATTGTGGACACAATTACATTGGGTGGTAGGTACTACTGGTACTCTACTCTCAAGTGCTGGCTCAGTGTGAGCTAATGCTAGTTGTGTAGCACAACATTCACTGAGGCGCAGCGGAGCCACTCAGCAGCAGCCGAAGCCTCAGCCGACCATCACCTCCGACAACCCCGGGCGGATTTGACGTCGGCACGCGTTGGGGCTTGATGTTCGTCTTGGGAATTTCGAAGATGGAAGAGTCTCTTCACCTTAAACACTTTCTAAAGTGAGTAACCCATAAAAGATACGTCTGTTTACTTACGTTGTATAGATTCAAACGAACCATGCACGGCAAGTAAGCTAAGACAAAACCTCCCCCCTGCTAGCATGTGTGGTGATGCCGGATGGACGGTTTAATGAACGAGGATGTACGTTTATTCATCAAACCATCATAACAAGATTCTGCAAACTATTCCCCAAATAATGCTTGAAAATCAAGCGAGATGAAGAACAAGCTCTGGAAACGGCCCCGTTAGCCCAAACGCTGCTAGTAACATGTAACCTATTTAGCCGCTAATGCTCGCCCAAGATTAGCCTTCTAGGCACAGAAAGACAATCGATTGTTCCCTTCTTCGGCCAAGCCAAGCCAAACGCAAACACACAGATCGCCTTTTCAAGCATAACGTGTAGACTTATTGGTCACATTTGAACCAAAACAAGCGAATTAACCACGTCGCTGGCAATGTTAGCTTACCCAAGTTAGCTTGGTTTGGACATTGTGTGTGTGTATAATTAACATCAAAACGTAACTGGTATGGTAATAATGCGCCTGGTTGCCTATTAAGTATAATCACACTTTATATTTAACGTACAACATTCACAGCGGAATCATGTGGAATTGAATGAATTGCCCTGGTGTACATTGCGCACTCGTTTCGAAAATGGACAGGAACTGGCTTTTAAAAGGCCATGTTGGGGCTGCACCAAAAGCTTCCCAAAGCTTCCCGCACGGGCCATGTTGTGCCTCCTTGCTCGTTGCAAACAGCCGCTATGTTATTTTTGTATGTTAGCAACAACGAGTTATGTAACATTACTTTTTACATTCTGGAAGCAGTTTCTTAGCTTTACCAACAGTAATCTTGACCCTATTTTTCATCTTTCGGTTTCAATCTTTGGACAAATCTTGTTAATTAATTTATTTTTTGTTGTGATGCAAAACCAGATTCACACTGAATAAAGCCGAGCAAACAAAGTCTGCATGGAAGTGTGCAACGGCTTTGGTCTTTGCAGTAATTGATAACAATCTTGAGAGTAGGTTTCAGTGGAAGTTAGCCAACCCAACGGTCAACAGCATGTGCTCTCTCGACATGCATAACTTGCTAACACTATTCACTAAGTTCCCCTGTTTGATCAGGCAAAAAGCTTATTGGACTTATTTTTGAGCTATTCTGGACACACACCACAGTTCATTGCAAACCTATCTTTCTTTTTGCCAGGTGTGGCGTCACTTTGGAGGGTTCGTTTCTCTGATTTGGATTATTCTTGGCCAAGCAACATCTTCAGGCCCACTAATCCTAGACGAGTTTCTCAATGGACACTCGGCTCAAGTCAGAAATCAGGTATTAGATGGCCGACAACACAGAATTCACTGTGTATGGGTTGTTTTGGATTGGAAAACACGTGGACGTGACTAGGACAGGGTATTGTTAAGAACCTCATGATTCAATCTCGATTATTTAGGTTGTGACTCAATTTGATATTGATTCAGTAATAAGTAATAATACACAAATAGGATTAAATTGTGACAATTTTGCTGAAGGTCACCTAGAGGTGTTATGATCTACAGTGACCTTTCTTTTAAACGAGACACCACATGGCGGCCATGTGGCTAAATGAAGTTTCTACAACTGCCATGATTTAGGAATATATTATCTTAATTTCAATTTGTGACGCATCATTGCACACGTTGATGAGGCTGCTTGTTCTTTTGGAAGAAGTGTCGCCTAAATCGCTGGTCAAAACGTCATCTTGTAAGATTGTTGTACCCTGGTGCCATGTCATATATGTAATGAGCGCATATAATGTTGGCAATAAGGGTCAGTCGGGTCAGCGTCGAGGTTACGTAAGTTTAGCCTTTGAATAGTGTGCGTGTAGGAATTTTCTTGTAGCTGCTTTTCTGCAAATTTGTTTTGAATGCTGTATTGGCGATTTGGAGGGAAATTCTAAAGGATCAAATGACCCAGATACCAAAACACACTTGCTGAGTCTGCCCCAAGGAAAACACTCTTGCACTTTTATCAGCCAAATGAGAGTGAACAAAACATGCAAGCTAATGAATTGCATTGTCTTTTTACACACACAGACATCTCTTTGATGTTTTGTCGGGTGTTATCAACGCTGTTCAAGGTTGGGTTTTCAAAGTCTTCAATAGTGTTACATCTCAACAGATACAACACCATTTTTTTTTAATTCCTCTGAACCATATTTACATAAACTGTTATACTTTTCATTATCCATCTTTGTCTTTTAAAGGCCTTGATACACCAATCTGACGTCGGAAAGCGTCTGGGCGTCCGTATGCGCCGTCTGATTAATGCATAAAATCAGCGTCGTAGCGTCGGGTCCTGTTGGGTAGCATCTCGGGGGCGTTTTCGGCAGATTCAACATGTCAAATCAGCGTCGGCTTGCCTTGACATTTGATCACTCTGCTTGGCTAAGAACAGGACGTGACAAATGCAGATAAACAGTAAGCCTGGACTTTCATATGTCAGTCCATGTTACGATATCGCTGGATTTGCACATCACCCTTTGCGTTTGGACATAAAGAAGAGAAGATGAATTAATCACTATATGATATATCACACACTTTTATAGTACACAATACTCTGTAAAACGCCAGGAGGGTGTGCTTTGCGTCGAAATACATCGTGAGTAGGCATTGTTTAGATTTTTATATCCTGCCTTTGTTAGAGCTTTCTGAACTTAGTAAGTAATACACATTCCATACAATCTTGGGCTCGCCACTATCCTCGTAGTATCCACTGTTGAGCAACTAAGTGAGTTTATCTTGTAGTTAAAGACTGTCAATGTCTCAGATACCACTCAGATCAATTCTCAAATTTAAACAATACTATTACTTTGGCCATTCATTTCATTCATGAATCTAATTTGAAGTACTGTAGTTGCCGTATCATACCAGAAAGGAAAACAGTGGTATTTGTTTACAGAAATATTCAAGGAGTACAATCTCAGCGTAGCAAAATAAAGTTGCTGTGAAAGAGTATTTCTCTCTTCTCATTTTTTTTTTTTACAGTTTCCCCACTTTAATGTTAGATATCATCAAACAAATGTAAATATTCGACCAATATAAAATAACCCAAGTAAACATGAAATGTAGTTTTTAAATGACAATTTTATTAAGTGAAGAAAAAAATTATATTCAAAGCTACCTGACCCTGTGTGAAAAAGTGCTTGCCCTGCTTGTAAAATAATGAATCAACTGTGGCTGCTGGCTAATCACATTTTTGGAAAGCTCAGTTTTTTTTGACAGACCACATCCAAGCCTGACTACCTCCGGATTTGTTCATAAATAGAGCCAGTCTCACAAAATGAAGTCAGACAAAATATCTTTAAAAAAAAAAGTCCCCAAAAATGTCACGGTCCAAATAAATTCAAGACATCTTTCAGCTTGAAAAGGGTTACATAACCATTACAAAAGCTTTCAGGATTAGGCATACTATAGTGAGAGCCTTTTTTCCGCAAATGAAAAAACATAGTCGTGAACAGCCGGCCTTCAAAAATTACCCCAAGAGCACTGCAACGACTCATCCAGGAGGTCAAAAAGGAACCCATGATAAGGGGAGAGATCAAATACTTTCACGGCACTGTACATACAATGGCAAAATCTATTAGTGGGGAAACATTGCGGCTGTAACATTTTAAGCCTCGGCTCCGATCAATGACATGATTGATTGGATCGCCGAATTAAGACATTACAGCTGATTCCAAAATGTGTATAAAATGCAAAATATTGGTGGAAAGTCTACTAGGGAATGATGTATTTTGCCTACTACTAGAAGTGTTGTAGATTGGCAAACAATGTCTGTTATTCTATAGTCTAGTCATTATTTTTGCAATAATGTAGTGGCCCAAAACCTTTATTATATATTATACAGTGTACTCATAAATGTTCTCTGTTTTTTTTTTTATGTCTCCATGCTCTTCCCATGCATCTCAGAGACGAAGGAAGTGGTGCATCGGTAAGTACATTTGATGAATTTTTTGGGACCCACATTTTACCCAAAGTCACGACCCATTTTATAGAAGTTAAAAAAAAAATCCTCTAAAAATGCATATACAGTGTGTTAAAAATGCAGTTTCAAATTTGTTTGAATGCAATGACTACGTTTACATGCAGGCAATATTCGGGTTATGGTCAGAATTCCGGTTTCTGGAACAATCGTAATAACACGTTTACATGCGCAAGCTGACAGAGTTATTCCCGTATACATGCCGTTGGGAATAACCCGATGTAAGGGGACGAAGCACGGATATATATTATATTTGTTAACATAGTAACATAAGTGAGTAACATATATTATGCTTATCCAATATTGCATGTTCTGTGTGGAAACCAGGGCTGTCATTATTGAATATTTTTAAAATCAATTATTCTTTCGATCATTTCATTGACAAAATTCTAAACCCTGGGCATAATCCAGAGACGGATAATTCTGCTGATCTGTGATATACCCAAAATGACGCATTTTTGGGTCCTGGCTCCTGACCCCCCCAGTTGAGACTGACTGTCATAGACAAGCAAACGTTGAGAAATCCGCATCAGTGCAACTTTTTATTGTCTAGTATGAAGAATGGATTCAAACACTTATAGCTTCTATGTCTCTTTCGATTGTAGGTAAAGGTGGAGGGCCTTTCTAAGGCAGCTCTCATCAAAAGTCTATCCCCTAGAGTCATGCTATCCAACCATCTCTTGCCTAAAGGGACCAAGATGAAGGTCAACCTTGAGGATCAGAGTCGTCAGAAAGTGTCCTTCAGCTTCTCGCAGACCAAGAAGCCACTGCAGAGCATTTTTGTTGTCCCTTCCAGCCCTGAAAAGTCTGACACTGAATCTCACACTGCCTCGTCACAGCCCACAAACGACAAAGGAAGGGCTAATGACAGTAAAAATGAACAAAATCAGACCTGTGCAGTGCCAATTTCAATGGAACAGACATCTTCCCCCGTTCCAAGCTTTGCTGCTAAACTGAAAATGGACTTGGCGAAGATGCATTTCAAGAAGCAAATACTCAGTGTGTCTGTGACTAGAGAAAAACTAACGTCTTTTCTTCGGGAGGATACACCCACCTCTGTTTTGCAGAAACCGGCAAGTAACAGCGAAATCAAATTTCCAACTTTGCAGCATCAGAACCCTGTAAGTGTCTGCGCCTCTGAGGATTCTCACCGTCATTCCTCTGAAAGTCGGACAGTATCAAGTCTCAAACCTGCTGAATCCTCAGGAAAAGAGGAAGAGAATTCCAGTAATGAACAGGATAAAAATGTATACAAAAGGAAAACCAGGTCACAAACTGACAAACTGACAAGAGAGACTGAAGATCCAGTCTCGATGTCTTCCAGACGCAAATCAGTTGACTCCAAAAGTAAAACAAATTTGGAAAGTAGTAGCAAAGCAGTAACAAAAAAGTCTTCCTCTCGCTCACAAGGGGAAGAAAAGGAGCAAAGCTCATCAAAGCGATCCGAGAATCATGAAAGATCATCTAGTTATACAAAATCAGACCGTGATTCTAGGTACGCATCGCGGTCACTGCGATCAGACAAAGATCGTAGAAGATCCCGATCAAGGTCTAAATCTAGAGGCTCTCGTACCAGTTCATCTCACACAAGATCAGACAGATCAAGAGGCGATAGAGGGTCCCGCTTGGAAAGGTCTTATTATCACGACTCCGATCGCAGATCGTACAGGAGTTCTCCGCGAAGAGATAGACGACGATCTCGTTCTCACAACGACAGAACTCGGGACAGTTCGGACTCTGAAGATGACCATCGCAAAACGAGGACAAGGACAAGTGACTCCAGTAGATCTTCCACCTATTCAAAGTCCTCTCCCTACTCAAAATCGGACAAAGCATCTAAATCTAGCGATTTGCCACATTCGTCAGACTCGGCTAAAAGAAATCAAACCTCATCTTCAACGTCAGAAAGGACTCCTTCAAAGCGACCGTCAGAATCTGACCACCAGCGCAAATGCTCTCCAGGGGTAGAAGAAAGGCATCATAAAACTAGCACCCATCATACAGTAGAGGCTAACAGAAAATCCAACTATTCCACTCAACATACTCATGTGGATAGTGAAAAGCATGAACGTGAAAATTGCCGGAAAAGCGGGCCTAGTGACACAGAGTCTGATCAAAGGACAAAATCACAGGCAGGCTCTGTTTTAGAGGAAACGTGTAAAGAAGAGAAAATTAGCCAGCTCGACTCTAAACAGACCGCCTGCTCCAGATCTTCAGAGGAAACCAGTGAACATGGTAGACAATCAGAAGACAAATTTCAAAGCCCCAGTGACGAACCAAAACATGGAGCTACCATAGAATCATGTTTGCTAGGTGAAAAAGACAATGTCAGTTGTACTCAAGAGACAACTCGAGATGACCAACAGGATAGCAAGTTAACAGAGACACATTGTAACAGATTAGATGGACCAAACTCAAATCTGGAAGTGGAGAAAGAAATAGCACCAGCTATAAACTCAAACGAAAGCATGTTGCATGTAAATGACACCCTTGAAAAAGTAAACAATGTGAAGGATAGTCTTTCGCCTCAAAATATACCATATGTGACTTCAAATGCAGCTGCCAAAAGTTTTTTCATTAATAATGATGGTATAGTGTTTAGCATGGACATGAAAGATGTTGACTCTCTTCTACAAGGGTCAACGCCTATTCCTAATGTACTTAATGTACCTGCCTCACATGATCCTCAGACCTGTAAAGCACAAGATGAGCTGTGTAATTTTGCGGCTGCCACTGACCAAGCGCAAACAAATGCACCACTGCAATCAGAGCATCTAAATAAAAATGAGAATCTGATGACACCTGAACAAAACCTAGATGATGCTAAACAGAGCAGTCCTGCTAAAAAGTCCCGGTGGGATATTGTTGGGCAGAAAAGTCCCGAGAGTGAAGATTCACAGCAGACACTTTGTGCTGAACAACCTAAAAAGATGGTCTGTGTGAAAAAAATTGAGTTTTCTATAAATCAAAGTCAGATACAAATTATACAAAATGCGCAGGAAACTGAAAGACATTCCATACCCAGGCAGGAGATTGAAAGCCCAAAGCAAGCAGGTAGTTATGACCATGGGGAGTCTTCACAGGGTATCACTGGCATTGACCATACTCAGAAAACAAACTTGGAACAGCCTCTGCGCAACAGTGATGCAACACAGGTCAACAGTGCGGCAAAGATGGAGAGCTGGAATGGTGATGTTGAAGAGAAATCTGAAGATAATACCCACAAGAATGAAATAAATACTACTAGTCTGGAATTCGGAGAAGGACTGAGCGAGGCAAGCGATAGTGACAATTCTGAGTATGACTCTGATTGCGATGAGGCAGTAAAACGATTACACTCTGTCGTAGTTGTGCCAAAGAATTCTACCATAACAAGTGAATCGCATGGCACTGGACCTTCCTCGTGCAGTCCAGTTATCTCAGAATCCCTCATTACTAGTGACGTGACCCATGTCAATAGTCATGAAGGCCAATACCAAGTCAGCTCTCAACAAAGACTAGAGGGTGTTTCGTACCACACTGGTGCTCTTTGTCAATCTCAGAGTAATATGATTGACAGCACGAGTCACTTAGAGGGATCCAGCGCGACTGGTGTGTCTCAGCCTTTTGTGACTTGTCCTACCAATGTCCACCAAGGTATCACTAATTTAACGCACAGCGTTGACGGTTCTGGACATTATGACCAACTGCAAGGCCAGCATTATGTTAACAACAGAGGTGCACTAATGCTCGCACATTACCAACATTCTACCAGTGTTGACAACGTCAATGATGGAGGTGGATTCAACCCAAGCTGGAGTTTTACACAGCCAGAGCAACCCAGTAGTACATATCAACCGCCGGACAGTAGTCATGGTCCATTGTTACCCAAATCTAAACTTTCAGAAACTTTTCATAGTGTACAGCAACATGGAAACAACAGTGTCTCTTGGAACCACCAAACCTCGGACATGCAGACAAGCAAAACTCCCTACCTCCAGCCTTATCAGGACCTTGCAAGTGAAATCCACCCGGACTCACTCACTAATGACCATGACGATTATTGCCGGGCTAAACCATCCAATCAAAGCAAAGAGACTGTCGAACTCATTGGACCTCCGGGGGTGTCTGGTTTTGTACAAGGTCACGAAATAAGCAGCAACAGCAAGTGGTCTACCGTGCCTGACCCCCCGAGAGAGGACAGCTTCAAGACCCACAGAAGCAGAGGTCCACCCAAGAAAAGACGGCCAGAGATCGAGTCTGATTCGGACAATGAGGCTGAAGCTGGACCTGCTGCCAAGAAGGAGCGTCAAGGAGAAACTGTGAATATTAAAGAAACTCAAGTCAAAGTTGAGGTGGTCCATCCATCACTTACTCTCCAGCACTTTCAAGATGCTAATCGATGGAAAGAGTTTTCCAAGACAAAGAAGATGCCCCCTTATTTTGACCTGATTGAAGAGAATCTGTACCTAACTGAGCGGTAAGATTCTGTCAACTAATTCAAATGATCAGACAGTTTAAGACATTGAAAGTTTTTGAATGTAGTTGTTGAATGTTTGTAGAAAGAAGAGCAAATCTCATCGCGACATCAAGAGGATGCAGTGTGAGTGCCCGGTGCTGCCCAAACAGGACCGTTTAAGGGGAATGATGGCGTGCGGCGATGACTGTTTAAATCGGTTGCTGATGATTGAATGGTGAGTTAAAATATACAAGGAAAGCTCTATATATAAATTATATAATATAAAATAAAATATAAATATATATATTTTTTTAACCTTAGCTCCTCACGGTGCCTAAATGGGCACTACTGCTCAAATCGACGCTTTCAAATGAAGCAGCACGCAGACTTTGAAGTCATCCTCACCGAAGACAAGGGCTGGGGTCTCCGTGCAGCTAAGGACTTGCCTTCGTAAGGATTTAATCTGCACGGATAGCGGTGTCATCTGCACTGTGGAATGTCACTGTTATCTTTACGTACATGTGTTTTGATTCTATCACAGAAATACCTTTGTGCTAGAATACTGTGGGGAAGTGTTGGACCACAAAGAGTTCAAAGCAAGAGTAAAAGAATACGCACGAAACAAAAACATCCACTACTATTTCATGGCTCTCAAGAATAACGAGGTAAGTAAAATAAATTCAGAGCACATTAATATTTAGCATACCATCCAATTAATCAGAAATGATTGATGGTGCAATATGTCTTCTCCAGATCATCGATGCAACACTGAAGGGTAATTGCTCTCGGTTTATGAACCATAGCTGCGAGCCCAACTGTGAGACCCAAAAGGTATGTCAGCTAAAGGAAGTAGTTTATTTAATAATGCTGTTTTTCAGTTAACATGCTCATTCACTGATTATTGCTTTTCATCTCATTTCAGTGGACGGTCAATGGCCAGCTTAGAGTCGGGTTCTTCACCACCAAGGCAGTCAGTGTAGGAACTGAGCTGACATTTGACTATCAGTTTCAGAGATACGGGTATTTCCTTTATTTATTCATATGCGAAATCAAAGCAATATATTTAAATTTAACTAATGCTTTAATTTTCCTCTGTTTTAGGAAAGAAGCCCAGAAGTGCTTCTGTGGAGCTCCCAGTTGCAGAGGCTTCCTGGGAGGGGAGAACAGAGTCAGCGTCCGTGCGGCTGGAGGGAAGATGAAGAAAGATCGGACTCGAAAGAATGCTCTCACCACAGTCAGTTCATTTACTTCTGGAAGCGGCTCAAATTGCTTCTTTGTAATAATTTTGGTTTGTGTGTTGACATACAATGTTTGAGGTCATTTGGACAAATATAAAAGGATTTTCACTTACCAGTTATCATCCATGTTGTTCTTTAGGTTGACGAGGAACTAGAGGCATTACTAGAGAATGGCGAAGGGCTCTATGATGGCAAACAAGTTGTGTCCCTGTGCAGGCTTATGGTCCGTGTGGAAAACATGGAGCAGAAGCTCACCTGTCTCAAGCTCATACACGTAAATCAACACTAAAACGATGTTAATGTACAAAGGCGCAAATTGCTTTACATAATCGTGTGTTTGTGCCCTGCAGGATACACAGAATACGTCATGTTTGAAGCAGTTCTTAGACCATCACGGCTTGTCTTTGCTTTGGATATTCATGGTTGAGATTTCTGAAGCCAAGGGCAACTGTGCCAATAACATCAAACTACAATCCGAGGTGAAATAGTTGTAGTCTTGCCATACATTCATTTGTTTGGTAATTATTTTTTTTGACATAAAAATGTACAATCCATTTGTCTCCAGATTATGAAGACCTTGGCTGTGCTACCCATCTCCACTAAGAACATGCTGGAAGAGAGTAAAGTCTTGACCTTCATACAGCGATGGGCCCAAACAAAAGCACTCCCTCAGCCCACTGAGATGGACGGTTACTCCAGCGAGAACACTTCTCGTGCTCAGACGCCACTCAACACCCCTGATGGTTCCTCCTCTAAATTGGGACCAGACTCTGACAGGGACCCCTCCAAACCTGCTGTGGACCGTCGCCTTAAAATCATCAGTGAAAACAGTCTGGACAGTGCGCTCTCAGATGCCAGCAAAGCGTCTGACGGCAAGGAGGAAGAGGAGGACGATGATGAAGAAGAAGAAGAATCTGTTGACAAACAACAAAAGGTAGACGCTGTCGATGAGGCTGCTAATCCAGTGAAAGAAACTCCGGAAGAAGAGGAGAAAGGTGTCGAAATTCAGAAACAGGAAGAGACAGAAAGGGCTTTAGACAGTCAGGAACAAGTTCATGTTGACACGGTAAAAGACCAAGTTGAGTTGGAGGAGAAGCCCTGTGAGGTTACAGTGGACATGAATGATGAGCCAACGAAGGAACTTGAGGTATCTGACAAACCTAGCGGAGAAGAGCTAACCATCCAGACAGAAAAAGAAATGCCTCAGCCTGACCAGCCTACAGTTGAGGTTATGCACCCAGAGATCGAGTCTGTTCAAATGGATGTTCCTGAGGCTCCAACTGAGCAGCCTGTAGAGCAGATGTTAGCAACGACGGAAACGGCTGAGAATCCTCCTGCTGGCCCTGAGGCCCAACTGGATGAACCTGCCCCTGTCGCTCCCCCAAGCTCTGATACCCCAGAGGCCAGTATGCCATCTGAAGGCACACCTGCACCTACAGAGCCTCCAGCGATAGAAACACCTTCGCAGGATGAAGAGGAAGGTGTTTCCGATGTGGAGAGTGAGCGGAGTCAGGAGCCGCAAGTTGGGGCTTTGGACATAAGCAGCATGGCAGCCAAGCTATTGGAAAGCTGGAAGGATCTGAAGGTGAGCTTGAGAGTCGAACTGAAAGGCAGAAAAATGAGTCAGTCTGTAATTTAATTGGATTATAAACTGGTAGTGTTGCGGTACATTCTGAAGCCTTCCATGCAGATGGTGTAGGTTGAATTTATGGCCGAATTTTTTCTTGAGCCAGTCATCAATTTTTATGCTTGTCTTCCAGGAGGTGTACAGAATACCAAAGAAAAGTCAGGTAGAAAAGGAAGCCAATGGTAAGTGAATTTGACAACTCTTCCATCACTTTCATAATTATTTGTGAAGTATGATTTGTACCAACTGCATTGTCTCAAAGCAGATCGCAATCGAGATCGTGACACAACGTTGACTCCACGCAACACCTCCAGTAGTCGCGAGCGTGAAAGGGAGCGTGACAAAGAACGGGACAGGGACAGGGACAGAGACCATGACCGGGATTGGGAAAGGGACAGGGATCGAGACAGGGAACGGGAGAGAGAAAGGGACCGGGACAGGGAGCGTGATCGAGACAAAACTCCGCGCAGCACTGAGAGACGGAGGCGCAGGTCCACATCCCCGCCCTCCTCCTATGAGCGCAGCAGCCGGCGCACTGAGGAACGGTAAGAATTGCCGACATTGTTTGACCTGATGTTCACTAGGATGTGGAGCAGTGTTGTTTTTGTTCTGTGGATCATTGTAGGTTTGACCCGTCAAAGACACCGAGGGGAGTTAGCAGCAAGGAGCGCAACAAGCTGTCTACAGAGGAACGCAGGAAGCTGTTTGAGCAGGAGGTCGCTCAGCGGGAAGCCCAGAAGCAGCAACAGCAGCTTCAGCAGCAGCAGCAGCAGCAACAGCAGCTTCAGCAGCAGCAGCAACAAGAACAGCAGCAGCAGCAGCAGCAGCAGATCCAAACTATGGCCTATGACCCTGCCTTGGCCTATGCCTCCACATCTGGCTTCATCACCTACCCACCTGGATACCCCCTCCAGACATTTGTGGATCCCACCAACCCCAACGCAGGCAAAGTACTACTACCCACGCCTACAGCTGACCCCAACATGACCTATGAACAGACTACACCCCAAAGACTTGTCTCAGAGCTTGGGCTTCCGTCGCCATCATCCACTTCACAAGCCACTCCTGTTTCTAATATCTCTCAGCACATCACCACCGCCAACCTCACGCCTGCAGACACCAGGCAGTATGCCCAGCCCGCCGTCGCAGCCCAGGACTCCAGCGTGCCTGTCCTCCCCGTGCCCGCCCAGACGGCGCCCCAGGTCCAGGGCCAGCAAGGCTTCGCCACTCTGTGGGACCCCACCACCCAGCAGGCAGTGACCGTGCAGACGCAGCCAGCTCAGCAGTACGCCGCAGCCCCGGCGCAGGGTGCCACGCAAACAGCCATCTACTACCAAGGCCAGCCGTGCCAAACCATCTACAGCATCCCCACCGCATACCCTCAGACCAACACACCAGTCATACAGGTGAGCTCGTCATCATAATACATACAGTGGGTTAAAAAAAAGTATTTGGCCAAAAACCAATAAGAAATCTACGGGAAACTGGCCAAATACTCTTTTGCCCCACTGTAGGTACTCAAGGCTCAACGTAACTTTTTTCCAGTGAGTAGCTAATTTTGCTAATCAACGATGTTGAGGAGCAATTCAGTAATTTTGAAGAGCAATTTTTGGCAGGTTATTTCTCGGTACAATGGTTTTATTAAACAAGACAAATGCAACAATATAATGGGGATATATATTTTTTTACTTTATACATTTAACTTTATAACAAATAACCAATTAATTACATTTTTTTTTATAGCATCAACATTTTTTATTGCTTAAATTCACTTTGTGCACTACAGTAGGGCTGCTTGATTATGAAGAAAATATTAATCAAATATATTTTTATAATAATTGAAATTTATAATATAACAAGAAAATTTATGTGTATGTATATGCGACCTGGCCTGCGGTCGCATTGCAAAAATTTGGATACGTATCCGATCTAGGACCACATATAAAAGTGACCCAGGTCGGATATGAAAAAATCGTAATTGAGCCGTTCAGACTGACATAAAAAACTCTGATACAGGTCGCATTTGGGCAATTTTTTTTTAATCTGGGTCGCATTTGCTTGCAGTGTGAACGTAGCCTAAGTGCAGCTTTAAAAGTAAGAAAATGTTAAAAATCAGACGTTTCTATACCAAACAGCTGAAAATCTCGTGATCGGCCTCTATTTCCGATCACATGTAGCTCGTGCCCACACTTGGAGTGGCCCTCACCTCATTTTCTAAAAGATCAGTTTTGAGTTCTGGTATTCACCACTAGGTGGAAGACATCACTTCTTATTGCTTGCCATGCTGCCTGTTCTTCCATAGCGAAGGGGAAGGCATATACATAACAGCAAAAAGCAGCACCAAGATCAAAGTAGAGACAGATCATAATATCTTAGGAAGCTCATACTAAAATAAAAGCCCAACCTATGTGCCCAGTTCACATAGAAACACATTCAGCCATGAAAGATTTCAACTTAAAAGTTGCCACTACAACGATCGCGAAAAGTATGCTATGGCTTTAAGTGCAAGTAAAATGAGGAGTTACTAAAATCTGTCCCTTCCAAAAACATGGACCTCTTTACCGCCATTATATGAGCAACTGTGGTCGGAAAATGGCTGGTAGTGAATGAGTTAATTACAGAAAAAAATACAGCCGAAAAAGCATTTATTTTAGCGCTGACATTTTCTCAGTTCCTTCACTTCTGAAGATGCGTTGGGTGATGTACAGACCGTTGTAAAGATCATGTCTCTATTTGTTAATTAATGTGTATTTATATTGAAAAATATAACATTGGGTTAATTATTATTACAAATTTAAAATTAATTTGTGACCCTTTACCGTATCTCTTCAATGGAGTCCTACCGCTTGCGTTAGTTTTTATTTCCTGTGCTTTTGCAGGCGTACTCCGACCCCTCAGCCAGCTACTTGCACGGTCAGACGGTGTATCCTGGCCATCAGCAGGGTGTGGTGGTGCAGCAGGGAGGCACTGTCACCACCATTGTTACCTCCCAAACTGTGCAGCAGGTAATAAGGCCACTTCCATTCACTATACTGTTCTAAATCAAATGTCATGTTATAGTTTTGGACTTTTTTTTTTTTTTTAATTGTAAGTCACTTTTTGATATTTGGCATCGTAGCTACGGTTTTTGTTGTAAAGTGTCCTTGAGAGTGTTTGGAAGGAGGTTCAAAGGACAGTGACATAATTATGTTCTCAATTTCTAAAAGCATGTATCTCCCAATTTTTTTCTTTATCGCTAAAACGTGAAGAACAAAAACGACAGTTACAAAAAAATGAGCAGATAGCGTCACAGTATTTGAGCAAAAAATCAGTACTATGCTGCATATGGTCACAAGGGGGTAGTATACATCTAAATTTCTTAACACTACCAAGTGCTTTGTGCAGTCATGGATGACTTTAAACCACAGTGGTCAAGTATAATATTTCTTATATGATGATTATCTGATGATTCTAATTTTCCATGGCAGGCACAGATGTAATTACAGGTGGTAAAATTGACTACTGTTTCTTTCCTCCAGGAAATGATCGTACCCAACAATGTGATAGATCTGCCTCCTCCTTCTCCCCCGAAGCCCAAAACCATCGTTCTACCTCCCAACTGGAAAGTGGCGCGGGACCCTGAAGGAAAGATCTACTATTACCATATTGCGACAAGGTGAGTAGTCATGAGTCTTGTATGTGTTTCAAACTGTTATTATTTTTTATTGTTATTATTTTATGTATTATTTTATTTATTTATTATTATTATTTTATGTATTATTATGTTGTTATTATTCATTTCTCTTTTTTGTTGTTCATTTTAGGCAAACTCATTTTATTTTATTTATTTATTATGTATTATTTTATTATTTTATGTATTATTATTTTGTTATTATTCATTTCTCTTTTTTGTTGTTTGTTTTAGGCAAACTCAGTGGGATCCTCCAACCTGGGACGGAAGTAGCGACACCAATCTGGACCATGACTCTGAGATGGACCTGGGCACTCCCACTTATGATGAAAATCCCTCCAAGGTCAGCTTTTAAAACACACATGGGAGTTTACTGTCTGCGTAAAAAAAAAAAAAAAATCTTTAATAATCTTAATTGTGTCGTTAACTTGTTCATAAACTCTTCCTTGTTGTTCCATGCTTCCTCTTTGCTTTTTCATTCGCTTCCCAGAAAGTTTGAGGTTGAATGCGAAACATGATTATAGCGTTTGTTCTTTGGGGCCATTCAAGATGGTGCACTAGTGATTACTTTCAGCTGTGTTTTATGGTGGGGAACAAACGTCATCTCCAGGCGCTTAAATGAGTTTCTCCTCGCATATTTGTGTCCCTCAAAGACAAAGACGATCTCTAAACCATGTTCGCCACTTAGCTGAATGTCCCCTAGGCTCAGGGTCATAAACTCAGAATGAGATTTGCTCTTCTTGTCTTCCACCACCTCATTTGTTTGCCCTTTTTCTCTTCTAACCCCGCTGGGGATAATGAAAAGCATCTGGACTAGCCAGAAGTCATTTTGTGGTGCTGTCTTAAATGTCCCCTCATTGTCTCTCGCTACTCTTATGGGCGAAACTAAACTGAGATGCATGAAGACGTGCAACAAAGTCACGCAGATTTCATTTCACAGCACTTGACGTTGTGACACATGCGTCCTATTATAAACTACTTGACTGTCCTAGCAGTCAACTTCTTTTTTTTTTTTTTTTTTTACTCATCACACTTGGCCAAGCCTCAGCTGTTCTTGTCTTCTGAGTGGTTGTCACGGCGATTGGACATCCTGCCAGGATATCCACGCTTTGTGTCAGGTGCTGTTTGATGCACTGGCTGACCTCCATGGCTATTTTTCGGGCCGCCAGCTGCCATGTTTGATTGGGGCACAGTTGTGCTCTCTCTAGATTTTAATTATAGATGGCCGCGACTGCACACTACTTTTTAACCTCTTCTGCCGTCATAACATCAGCTGCAGCTGAGAAAATGCCTGAAGGAAGTTCAAATGACACTTTTAAGAGCTGTCAGGTGAAATCTTATATGAACCTGAAGACATTTAAAATATTAAATGGTTGATTTTTGCGTTTTTATTTTTTTATTTTACAGTTCTCAACCAAAACAGCTGAAGCAGACACTTCTAGTGAATTGGCTAAAAAAAGTAAAGAGACATTCCGCAAAGAGGTAGGCAATATACCCCGATTTGCTCACTTTTTAAATTTGTAGTATCACTTTTTAACATGTATGCGTGTGTGCTTATGTCACTTAGATGTCCCAGTTTATTGTGCAATGTTTAAATCCTTATCGGAAGCCTGACTGCAAACTTGGCCGCATCATCAATACAGAGGACTTCAAACACCTGGCAAGAAAGGTAACATTTAACATGCTTAATTAATGGGCTTGCTAAGCCCTTTGAAAAAATGTTGCTTTGTAAAATGTCATGGATAAAGAGGCCATAGCAATGAAGGCTAATCACAAGCACCGTCTCAAATCTCAGGAGCAAAATGTCTCCATTTAGGGGCAGTCTGGAGCCCTGTACTGAGATGTCTACTATTTCATAGCTCCTGGTGGGGAGCAAATAAAATAAATACAAAGCAATCTGTAAAAATAAAAACTCCAAAGGCACACATTTATTATTTTATTTTATTTTATTTTATTTTATTTTATTTTATTTTATTTTATTTTATTTTATTTTATTTTATTTTATTTTATTTTATTAACATCACCAATCAAAAGTTTGGACTCATGTTCTCATGTAAATGAACATGCAGAAGTGTAAACACTACTTAAAAAGGATTTTTTCTTTCTTTCACAAACGGTTCACAGATGTTGTAATATGATGACTTTATCACGTTCTCATAATTTCGCCTTGCTGAAATTGGCCTGTTTCGAGCCATTGCTCAGCATGCACAATATACAGTCAAAGCCAATGGCGACCTACTATATGGTTCATTCGATAATACTGAAATCTAGGGGTCTTTATTTAAAAATGTTTTTTATAAATGTGGCACAATTATAGCTTTAAACTTGTATTATCTATTAAGTTTTAATCTTCCTGAGCAGTAGACTTGAATTCATCAATACAAGTCATTAACTCATTCACTGCCATTGACGGCTATAGACGTCAAAAATGAAATTGAACCATTAATTTCACATTTCACAGTTTCACATTCATCTTGAGCTAACTAGTGAAGTCGTGTGATTAATTACAATAAAAAAAATTAATCGCCTGATGCCCCTAATAAAAAAAGAAAGAAAAGATTGTAAAAAATTAGGGGCGTTAGACCAGGTTTTCATACTCTTGTTAACAAAAGTGGGAGAAAAAAAGAGAAACTAATATAGTTCAAATGATTTTTGGACGTCTATAGCCGTCAATGGCAGTGAATGAGTTAATTGCCCGGCCCTGTAACTCACCATGTCCCGCCTACTAACACATTGTCCTTTTCCACGCCAGCTAACCCACGGCGTCATGAACAAGGAGCTGAAGGCGTGCACCAACCCCGAGGACCTGGACTGCAACGAGAACGTCAAGCACAAAACCAAGGAGTACATCAAGAAGTACATGCAGAGGTTCGGCGCCGTCTACAGACCCAAGGAGGACACGGACGTCCTCTGAGCGCACACGTTTGCCTTTTCCCACCCGTGACCTCCGACCGCGCTTTATTTATGATGCTACGTTGAATCCCGGAAGTGGTCCCGGAGACAGACAGACGGGTGCTACATACGGTTTCCATAGACTGAGTGCGTTGTAGTTCCTTTGTTTTGTGCTTTTTAAACGGCTGCGAATGAAGAACAAGCCAACTTGGTTTCTTTGAAACTTTCCACTGTTGAAAATGGATCAATGAACAGTCTGCTTCATTTTCTGGTGCTGCTTTTAACTGCGGAGGTCCAAGCTTCCAGTCATCGAAACGCCTGCAGGACTTTTGAGAGCCGCTTTCCAGCGTCTTGTCCACTCCAGGTCCACAGTGTGTGCTGGTCTGGTCATCCATATTTCGTCACGCATTTGATCTTTTTTCATCCGTTCCGTCAGTTACGGCACCGGGAGCACGGTTTGATTGCTACGTTTGATGTGCCACGCCCCCTTCCTCCTTCCTCCTTCCTCTTACTCACCCGTCACTTCCTCTTCTAACTGGATTCATGCAGAAGAGTGTAGCATTGCAGTTTTAACTTATAAACTTTAGTTTTTATTCATGTCAACATAAGGAACTCAACCTTTTTATTCATATCTCGCAAACCATTACAGCCTATTGCATTAAATGTTGATATATTAAATAGTAGTTTTGGGAATGTTTAAATTAACAAGAAACTTTGTAAAATGACTATCATTTCATGGTTCTCAAGTGTAAATATGTTATTACCAAATGTGTATGCAGGAGCCACAAGTGACCAGCTCGACCCTTACATCAAGACTTTTCACCCTCGCCGGCTCATGCCAGCAACTTCATTTTTTTTCTTAATATTTTTTTTTTTTTTATGTACAAAGTAATTTTCACCCTACTCGACTGTAAGTATTGTGCAAGCACATTGTCATACCGAGTGTACAAACATTTTAAAAGATAATAAACAGTTGCTTTTGTACACCCTTGACTTTACCTTGTGAAGTTTACTCACGTGTGTCAGTGGAACCAAAGCTTTTTATCCTCCTGGGCTTTTTACACAGAACCCTTGGAACAGAGATATCGTCAGAACTGAGACCCAGCATGGATGTGTGGTGTGACATCAGCATCCGGTGTGAGGGGGTGAATAGGAGGAAAATTCTCGGCTTCAATAGGCTGTGTAAAAAAAAAATTAAAAAAAACCTAAGACAGAAAACTTTTTATTTTCAAAATGGACAGATTGCCATGTCATCTTGTTTATAGCTGTCAACCAATTTCAGGAATAAAGGACCAAAATAATGCATTAAATGCTTTCAGCACAAAAAGGCTAGGAGAAGTGTGATATTTTAAACACACTGGCCTGGCATTTCTTTGGAATTCCCCCCACAAGTGTTGTTGCACCTCCCTTATGCCTTTGATACTAAGGACCGAAAAATTCCTGGGTTGACTTCGTCATCTGTGTCAGGGACAAGCATTCTATTGGAAATATGCAGTGTGGGAGGGGCTAGTGACACTGCAGCCCACAATGGGTAGATTTAAAGCTTGACTATGTTTCACTACTTAGTAGGAGAACTTTGTCCCCCATTTTGTGTCGGTACAGTTTATTTAAAACAGCAACCTGATGGGGAAATCTGGAAAGATCGCTTTTGCAAGTGGTGTGAAAGGAAGTTGTGCAGTTGTGAGTCTCCAGCCAGATGTTTGGCCGTAGTCTGCAATCCAAGTGACGACCTTCATTAGAGACATTGGCCCTTTTTTTTTTTAAAATTTTTTTACTGCCAACATTTTTTTTTTCTGCCTATTTTCTCCCCACATCGTTCTTTAGAAACGGTACTCAGATGGAAAGGAAGGGATGAAGTCAATATGACTTTTTTTTCTTGATTTGGCGCTACCCTATTAACAATTTTTGGTAACGTTAGCTAAAAGTTACGGTTTGTTTAGTATTTAGTGTATAGCTTCTCCCGCCCTGTTTTGCTGAAAGCAATTTTCACTTTCCAACAAGAATTTCTACCGAAAAATTACCGAATACAATACTGAGCTCTCCAGAAAAGAAAAAAAAAGAATTTCTACGTCACACCACCAAAAATGGCACTGATTGACGTCATCCATCATCCATTTTATGTAGTGCAGTGCTGGCCCTCCACTGGCGCACTTCCAGGTTTATTCTGCTGGCCTAAACTATCAAAAGCACTGACCTAAATGTAAAACTTACCCGAGTTTTGTAATCATTTGTTTCCAAAAATCTTCTGTCTTTATTAAATAGCGTGAGTCTTGGCTGTGCAGCTTCCTGACGTTTATGGTTTTTTTTTTATTTTTTTTTATTGTCCAATCAGATTTCAGCTTCTAAGTGTTGCCACGTAAAGAACTCCAACCATCCTCTGATTGGTTAATCAGAGCCGAGGGGAAAAATCAACAACACAATACAGTACATGCAGGTGACTGAACAGAAGAGAACAGAATGTTGGACATTATTGAACAGTCATTTTAAAGGCGGACTTTTTTTTCTCAAGTTAAAGTGGACATTTTGAGGAAACTTTAGTAGCTGGCTGGCTTTTCAATTCGCCACTTTCAAACTTGCTAGCTAACTCAGCTAGCAAAAGAGGGTGGAATTTGTGTAAAATAATGGGCCTGTCTGGTGAGTATGATGTATTTTATTTAAACTTTTTTCGTTTTTTGTGATGGAGGTAAAGGTTTAAGTATGTTTCTTCATATCTGCATAGGCTAATGCCGCAAAAGTGGCACCATCAAGTTTGAAGTTCATGGTTTGGTTCACACTGGGTCCAATCAGGGAACTAAATGCAAAACCAACTGTTTATGTTTTGTCTAAACAGGGACAGATTTAAAGGCATTAAAATGAAACATCAATAGCTTTATTCTTTTTTGTTTAGGAAAGTGTAACATCAATTCTGAGTGGCTGGAGCACATGACAGTTCCACTTCCTTTATATATATATATATATATATATATATATATATATATATATATACATATATATATATATATATATATATATATACATATATATATATATATATATATATATATATAAAAGGAAAAAAAGAAAGGAAAAAGATCATTAACAGATTTGAGCTGTGAGAAGAAACTTATCTCCACTCTATTTTCATTACAGCCTTATTAAATACCACTCTCCCCCTTAGGGTTCTCTTGGATAGGAAATGTTCTGATGCACTTAAATCCCTTGATATGGGGCAGCGCAGTCTAAATACGTTTGGACTTAGCCCAACCCTCGACCCCTCCTCACTGTGTAATCCATCAAGTCAGTGTGAGTGGCAGATAGTTCAGAATTGCAGGCTGCAGGTCAACTTGACAATCACTTTCACATTTCCAAGAAGGTCAAGAGCAAAATGAAGGAGAAGATGGTGTCTGAATGACAAGAACGAACATTGTGAAATATTCAGCGGAGGCATCACGATGCTTGAGAAACTAAATGACTCATACTAGAGTTACTGGGCTTGTTGAATCATCTGCAGGTACACCTGCACATCATTACAAGAACTCTTGCAGCAAGGAAAGAGAAACCATATTGGTCAAAAATCTTGTCCAAACAAGACAAAGGTCATCAACAGTTCTTGCTAGTACCGGGAAACTGGACCGCATTGCACCAGTCCAAAAATGTATGCACTGATTTCCAGTGTATTCACATAATTAGTTTGCATTGGTGCTGTTTCTAACACGATATGTTGACGCTTAAGTAGCCAACTGAGGTTAGCGCTTAGCAATTAATCAAATTCAAATTGACTCCACAATGTAGTAGAATGTGATTTTCAAATCCCAAAGGCCGCAATAATTTTTTTTTAAAAAACTCAGCTTCATTTAGGTTGGTAGGCTTTATTCTTTATTTTTTTAAATATACATTATTTATTTATACATATCTATTTTACACTGTTGTTATAGTTAAAGTGATTAAGCAGCAGATTTCTTTGCGTTATTGTTGTAAACTGATTGATGATTTACTTAAGTTATTATAGTCAACGTTTAAAAGATTACAAGTCAAATTGTTTACTAAGTTAATAACTTTAAATTAAGTAGATAAACTGTCTTTCATATTAATTCATGGTTTATTTTTCAATAGCCTAATCTATTGGACCAAAAGATATTGTCTGTTAGATTAATTCATTACTTGTGGTTGTTTCAAAAAAAAAAATACATGAGAAGAGGACCTTGGAAAAAAATATTTGCACATTAAATCACAATCACAATATTGAGGGGGGGGGGGGGGGATCACTATTAAATTGTTTTTTAAAATCGTTCAACATGCTGTATGGATCTACAAACACATACATGTATTACTAAATTAATACATCTCAAAATGTTTTCTTTATTTGTTTCCATTGCTTATATTCACTCGCGTTTATAAAAAAAAATGAAAACAAACAAAGAGCATTCATTTTTATTACAAATTATTTATTCATTGAATGACACAAAACAAACAGGCACAGTAAGATGAACTATATACACAAAAAATACCATACATGACCGGCATTAGAAAAATGACCTAAACAATCTTGAGACACATAGTGTCTCACACAAAGACGTCTTGGAGTAGGGAGGCTTGAAATGGTAGTAAAATAAATACAGAAAAAAAAGGGAAGATGTTTAGTCGAAATATAATCCCTTTTGTCATAATTTGAACCTCACTGCGTGCAACTGAGAGAGAAAAAAAAGGATATTAATCACAGTGAGGAAGAGCTCATACCTGATAGTGTTACTATCATCCATTAAACCGCCTCATTCTTGATGTTTGCTCTTTCTTAAGAAATACCAACACAGAACAAAACAATAAAACCTGTCACACACCAATAAGGACATTTTAAGTGTTTTATGTCAACAATGATCTCCTTTATACATGCAATCTAGTTTTGAGTCTTTAAAGATTGTCACGTTATAGCAGACTCCTTTGTGAGAAATTCTAATCACTGACTCTGAATCTCTTTGTGGCCACGAATGACTTAAAAATGGCCTCCCGTGTAGAACATAAACGTGGAAAGAAAAAAAATATATTACAAAAGACTGAATAGTCCACATTGACAGTACAGATTGTAGATACAATGTATGGCCTGTGGATATTATTATAGGTGATAACAAAAGGAAGTAGTTCATTTATTTAGGATTATGCTGATGAAGGCACTTGTGAAGATCCGTAAGAAAAACGGCAGTTTGTGGATATATTATTTTTTTTCTGTTGAACAATAAGACACATAATGGCGTTCTCCATAGTCATAATGATGCAAGTGGGCCTGTGTATGTGTGTTGGGTGCCGCGTCACACTACCGAGACGCCCTGCGAGGGCGAGTTGAGAGCCGAGACCACGTCAGGCCTCTCGATGCGAGCCAGCGCCGAGCACAGCAGTCCCAGAGTGGAGCCTTCTTTCAGGGCCCAGTTGGAAAGCAGCGTGTGCGCGGGGGCCTCGCCGCGCCCAAACAGGTCCAGCTGTTCGGTGTCGTACCCCAGCGCCTGGCCCAGTTGCCGCCAACCGCGGCCCGCTCCTTCCTGCAGGAGGCGCTCCACTTCTTCCTGTCTGTGGGGCGCCAGGTTGATGTACAGGCGGGTGTCCTGCTTGCTGTCCCTCTTTGTACCTGTAGGGGTCAGAGGGTAATAATAACATAAGAAGAAGCCGCTACGCTAATGGCTGTAATCTGTTTTAGTGGAGCCGGTCCAGGCATGACATGGGTAAAAAATATAATTGTGGCCACCACACAATTTTTTAAACATAATTTTGACAGTTTCACCTAGGGGTGTATTCACTTTTGTTGCCAAATATTTACACTTTAAAAGGGAAATCAACCCCATTTTTGGGGGCAATAATATGTTCTGTGCAGTCTCACTAGTCCAAATACGGTATTCTGGTTAATATTGCGTTAGTGGAATATGAGTTAAGCAGCAAAATACAGCTATTTTTATCCATTTCAGGGGGCGGCCATTTTGCCACATCAGACGATTACATTTTTTAACAGTAATTAATCGCATGACTTCAAGAGTTAACTCATGATTAATAATAAATTTTATATCTGTTTTAAATGTACAATAAAATATCTTGTTTCCTAAATTTTCATACTCGTAACATAAAAATGGGGGGGGGGGGAGTTAAACTAATAGAAATATGGCTGCATCTTTTAGTCATTGTACTGTACTGCCACTAGATGGCATTTTTGCATTTGTAAGACGTTGGTGACAGCTTAGTGCATTTTTCTTTTCATGCAATATCTATCTAACCTTTAACATGAAGTAATTTTTGAAACTGCACATTTTTAAAATGATAAAATACAACTTGACCCCAGTCTCTACAAATAAATGCATTATTATTACATTTTTTACTGCTAAATTTTGACGTGGACGAGTCTGCTGTGTTGCAGCTGGAATTCCCCCAGTACAGGCTTTCCAAGTAAGGGGCGGTCATTAATGGCATATTAAAAAAAATTGTGGCAATAAAACTATTTTAATTTAACTCAAAATTAACGCACTCATTTTGACACCCCTAATTATTATATATATATGTATGCATTTTTTGTGGGTAAAAGAAATTTGCTTAAAAAAAAACATTTTAAAGCCTTACTATAATTGTACCGCACCTTTGCAGGTCTGATTGTCTTGCAAACTCTGCGAGTCGAGAAAAACTCCGCTGTCACTTTGCAGCTTCTCTCCCTCTGGAGACGCTCCCAACTCGGCCGCACGCGCCTTGGACAGGGCCTTCTTCTGTTTACACGATCTATAGCTGCGACCAGCATAGAAAACCATGTCAGGAAAACTAGCTACAGTTTTTTTTTTTTGTGTAGAATCCTTCTTATGCCCGTATAAGGACACGCGCACGTCGCTGATAAAGACATACCACTTGTAAGCCACGTAGACGAGCAGGCCCAGGACCACCGCGGCCAGCACGGACACGTAGATCAGGATGTTGTTGCTAGTTTTCTCATCCTGGGGGGTAAACTTGGGCGTCCCTGGGGCAAAACTTTCACCGCCTGGTGTCACATCTTCTACACCGGACAAGCTTGGAGCATCACGAGATCCATCGGAGAGAATGTGCAGCTTTTTATCTGGCGACATAAATGAAGTCATTGCATCTGTAGATCAGGATTTGTGAAATATGTTGATCGAGGCCTTTTCTGCTTCTCTGCATTTTCGCCGTAGGGACAGAAAATAACATGAAAACGGCGCAGAGGAATCACTGCATTCGAGTTCGGCGCACTTAGCAAATGGCAACATAAGATGGCCGCCGCTGGCTTCAGTTCTCACTAAGGTGAGTAAGCCACATTTGTAGTCCATACTTATTTAGTGCCATTGATGAGCTCCATCTGGTGTGTGCACTTTGGCCACCAGGGGGCAGTATAATACATATGAACAATACACAAAGAAGAACTTCAAAACTAAGTGACTTAGTTAACTGAAGTAAAAGTCATTTTTCATGAAGGAGAGTCTACAAGTATTGCTACACGATTTATCTATGACTTTTAACATTGTGTGTTAGCATTACACAACCGTGCTTTTTTACTTGCAACTCGAGACAAAAACAAAATCAGCGTCTTGTTTTTTCAAAAAGTCATAAGTCGCGTCACATCGAGGTCGAGGTGTTAACAGCGGTGCTGTTTCTTTCACCAATCACATTTAAAATTCATCTTCAAAGGTCCAGAGCACTCACTCTTATTACGTCAGGAATTTTCGGTCTCCTGATTAGTTAATCCGAGCAAAACTAGTTAAAAATTTCAACTAGCCAAACACATTTGCACACGTAAATAATTTTAACAATTTTCATCTGTGGTGAATATGATTTACTTAATCTTAATATTTAATGTGTTTTGTCAAGTTATTAGCTAAATTTTGATTCTGAACTGCTCTGGGCAGTCTGGTAAGTCCCCGAAGGCCCAGGTTACCAAATGCATAACCCGCCACTGATTGATAATATCAGTCGTTGAGCTCCTTTGAGGTTAGAAAACCTTCCATTACCGCTTTTTGTCCAGCAACGGTCACCCTCCTGTGGTTTAACTATTTTAGGCTCAAACGCCACCAGCTACTGTGGTGACCCCTCATAGGTCAAGGAGTCACGACATGTGTACTAAAGATGACCTTACTCCTGTAGAGTCGGTGTAGTAATTTGGAAGCCAAGAGACGAGCTGGCGGGCTCGTCTCCGATTTGGACCTGGCAGCAGTTAACCTCCAAGCACTTAACTAGTGCTCTTTTCTTCACTGCTGCCGCTTCCTGGTTGGGAAGTTCTGCAGTTCTGGTGAGGTGTGGATTCAGATGTTGACCACATGTCCATGTTTTTCCTCTGAAGCCCTCCCACTACTTTTGAATTCTTTTTATCTCTCAGCGGCCATTTTCGTGACACTCATTTCAAGTGATCAAATCTGTCGTTTTGGCCGCTCTTTCGCACGACATCAGCGCTTTGGAACGTACATGTGAAAACAGTTTTCAAAGTGGATGTTTTCGAAAACAACATCATTACCGGTACTATTTCTAAATCAAAACGGCCAGCTGCCTAAAATGAAGGGCACGCACATGAGGGTCACATGGGTGGAGCCCAGCCTGGTAAAATTAAGTGAAATTGGATTATTTGCCATAGCGCGCTAATGAGCTAGCTAGCTAGCTATCTAGCTAGCTAGATAGATAGATAGATAGATAGATAGTTTAATTAAATTGCTAATTACAAAGTCTCTCTGGTTTGCCAAAATGTCCCTTTATAGTGTTTACACTGCTATGGTGGACAGATGTGTAGCGCTGTTGTTGTTTCTCATGGTCATTGTGGTGTAAACACGCCTATAGTGTGCTGCCTTTTCTTTTCTCCCCCTTCATTTTCCTCATAACTTACCCATGCAGAGTGTGTCCGAGTTGGCCATGCAGGCCCGGATCTCCACCTCGCTGTCCTTGCACTGGGTGCAGGCCTGGCACGGTTTGGTGTGAGCGTGCTCTTCGGAGAAGGTTCCCGGGCCGCAGATCCGGCACTGCGTGTCCCCCTTGGGGCCGCACTGCTGCGCCGCGCCCTCGCCACGGTTGCATTTGGAACACGGCGCGCATAGGCCGTAGGCTCGGAAGTAGAAGAAGCCGCTGTCGCACTCGCATTGCGTGTCTTCGATGGCGGAGCACGAGGCCAGCGTGGGGACCCCGTACGGGCACTGTGAGCACGGGAGGCAACGGCCGAGGTCTTCAGAGGAGGAGAACGTTCCTGGGAGGACGATGACACCGGCGGCGTTAGTCTGACATGTGCCTCTTGCACAGACAAAGACAGCAATTGATCTGTATTTGTAGGGTAACATTAGAAAATAATTGCTTACCCTGTGGGCATGCTGCGCATTTGGTATCTTCTTTTCCACACTCCACCGCCACTCCAAAACCTGCAGGACATACACTGCAACACTCGCCGGATTCGGTCAACTGTCCGCTGGCGCAAGCATCACCAAAGACAACCTAGGAGGAAACAAGGAAAAAAAGTATTATTATATCTATCAAGGAGGTTATGGTGTGGTCTAGTTATTAAAATTAAAACAATGTCAGTTTAAAGGGGAAGTCGACTCCCCATTTCCTTTTACAATAATATGTTCTATGCAGCCCCACTAGTCCAAATATGGTATTCTGGTTAATATTGCGTTAGTGGAATATGAGATAAGTAGCAAAATCCAACAGTTTTTATCCATTTCAGGGGGCGTCCATTTTGCCACTTGCTGTTAAGTGAAAATGACATCAGAGTTGTTCAGGTCTCAGACTAGTGAGGTCACATATAACACATTATATTATATAAAAAAAAAAAAATTATTGTCAATTGTAAACACGTGCAAATCCCATCAAATAAATTTTCTGGGTCGTATTTTGTTTGTTTGTTTTTTTATTCATTCATATTTCCTTTCAGAAATGCATCCAAAAAGAAAAAGGGCTGACGGAATGAAGCCGAAGTTTATTCATTCCCGTCCTCAGAATACATTTAAGACGCATAAATATCAACTTAAGATGCATAATTATCAATTCAAGATGCATAATTATCAATTATCAATGTTGTGAACAGTTATAAACAAAACAAAAATCAAATTTGCTCTAACTGTTTTTTTTTTCTCTTTTTCTTCTAAATAAATAAATAATCTGATGATTTAGATTAAGGGTCACAACTAGCTCCCATGGACCAGATGAGTAGCATGTAGCTCACAAGGGATAGGACATAGTGATTTACAAGGAATGTCTAATCATTGTTAATCATTACTGTGAGAAATTAATAATAATAACATATAAAGGTAATTTGTTATTTCAGAAATTTGTATGAAACTGGTAGCCTATTTAATCAGTACCCAAGAAGTTGCTCTCAGTTTAAAAAAAAAAGGTTGGTGACCCTTTATTTAGATGCTAGATTCATCATCCTTTTATTATGTATTATTACATTTCTCAGTGAATATTGCATACAATATTGCTTACAACAACGCATTATGTATTGCCATTTTAAAAAGCATATGAATATATATCAATGATAACTGGCATGTTTTAATTTGAATGAAGCCCCATTTTTGCCTGCTCATCATTTGGGATTTTCATATGCTCCTTTTTGGCCTTGGGAAATGACACACTCCCGAGCAATATAAAAAAAAAAAATCAGGGCAGTGGGTGACTGGAATGGGGTCTAACCCCCCTCTTTAATCTTTCCATCTGCCACGGTTTTGGCCCCCAAAGTGCTCGGAGCCCTTATCTACAAGTGGGTAATGGAGAGCCCAGCGTGAATTATGACATGAGGGATAGATCAGACATTCCTAACAGATTGTGCAGTGGGGTTTGGCGCCTGACAGCAGAGGCTGGCTTTAATCAGATGGCTTTGGAAGAATAAGAGGGGGTGGGGGGTGGGGGTGAGAGGGAAAAGAAGGAAGGAAGAAGAGCTTCGACACCTCCGGCTCACGGCGGACGAATGACAATGGCTGGACTTTGTGTGATTTCTCCGGAGAAAGACGTGGGAGGCGGGGGGGGAGGCATATCAAGGGGACAGCAGCAGCCCGAGGCCGGGGTGTCGGTTGCAGGCGGCTAGCCCAGCATGCGAGTGTCTGTCTGGGGGAGAGCGAGACCTTTGAAGTCCCCAAGAGCCCTGCAGGTGTGTGGATGAAGCTCACTATTTCACGACTCCCCTTCTGCAGGCATCTTAAACATTTTAAAGGCAGATTGGCCCGCAGTGCCCCGGAGGGGGGCCTGACGAGAGCAAACAGATGTCTAACAACTAACCTAAAGGGAGTAAAAGTAACAGCCAAACAACCCGCTGATGTCTCTCTTTGTCTGTGAAGTCGGAAGAAACGCCAACAAACCTGCGTGAACCTGCAACCCAAAGCCCCCCTTTTTCAAGTGGATCCAAAAAGGCTGAGAAAGCGTTTAGAATTGGGGTCTTGCCTGGATCCAAAAACAACAACCGGGCTGAGTGAGGGTCTTTCAGAGAAGCCTGATGATATCTGAGCACCAGCCACAAAACCCAGATCAGACGTATTAGGGTGTGGGGGCGGCGGCATCCGGCGCAAACCAGTAAGATGTTTGGATTTGCCGGACCAGGACCAACTTTGGAGCACAGAAAACAGACGGAACTCCTCTTAAATCTCGACTTTGAAAAATATTTAGAGATGGCGGCTGTGTTCGGGGGTCTGACACGTTTCACATCGCCCGAGTGAGTTTGGGCCCCGCCTGCAGGCCAGAATCAGCCAAAAAGGCCTGGCGGTGCCCATGCGAGCGCACAATGAAATATGGCGTCCTTCCACAGTGGAGCACTCATCTGTGCAGCAGACTGGTGACTAAGCCGTTATCCACTTTATGAATGGAATCACGGCTGTTTACCAGCGGGATTTTCCAACCATGGGATGAGCATGACACTTGTTAATCTGCCGATGAGAAATTATGGGCAACAATTTCAAATTGGGTCCAAGTCAAATGCATTGCAGATGTTTTGGTGTTTTTGTTATGATGACTGGTTTACATTTGTGAAAATAGAACTTTTGTAGTTGATTAGAGACCAAGAAAATTGTGCTGTTTGTGTTTTTATATTTCATATTTGAATACAGAGTACTGTGAGCCTTCTATATGCAAATAATGTTTCAAGTGAAAACCCAAGCAAAAATTCTGAAAAATAGGCAATATTAGCAGTAAACAAAAACAGGTGACGTCAAATCACAAACTGCTTTTAGTAACGATGAAACCACATGAATTATGAATTAATTGGATCGGACGATATTTAGCATTTGATGCAAAATTGGTGATCACCTGTAAAGTCTTAATTTGCCCGATCGATCAATGATGTAATTGATCAGCTCCACGAAATAAGACATGACATGCTATTATTAATGTTTATCAGCGGGGTTTTTTAAGCTTATCTTTTTTCCGTGCATTTCACTTGGCATCAATTATACGGGGGTTTTCGCTATTTGTGGACCGGGATAGTCCCAATCCCACACAAATGGCGGCGGTCGACTTTAGACTAAATAGAAAATAAATATAAATGTTTTTAAATGGTGATCAAATCAGTGATTGTTTAGCGTTTTTTTTCCCAAACCTAATCGCTGATTGTAAAAAGTCTAGTCAAGAACATCAATATCTCAAAAACTAGAGCTTGCTCGAAAAAAGCGGATGTCATTTTCGAACTCTGCAACCCAAAATGACTCCGAAACCATTAACATATCTTCAGCACTCGAAAAAAATTAATAATTTGTTGGACAGTGTTATGATTGTCTTTATTATACTGCCCCCTGGTGGCCAAGGCGTGCACACCACAGGTGATGAAGATGAAAATAATTTAGCTAGTGGACTTAAAGGCAAAGTTTTTTTTTTTTTATATTTCCATTTGTATCACAGATTCTTCATCTTGAATAGATGAAAAACTCTTAAATCCTCTAACCTCCAACGTCACACGCTGTCTGTTCTGGAAAGCCAACCACCAATTTGTTCATATTTATAATGAATCTGTTCCAGAGGGTTATAAATCCTTTTGTGTTGGACCTTTAAGTGTACATTCAAGGGAAGTAAGTTTTTCCATCCCTCCAAGTTGACAATCCTCTCCTAAAAAAGATCCAAATCAAGCACTGAGTTGCTATTAAAAGTCCTGCTGAGACTTTCTGTGCACATTTCAAGGAGGCTTTAAGTGGCTGTGCACCCACTCAAGCACGCTGACGCTTATCCGCTGCCTTCAGGGCCCAGAAAGTCAGAGTTGAAAAAGGAGCAAACGAGGGCCGCAGTTGCTTTTTTTTTTTTTTCCATTAGGGTATGAAAAGTTGCAATTTGAAGGGCTTCCCCACTGGGAATAGACGGACCACCGAGGAGCGCGGCTCACAATGCGGTTGCTCTCTACATGCACGGCTGCCGGAGTCACTCAGTCAACACGCGCACACATGCTCGCACGCAGATTTCAGCCCAGCTTACTGAAACATTTTCTGTGTGCTTTAAAGAGAGTCAAAGCTCTCTTTTTTTTTTAAGCAGTTAATTTCACCTGTGTGAAAATAAACACACAAAAGGATGGACTCGCGCAACAAGACGGGCCTCTTCTCTTTCAGCATGCCTAGACTTGGGAAGGGGAGGGGGGGGTTAAAGTTGTGGAGACCCCTCTAACCTCAACCCCCTTCATGCTGATTACTGTCATTAGTATGTACAGGCTGCATGAGGGACAAATTTAAGGATGCCTCAGTGTGCAAAACTTATGATAGTAAATCAAACAGGAGAGACTCGCATGAAAAAGTGCTTGAAAGTTCAAATCCACCCCGGCAACAATTCTGCTTAATGTGAATGCTGTGGTAACAAACTAACTAACTAACTGACTGACTGAGTCACTCGCACACTTTATATGGGCCACAATGTGGGGGAGAAAAGAAGGATAATTGCTCCACTCCGGATATCCACACACCACAGCGAGATGCCCCAACATAACAATACGAGGACTCTTTTATAAGCGGGGCCGTTTACACCATGTTGTTGATTATTGAAAATGGACGTTTGCTGACATCAAGAGATATTTAGAAGTTAGTATTTAAACCTAGATGCATGCAAGCACCCCATTCTGTAATCCGGCCCAATGAACATTTACGTTATCAAGAGTAGTTTTTACATCCATTCTCCTAAAATTAGTTCATTAAAACAAACTGTTATTCAAGGGCCGGAGTTCTGCGGGGTTTGAGATGTTTCCGTCCTCCAACATACCTGATTCATATATTCATCTCATCAGCGAGCTCTACAGACGCTTGTTAACAATCCTGATATTTAGAATCAGGTGTGTGACCAGGATTGGGGAAGCCTGCATTAAAATGTATTTAAATCATTGAATGATTTGTGATTTACTATGAAAATGTTACACTCTAAAAACAGCTGGGTCAAAAATAACCCAAATTATGGATCAAAAAATGGACAGATCCACTTTATGGGTCAATTTGACCCAACTTTCTGGGTTGTTTTATACAAAATTAGAAATTTTTTTTGACCCAAGTAAAGGATCTGACCAATATTTACAAGTTGTTTTACGCTGAAAGACTCAAAGTTGGGTCAAATCGACCCAAGTAGAGGGTTGGTTGGGTTATTTTTGACCGAATTGTTTTTAGAATGTAGTCAACTAAACAATTTTACACATACATCTAACATGTTGTTAAATAATTGTGTCATTCATTATAAGTACTAAAATTGAAAAATTACATTAGACTTTGTAATAATAATAATAATATACATTTTATGTCAATAATTCTACAGGTGTGGTACAAGTACAACTAGCAATTTGAGACTCATGAAATAAAATGTTCAAACTGCTTAATGTCATTTTATGAATTATGTTAGGCTCAATTTAAAAAATATATATATAATTTAAGTGTTTGTTATGTACAGTTCAGTTGTATTTAACTTTTAAGGTTCATTTGCATGTCAAACTGTTTCCTTTCAAACATGTATGTACTTTTATGCGTAATCCATTTTAATTGACTCGTTAATTAAGCACTTTTTGTTTCTATTTTCCACAGTGTTAAACAATACAATAACATTGAGTTGAGTTGAGTAAACTGAATTTCCTCTAACTTATCGACTATAAAAAAGTATATGTTTAAAATTTAAGTAATTTCTTCTTTTTTTTTAGCTTTGCCTTATGATGTTTCCCCCCCAGTAATCCCGACTGTTTGTCCCTGAGACTGTAAATGAAGCTGATTTGCTTTTTATATCATCCATCCATCCATTTTTTATATCAATAAAATATATTTGATATTAATAAAAAACAAAAGATCCAAATTCGTAGTACCACTTTTGCACCTGTTCGGATGACATCGCCGACTACTGGCCTGGCATGCTCACTACAGTCGTTTCACGTAAAACTCTAAAAAGTGCGTCGGAGCATTGCAATAAACCCAAATGTTTACATAATTGTATATGCCAACTATACATATCACTTTGATGAGATAAAGTGCTTTTACTTGGGAGCCTGTCCAGACAAGAATACAAGCCCCAGGCGCTTTCAGCCGGCAGATGTCTGTGACTGTAGGCCTCGATTATACACTATAATTGATTTCATAACAACAATAATAGTACGTGATCGCACGTGACGACTTCACTTATCCTTAAAAATCAACATTCTCATGACTTTAATGAGTAGGATGAATTGAAAGCTGCTTTATTTTAGCTGCTGGCAATCGCGATGACTGAGGATGGAAAATAAAGTGTCATGTGACGTTTTTTGTTTTTTTTTGTTTTTTACGGATGAATACATTAACCCCTGCAAAAAAACAAAAAAAAAAAGAAGGGGGTTCCAGCTTGAAAACTAACCAACAGGCTGTTAGTGGAGCGTTTGTGTGTGTGTGTGTGTGCCTGCAGGAAGTGTGCCACAAAGGACTGAGAAACTTTTTAAGTGCCATGCAGTTAACGTTAACGGTTTTTGGCACTTCATGTATAAATACATAGTGAATTTAACTTAAAGAGTGACTTATTTTGCTGTATTATTACCAATAGTATCAAAATGTAAAGAAACATTTTAATACGACCCTTAAAATAGAGAGAGAAAAAAAGTTATTGTCAACTGTAATGAGATATTTTTTTCTTACTTTGAGTAGAATAACCCCACAGATGAGAAGTGTTGCCATCCTTTTGGACTTCTCGTATGATGAACGATGAAAAAAAAGAAGTCAAAACCAGCAGAATATCCTCCAGAAACGTGTCAAAAATGAAAGAATGTTGTCCCAAAAAAAATGTCGGTTTTGTTTAGGAAAGCCCAAGAATTCGCTCATAGTCCAACAACACTCCCGTCTTGTCTTTCAAGACAGACAGTGACGCGTTCAATGTCCCTCGGTCATTTCGGCATCGTCCTTTTTCGGCCGATTGGCACAAAGTTTCTTTTGTTTCAGATGGCAGGATGCGGCGGCCGTGTGTGTGCGTGTGTGTGCGCGTGTGCTCTCCTGCTTCTCCTCCACAGCACAGGCGAGAAAAGCTGCTGCGAGCACCGCTTAAACATTTTTCTCCTCCCATGCCCTCGGACCTCACACGGGCCTCCTGATTGGCTGCATCCGTGAAGGGGCGTGGTGTGTCCTACCGCACATTTCTTTTGCACCACCAAATAAAAGATGGATGCTTTATTTGAAGGAAATTAATTAATAAACGTATACTTCGTATCACCAGATGTTTCTTTCCATAGATAGACATATAGATCTATCTTGTTAAATGAATTATTTTTATTATAGTGTCAGAATGTATTGGTATATATTATTAATTTACCCTAATCTCAATACTGTAATTATTTTCCACGTATGTCAAACAGATAGAAATAATACTACTTTCCTATCTATAAAAAGAACAGTTCATGATCCAATGCATACCACATCAAGTGTCAATACAATAATCATGATAATAATAACGATAAACTATATCACCTATTTATAATGTACCTTTATATTAAAAGAACAGTGCATGACCAAAAGCATACAACATCATATGTTTCATATTAATAGTAATAATGTAATAATAATAATGAAAAATAATTAAATAAAATACATTACCTATCTATTTATTTGAAAGGAACGACTCATGATCCAAAGCAAATAATGATGATGATGATAATAATAATAACTCAAATATATTATCTATTTATTTGAACGGAATGGCTCATGATTCAAAGCAAATAATAATAATAATAAATAAATGCATTACCTATCTATTTATTTGAAAAGAATGGCTCATGATCCAAAGCAAATAATAATAATAATGATACATAAATAAATAAATACATTACCAGTCTATTTATTTGAAATGAATGGCTCATGAGCCAAAGCAAATAATGATGATGATAATAATAATAATAATTAATAAATGCATTGCCTGTCCATTTATTTGAAAAAAATTGGCTCATGAGCCAAAGCAAATAATAATAATAATAACAATAATAATACTCGTGAACCTTGTGAGGAATAAGCAGTCATGAAAATGGATGGATAATAGTATTAATAAAAATACATTCATTACCTGTCTATTTATTTGACAGGAATGGCTCATGAGCCAAAGCAAATAATAATAATAACAATAATAATAATCGCGATCCTTGTGAGGAATAAGTGGTCATGAAAATGGATAGTTGGATAATAATAATAATAATACAATACATTACCAATCTATTTATTTGAAATGAATGGCTCACGATTCAAAGCAAATAATAATATTAATGATAATAATAATAATACTTGCGACCCTTGTGAGGAATAAGCGGTCATGAAAATGGATGGAATAATAATAACAATAATAAATACCTGGCTATTTATTTGACAGGAATGGCTCATGATCCAAAGCATACCACATCAAGTGTGACAGATAATTACTTATCTATTTTGCATGTGTTGCAAACCATTATGATGCATTTATTATTGATCTGCATTAATAAGTTCATAAACAAATACAGTACATCATGCCTGGATATCACAAAACAATCAGCTGAAATTGAAATAATAACCAGATTTATTCATCTGAATATTGAGTTCCTTTATTCTACGTCACACTCATATCCAAGTTGTAAAAGTGGTCTGTGGCGCGGGATTAAGCGTCATTAAAAGTTGCGGGACGTTGGCGCCGGCCTGTGATCCGTTGTTATCAGCGACAAAAGAGCAGGAGACGTCCATGTTTGATCTCTGCAATTGAAAAGATTAGCGAGCCAACGCGGGCTGAATGGCACACCTTGTAAAGTGAAGTGAATGCATGGCAGGGGGCCTCCCACATCAGAGCCCAACAAATGGGGCGAGCCCTCAGACACAATACCACTTGCACTTCAAAGTCGCAAGTCAGGAGAGGATTTTGCGGCTCTGATAAAGCTGCAGACATATTTTGCGAGTCACACAGTGTTCTCCATTTGCGAAATTGTCATCATGTCCAATTATGCTCCCTGAAAAAAAACATTGGAAAAGTGTTGCAGAAAGTGTTTGAAGGACTGCGAAAATCGTCATTTAACAAATTTCTTATTTCAGCACTGGTAGCATTATTCAGCATTATTGAGTTTGAACGTTAACATTGTGCTCAAATATAAGATTATGATTCACTTATCAATGAAACATGTACATAAATAAATGTTTGCAATTGTAAGAGATGACATACAATTTTGTATTGTACTACAAAGTTAAATGCAAACAAATCCCCTTAAAACAAGCAGAATCGAACAGTATGCACAGTTCAGTGATTCTTTTGTGTACCACTAGAGGGAGCCAACTTTTTTTTAAGCGCCATGTTCACCGCTACTGTATTTCGTTAGCCTATTAGCATGAATTCGAGTCATTTTTAAGTCATTGTGACTAAATCCATCCGCGTATTCAGTACATTAAAAAAAAAAGTTTTTAATTGTCAGTTATCCAGGTAATGTAATCCATAAGGGTTAATTTGAAGCAACTCCTTGTTTTTAGTTATGCTATTAGGTGAACAATTTGCTTTTTTAGAAATGACATTTGTTCACTAGCTTGACCTTTGACCTTGAAACACATTTCCCAATATTTATTGTTGAGACACAATATAACGTTAAGTATCTCACTAGCCAAAGCATGTGTTTTTCTACTTTTAAAGCCCTTTTAGGCCATCTTAGCTCTTTGTAAAATAAGATAAATAACCAAGTTGGTTAGTAGGATACATTCTTTGTGTTTATTTTATTTTATTACATTTATTTTAGGACTGTAGTTTTGTGTATTTATTACTGTAACTGTCTTGATCTATGTGAGTTTTCATGCTTGAACGAATGAATTAATTGTGTTGTTTAAAATGGGCTATCGGCTTAAAAAATTATTTTGTCATATGACTTTTGGAATTTAGAAATTCCTATACTTACTAAAGTATGTATTCAGTTTATTATAATATTATATAAAGGCTTTATTCTTGACATAAATCATTTATTTATTATATAAATGTTTTATTAATTTTTACTATATAACTGTAAATATTTGATATATTTTTTTCTGTTGTGTTGTGTTTGGTATATTTTCTTATAATCACAAAATTATTTTCATTTTTTTGCGCAACTGATGTGTACATTTCTTATTTTTCTTTCTTCTTTATTTGAATTGGATAACGTGATGTTAAGTTTTTTTGTTCACTTATTTAAAAAAAAAAAGGGGGGGGCGCTCAGGACTTAAGACGCTGCCGAAGTGAGTGCGAGGTGTCGACCCCTCCCACCATTGTCAGAGGCCACATCAGAGCAACTGTAACCTTCTTCACCCTCCTTCCACTTCCCTTATTCACTGTTTTGTGGTTTGTATTTGACTTGGGGGGGGGGGGGGGGGGCAGGTTGGTTTTATCACCACCCCCAACCCAACTCCACGTCCCCACTCAATTGTTACCCCAGAGGTGTTTACGGGGAGGCCGACAGGATGTTCGGCCCACCAGGAGATCAAAGTGACCTCCTGATGTAAAATGTGATGTTGCTCACCGGTGACCTTTTCAACTGCGACGGGTCCAACATCACAGACGCATGCAAGGCCCGGATTACGCCAGAGGAGGCGAGAATCAGCGTCTCCTTCTTCAGTGATAAGGAAAGAGGGGCGGGAGATGGGTTTCAAAAGTGGATCTGGGAATGTGATGGCGGACCATATTTGGCTTTTCAGTGCAGTGGAGATTCGAAGGTTGAATAGAATTGAATTCAAGGTCGCTACTTTTAGGACTTTTTTAATGCAAGAGACTAAAAGCAATAAAAGAGGAAAATGCCACCCACAATTACCTGTCAATCACTAGAAAACTTTATTTAAAATTCAGTTTCTTTTTGAAAATAGTTTTACTATGATCCCAAAAGATGACATATGACAGATGTTAATAATCAATTATTTATAATTAAATTAATTATTCATTTTAGTTATATATTTGTATTTCCAAATAGTTCAATAGACCACATAAATACAAATAGAGTTCCAAAGTTTAATAAATCGGATGATGGCATAAATCAGAAATGCTGTGCGCTGAAAAAAAATATATTTCACAGTGGGTACGCCACTGAAAAAAAGGTTGACAGGTCAACATCGGAACATTCAGAAACCATTAGGGAACTTCTGGAGTCTGTTGGCTGCACTGAGAGAAAAGGGGGTGAATTTCACACACCCTAGTTTTTTTATTTGTAAAAAAAAAAAATTCAAAATTCGTTCAGAATTGTGTCCCACTTAGATGTTGATTCTTGATTAAAATTGACACTCTTCTTTTATACCGACAGTGCCACACACAAAAAAATCTAAATAAAGAAAAAATAATGTTCAATGGTGGCCTCATTTATTGCGCAACTTTAGGACAACTTTATTTTGCTTTATGTCACCTTCATAAAAGAAATAAAAAGTCAGTTGGAGTCTTCGTAAAGTATATTCAAATGTATTTTCAACAGTCACAAAAAAACACAATACAAAGGCTGAAGAATAGAAATCAAGTTGGTATCGAAGGCAGTGCTGGTCCAAAGCATTAATTTAAAATCACAAAACACCAGAAACGTTAGATACTGTACAGTGTGTATTTACAATCAACCTAGCGGAAACTGAGCATGAATGCATAGCAAAGTCAAAATGTTACATTCATAACATTCGGAGCGCAAACTTGCATTTTTACACATTTATACAACTTTTTTTTTTTTGTTTATTTTTGTGCGAGCCCTTTCAAATGCTCCTCGCCTGTTTTTTTTTGTGTTTTTTTCCCTCACATTGACCCAAACAGTCATGACGCTGCATAACAACGAGCAAGTTCCAACCGCAGCCAAAGAATTCCTCTGAAGCTCATTCGGGCGCAACAGCAGCCAACACTTGACTTCACGTCATTAAAACCATTTTGTGCACGTGAGTCGTGCGTGTGTGTGCTAACATACGGCGAGCTCCGACAGATGATTGCGATCAAGCTGAAAAGGCACATTTCGGGTTGAAGGTACGATATCTTACTCACCAAAGTTTAGGAACGTTCAAACACAAAATTAAGTGAACTTTATTCAACTTTTGATTTATGAAACAACCCTTTTTGTGAGTACTGCATATGGAGTCGAACTATTACATAAGCCTTATTGCGCAAGACAACATCAATCAAATCAACATAAAGAGAACATAGAAGACTTTCTTGACCTAGAAATCCCTTTTTCAGCTTTCAAATGTAACAGCATTCGTTTTAAAGACGGCAGGTTTATTCGCTAGGCCACTGTGGTGGACATCGGGCGCTTTTCACCGCTATTGCATTAAGCAGCTCTCAACAGATTTTCAAGTTTGCAGGAGTTTTAAAGAAGCATTGGCACAGCAACTGGAAAAAAAAAAAAAGAAAAAGTGGTGTGTACGTGTTTGTGTGTGTCCTTCCTGAAATGTTTGTACAGTCTGACAGCAGTTTTCGAGCTCAAACGCCAAAGCCTCTCTTTTTTTTTTTTTTTGCCTTTTCAAAACAAGGCCACTCTTTGGAATGATGCTGATTAAAAACAGACAGTAGTCCGCAATCAAATATAAAACTCTTCCCGGATTAGAAAACAAAAACAAACCAAAAAAAAAGTGCTGAGTGTTCCGTTGGTCTCAGAAGTTCCCAGGCTTGTGAAAAGAAAGCCATAATAAGTGTGTGGGTGTCGAGCATCGGGAGTCGCTCTCATTTACCGGAGCTCTCGCCGGCGGGGTTGTATTCGGTCTCGCCTGCCGACACCAGAGAGATGCGGCGGGTTGAGACCCAAAGGCGGCGAGTGATGTGTCCTGAGCGAACCTGACATAAGAAGACGTCATTAGAATGGGCCGAACATATAGAATAATATATCACGTCTCATAAGAAATCGCATTCATTTATTCAAGTCAGCCAAAATCTGTAGTATGACACCAAGCAGCACAACATTATCATGTAAAAAAATAAATAATAATAATAATTTTCCCACAAGCCCTTTGCATATGCGTAACCGAGCCGACCCCCGCGACCCCTTTCACAGTTCCCACATCTCACAAGTGTTTCATGTCCTGGTTCTCACCTCCTCCGGCTTTCCCGCCCCCACCACTATCAACTTCCCGTCTTCCAGGCCCACCAGGATGTGGCTGCTCTCTTTGGTAACAAACACGCTCCTCACAGGGACTTTCAAGGCCAAGGGTGGGACAGCGGCATCCAGGCTGTAAAAAAACAACAACAACAAGAAATTAATTATTCTAATATAATTCTTCCTAAAAGTCTATGGAAGCCATGATGTGGATGGATGGATAGCTAGACAGTTAGCTAGCTAGCTAGCTAGACAGCTAGCTAGCTAGACAGACAGAGAGCTAGCTAGACAGACAGAGAGCTAGCTAGCTAGCCAGCCAGCTACCTAGACAGACAGCCAGCTAGCCAGCCAGCCAGCTAGCCAGACAGCTAGCTAGACAGACAGCTAGCTAGCCAGCCAGCCAGCTAGCTAGCCAGGCAGCTAGCTAGCCAGACCAACAGCCTGTGTCCAAATTCACAAGGTTGGGTCCTCCAAAGGCTGAATTTGTCGGCTGCATGACGTCACTCCCGGCGCGACTCGGCAGCACGCACGGATTTATGACCGATTTACACCCAGTCTTGTCAATTTGGACACAGGCACAGCCAGCTAGCTACCCAGCTAGCTAGCCAGCCAGACCGACAGCTAGCCAGCCAGAAAGACAGCTAGCTAGCTAGCCAGACAGACAGCTAGCTAGTTAGCCAGACAGACAGACAGACAGATAGAGAGATTGATAAAAAGTGAATTGTTGAATTTAAGATTACAAATTGAATTGTTGACCAATAAATAAATAAAAAATCGCTTCAATTGGTAACACGCGATTGAATTAAGTGAATCCGAGGTGAATATATTAAGTTTAATTAATTATGAGTCCATTAAACTTAATATATTAATTAAATTAATCCAAAACTAATCCAAAAGTGAATTAAGGTTGCACGTTATTTATTTAGTTACACAACCAACACACTATTAATGGCACACCTGAAACAATGGGAAGCTTTTCAGGACCTGCATTTGGCGTATGCGCTCAATATTGCAATAACAGAGCAAATTTTCCATATATGAAAAATGCAAAAGTGCAAATTCATCCAAAGTAGCGAATTTAAATGTTGTTTTTTTTAAGTCAATAAATCAATCACTAAATTGGCAAGGCAGACATGGAGAATCCAGGTGGAATCCATTAAGACCTAAAAGGCTTGAGAGAGTTTGCTTTCAATCATAGGGAAGTATGTTTAATCTATTTATTATTCATGTTGATTACAGTTCCAAACAATTTCAATTTTAAAATAAAGGATAGTAATTTTAATCGCCAAAGGGAAAATCCATTCTCACTCTGTATAAAGTCTCATTAATTCCAATGGAAAAGCAACTTTGATTCATTGGAAAAAGCGAAAGTCAATCATGTCCAAGGCTGCCTTGCTGATGTCACCCACTGAATCGGAATCTTTGTCGTTTCGAGGTTTAGCCGTATCTACCTGCTGAGGCGGCGGATGTGGAGTCTGCCCTGCATGGTGCCCAGGATGATGTATTCAGACACCAAATGGAGAGCGCACACTTGCTCCTCCATGTTGAAGGAAGACAACAGGCAGCCATTGACCGAGTAAACATGGATGGCGTCCTTTCCCTGTAACAAATGAAAATCATTTTTGGAAAAGTCGTTCACAGCACTCATCAAGTCATCGTCTGCCTGTTGTGTTCACGTACCTTCGTAGTATTGGATGTCTCCCCCCTCGAGGTCTGCACCACCACGTGGCCCTCCATGCCCACCTGCAGCTTGGAGATGTTGCAGGGCTCGCCCGGAGGCCGCAACGTCCTCAGGTATTGGCCTCGTCTGACCGTGTGCGCGATCACCGTCCCGTCCTAACAGTCAATATTCAGGAGAGTGCCGCATGTTATGCATAGTTTGAGAAATCACATACACAAATATTTTTTTGTCACCAACCATCTGGCTACCAAGGTTATTTTGGGAATGCTGGAAACACATGTTATTGACATTTTTATTCTCCGCACTTTTTACACCGTTCAAATTTGCTTCAAAAATTCACGCCTTATTCATTTTCAATGGGATTGACATTGGACCAATTTTCCACGCCCACTTCCATACATACAACTGACCATCATTACCAGCTATCTGATAAATTGCCTTGTCCAGTAACCAGGAAGTCACGGGTTCGAATCTGACCTCTGACTGTACATTGCAAATATATCCATGGAAATTATGCTAAGGGGAATACATGTATACCAACTGACTATCATAGTTCCACTTTTCCATAAATGAATGGAGGGTACTGCATGCCTAGGTGGCGCTATTGAGTGATTTTTTTTTTCATTTTTCCATTGTACATCATTAATTCCACTTTTCCATCTAAATAAATGGAGGGTACTTTCAGATAACACTTTTCCATATAAATTTCAACTTGTTTAAAAAATTCACGCCTCCTGGGTTTTCATTTTTAATTCATTTATCTTTTAACTACAATTAATACTTTGTAATTTTCACATAATTTATCTTTCAATTTACTTCATAAGCATTCAGCTTTCAGCAGTCCCACGCAATTTCTGCAGAAATTGCACTTAGTCTAGTTAAAGTTAAAACTAAAAAATAACTGAAAGTAAAAAAAAAAATGTTCATGGAAAAAAAAGGAAGAAAACTAAAGTAATTTCTGGACTACAAGGCGCACCTGACTATAAGCGGCGCTAGCTAAATTTAAGCAAATGATAGTTAGAGGGATTAGCACATTGTTAACTTAGTGAGTAGTAGTCACTTTTTACATGCTCATTTACATGCAACTATTTAGCGACCTTTGAGCCTGAGACAGCCATGTCCAGTTCCGTGCTGATGGCCACACAGGTGACCTCCTGGTCGTGTCCACATAGCACCTGAACGGGCCGAGGAGAGAGCGTGCTGGAGAATCCGCCCTAAAATGGACAAAGGACGCCCGCGAGTTTCACATCATCTCTCCTAGATGAACTGACATGTCCGAGCATGTTTTTTTTTTTTCTACCTGCTGTAGAACCTGCCACACTATACAGGACGTGTCCCTTGAGCCAGAGATGAGGTAGATGCCACACAGATCCAGAGCCAAGCACGTGACGACATCTTTGGGGAAATTCAAATCCATTTTAAAATACAATAATATTAAAAGTTGATGTCTAATGCTAATGAAGTGTCTACATTGGATCTTACCAATGTGCCGACAGATCCTGCCCACCAGTTTGCCTTTGCCCAGCTGGGTGACCCGCAGACTGCAGTCCCAGTGTCCTCCACTAAACAGCAGACGTCCATCATTAGACACCACCAGCACCTGAGCGCTGATCTCCACGGCGGGCGAGAAGGGCCCGCCGAGGAAACGTTGTGTCCTGAAAATGAACAGGCAGGAGTGCATGTGAAAGTGATTCTGATGAGCGCATTAAAACCGTCACTACGGCAAAATGACATCCCAGCACATTGTTGAGACTTTTTTTTGGGAATGTGTATTTGTTTTTCATGTTGAAGGTCAATTTAAAAGGATCCAGTTAAACAGGCTCTGAAACATCCCAGATGTTTTCTCACAGAGAAACAGCACGCATATGTTCTCTATCCTGTTGACGGTTTTAAAATGTAGGAAAAGATGAAGATTAGATTATTTACTTATGTTATTTATGAGGTTTGTGTGTGATATGTCATTATTTGACATTTTGCTTAGGTGACGTGACAAAATATCTTGGTATTTTTTTCTTATCTTTGTCCCAATCATGACCACATTTACAGTCTTAAATGCAATGTGGACTCACTTGGGATTAGTAATGCTTCGGTCCTTGGTCAAGGTGAAATAGTTGTCGATGTTCTTGTCATATGGCAGCCAGCTGTGTGTTCCTATCAAGCCACTGGAGCTCACTGTCACCTGGAGAGACAAAAGGAGGCGGCGGATTAAAAAAAAAAAATAATAATAAAATGAAATTCAGGTTTTATCTTTTATCCTGGCTAGCTGTCAAGCAAAATCGTACCAGTATATCTGAGCCATGGATGATGAAGGACCGATTCTGGTTCTTTGGTACGACTGCTTGGACCAGAGGGATGCCATCACTCACCACCTGGGGTAGACAAACCAGCAAAGGTCATGCTACACTTGAGCTGAACATGAAATAATTTGGATTATTACCTTCCCAATTAAATACATTTTCTTTGGTAATGATTATGAAAAATTGTTATGCAATAATTTTTTTTATGTATTTGTAATCTCCAAAAGTTAGTTGCTATACTGTTGCTATGTCCCTTGTGATGATAATGTGACGATATGGTCAGTTGATATGCAGCTTCTATGTGCTTAAATTAGTTTGCCTCATATTACGCACTTACTATGTCCCTTATGATGACAATGTGATTATATGGTCAGTTGCTATGCCACTTCTACGTGCTTATATTAGTTTGTCTAGTATTATGCAGTTACTGTCCCTTATGATGATAATGTATTGATATAGTCAGTTGCTATGCAGCTTCTATGTGCTTATATTAGTTTGTCTAGTACCATGCAGTTACTATGTCACTTATTATGACAATGTGATGATATGGCCAGTTGCTATGCATCTTCTATGTGCTTATATTAGTTTATCTAGAATTGTGCAGTTACTATGTACCTTATGATGATAATGTATTGATACTGTCAGTTGCTATGCAGCTTATATGTGCTTATATTAGTTTGCCTAGCATTATGCAGTTACTATGTCAATTATGATGATAGTGTGATATGGTCAGTTGCTATGCATCTTATATGTGCTTATCTTAAGTTTGTCTAGTATCATGCGGTTACTATGTCTCTTGTGGTGATAATGTAATAAATGATAGTCAGTTGTTATGCATCTTATATGTGCTTATATTTGTTTGCCTAGTATCTTGCAGTTACTATGTCTGTCCCTCATGATGATAGCGTGATAAAGTTGTCCGTTGCTATGTTCCTTGTAATGATGACGTTGTCAGTTTCTATGAATCCAGCCCTGCTCTCTGCATTTTTGTGAGTCTCACTTTTTCTCAAATCCCTAGTCTTGTCTGCATTTGGGGCCTAATTCCAGAAATAATGTTTGTGCCACATTATATTTTGGTCACAAGAAAAAATATATTCCAGTTAAAACGCAGTAGGTGGCGCTACAGATCCATTTGTTTGTACTCACCAATGACATGTATTCAATTATTCTTTTATTTTTTGTTTATGCTACGATCAATTATGCCTCCATCTGACGTATAGACTCGACATCATTCAATTGCATTCATCACACCAAGGCTCCATCGTACCTCCACAAACGAGCGCAGCTTATCGAGGTGATCGAAGATGTTAACGGGCACAGTGTCCAGGCGGGACTGCCGCCTGGAAGCGTTTGCAGCTGACATACGTGGTGGGTGAGGTTCCTGTTTGCAGAAGAACATGTGACTGCAGCTTTTCAGGGAGAATATGATTGGACTTGCGCTCGTCGTCCAAAATGTGAAGGTTGAAGTTATGAGCTCATTTGAAAGTGACACCTTCAGCAGTTGGCAGGGTGTTTGTCCAAAGTTGCTTATGATGCCTTCAAGTGCCTTGCGCTCCGTCTCATCGGCAATGGCGTCCAGATCCACAGCGCCTGTGGGAAATCCCATTTCATGATCATCGTTTCGTTTCTTAATGATGGCAAAAAGTATTCACAGTTGTCATACCTTCATAGGTGCAGTAGTAGAAGACGTTGAGCGCTTTCACTGCCTCTTCCCCTCTCTGCTTGTAGCCGAAGATCAGGTCGATCCACTCGTGCAGATGACACGACACGTGCTCACTTTCCTGAAGTCAAAAAAAACAAGATGTCAATTTGAAAAGAGTTGTTTTGAATGAGCTGCGGGAAAAGCATCCCACAGCAACATCTCACCAGAGCTTTCCTGTGCTTTCGGATGAAGTCTTCCCTTGACGAGGCCCAGCGGGGCAGCAGAACGTCCTCCACTGGATCCTGCGAAATCTGCAAGGATCCCAGGTCGAAGCCTGCAACAAGAAGTCGGGATCAGGGCTCGTTTTGTGAGACAAAAAAATAGTCCGGTAAAAATAAGAGGTCTCACCGTTCATGTTCTGCAGGATTTCCGGGAAGTAGAAGAACTCCGGGATGAGCTCCTTCACATCAGCCGGGCTTTCAATGCGAGCTTGCCAGGCCGCTGCCACCGAGTGGAACTGTCGGTCTGCACAGTCGAACCTAAACGCGGTTGGAGATGCCTCGGTTTAAGATGAGACCGTCTGCCGTGTGTTGGTTACGCCTTGACGTCATTTCCCACCTGCCGCTTTGCAGCTGGATGTGCAGCGTGGTGAACGGCTCCATGCGGATCAAGTAGTGCATGACCCCTGCTGCGTTGGAGTAGTGTGTGCCATAGTGGAATTTGTCAATGGTGCCCGTTGAGTCCTCAAAACTTTCATACCTGGTGGAAAACAGTTAGCCAAAAGACAGCATTGTGTTTATTTTATTTATTATTTATTTATATGCTGTCCCAAAAAAAAAACTCTTCAAGGCCAACTTACTTCTCTTTGACTGCCTGCGCGTGGCGAGGGTTGACCACACCGACAGGTTTGGATAAGTCTCGGAAAACTGACGGGTCATCCAGATCCAGAACAGGGGATGTGTAGTCGCAGAGTATCCAGGGGAACTGACCAAAGACAACATGGACGTCATTGGTGGTGTGTGTGCGTGTGTGTGTGTGTACACTGCCTCGGTTATCTCTCATCTCATGTGTGGTCTTACCACAGGATATTGCGATAGGTCATTGTAAGTGCGCCCGGCGATGGTGTTGAGTTGCATCAAATATTCAAAATTAGAAATTTCCCTGCAGACCCATTTCTGTGCAATACATGAGAAACGGATCAGCATGATGATACGAGGCATTTAGCAAATAATAATCCTAAAAAAGAGAGAATGCAAAATGAACACCTGTGTGAGGCCTGATGCTTTCAGCAGCTCTTGGGGTGATCGGGATCCAAAGTAAAAAAGATTAGGAGGGCGTAACCCCAGGATCCTTGAATACACTTTATTACGCAACTAAAAAAAAAAGGAAAGATTAAGACTGTTATGAGATTTTCAAAAGTTGAAATGCCGTGAACTCTACATCACCTTCTTCTTGAAGTTGATGAAGTAGTGAGCCTGGTCGATGAAAAAGAGCTCCAGCGCAGAACGACGCAGGTTATAGCGCCTCAAATGGACTTCTCGGAGCTGAGAAAGCGGTCGCTTGAAGTCGAAGCCAATCCCTGCAGGGATGGACAATATTCGTGCAGATGCTGACCTTAGACTGAAATACTGTAATGACATTCTCGCGTGGCCACAACATCCAACAACTGGAAGCAATTCTCTGTTTTTGCAAACAATATGTTCTTTGTTGTGGGTTAACAATAGTGCTGCATTGTGTCATAATGAGAGATGTTTGCACTCATGTAGCTAAAAAGCTCTGAGATTATTATTATTTTTAATGTATTGCAGTTCTGCATTTCTGCAAACACAGCAAAAGGAGTGTTGAAATTTCAGGTTTAAATTTTGGGGAATTGATTTTAACTCCTCAAGTGTAATATTAACATTTTTAAGAGTTAAATGGTGTCCAGTGTAGGTGTTAATCCACAAAGTTGCTCAACTACTGTGACTGACACTGTTAAATTTAAACTATCATAAGAGTTGTTTTAACTCTATCTCGGTGTAAAAAAATATATAATAAAAAATTCAAAGTGTTCTGTTAACTCTATTTTAGTGTGGACAAATGTACACTTTTAAAGTATTAACTTATGTAAAATATGCGCCATGGCTCAATAAAGGTTGAGAAATTAAGTACCATGTGACCAAAGAAAGTGCCTTTGATGAACTCATTTGCTCCCCAAAACTTATAAATACGTTCTATTTCACATATCACCATGCTCCCAAAGACGGATTTGTACGTAAAAAAAAGTTTTTTTATGCTAGAGCATACAGAAGGCTTTGATGCAGCCTCTGAACTGAAGAGAATGCATAAAGCAATGGTAGTTATTACAAAAACGGCCAGCAGGTGGCAGCAGAGTATAAGAGATCAACCAGGGCCATGTTGCAACAAAGCTGCTTTCCTCACATTTGTGAATAATGATGAAACTTAGCTATATTCTAATGCTAATTGCTACAAAACGGAAACAGATAGAAACATATTTTTTTTCCTGATGAAAGAAGAGACTCTAATCTTTCTTTTGGTAGGTTGAATGTTTTTATAGCAATAGAACACAATATTCTGTGGACCTTGCAAAATCAGTCGAAATCCAGTAAAACAGGGAGTGAAGGGGGTTGCGTCAGTGAAAATGGCTGGGAGTCAAAAGTAAGCAAAAACATATTTGTGTTCATATTTTTAGGTGTCTAGAACAGATAAGTTAGCATTTTCCAATGGTAAATATTCATACAAATATCATGCAGTTTGTTTGGTCTTAGTCAGAATGAGTTGTGCATTTCTCACCCTCCTCTGTTTCCTCTTTCTCAGTGCTGCCGTCGTAGAAGTAAAGGTGGTGTGTGGTAACCTCCAGGCGGCCGGGAACCTTGGCTACGATGGTGATGAGTTCACAGTCTTCGGATAAAACCAGCTTTTCTTTTTGGCTCTCATCTTCGGCCTCCACGCTAAATGCAAAAAGTAAGAATGTCATATTTGAATTATAAAGGTGTGGAGTGCACATTTAGTCAGAGACTCACTTGTTATTTAAAAAAACAAGATCCTCTTCCGCTAACTGGTCGTCTTCCATATCGCTGACTTTGGCTTCTTTGGCAACAGCCAAAGGGAGCGGCTCGGAACGTGGACTGTCCGCTCCTGGAAAAATAATGACATCATTTTGTATTTAAAATTTGGCAAAAGTATCCAAAATGCATTGTGGTCCGGTGTGTGACGCACCCATGTTGTCCCTCTGGGCACTGGCCTCTGTGTGGGGATCATAATGATGGTTGGGAACCAGTTTGAGGCGCATTTTTGAATACGTCTCTGCGCTGGACAGTGTCCACTTGACCTGAGGCTGATTTCTAAACAACATATGGAAAAAAGAAATCATCCACAAAAATGTGCTTCTCTGTCTCTGAAAACAAGAACGATGGCAGTGAGAGTGGAATCAAGTTGCGTGCCAGTAAGCTGGAGAGTGCTTTGAGGCGCAAACAGCTTCCAGAGGAAAGTGGCAAAGCACACTTTTAGATGGAATGTAAAGCATGTTTGGGTAAAGCGAATAAAAATAACACTGGCGAAGAGGAAGTCGTACTTCTTGGCCCACACTGCTCTCTCGCTGGTCAACAGCCTTCGCAGAGCCTTCCAGTGCTGCCACACCACCCCCTGCTGGTTGGAGCTCTGCTTTTGCCAGCTGACGTAGCGCCCGTTTTCACTTCGAACACGCTTCAGGTAGGGGTCAACGATCAATTCCTGTGACCACACACACATTAGGTAAGCGGAGAGGTCAAATGTCGCTGTTGGGCGATGAGAGCATTTGCACATTGTTGCCACCTGAAACTTTGCTTTGCTGTCCGATCTGTCTTTGTCTCGTCTGAAGGCCGTGCTCATGAGGTCATCGAAACAGGAGTTCCAGAAATTGGACATGATGTCATGACTGCGTCCAAATGTGTCGAGCTCATACTGCTCCATTGTGGGCTGAACCTGAACATATGTGAAGAAGCGGAAAAATCGGTTGTAATAGCCGCTAGCATGAGATTGACATCTTTGAACTTGCTGACGTAGGTCAGGTTAAGTGAGCGAGTCCCAGTTATGGTTATCCTCGGAGGGCCGTTATGACTCAACGACACAAACGACAACAAATTCATGAATAGCTAGTTTTGAAATCGGCGACCAGTAAAAACTGTTTTTTCAAATATTATCAGATTTATTTAAAAAGTGGGATTGGTATAAAAAAAATACTTAAAACATCTCAACTTTTTAAAAGTGAAAACAATGTGAAATGTTGGTATTTTTACTATTCATTATACAGTATATATATTTTTTATATTATTATTATTATTATTTTTTTAAATCATATATATTGTCAAGAAACAGGAAGTCTGTTGATGCACATAGTGCTTTGGCGGGCCACATAAAAAGATGTGTTGGGACAGATCTGGCCCCTAAGCCTTGAGTTTGACACCTATTGTTTATTATGACTGACTTCTGTTTTTCCTCTTTTTTTTTAAATATAGAAGGCCTGCTTTGGTTAAAGGCCAAATTTTGGGATTAAAAAAAAAATGATTTCATTACCTATTTACTTAATATGTAACCATGTATTTAAAATGTTCTGTTAATGAATGGTGAATACATTACAAACATATTTGCATATATTCTAAATCAGAACAACAGAGCGCAGGTTTTTCATCCTGTCATGGGAAGAAAAGGCAAAAAATAAAATAAAATGGAGACATGATTATTAGCCCTAACCCTAAATTTATGTAATGAAATCAGCTGGGTCGCGCCAAGTTGAAATATACAAATTCCCATTTTATAAATAGATATATTAATATAAATAAAAGATAAGTATAAACTTGCTTGTCACATACAACTAAGCTTAATGAAGAGTGTTTCTGTTTGGTATTTGTCAGTAGTCTCAATATTAAACAAAATCTGTCATATGCTGGAAATATATTAGATACATTTGTGTGTGTTAATAAACTTGTCAATATTGTTTTGGAAAAGATATAGATGTTTATGAGCGGGCAAGCTTTATTTAATCTTATCCTAAAAAAAAAAAATACAAGGAAAAAAAACAAACAGCTAGAGCACTGACCTGCTGCTGGTAAAAGCTCTGCCACTCCAACGTGTGGCAGTAGGCCTTCAGGTCCTGGGCAAATGTGGTGCTGCCATTGGTGATGGGTAGACTAGGGAGCAGCTGTTGGACCTTAACAGGGTCCGCGTGCTGGTCCAGGAGTGCTCGCACCACCGGGACCACTTGGGAGAACATCTCCGCGTGTTCGGTGTTGTTGATGTCCGTCGCTTCCTTGTCCGGCCACAAGGGGACGCCAATGCGGCCCAGCAGGAAGCAGACCTCCTCCCAGCTGAGACACAACACAGTCTGCAGCAGGCTGTGCAGCTTCACGAAGGCCATCACGCACACCTGAGTAGACATGAGGACCATTTTTAATTAGTAGCAATTTAAATTAATGGTTAAATTATGTGCTTTTTTTTATTGTTTTGATGACTTTTTTTCTTTTACTTTACGTTTTTCCCATGTGCTATCTTAATATCATTTACTAATTCATATATATATGTATATATATATATATATATATATATATATATATATATATATATATATATATATATATATATATATACATATATACATATATACATATATATATATATATAGAGAGAGAGAGAGAGAGAGAGAGAAAAATCTGCTTTTATTTAATAATTGTGGCCTCATGTAATTAAATAAGGAGCAAAAATATTCTGAACATTTCTCAGTAAGGTGCAGTTTGCACGACTTTAAAGGGGAGGCCAACCCCCCACCCCCCAAAAAAAAATTCTTGACAATAATATGTTCTATGCAGCCCCACTAGTCTAAAAACAGTATTTTGGTTAATATTGTGTTAGTGGAATATGAGTTAAGCAACAACATCCAGCAGTCTTTATCAATATCAGAAGGCGGCCATTTTGCTACTTGCTGTCAAGTGAAACTGACATCACAGTTGCTCAGGTAACAACCAATCACAGCTCAGCTTCAGAAAATAAGTGAGCTGTGATTGGCCGTTGCCTGAGCCCTGAGCAACTGTGAAGTGGCAAAATGGCCGCCCCCTGAGATGGATAAAAACGGCTGGATTTAGTTAGCTTCATAACTCATATTCCACAATTGTAATATTAATCAAAATGTCATGTTTAGACTAGTAAGGTCACATCTAACATATTATTGACAAGAAATGATTAAGGTCGACTTCCATTTTAAACTGCATACACAAATTTTTCTTTTTTTTTTAAGTTTTTTTTTTGTGAATGTAAAAGTGCCAACAAAAATTATTTCTGTGTTTATTTAACCTATTGAAATACATATCTTATTAGCTAGAATGTTTTATGTGAACTCTTATCTGTAAAGTTTCATATATACTGTAGTTATCAGGAAGATAATACATAAGGGAGTAGGACTCACTGATTTAGCATAACCTCACCCTAGGAAGAAAAAAAAAATACATATCTTAAAAAAATATAAATCAATGCAGTTAATTAAGTCGCAGTAATTTATTTTTAATTATAAATAAATTATATAATAAATTTAACAACACATAAATTAAACTAAATATCACATAGATGCTGAGTCACAGCCCAATTGAATTTAATTTAATTTGATTCATTTTCATAAATGGCTTCATGGGAGTTGCTCTACTCTGCAGATGAGTACTCGCTCAGCCCCGAGATGCTTCAGCAACGCCAGCAGCGGTCATAACTCACAGAAGAGCTACCCTTTCGTACAAACCAATCCCCACAAACGGAACAACTGAAATGTCTTTGAAATGAAACGAGTGGTAAACAAGGTCTGATATTTGTAATCTGTGTGAACCCTTCACGTTAGCTAAATATTGCAGGCGACAAAAGGGACAACTGACCTGCGACTGCTGCTGTTGGATATACCCGGTGATGATGCGTAGGCCGATCTGGGACATCTCCTTCAGTTCCGTGCTGCAGGGGCTGCCAGGGCTGCTGTGCCAGGCCTGCAACTTGTCCAGTAGGTTCACCACCCCCTCAAAGATCTGCGATACAGCGACTGTCAACAAAGGACTCGCAATAAAAGCGTAGACCTCATTCCAAACCCAAACAACATCAACCTGATCTTAAATAGAATTTCTATATTGGTTTTTGGTTGAATAGATGAAATCCTGGCATTTGGATGCTTGAATAGACTAATCCCACACACAATCCCAGCACGAAGAGAATGTAAAATCAATAACGACATTTAAATGACGAATACTCACAACATACTGTAAGTGGTATCAAGTTTCAAGCATTTGGACTGAATATGAGAAAGAAAATCCAAATGATGTGTCAGGTAGACTGTCAGTTGTACCTTTTCACTCCAAAGTGAGTGATTATCGGTCCCCTCGGCAAACAGGAAGTCCTGCAGCAACCTGAGGAGCCTCACCAGGCTTGGACAAAAAGGCAGGAACACTCCCTGGGCGTCCCTCAGGTCGGACAAAGACGATTCCAGCATCATCTCCAGCAGACTGTTACAAACAGTAGCATAGCGCCACGTGACATTGTAAAAACTAGGGGTGTCAAAATTAGTACGTTAATTTCGAGTTCCTTTAGTTCCTTTAACGCCACAAATTTTTTAAAACACGGGATTAATGACCGCCCCTTACTTGGGAAGCCTGTACTGGTAGAATTCCAGTCGCAACGCAGCAGACACATCCACGTCAAAATTTAGCAGTAATACATTTAATAATTATGCATATATTTGTGGAGACTGGGGTCATGTTATATTTTACAATTTAAGAAATGTGCAAAATTTCACAAGTTACTTCATGTTGAAGATTCGATTGCTCTTAATGCGAAAAGAAAAATGCACTGAGCTTATTATTATGAAATAACTATCAATGACTAAAAGATGTAGCCATACTTCTATTAATTTAACATATTTTTTCCCACTTTTATGTTAACAAGAGTAAAAAAAACTAAGCAAAAAAAATATTTTATTGTACATTTAGAACAGCTGTAAAATTTGCGATTAATTGTGAGCTAACTACTTAAGTCATGCGGATTAATTACAATTTAAAAATGTAATCGCCTGACACTCCAAGTAAAAACACACAATTATAATGTAAAACTAAAATCCTCAAAATATATGTAATGACATAAACATGCACTAATAAGGTTTTATGAGGTACTGTTGATGTAAATAAGTTGACATTAGTAAAACGTCGACAAGTGAATATACAATGTCAGAAGCATAACCGTGGCAGAACACTGGCAGTGTCTAGACTCACAGCCCACGTGTTCTGAAAGCAACTGTCGCTACCGCATTGACGTCACCACAGTGACCACATATCTAATGATATCATATTGTGGAGCTGCAACGGCTGTGTAAATACACACACTAATGTTGTGAATTATGTCTGGAAGGGTAGCATAAAAGCGGCATCACCCAGGCAATTTGGCAGCAGGCTCGCGGAATACGTTTACTATGCTGATTCTGTAATGCATCATGAATACAGTTTTACAAGTGATAAAAGCGAAAAGCGATAAATACATAATAACGGGAACATTTTTTATTTTATTTTTGTAACGAGAATCAATTGTAATTGCACATCCCCTACAGTAGGTGGCAGTGGTGCTCTCATTGTCAGAGCGGGTGGAAGGAGTCCAACAATTTTATAGACAAATGACACTATTTGTAGTCGAAAAATATTTTCTTCCTCCAAGTTGGCGTAAAAAAAAAAAATTGAGAATCACTTCTTTAAACCGAAAGAAATCAAGAAAGCAATACTAATTTGGGCCGGTGTTACCATCTCAAGAACTGTCACGGATGCAAAATGGTCCAAATAAATCTGAGGCCTGAGATAGAATTAAAACTGACCTGCGTTTGATGTCATCAGGCGGGCGGACCAGTTGGCAGGAGGACCCCAGTTTAGTCAGAACAGAAAACACCTGGCCCCTCTCTCTCCAGACCACATCCTCGGGCCCGTCCGCCCCGCTGCCGCTCCAAAGCACGGAGAAAATAATGTTGGTGAGCAGGTTGCAGAGCTCCTCTTCTGGCGTCTGCTACAAATCAACCAACACTCAGACATGAACGCTTTCACAGATAACGCTCAAGATATGACCATCGTTATCCAAACCTGTGGGTTGGACGTGTTGGAGATGCTGTCTGCGGTGGGAGGGTCGATCCCGTAGCTGGCGTGGTCCAGAACGTTGGATAGACTGGAGCTTTTTCTGGGTCTCAGCGGTGGAAAGGGTTTGCTGTACTCCAGAGGGGACGGCGTGTTTGTGAGGCTACTCGCCGCGGTGACCACCTCTCCCATGCTGCCGAGGTCCAAATCAAAAGGCGGCGACGTCCCATACGGGGAGAAGGGCTGATAATCTCTCCCTTCCTCATCCAGGCGAGACGAGGCAATATCCACCACGATGGAACTGGAGAGGGAGGACGAGTGACTCTCTAGGTCTGCAGAATCGAATGACTTGAAGGTCTTCAGATGGCCTCCCACTCCACTTGGCGGCGATTGAGATAAATCAGAATATCCTTCCGAGATATCTCGTTGGCCGCCGTCCTCCTCTTCCTCGTCGTCGTCCTCCTCCTGCCGGTTCAGGAAGATGCCTGAACGTGCATCCTCGATGAGCAGACTCTGGTCTCTGCGCAAAGGAGGCCGGAACTTTGGCACGCTGGCTCCCGAGATGCTGGCGGCGAACGACTCGTACGACTCCTTCACGTAGAGCTTGGTGAGAACGTCCTGCCAACCGGGCTGCTTGGCCAGCTGCTTCACGTAATCCTCGCTGAGGTAGATGAGTTTAAAGAGCTGTTTGCAGAACCAGACGAGACGTGAAGACAATTTGGCTCATCAGCTGTAAAATTGTTAGGATTAAGATGCTAGAGTAGCAGAAAATCAGTCTGACCTCGCGACAAATATCAAGGCGGACTGCCAGGTCAGCTCTGTGGGACAGACACACCACAGCCAGGAGGTCTCTGAAGTTAGGGTTCGAGTCTGAGGGCAGGCAGTTATAACGTTATTTCTTATTTCACTCCCTTTTGTTTTACTTGGATTAAAAATTAAATGCTGAAATTCACCCACACAATTGCTGTAGTTCTATTTAATTTAATCACAAAAAGTTTAACTAGCCATGGATAAAGGGAAAATATAACAGCACAACCAAAATAAGGAAAGAATTTAACCATTGTTTTGTTCTTCTGTATTCGATTGTTGTCAGTTGTTGTCCATCAGAGTGATCACGCATATATTCGAGTGCTTCCCATTTAGCATTGCAAAGGCCTCACTTGTTTTAATTGCAATACCTGTCGCAAGGACCTGCTTGTACAGACGCCGCACAGTTGTCATGGTCACGGGCATGTCTTCAAGGAAAAATACCAGGCCGAGATAACCGAAGTCCTTAAGTTTGAGGCGCTGCTTGTTGCGCTCTGACACACGCTCGCTCTTCAGGATTTTGTATAAAACCTGCAGACAAAATGGATGATGTGAGTGAGTGCAAGAGAGAGAAAGAGAGAGAGATGGAAAAAAAATAATATGAAAAAGGAAAAAAAGAAAATACTCTGACCCTAAAGACCATATCCCTGGCCTGGTCCCCAAAGCTTGGGTTGAGAAGAAGACTGTAAAGTTGTTCCACTCCCCACTCCAGCAGCACAGCCTGCACCTGTTCACGAGGAGGGCTGCTTTGCAAAAGCTCATACAGCACATCCAGGGCCTTTACCACCTGAACAAAGACGTGCAAGAACGACGCGTCGGTGTGGGTTAGTTGGGACAAGTAAAGTGTCCAAAAAAGTACAATATTATTCATAGAATATGGTATATGTTAACTAGAACGACAAAAAGAGGCATTTGGCTCTATGTCCACCTGCATATTGCATATGCCATAATTTTGAAAGAATATGTGTTAAATCACTGGGGGAAAAACATGGCACCACAATTTTAGAGAGTTTTACACCAAATTCTACTCACTAATAAACAAACACAATTCGTGTTATGTATTAAGTGCATTACAGCATGTGAACACACTCAAACCTGGTACCAAAATGACAGAAACTCTGACCCTGCACTTTTGTTCAGATTTGCACCTGATGCCCAACCACTGGGTTGAAATGATGCCATCGCCAAAAACTGCCCAAGAATCCAATGTGAACTGGGATCAACAACTGTGTGACACGTTTCAAAAATGCAGAGAAAAAGCAACAAAAACGACATTAGTGATCATTACCTGCTGCTCGTCTCCCGCACTCAGAATGTATGCCAGGACGCTGTGGAGCTCTTCGGCCGTCGGAGACCTGAGGAAGTCTTTCAGCAACGCAAACAGAGACGTCTGAATCATCTGCTTCTCGTCAAGGAGACAGCCGCCATCTTTCTCCGTGCTGCGAATGAGACATGAAGGAACTGGATTAAATGGCGTATTCGGTATTCTTCACCGTCCCTTGGAAGCGAATGAAAGTTCACCTGTAGTAAGTCCGAATGGTATCCAGAATGTACTGAACTCCGTATTTCCTCTTCAAGCGCTGTTTTCCTTTGTGTATCACAGACGAGATGTACTGGACGTGATCTTGGAAAGGAAAATTACATTCGCTCAGTGTGACATTTAGAAACCGGATTGTACGAAAGAAATGAATGAATTCACAATACAAAATGTCTTCCTATTGCTTAAACCATGTAATTCACCACTCAGCCTCTATTTACATTTGAAAGCATCAAAAACACCCTTTGATAGAAAGGGTTGGGTGCATCGATCAGCAACACAGTAGCCGCTTATGCTCACCGTGACAAACAGCAAAATGGCTTCTGGTCCAGATGCGAAAATCAAAGAGCAGGTGTTGGTAGAACTGCTGCAGAAGTGGACCATTCCCTTCGGTCAAGACCTGATCGAGTAGCAGCCGACATGCAATCAACACGTTCATGTCCATCATAATGCCTGGAACCTGCAGGGAGGACAATTGAGGCTTTATCATGCGCATTCCAGAACATTTGACATTTAGCACTTCTTGATGAGCTCACTGCCAGAACTTTTAGCCAGTCTTACTTTGCTGAGCATAGCTCCGATGATGCTGGGCCCGTGGCACTGCAGCAGGCCTTCCTGATTGACAGGATGACGACGGATCATGTTCTTCATCATCAGCAAGAAGGCCGCGATGCTATTTCTCTCCAGTCTTGCTTCTGGAGAGAGAAAAAAAATTGCTGACAATCACAATGCAACAAAACAGTTATTAATGTCAAAGTCTTCCTCAAATGTTATGAATGTTAAGCACTGATTTTCACCTTGATTAGAACATGTGACAGTTGTTTAGTCAAGTTAAAGAAAATCATTCTGTACCAAACACTTTTGTCCTCCAATGAATGCGAAATCTAACACCACCTGTGCAATTAGCGAAACAGAATCTGACCTGAAGACTTGAGTGGCAGCAGCATGGGTGCCGGGCCTCGCGATGATGTCACTTCTGGTCCGAGCAGTTCTGAGATCTCCTGAGCGCCGTTGTACACTTGCTCTTCCTCACACACTTGCTCAAGGAGAGGAAGTAAAACCCCGATACCCCCAACCACATTGATGGCATCCTGCAGAGGAAACACGACCAGAAAGAGACCCATATGTATTCTGTACCGAGGTAGATACTGTCAAAGCTGAAAATATCTACCGGTATTTATTAGGGGTGTCAAAATTTGTGTGTTAATTTAAAGTTCCTTTAACGCCACACTTTTTTTTTTACGCGCGATTAATGACCATCCCTTACTTTGGAAAGCCTGTTCTGGGGGAATTCCAGTCGCAACCCAACAGACACGTCCAGGTCAAAATTTTTGCAGTAATACATTTTATAATAATGCATATGTTTGTGGAGACTGGGGTCAAGTTGTATTTTACAATTTTAAAAATGTGCAGGATTTCACAAGTTAAGAAAAATGCACTGAGCTGTCAGCAATGTCTTACAAATGCAATTATGCCATCTAGTGGCAGAAAAATTACCTCAACACAAATCAATATCGCTCATTTTTTACAGTACAGCACATCTTTTTAATTTTAACTCAATGTTATGAATTAATATGAAATGACTGTATCAATGACTCAAATTATTATTTCTATTAGTTTAACATTTTTCCCACTTTTACATTAACAAGAGTATGAAAACTTATAAAAATATTTTATTGTACATTGTTTTGTACAAATAGAACAGATATAAAATTTGTGATCAACCCTGAGTTAACCATTGAAGTCATGCGATTAATTATAATTAAAACAATTTAATCACCTGACACCCCTACTATTTATATAATATTCAATCTGTATCTTTACGTGAATCTAACCTTAATATCCCAGTTGATGACCCTGTGTCCTGTTAGCCGGCCATCATATTGATGATTAGGAGACAAATCCAAACATATTTGGCTCTTGAACGCCTGAAACATACACATGAGCAAATTCATGGCAATAAATGATCAAATGTAGAAGCTGATTTTAACACTTTCACAACTTTTGTCAGTTACCTGAGGAGTGTAGTAAAGCACAAGCTTGCCATTAAGATCGGACAACTCTCCATCCGTTTTGAATAAGGGCACGTGATTTGCGCCTGTGAGAGGAAAAAATGCAAGATTTCGCACATGTATGTACCCAACTGCCATTTTGTATTAAAGCAATGCATCTCACCTGCAGCGTATAGCGCTTTTGTTTGGCTCGGCTGCAGAGGCTCATGGCAAATGAAGGCAGTGCCCAGGAGTCCATCCAGAGAAGACGGTGTTCCCCACTCTGTGTCCTGCAGCCCGGCTGAGATGGTCTGCACCGTAGAGTCATTCAGAGAGCCCCATCGGCCCCCTGCAAAGTTGGCTGGAAAGGACTGTGAGCGGATTAGGGAGGGCGCGCTGGCGGGAAAGGCGAATTCCGGGGACTGGGCGGAAGACAAGGTTGTGGGTAGATTAGGTGAGGTTGTGGTGGTAGTGGTCCGATTGCCTGCAGAGCCGATGCAGCAGGAAGTAAAAGGCTGCAAGGAAAACAAATACAAAACAGATGCATATCATATTTATTTCAACTCTGTAAGTAAGTAACAAGTGCAACTTACCTCACTCAAGGATGGAAAGCGAATCTGAGCGGATTTGGACAACTCTCCATCGATGAAGATGTTGACCAGGTTGTGACCAAAAGGACGACGACCTTGAATGTGGACTATTGCTACTGCATGCTGTAAATATAATAAATAATTTATATTATAAATACTTATTATTATTATACTTACTAATAAAACAGTACTTCTCAAATATTTTTTGTTACGCCCCGTTCAGGGGAAAGAAAATATTTCGCACCCCACTCCCTGCCAACTTTCTGCCACGACTACAAACAGTATCATTTATCTATAAAAATGCTGTAAGTACATCTCTGCAGAGGAGCTAACTCTCTGACAATGAGAGCACCACTGCCACCTACTGTAGTGGATGTGCAATTACTTACACTAATACGAAAAAAAGAAAAAGAAAAAAAGGTAGGGATTTTACAAAATTTGAAACTATTAACTATGATTTATTGATTAGCTGTACATTTTTTATATACATTAATGTACATTTAGTGTGATGAGAAAGATGTCTAAATATGTTTGTATTGCATTGCATGGTGAAGTTGTGGCAAAGCAGTGGTCTAGACCACAAACACAATCAATAGCTCTTCTGTTGGTTGCTGAAGTAGTGCACTCCCTTATAATGACCAATTCATTGATTACCATTAGCGATAGAGCGGTATGTTTTTTTCAGGGCCGATACAGATGCCGTCTATTAGCAGTCAAGGAGGCCAAAAAACGATATTTGGAGCCGATATTCATTTTCAGACTTTGTTGTAATGTCTTAAAGCATGTTTATTGAACAACTTTTCAGACTTTTCAAAATGTAGATTTATTTTTTATTTTTAATCTTAGACAATAGACATTCTTTGAAATTTCTAATACAATGTTCAGGTAGCTCACAAGGTTATAAGTTTGTCTTAAAGGTAAATGGCAACTTATAAATAAATAAATAAATTCCATAGCTCACTATAGTTTTCTACAGTAAAAAAAATAGCTTTCTCCAAAATTTTAAAATACCTGAAATCTTAAACTTTCATATTTCTTTGTTTTAATATCAAACAAAAAGTTTCCCAGGGTCAGCAGCATCTCCTATAAAGTTAACTGAATTTTTTAATAAATAGTTCCTTGAGATTTAAATGGTTTTAGATTGACCTTATATCGGCCATCAGATTTTTTAAAAAGGCCGATACTGATATTCATCAAAATGCCCAATATCGGTGCCAATAATCGTCTGGTCTATCCCTAATTACCATACCCTATTTTAAGGTCAAACATCCAGACCAAAAAAATGAGGTGTAATATTTTCCCTGATGCATTGCGTTTATATTTGGGAGAGGCTTAGTCCTCACTGCACTCACCCAGCGTGAGTCAGCTAGTGGGAGTTCCGGCAAGGCGACAGCCATGTAATCCTTTTTAGTGCAAACAGCCACAACCAGCACGCCCTCCATTGTGAAAAAGGCTTCCAGTCCTGTTCCACTAGCTGTGAAAAAACTTCATGGAAGACAAAAGCTTTAAAAAACAAAATATACAGTAGGCTACGAGACAAAAGTCACTGCCCTTCTACCTGTATAGCTGCTTCCTGCGAGGTCCTTTTCCCATGTCATGTTGACTTGCTGTGGCCAAGTTTGCGGCGGGTTTGTTGAAGTCTAACGGCGGGGAAAGGGGGAAGTCCACATTGAGGCGGAGCCAAGCATGAAAGGCGAAGCTGCTGCCTGACCATCGCTGGACTGTGGGCACCATGATACCCGCCATAGGGGGTGTGAGATCAAAATACTGCAAGGCGCTGTCACGACCTTCTCGCGCCGCCATCGCCGAGAGCACTTGGATGATGCGAGCGCAGTATGGATGCGCGCCGTTTTCCTGATCCAGCCTGAGCAGTTTGAAGAGGCTCTTTAGCTCCTCGGGCTTCAGGCAAAGTGAGCCCAGGTCCTGCAGCAGGCCCAGCAGGGCATCTGTACACTGCCTGTCCAAGTGCTGCGTCTGTGAGAGCACCTGCAGGAGAGCTCCCACCATGCCCGCCTCCACCGCCACCGTCCGGCAAGATAGAGAGCCGCCGCATACGGTAGCCAGCCACTGTGCCACCAGCAGCTGAAGCTCCCGATGGCCATGCAGCTCAGGGAGCCATTGTAGAAGCAACAGCAGGGGCTGGTCGTTACTAATGCCTAAGTGGTGTGCGTGGGCATACTCGCCCTCCACTGCCTGGAGAGGAACAAACACGGAAGTGGATCATAATGAGGGTGAGATTGACTGGCGCCATTTAAAAAGGTCATTTGTGAGAGAAAATGGACTTCTCTCTGTAGGCAATGAGCGGATAATGAGAGGAAAATGCTTTTCACCATGTTCATCAGCTCCTGCAGCAGCCTTTTGGTGGGCGGACCTTGACTCTTGAGCACGTCAAAGAGCTGGGAGTAGCCGATCCTCTCCTTGAAAGTCTCCTGTGGGAAAGAGACAGAAATAGAGTCGAAAGCTACTCCGCAGGGAATGCAAAATTGGCACACTTGCAAGAGGCCTATTGGAATACAATGAGACTTCCGACATGAATGAAGAACCGCCTTCCTCAGAAGCTGCGACTATTCTGGTGAAGACATTACCGTAATATTTACTGTGTGAATATATGTTAAGGCTTAACGATTTTGAAAAATTATCTTTAATTGGGTTCCCCCCATATATTACAATTGTGTTTTGTCAAGGTCCTCTTGCCATGTATTTTTCTTCCACAAACGCAAACAATCATTAATTTGTATTACATGGCTTTATCACCTTACCTTTTCATGCTACGTGAAACAAGTATGTCTAACTTATCTAGATATTACATAAATAAAATATACATGCAAAAAAAATAAAGCCTACCAACCCACCAAAATCAAGCTTTAGGCCCCCCGCCAATTTTTCCTCCCCTCTACTATAATGTGATGTAATTTTGAATTTGATTAATTGTTCAGCCCAATATATATATACATACTGTAAGCTACAACCACATTAATGAACATTAATTAATTTGCTCCCAAAAATTTATAAAAACGTTCTATTTTAAATAGTGCCATGGTCCTAAAAATGTTTTTTATGATAGAGCATACAGAAGGCTTTGAGGCAGACTCTGACCTGAAGAGTTCTTTTAAAGCAATGGTAGTTACTACAAAAAACGGCCAGCAGGTGGCGGCAGAGTATAAGAGATCAATCTGGGCCATGTTGCAACAAGCTTTGTGAATAATGATGAAACAAACAGATACAAATATACTTTTTTCCCTGATGAAAGAAGAGACTAATCTTTCTTTTGGTAGGTTCCATGTTTTTATAGCAATAGAACACAATCTTCTGTGGGTCTTGCAAAATCAGTTAAAATCCAGTAAAACAGCCGGGAGCGAAGGGGGGTTGCTTCAGAGATTTTGGTCAAACTTTTCTACTGGATTGTATTAGAATGCACAAGTGGTCATAACGTCCGGAGTGGCCGACGCATAAAGGTATCCTACTTGAAGATCAATGTCGGTACAGTTGGACCAAAGATGATCACGTGATGATGTCTTTACCTTGGCAGTGGGAGAGTTACTCATGATGGCTGTAAGGACTCCTAACGCATGCACTGTGATGCTGTCCGAGCCTCGCTCCATCACCTATATCAACACAAGGAAATGAATTTCATCATGCCGATGCAACACGACAAAATGTGCGCTGTTCACCATAAACGAAAAATAGGATTGAAGTAGAAGTGGGAGGAAAGGAGCACAGTTATTTGTCCACACCAGGATTATGTGAGGCAATCAGGGAAAAGAAAGAGAGACAATTAAGACAATCCCAGGAAGAGGTCTTTTTTTTAATGCTGGTGCCACCAAACCAGCAACCAAGGAAGTAATAGGAGCCATGCATCAACCACCATTTCATGCACTATTTAAAAACTAGTCCAGTGAGATCAACAGGGAATTCAGCCTGTAACTAGAAATAAATACCGTATGATACATATGAGCTGTCTCTCTCTTCCCCTATTAAAACTTACATCACATAAAGGTTTCTTGATGACCACCCCCCACAAACATATCTAGCTAAAGTTTATTTCATGTTAAAACAAGAATCCCATTGGTTTGAGTAGCTGAGCTTAATAGGTCAAATCTGCAATTATGTGCTCCGGACATGATGTAGTTCTAAGCCAGTCTTCATTCAACCAATCAAACATGCATGCATGGTAACTGAAGACTTTAAATTGTCTACAAGTGTGAATGAGAGTGGATGGATGGACATACAGTAAAAGCTGGATGATCTAACTATGGTAACATTTCCCCTCCAATCAAGGATCATTGCGCAAGATGTCCGAGCAAAGTGCCCACCAATTTTAAACGATGTCAGTGATGTTTTCTGTCAGCACTCTACCAGGTGTTTCAAATTGCACACCATTTTGCTGCTTGAAAATGTGTGTCTTCATTTTTAGTGTCCAACTTTACTGTCATAAAGTGAAAATTTGTTCTCGCAATATATGTGCAAAGATAAGGTCACTGTCTCACCCCAAGTGACACTTATCATATCAGTCTTCATAAGCCTGCCTTCCTGTCTAAAGTTTCCTGTTTAGACAAGTGGTATCTGTGAACAAGTGGAGAGAAGGCTGAGTTTCCTGCTGACAGATCAATAAACACCAAAGGTTTATTTGGGGGGAGTACCTGGTCCACTTTGACCTCTGTGAGTAAACTTGTAGTGAGGTCACATTCACTCTTCGGCCTAAGACTGTTGCTCTGAAAGAGCTACAGGACATACACACAGTACAATTGAAAAATGCAGACAGTTAGACGTAACGTACTGTAGGTTTTGATATTTAAGTGACACACAATGCTGAGGGAAGTCAGACAGCAATCAAGCAAACAAATGAGGAAATGCATTTGAGGAATACGAGGAAAATAAACGAGGAAACCTGTGCATACTAGACATGAATCAAAAGCTGACGGGCACATTTTCGACGGCCCGGCGGCTAACCTTGCTGTTCTGTATGAGCCTGAGGATGTGCTCAAAGCAGTTGTTGTTCAGGAAGACAGCCTGGAGGGCAGGCCGGTCCGAACACTGCAGGATCTCAGGTACTGCGGCTGCAAACGAGAGCAGAGTAACATGAGCTGCATCGTCACGTCAGTCATTTGACCCCCGCCTGGATTCAGTCATCTTACTCAGCATCAGACTCTGGAGCGAGATCAGGCTCTCCTCAGAGTTCTGCCTGTCTTGCTGTTCACTGCTCAGCGGACGGTTCCAGTTAAGGAGCTGGAAGAAACTCTGCAGTATGGTCTTGATTTGCACCTGCCGCTCTGAGGGGCTGCTAAAATGCAGCAGGTGGATCATCGCGGTCAGGCACTGCAAGGTCAGCCGAGGGAGCGACGTGTCCTTCGACTTCTGGGAGGCCCGGCAACACCAAGCTTGCAGCACGGAGAAGAGGTCCTCCACAGCGTGAGAGGTGACAGCAAGGAGACCATTCTTCTGAAAAGGCACATAATACCAGATGATCCACGGTAATCAAATTCCCAGACAATAATAAACTCTGATTATGAGGATACAGAAAATACGGCGACAGACCTTGCCCCCGCTAATGACGGCTCCCTGGAGATGGACCAGCTTGAGTGTGAGAAGCTCTGGGATCTTCTCACTGTCCTGCAGACTTTCTGTAAATAGGAAATCGTACGTAGGTCAATGTTCAAATGGAGACATTAAATAAACATTATGCAGTGCTAAAAAAAGAACACACCGCACTCACTACAGCAAACACAAATAAAATCCCTTTATTGAATGACAATCAATAAAATAGCATTTACTCGAACACCTTAATAAAACTGACCCAGGATCAGCGGTGGAAAATCCAGGTCAAGAAAGTAAAAACCCTGCCACAGTTTGGCTTTAGCCCCTGATGCTAGCTAAAAGGTAAACAAACACCATAGGAGCTAGCTAGCTAGCACCTGGGACTAAAGCCATTTGGGACTAAAGCCGAACTGATGCTAGCTAACTAGCTAGCTCCCTAAAAGGTAAACAAACACCATCGGAGCTAGCTAGCTAGCACCTGGGACTAAAGCCATTTGGGACTAAAGCCGAACTGATGCTAGCTAACTAGCTAGCTCCCTAAAAGGTAAACAAACACCATCGGAGCTAGCTAGCTAGGACCTGGGATTACTAAAGCTAAACTGTTACAGGGTTTTTACTTTCTGAACCTAGATTTGACACCTCTGCCCAGGATCTGTTTTGACACTTAAAATCCAATACAAGAGCCATGAAAAGTCTATACGTAAAAAGCTAATTTTGTTGAGCACTGAGTGAGTTTATTAATTTGTTTATTATTGTGGTTGATGGTGTAGAACTGCACTAAAATACCTAACATTTAGCAAACGGATTTGACACTTTTCCGTTTTACACCACTGCAAACTACAAGCATACAAATTCAAAATGTTGACCTTTGCCAAGGCCAAACAGGCTTAATTTGAATAAGTAGCAAATGCTAAACCCACCTCCTACATACGCCGGTAGTCTGTCATGACGATTAATGCATTATTCATTAAGAAATTACCTCTGAGGTTATTAATAGCTCTCATGCGCTGCCAATCAAAAATGAGCATTGTTGTCTTATTAACGCCCGACTTTTTTTTTTTTAACACGCCACCTGTGTTGAACCACATTATATTAACCTATTATGGTTATTGAGTGTATAGAACAATAGTATTAGCACCATCATTGTAAATCATGTTATGTAAGGGAATCTGGGTCTACTGAGATTACTGCAGGTTCCAGTTTAGGGCAAGCAGTGGCCACAAAAATATTTACAGCATATGTAGTACATATGTTGTAAATATTTTTGAGAAAAGAGCAGGTTTACAATATCTCGTGCTCTGCAAGTGTGATGACGATCAGAGACGAGCTCCTCACCGTGGAAGACAGCGGTCAGCTCCTCTGGCAGAGGCAACGGAGAGAATTTGTACTTGTTCCTCTCCAGCGAGCTCACCTCCTCCCTGCAACATACGCACAAGGCCGGAGTCAGGCCCTCCTACTCATGCCAGCAAAATACCGCTCTACTGAGGCTTGACGTCAAGAGGCACTCAGACAAGATGTTACACATCCCCTATGGTTGAGTAAGATGCTAAAAGTATAATATGGAACTTGGTGGAGTTTTGTGTCAATAAATTCCACCGACAGACTTACAGGGACTGTACATGCTGTACTCACAACTTACCCTGCCAGCCGTCTCCTCCATGTCTGATAAGGGTCAAAGATACTCTCCCACAGCACCAGTCCGTAATACATGACAGACTGCAGGGTTGACTGGTCCCCTTCTCCATTCTTTATCTGATGAACATTTGGTGTGACAGGGGCACAGAAATTTACGGATTGAAAATTCTCAAGCCCGCATACCTTTATCAGAAACCAACCGTTAACATCTTAATGCTCAGTTTATAAATGCCATACCTGATGCAGACAAAAATTCAAAAGCTTTATCGAGTCAAAAACAAAACTGGGGGTCTTCTCTGGGTTGATGTTCTCCATGTTTCTAGAAGTTGAGAGAAATGCAGTATTAGGAAAGTGAACGTTTGCAAGATGGCCATCTATGGTAAAGAACACAGTATAGTGTATGCGCAGAATGAAAGGGAGAACTTCCTGACGAAGGGTTGCAGCCTCTTTGCACAATTCATGTCGCAATGTCAGGAGAAACAAAATAACTGTAATTTGCCAGCTTCCCTTATGTCAGTAATGAATTAAATCAGTGATTCTTAACGTGTGATACTAGTGCGCCAGTGGTACTCAGGCTCACTCTAGTAGTATATGAAAGAATCATTGTAGTTCGGTTTTGTTTAACTTTTTAGCACAGTTTTCCTATAATTAGGTGCAATGCTATGCTAACGTCCAACACGGGGATCAGCAACCATTTCTGTCAAATGAGCCATTTTAGGCCAAATAAATAACCAAAAATCTGTCTGAAGCCGCAAAACGTTTGAACATTGTGATGAAGGAAACAGTGTGTTAGTGGAAGTCTAATGTATTGAGGGCCCAAGAGCTACAGTAATTTCTGGACAACAAGCCGCTACTTTTTTCACTTGCATTCGACCCTGCGGCTAATACAAAGATGCGGCTTAGCCATCAGATCACAATACTATAAAGGAAGCGCAAGAGCGTCAGGCAGAGAAAAACAAACCAAGTGAGCCTAAATACAGTAGGAAAGACAATTTGCGGCTTCATTATGGAAAAAAAAAATAGCGGGAAGCCGGGAACCCGGTGCGGTAACATTAAAACACCTTCATGCTTTTACAGAAAAGAACAACCCCATACTGTAGCCTAACCTGCAGACGATGATGAAGAACTTGATGAGAAGGAGGGGGTGGGGTATGTTGATGCTCTGGTCATGGTCATGGTCTGAGAGGTGCGCGGCACTTTGCCATAGCTGCGTGCTGAGGAAGACCAGGACCTCCCTGGGTAACAGGGGCACCTCGCCGGTGCACTCCTCCAGCCTGGAGGATGAGAGGGATGAGAAATGCGAGGGAGGAGGAAAAAAAGCGTCATCACAGAGGCAGTGTTTAAGCGGAAGATAAACACGTCAAAACGATATCTGTGCAATCGGTCAAAGTTCAATCTGCTTTGGGGAATGGGGAAGGTACGCAGTTTGTGTTGAAGATAGAACTTCTTACCTCCGAGGCTCGAGCGAGTGAACATCTATGAGTCTTTCAAAGGACCCCACAAATGCCTCGAGCCACTGCTGCAGATAGCCCACATCTTTCTAGAATGGGAGGGAGAGAAGTTACCCGTGAGAAGTTATTACCTCATAAGTACAAACTAGCTAGGTATTTACTGAACAGTATGTGTCATTTGTAATGATGTAGAACCGCAGTTTCATATTCATAATGTTGTTGGGGGGTGAAGTCATTACACAAACACTAGGAACAGTAAATGTGAGCGAATTGTGCATGGTGCTATTATGTAACAATGCAAATATACTAAACGGATCAAAAAGTTGAAACGTTAAGTATCTCTGGCTTCATTTTAAGACAGTAAAAGCATGTGACTTCTCCCAGCCAATCACTAAAAATGACTAAAACATGTTTTAGCTATAAATTACTGCCTTTTAAAGGCTTTAGATTTGAGTACGGTGCTAACATACACACAAATATTAAATTGGTCCTTAATTGATCCCCAGAGCAGAAATACTGAAAAAGATATCATATAGCAACAGTAACATCAGCTAATTAAACTGGCCCAGTCATGTCAGTGATCATGAAATTACACAACAATCAACTAAATGGAATGCAGACCAAGATTGTGAAAAAAAAAAAAAAGCAAAGTGGTACACTGTGTCTCCAGTCAGCCTTACGACCTGATTTTTGTAACAGGATGTTGCAAAGAGATTTAACTCAGAGGAAAAGCATGAGCCATCTTTTTTTTTTTTTTAACAAAAATCAACCAAACAAGATGCTAGTCATGCAAAAGATCCACAATAATTCACAGCAACAACATAACATTTCCAGGGTGCAACATAAAAATCTTAGTGGTAACAGTCAGGATCATCGCTTAAGTGTATAAAACAACTTATTTACATCAAAAATTGCTTTAATCAATTTTTTTGTGAACCACATCCTTCCTGTCTTTACCCTCACACCACCTTCTTTATACTACATCTATCTCAAGAACACAATGTCTTATAGGTCACGATTGTGGGTCAAACCTTTCAACAGACTCCTTAATTAGGATTTGTAAGCAAAACCTTGACATTCACAAAAGAACCAAAGAGATGCTATCAAAAATAGTGACACACACACACACACGACTTGAAGTGATATTTTGAAGTGATGGATGATTGAATAAACAGAAGATTGAGATTAGCTGACTATGCATAAAACCTCTGATAGTGAACAGGCTGCATGAGGGCAGACATGACTTCTTCACAGCACAAAGATAATGCATTGTCAATTAAGAATCGAGACCCGGTCTCAAATATGCCGATGCTGGTCCGCATCTCGGCAAGTCATTTTTTCCACGGCAGCCACTCTAACTAGTTTGTTTCTCGTATCCCAAAGTCAAGCGATAACCAGGAAATGACATGCCACTTTAACTCAAACTTGTTTCCTTGGTACACGACAAGCCCCTTCCTCTTCTGCGCGTTGTGCGCAAACACGAGGAAAGTTGAAATATATATATATATTTTTTTTTAAAAAAGGTCCTGCAGCACAATTCTGTGGGACCTTATTTATGCTAATTAAATGTAGCTCACTTGCATGAGCATATGCTAAAAATAAAAAGAAAGAAAAAGAGTTCACTGATGCGTGTATCGGAATTGAGTTAAACTAACATGCAGACATACCTGTTTCAAGTGATGATAATAATAATAATAATACAGAGATGCACAATATCACTTTTTTTTCCCAGTTCGATTACTAGTACTTAAATATGAGTACTCACTGATACCAAATACTAGTACTTGATTATGTTTATTTACATCTCGCAATTGTGATGAAAATGTGTTTCATTTTAATCACATATTTAGCAACTCAAAACAAACTTTTCTTGAACTTGGCGTGAATCATATTTTGCAGCCGACCAGCAAAAAAGATGATGAAAGCAGCTCGTCTCCGGCCAAGGCGGTTTGTGTTGTCATCCGTGTTTACCGTGAAGTATTGCACACAGCTGACTTGGCGCCTATTGCTGGCTGGTTTAATGGTATTGGTGTCATGGTATTGGAGCTTTTTTCTTCTTCTTCAATTTACCATTACCATCATCGGTATCGGTGCATCACTTGCAGTAATGTGTGTACAGTATTAGTGAATGAATATAATATATATTTCTCACTTTTCTGTTTAGGACCAAATTAGGATAGATTTGTTAAAGATGTTTTAGAAACTGTGTCTCAATACCGCTGTCCACATAGCGCATGATCTGTTTGTTTCTTGACCTAGTTGTTGCTGTACGTTCAGTTCACTTAGCTGACAGTGTAACATTTCTTCCAAATTCAAAAATCTGATTACAAAAAGGAAATGTTTGCCGATAAGAGGTAAAAGCAGGGGAAGTACCTTGTAAAATCGTTAATACATTTCTTAAATAATAATCCAAGCGACAATACTTTTTCTATAGATCACACACTCCCGGCAACACATTTCTCTTAATATTTGCCGCAACACTAATACTGCAACTCTTACAACCTCGTCCAATGAGATATGTCAACTCCAGTCATGTATCTGTTCTGTCTGCAGCTGCTGCTTGACATTCAGCTTGGCTCCGTCTCCCTGCTTTAGTGGCAGCAAAGAGCACTTTGATTGTCCTGCTTGTTGGCCCTCGTGCCGGTAAAGAGTGCAGAAACCGCAAGTGTCATGTGAGCTTCAGCTTTTCTGATCCAGTGTTTGCCGACCTTTATTGAGCCAATGCACCCATTTTACATTAGAAAAGTTTCACAAAAATTATGAACTAGTCTCAGTATGAAATATGGGCCTGTTTAATTGAACATGTTTATTTTACCTTCTGACATCCAGTTTTTCCACTACAGTATATGTCAACAGCATAGATAGAGCTACAAATATATATTTTAAATGAAAAAATATATATATTGACAGAAATAAAATGCAATGGTTGGGAAACACTAGTATATCCAGTATGCAGCAAAAACGAGAAATATCTGTCTGTGTGGTGCAAATGGTTTCGCTCATCACTAACCTCATCATTACAAATGTTTGTGGAGGGTTCTCAGCTGAACAGAGCCAGGATGTCATGCCGGTCACTTTAATTAGTCCCTTGCATCCACTTAGGTCAGTAATCACCAGATAATCACCAACAATTTCTCAGGCTGAAACCTTATTATTAAGACCAGAATGTTACACAGCCACTGGAAAGTGGAAAGATGTTTTGTTTTCTTAATTACCGTTTGGGAATATGTCATGTCGAAGGTCAGTAAATTGGCTCGTGTGCAGTGGGGCATGTCAATATTAGTCGTTCGGTGCGAAGAAGGACACACAAAATATGACTGTGAGTATTGTTATCGTTGTCTGTCTACATGTTGCTGAGATATTTGTGTTCAATATGTTGCTTTAAGGGTTAAAGCACTGCAACATAGATGCTAATTAGCATAGCATTAAGCATTTACTTTGACAGTTGTTTGCCTTGTTTAAATCCACAAGTTGTAATTCTACCCATATGTTTAATGTTTTGACAGTAAACTTACAAGTGGGAGTGACATTAAACAGCTAGAAGACTCTTTTTTTTTTTTTGGACGACTTGTTCACTAGTTGCTAAACTGCTGCTTATCATGAAATGAGTTGAGTAGAGTTCCCTGCCACCATACAGCGCTTGTATCTCAAGTCTGTAAAAAAATGCTCGATCGACAGCTCGTATCTCGAAAAACTAGTAAATCGAGTCACACTCATATCCTTTACATCCTAACAAGGTAGACAAGCATAATAAATGACCTCCGTATTACCTCTTTGTCATTTGTCATGACTTAAGACTATATATTATTGTTTTTGCAATTGTAATATTAACAGTGTTAATCTATTAATTTATTAATTATTATTATTTATATATATATATATATATATATATATATATATATATATATATATATATATATAATTAATATAATTAATTATATTATTATTATAATTATCATAATTAATAATATATATATAATTATTAATTATTATTAATTAATTAATCTATTTTTACACTTGAATTGCAGTTAAGATTTTTATACTTGCCAGTAAAGTTAATAACTTTATTTATTATGATGGTGACAGTTTGACCCCAGAAGCAAAGCTGAAGAAAATGATTACATAATATGTAGATAATTTCACTAATTTAAATTACATTTGACTCCACACACAGACCAAAAAAAAAAGCGCAAATAAAGAACTTGTTTATCAGCCTAGAAAAGAGTAAAAAAAAAAATGTGAGTGCCACTAATAAGTAAGAATGTATCAAGGCCTAACAACAAACAGCTAAGCAGTTAACAGTAGTTAAAAGTGTACAATACATTGCATGGGAATGCAGGCAAAACACATTAATGTGCCTTCTATTAGTGTACGCATCTTATCCGTGTAGCCAACTTACTCAACTGTGTCTCTGCGAAACATCAATGAACTTTGAAAACGGAATTTGGGACTCAAAAGGTCAGTTGATAAATTTGCATTGTACAGTGAATCATGGTTATGATAACGTTTATGATGTGGCACTGGCGTTTTATAACAAAAACAATGCAAAATTTAAGATGATGCATTATTGTATATATGATTTACATCACCCGTGAACTTACGTTGATCTTAAAACGACTTGCCAGGAGTATGCGATGTGTTGCACAATCAGAGGAAGCCAAGTTCCTTCATCACACGCAAGCCAAAGCAACATTGGTTCGGAGAGAAAATATACAGGATGAAGACGATGGGACAAATGTGTTTGAATCAATTGTTTAGATGAAGAACGCTGTCTTTTCTTTTCATTCTTTCCAGTTTGAAGGTTAGGGTAAGGTTGCGATCTGTCTGGGTGTGTTTGTTGTATCTAAAACAGGGTTACAGGTCAAAAGTCATGTTTACTGTCAAACAACAAGGCCTTTGAGTGAAATCGGGTCTTTTAATGGAGCCATCTATGCTAATTTGCCTCATTCGGAAGTTGTCTTTCAAACAAAACAAACAAATGTACTGGCTTTAGAGCAGCACGTGTTCAGACCCACATACACAGGACATGAACACAATGACACACGGAAAGTCTTTAGGAGCATGATTGTTCTCTCAAGTGGCTCTGCTGCCTTTCACCTCACAATTATGTTCCATTTCGATCACACGAGGATGCAGAGATTCAAAGCTGGGGGCCTTTCTACTGCGTGGAGGCAAAATCACTCAATTGACGCTGAGTTAAAAAAATATATATATATATATATATATATATATCCATTTGGATCAGCGCAAAATTGCACAACCTCATATGTAATTTCTTCAACTCGTGACCAGGGCATTTATTTCCTCAACTGCAAAGAGCATGAGGTGTTTATTTGAAGGGGGCGCCTATGTGAGAGGTTGAGCGAATGCTTGTGTAAGGGTGGAGCCAAACACTCGAGAGTCTGTTAATTGGTCGACGCAGAATTGTTACTCCCGTGTTACACTGGGAATGGAATGTGTAACTGCCTCAAATAATCAATTTCATTTTGTGTGCTCGGTAATTCTTGGTTCCTCTTAATAAAACACAAATTCCCATTGTCACTTGTGTAAAATGCAATAGTCAGACAATACTTTTATATTAAACAGCGCTTTGGCCTGGGCACAAAAACGGCAAACAGGTGGAGCCGCGAGTAGCGAATCGGGAATATGCGGAAAACGCTTTTGTTTCGTGTCCTTTAGCTTTACCTAATATGTGCTGTGCGATGCATGCCTCTGTACAAATACACGCAATTTATTGCTGTCACCAGTTGACAATCACTGGCTTAGAGGATTTAAAGTTGGTTGTGTTTCTTGTTGTCTTCTTCAACTTCAGCTATAAATTGATTGCTATCCATAAAATGTAGTGTTAATAATTAGAAAGGTATTTAATTCCTCATTCTAAAATCTATGGGGGGGGGAAAGATGTTCAGATTAACCACATTAAGGAAAAAAATGTCTCTTTCCAAAGCATACATGCAAATTATCCAAGAGCTGGAGGTCATGCCTTTCTGTTGGGATCTGTTCAAAAGTGACCACAAGAACCACTTTGATAGTAAATGCTACAGGAGGCAAATGCTCCTTGAATCTTGTCGTATTCCACTTGAGTACCCTTTCAGACTTTGACAGGCCTGACAGGCAGCGATCAAGTCTGCTCTTAAATTCAGTCCCAGTTTGGCAACACCAAAAAATGTCCTTGTGTATGACAAGGCATCGTCCTTGTCAAAAGAGCAACACTTCAGATAGCGCTGCTGCGATACGACACGAGGAGCCGCTGCCCCATTTAATCATAACTGGGTAAAAAAAAAAAAAAGAGTCTCATCTTGTTTTCCTCTGTCCTCAGGCATTGAAGCAGATTGCCAACACATTAAATAGTAATATCATCCACAGCCAATTTGTCGTTCCCCATCAAGAAAAGACATGTCCTGAATGCAAAATAGCAATACTTTAGTTTTATCCCCATCACCGAGAAACATTACAACACCCTGAAGTCGCACTCACAAATAACAACAAATCATGAATGGTAAACAATCATATAAACAGTATACAGGTACGTATGATAAATGACACATCTTCATGTATTGTTTGCTTTGCTTTATCCTGTTGTAACTTTACCATGAGCAGACATATTAAACATGATTTATCAATGATAATGTTACATTTCTGGCAAGCATACACTTGACTAATATTGAGATACAAGAGATATTCTACTGTAATTCGAAAGATAACTGACGCTGTTGGCTATAGAACACACAGACATGTCACAAAACCGTCAACTCATTTCAACAGTTCCAGATCAGGTCTTGGATCTTTCATGGTAATTGTTTCCTGTTGTACGCTACGCACCTATGAATGTGGAATGCATGAATGAATGAAGTGTAAACATAAAAAGTGTAAGTTTGTTTGTGTGTACTGTAAAGACTTGAGCTCACATTTCTACACACAACTTTTAGGATTTTATACTGTACAAAAAAAAAGAAGAAGATCATTTTGGATCAGGGATGGGTCAACTTTGGCCACATTTGAGTTTTGAAATGGACAGATTCAGATAGACAATGTTTTAAAATAATTAATAATTAATTAGTTTTAATAGTATTAATAATAATAATGACAAATTATTTAATTTTAAAATTTTTATTTTATTTTATGTATTTATTTATTTATATTTTATTTTTAATAATAAATAATTTGATTGTTTAACATATAAAAGTGTTTATTTTACTAATATTTTGTATGTTATCATTCGCAATAAATCATTTCTTTAAAACGAGGTTACAATTAAAAGTAAAATAAAACAATTAAAGGGGAAAAATGCTAAAGTAATATAACATACACACACATATACATTTCCCAACTTTTTGAATTTGTCTGGTAACAAACATATATTTATTAAATATGAATGCATACATTTATGTATGAAATCCTAAGATCCGTTGATTATCGATACATTTTTAACTGAAAGATACCAAAGAGGCAACATGGGGAGAAATTAAACAAGGATTACTATTTTGGCTGTAGTTTGCAGTGGCATCAAACCATGAGCCATTTCTCATACTTTGCCTGTCTTATGTAACTAACAAGCTAAACATTATGACAACTGTGATGCAGTGCAGTTCTACACAACTCCAACCACAATCATCCATCCATCCATTTTCCATAGAGCGTGTCCTAGTTAGAGTCACAGGGGAGCTGCAGCCTCTCCCAGCTGACATTGAAGAGATGGAAAGAGGTGGGCTGCACCTAAGACTGGTCGCCAGCCAATGGCAGGTCACATATAGACAAATAACCGTTCACACTCACATTCACAGCTAACTGTGTGGACAGTTCTCTTCTGGCTGTAGAAAGGCTGGCTGATGGAGGATATATACAAATTTCATTTTTGACTTCTTTTTTTTTTTTTACAACCTGCACTTTGTACAAATAAACTCAAATTTGATACATGCAATGAAGCAGCAATTTTTTTTTTTTTTACAAAATCTTAAAAACTGTCATCTTGGTCTGTGGATTGAAATGGCCATAAAGAAGCTGAAAGAGTAGTGAAATCGAACACAGCCCGAGTGTTCAACACACTAAAACAAATCCAGAAAGAAAATTCAAATATTATTATTTCTACATTGCAGCTTTCTGTTAAATGCGATATGGCAAATAGTTTATAATTTGTCAGAGTTTTGCAGTGGCCCGTGGCCCTGTATCATGCCAGAATAGATCCACCCCTGCACAAAGCAGCTCTATACAGTGTCAAGTTGTCAACCCAAGCAATAACATCTGTAAGTAGCTGGTGTTTACTTGGGTACCATTAATGTGATACTATTCACAAATCAGCCCTTGTCATACAGAAGAATGTGGAACAAACCATTTTTGCTTATGAAACTGAATTACCCTTATTAACTGTTATGAAGAGAAATGTGTGTATTTTAGCTGTAGTTTTTTTGTTTTGTGTGTGTGCATCTTTTCAAGTCTAGAAAAGCTCTGAATAACACCAATTTATTATTAGTAGTAGCTGTAACAGTCAGAGGAGTCACACGCATTGGGGAAGTGGGTGTTGCAACCACCCCCACTTTTTCGACACCCACACTTTTCATACTGGCCCCTCAAACCCACTATTACCCCCCCCCCCCCCACACAAAAAAAAAAAACAGTGTTTCAACAGGTTGTGGCCATGTCAAATGACCTTCTGCACCACTGCATTTCAGTGTTAGTCAAGATAGTGGTACGTAGTGTAAAAAGCTTGCGAACCACTGATTTAGAGTCTTCAATGAACATAGCATGCATGTTTTTGGAATGTGGAAGGAAGCTGGGGTGCTCGGAGAAAACCCACGTAAGGAGAACATGCATATTCCACACAAGAAAATTATAGGAGACATTCAAAAGCCAAACCTCACAACTATTTTATTATCACTTCATTTATCACTTATGTGAGTGTCAGTCCAGACTTATTGTCCTTGTAAAGATTACATGATGTACTGTATGTACTGTATTGTGAACCTAATAAACTGACCTATTTATGTGCCTGAACAATAAAACAGTCACTATTTGAATACCTTAACTACAGACATGTGACATTAAGGGGGTGTGGCTACTGCTGCAAGAAGCAGGAAATAGCCGGTTCGAGGTTACACCTGCGTTACAGATCAAGTTTAAGACAAAACAGCATACTGGGTCAACCTGCTACCAAAATCCTAATCAATTACTGCATTTAACTATATTCAAAGTCTCATCAAAACAGTCAACATATGCCACATTGTTAATTTAGAAATGTGGAAGCTAACGTGCAAACACAGGACCTACTTCCGCTTATTACCGTTTATGTCACAAACACGAGTCAATGCGCACCTGAGGAGCAAAACTAACCTGTTTTCCTGTTTGTTTATTTTTTTAAATAAATGTTAACTATATGCATGATAGCGCAGCGACAACAACAACAGGTGTCTCCGTCAGGTGTAACTCACCTTAGTGTAGTACAACATCCACAGCTCGTACAGCTTCTCCTTCGATGCCATTGTTCCTCCAAGCTCCTGGTTGCTCATTAACTCCCGTTTGCGTTTAATTAAAAACTCACAGGAGAGACCAACATGGTCAACTAGGAGCCTGGAGCTGCTTCAAGTCGTTTCCAACACACGGGAGCAGGACGCGGCGCGCTCCTGCCGTCAACCATTCCTATCCCATTCGCCCTCAATTCATTAATCCTCCGAAAAGTGCAGGCAGGCGGGGGGTGGGTCGGGTTTAAAAACTTCTCACGAGTTCTTCTCAAACAGGCGAAGTGGTGGACGTGGTCACGGTGTGATTAATATCGAACAAGGAAGAGAAATTGCGTGGAAATAATGCGTGGAGAGGAACACCCATGTCCGCGTTTAGAAGCGAGCGAGCGTCTCGCACAGTGGCTGCTTCCGAGTTGGGGGGGGGGGGGGGAAGAGAGAGAGAGAGAGAGAGAGAGAGAGAGAGAGAGAGAGAGAGAGAGAGAGAGAGAGAGAGAGATGCCAAAGTACACATAGGGTATCTAAAAAATATACTTACTATACTTACCCTAACCATCACAACTGATTGCCTAACCCTAACCCCAACCAAAATCCAATTCAAACCTAAACTCTAAAACCTAGTCTTTATCCCCAAAAAGAGGTCTGGACTGGATAAATTGGTTCCCACAATGATGTTTTAACCGGGATTATGGATCCCATAATGTAGCAAAAACACATACACGTAATAACACTTCATTAATTCCCTCATACTTATATATTACACCATGCAAGGATAATTACTCAGTGACTCACAACAGAACACTATAAGTGAAAAAAGTGCCTAAATACTCTACTTACGCAATTTATTTGATGTTCCGAAAAAGTATTCACATTTACACAAGTAAAAAGTATTTAATTGAAAAAGTATACCTGTAGGTACATCTCTATGAATTAAAACATAATGGAAATCTTAATTTATTTCAGTATTGTCAATTTAAATAAATGTGAAACTCATATATTACTCTATATTTAATGTACTAGACTACAGTGTAATATTTCCCTCTGAACAGTATTTTCTCTGTGTTAATGAATCTGAATAATATATGTTTCACTTTTTTAATTTAATTTAAGAATGAAATGGACTTTTACACAGTATTTTAATTTATTGAGCTGTTCTTTTTAAGTGGTTTGGGTGGCTGCACACTCCAGAAAAAGAAAAGGGGATACAAACAAATAACATATTTACAGTACAAATAAATATTCAGGAGCAAAAGAAAAAAATGTTGACTGACAACACATACAGGAACGGGACGATATACTCTACTAGATAAAACAAATACTATATCTAGTGGCAAATTAAAGGCACATGCGGACTGCAATAGTAATAGTTAAAAGTAAAACACTTAAGGAGCTGCTGAGTGTTTTGGGAGTAGGTAGCAGTGCCCCTATCCTAATTTCTCCCACAACCTGCAATGAGTTTAGGGGAGACACACCAGGACAGAGTTGGTCTTTCTTTTCAGCCTGTCCACTTTACACTGTCAATACTTGAGACCACTCCCTCTGAGACCTGATGCCACAGTTGAGTCATAGAATGTTCTCAGCCCTGCGCCCCACACCCCACCTCTGTATCCTGTACACCCAAAAAATTGAGTACACAGTACTTTTTTGTTCATTTGATTTTTACTGTGTTTGGTCAGACAGTTTAAGCATCTTTATAAACATTGGTGGCCTCTACATTTAATTAATTACTTGAATTAATAATAAACTCTTATTTGTGCTAGCTACAGCATATTGTTGTTACTTTAATGGCTAATAAATAAATCAGGAAACAGGTGCTATACTGATAAATAATTGAACAGATATGAGGTGAAACAACTCAATTTGCAAATAGACTAGGGTACAGTATTTGCCATCTCTAACTTCAACCCCACCCAAGTTTGAGTGATTACACACTATTACCTGTACGCGGAACTGCTGAAGACTGGATCAGCAGTACTTCCATGCTTATGGCCTACATTTTTGACAGTGGGAAAGCGCCTCTCTGTCCTATATGCGGCTCTTGTTTACAATTATGGTATGCAAAAAGTTGAATCAATTAAAGCAATCAACAAGTCCAACAGCATACATGCCGTTCCTTGAACACTTTATGTTCACCAAAGCATACATTTTGTAACATGACTGCAAACACACACAAACACATACACGCACTAACACATAGATTTTAAGGAGCACCATTATGTCTGTCTCCTTGGGTCCCTTGACGTGCACAATATAAATGTAGGCTGTGTTTTATGATGCCTGCTGTGTTTTGTGTTATTACTGTACAGTAATTTATTTATATAGATTTTTCCCCTTATTCACATGCCTGCTTCTTGTCTTATTAAATTGTTATTTGTTTTATTTACTTATTTACTTACATACATATGATATTTATTAAGTAATTTGCTTTGTGTTTTGTTTTATCTGTCTTTTTTTCCATGACTGATTTGTTCTCCATGTACAGCACTTTGTATGCAGCGAATGGTTGTTTTAAATAACTTTATGAATAAAATTGAGTTGATGGTAATTATTAGCTCCACTTTCCAAAGATTTTTGATGTTTCCTCGTAAGGACTTATCAGATTTTTTATGTTTTCTTGTAAGGAATTATCTATCAATAAAGGGACATTATGGCAAACCAGAGAAACAGAGAAACTAATTTGCAATTTAATTAAACTGTCTATCTATCTATCTATCTATCTATCTATCTATCTATCTATCTATCTATCTATCTATCTATCTATCTATCTATCTAGTAAATGAAGTTATTTGGACAGTATTTGAGTGAGTAAAAACAAAAGTACAGTGCAACCAGAGCAGACCAATGCAATCGATTGCTCGTCAGTTGATTACACCAACCTAACGTAGGTTCTTTAATGGATTAAGGAACTACCGAGCGGCGTGTGGGGGCTAAAGCAACATGGAAAAAAAGATCGGGTCTCTGCAGGAACAAGCCCTGAAGCGAAAAGAGAGATTGAAAGCTTTGAGAGATAAACAGTTCCACGTAAGTATAGCTACAAGTCGGGCAGACAGCAAGTTACAAGTGTTCAGAAATAATCGATACAGTATTTTGTTGCGAAGTCATGTGTAGCAATGCTAGCCTGTAGCTAGCCGGTAAAAGACTGCTAACCGGCCATAAACATATTACTGGACTTTTCTGTCACATTGAGTAATGTACAAGAACATTTTTTGTAAAATATTATAATGAAACCCGCCGCGAATTAGCTACAATCTCGTATTCTGCATTGGTTTCGTCGTTGTGTTAAGATTTAGCGTTGATGCTAATTGTGACGTCATCGACTCGCCTAGTATCTCTTCTGCGTTGTATCGGCTACGGAAACATTTGTGAAAATTAAGAGGACATTTTGAAACAGATTAATACTTAACCTTAAGGCAGCAAAAAAGAAGTGCACCGTATTATTATTATTTTTACTTCAGCTTGCACTTCCCAGTAACTTCAGTGTGCATGTCCCATTTTGTCTAAGAGACCATCCTGTTTTAATTTCTACATTCGTCTGTATGTAGATTGTGAGTGTGAAATGTGTTATGCTCAAGTTTCCTTCCTTATAACAAAGACAACCATGTTAGGATAACTGAAGAATCTAAATTGTCCATAGATGTGAATAGGAGTGTGAATCGTCAAAGCCTGATCCTTATCCTGATATGTATTGGCTGTACATTCTCAAACTGAAAAAGTGGTATTGGTGCATCTCTTGTCATGCTGTTGTCTGTGATTTAATTGCTTTAAAATAACAATGTTTCTATTGTGAATAACTGTCTTCCTGTAGTAGTGGAGCTTGTTCACTGTAAACACGAAATGCCATTGTTGAGGTATATAATATGGAAGCAAACTGACTTGGCAAGCCAAGTTTGATGGAGCACTGTTGACATTCCTTGCTTTCCTTTTGTACTCCCCTTCAAGAGTGAGTCAGAGCTATGAATTGTTGTAGCATGAGGAGAGGAAGCGTCTTCAGGAAAATGCACATCGGGTGGGATTTGATATCCTTTGTTACAGTTTTTTCTTTTTCCAGGATTTGTGCAGGCTTGTTACTTGTTTACTTTGTCACAACTTGTCTGGTGATTGTGATCGATGAAGTGTTGCTGCAAATGTGGTTCGGTTCGTTAGCTTTGGTTGCTCTGCTTGCAGTGAGCCCATAATATATACTTTATTTCGGTCAATTTTTAAATGTTTTACAGCATTTCCCAGGAAAAAATGTGCCATCATTGGTGATGTTTTTTTTTTTTTACTAGGCCTACGGGCTTTTTTGTCAGTGAGCCCCTAACACGCCTTCATATTGTTATCATTATTCTTAAAATTGCATTATTAACATTTTTGTTATGCTCATGTTGTAATTGCAACCTTCAAATGTTTTGTTCCAACAGGGGCAAGAGCAGGATGACAGTGAGCCAGAGCATAAAAAAGCTTCATTGGAAGAGGAAACGCCAGAGTCGAGACACAAGTTAGTTTGTCATATAAATTTGTTTGTGCCTTTGAAGGTCTATTGTTTGTTTCTTGAAGTGAAACCTGCCTGACGGAACACCACAACATTTATCTGCTACTCATCTTGACACTTATTATTGGTGATTCATTGAACTCTGTTTACTCTGGCTACTATCACATCCTCGTGTTATTAGCTGCTCAAATATCCTGCAGCTTGGTGTCATTTGGTATGCACAAGCAGCCATCTTTCCTGTCCTGCAAGGCCCTTTCCATTGTTTATATTTAATGACTGCAATGTAGCACCAAGGGAGTGCCACTGTATTTCCCCCGGTCCAACTGAATAAATCTCTCAGCAGAATTATACTGCGGCCTTTTACGAATGACAATTAACAGGGCAGAAAATAAAACTCATACTTCACGTAATTGTTTTATGCAATTCACGAACTTAACACCCATTTTTGACTGAGTGTGTAATGTTTCACATGTTAAAAATTTAATGAGGTATCACTTTGCCCAACTAATGTTGAAGAGCCACACAGACAACATGCTTGTTGCGAAAAAAAAAAAAAAAAAAACTTAAAAGGTTAATGGTTGTGCTACTGAGTGCAGTGGGTAGATTTTGTATAGATAGCGAGCTACTTTATTAACCACAAGGTAAATTCCAGCAATAGACAGATTGATGTCATTTTTCATTTTGTGAAGGAAATTAAAGTGTCTCAGTCAGCAGCAATACTCGCACACAAACTTGTAATATTAATATACCAGTCTAAACAAAAACAAAAAGCAGCCTTAGGGAGGGATTAAAATAATTTTAAATCTTATCTAAACAACAATAAAACAGAAGATTAAGATGTTGCATGTTAGGCTGCAACTAACGTTGACTTTAATCATTGATTAATCCGTTGATTACTCGATGAATTGGCTAAAACATTTTATAAACTTGCTGCTCATCTGCATTTCAACATTATGATTATTGACTTTTTTTCATGCCACAATGTACAAAATGTTCCTTTTCAAGGAGACTATGACGAAAAGAATTGTCACTGTTTTAAGGAGGGCAGTGTTTCTTTTTGACTGGAATAAATATTTAGACAGTTGGTATTTGTTGCAGATATCTTGTATTGAAGTTAATTCTTAAAACATTTTCCAAACTTGCGACCGTTTTGTTTAACAGCTGCTATAAAGGTCAGACTTTGTACTAACATTTGTTCAAGTGGGACTTCGAAGGCTGTACACAATCCATTCCAGGATTCCTTGTCAGCTTTTATTTTGTTCATATTTTCTATAGCAAAGCAAACAATGTCAATTGAGCAACCTTGACAGAGAGGGCCGAAAAAGATCAATTTGTGACTTGTGGATGGTCAAACTCGAGGCTCAAAAAAGTGTGCCTACTTAATGATAAATAGATTTGTGCTTTTTATATTGGCAGAAAATATATTCCAAATTTAATTTTTTTTACATTTCATTGAAAAAATCCCTTAACATTAATTGAACAATAATTTTCAGGCGCATACTGTATATTCTTATCCTTTGGGGAAAATTATTAATGTTCACACTTCATGTGTGTCTCTGTGTCTGCTTTATATTGCCTCAGATGGCCAGTAAGAGCAGCTCGATGTCCAAAAAATATGCCAAAAATTGTTACATTATTCACATTTTATTTAATTATGTTATCACTCATCACCATTTTCATTTAGTACAATTTTATAGAGTGCTATTTTCTTTGTTAAAAAACAAACAAATGACAACATTTTTGGTTGTGTTTTGGAGTGACTTTTCAACCCCACAAGTACTTTTTGAAGCAAATGTTCCCTCCAAATTTGTGTTGTTCCTAAATTGAATTGACAATACAATACATCATGCATGTGTGCGAAACAGATTGTTTCGCTAAATTGCCTTCATCAGAGACTTAAAATGCAAGGAGAAAAGTAAGAGTGGCGAACATGACCAGCATCCCTGCCTATAGCCATACAAGGCACGCGTCTGTCTGTTGGCTGCAAAAGGGGCGGAGGGCGTTGGATGGGTGGGTGGGGGTGTGGTTGTCAGCTACGTGCCCCCGCTAGCTTGGTCACAGAGAACTCTCTTCTTGTTCCACACATGGCCAGACGGCAGTTTACCTTCATAGCTCCCGGACCCTGTGTGGTCGCCGAGCGGAGTCTGCCAAGAATTCCTCTATGAAGAGACATGATGAAAGTAATTAGAATGTCAAGGACGGCATTCCTCGGCCGGTTGTTCTCTGTGCCCGGGAGCAGGTGGGACGCGTTAACTAGACGGGTTCACAGGGAGGGGAAAAAGGGCGACTTTATTCCCCAGCCTTCAGTCAATCAACAGGCGGTCATACAGGGATGCAGATGGTCTTTTTTAAAAGTCACTTTTGCCTAAAGCCCACACTACCCCCTACTGGAAGCATGGAGGTTACAATTTGTATGCTCTAGTTCAGGGGCCTGCAACCTGTGGCTTTGGAGCCACATGAGGCTCTTTAGTTCACTGACAATATCTAAAAAAATAAAAATTAATATTTATTTTTTTCATTATTTAAATTTTTTTAGGGTAAAATATTCTTTGAATGAATTAACGATTTATATTTAAAAAAAACAATGAATAATTTAGAAATTCAAAAAATGTCAGAATCCAAATTTGTACGTCAGTAAAAGAGATGAAAGGTAGATGAAAATGTTTTAAAAAACAAAACACAAAGTGACCATAAAATGTCCAAAAAGAGCAGAAAATTACCATCTAATTTATCAAAAAAATTTATTTTATTTTTAAAAAGGCAGGAAAAAAAGTTCAAACACTAACCATAAGATGTCCAAAAACCAAAGGCAGAAAATTGACATCAAATATGGAATCGTCCAAAAAAAGGTCAGCAAATTCATTATATATAATAAAAGAAAAACGTTCAAAATGTAACTATAAAATGTCTTAAAACAAAAAATGATCATATAATGTACACAAAATTGTCAAAAAAGTCAATAAATATATTTTAAAAAGTAAGGAAATAAAACGTTTAAAAAGTAACTGTAAAGTGTCCAAAAACAAAAGAAGAAATCCCCCAAATTACCATAAAATGTCCATAAAATTGCCAAAAATGTCCCAAAAAAAGAAGAGGCAAAATTTTTTGGGGCCATATGTCCATACTCGCTCCTCACAATGTTCAAAATTTGTGTGGCTCCAGACAGATTTTTTTTTGTTATTTATTGGGCCTAAAATGGCTCTTTTGACAGTAAAGGTTGCTGACCCCCTGCTCTAGTTAGTATAAATTTGCCAACCTTTATTGAGCCAAGGCATATATTTTACATCAGGAAAATCTCACCGCACATTGCCCCAAAATAAATAAATTACTAATAAAGTAAATAATGATGATCTCGTCTACTCTCAAATTTACTTCAGGCTGATATATTCAGTGGAAGATGTTCTAACCTTTCTATTTCTGCTCAGGGATCTGAAGTTGAGAAACTACACTCCAGAGGATGCCGAGCTAAAAGAGAGGCAGGTCCCCAAAGCCAAACCAGCATCAGGTTTGTGTGGAATCTTCATTTTTCTAAATTATGCTCAGACTTTGGCAGTTTTTGAAGTGCTACTGCTGTTGGCAACTCATTAGTGGACCAACGTTATAGGCAACATCCAACTTTAACAATTACTGCAAGACTTTCCAAAACTTTGTTCGTTTATCCAGAAGCAGTTTCTGATTGAATGATTATGACCACATCATATTATCACATAACATTCATAATAATAATAATAATGATATTGTCTTCATTTCCAGTGGAGGATAAAGTCATGGACCAGTTAAAGGCAGCTAATCCAGAGCCCATCATTGAAGAAGTGGTGCGTTTTCTTTTCTTCATTCCTTATTTTATTCACACAAATGGTTTTTAATACCGTTTTAAATGTGATTTTTTTTCCCCCAGGATTTGGCTAATCTGGCTCCAAGAAAACCAGACTGGTACGAAAACCTTTCACTTATGATTTGACTTGAATCATCGTCTGTGACTGACAATGTGGTTTTGAATTTAGGGATCTCAAGCGCGATGTGGCAAAGAAACTTGAGAAGCTGTCAAGGAGAACCCAAAGGGCCATCGCTGAACTCATTCGTTAGTATTATTGTGACCCCCACTTTTTTGTTTAGTATCTTCTGACATGTGAACAATATGTATCTGCGTCTGGTGTCCAGGCGATCGTTTGCGAGGCAGCGAGGAGGAGCTGGCCGATGTGATGGGAGCGGTGCAAGCAGAACAGGAAGACTCGGACTGATTTGGAGATTTGAAAGAAGAAAAACCATACGGGATATCACAGGGCAGGCGTCCAATTCTGGGAATAGTTTGTCAGAGGTGTGTGCTGAAAACTTTGTCCAGTCTTGCCTTGTGTTTTTTTTGTATCATGCCAATCCAATGCTACAATCTGTGGTTGATTTGTAAGCAACCATTCCAACCTTTCAGATTTTCTTTTGTATGATCACATTTTAAATAGAAGTAAAGTACATCTTATGTTTTTCAAATCCCTGTGTTTTATTGGGTCATTCAGCATCCATACACTTCTTAAATACATATTTATTAGGAAAACTATCCATCTCTAAGTGACCACTATGGAGCATTACATTGATGGTTTGCTACAAGTGAATCAAAGAGCTTTGATTCAAAGGAGTGGTGATGTACTGGAACTGATGGGAAATACAACAGAAACATTTTTTTTTTTTTGGTATGACATTCACTAGTGATATCTATTGCCAGCACCTCAGCATCCTACTCAGATATAACAGCATCCTTTTCTTTAACCATAAAGTGCATTTATTATCCACATAGGCCCAAACCATCTCCTTAGGCGCATATTGCACTAATCACGACGATACAAGGCCACCTGCACGCTTGACTGCCTTAGGGTAAAAAGATAAGGCTCTAAAGAGAAGCAAAGCATTCAGTCACTCCCATCGGATTACACATAAACTACAGTTCTGTAAATATGTCAATTAAGTGTCATTACGTAACATGTTTGACGATATACTACGTTTAGAAAAATCAGTCAAAACATCACAAGATGACGTGTTTGTGGGAGTGGTAAGCAAATGCTGATGCTGCTCTAAACGCTGATGATCGGTAAGAAGATCCTGAATTTTCTATTTCTTCTAAAGGAAAAGTGAGAGAACAGTGGCTCAAGGAAGCATAGAATCAAACGTGGTGGAGGCAGACGTTGCTTTGGCACTCGGGAGTGAAGGTATAAATATTCCTGCATGTGCTCGATGCCGGCGAAGGGTGCTCACTTGTCTGTCTGTGTCGTTAATGTCTAACCTTGACAGATTTAGTTAGCCCTTGAGCAGGATAGCTGTTGGTTGCTATTGTAAGGTAACGATGTAACTGTGTTTGTGTGGCTACGGGACGTCGCTTGGTTCAGTCGCACTGCCCGCCGCCAGATTCGATCTTCCTGGCTGCGGGGCCGAGCTCTACCTTGCACACCCTCTGAGCAAACTTCAGCGAGCAGAGTGTTTCGCCTACGTTGCTCTCCAGAGCAGACACCTTTGGAAGAGAAGGAAAAATCAGGGTCAAAGTGCTAGATTTCAAGTGAGTGTATGAAGGAATTTGTAACCCTTTGTTGACATTCCTACAATTCATCCATCCTTTTTTTTTTTTTTTATCGCGCTTGTCCTCATCAGGTTTATGATTAGGGCTGAATCATTTTGAAAAATAATTGCATCCCCGCCTCCCTTGTGATTTAATAGGTGATTATTTTTCAAGGTAGTACACTTATAGACAGTCATTCATACTCACATTCAGCTCTTTGGGCAATTTGGAGCAGTGGTGTCCAAACTATGGCCCGTAGGCCAATTATGGCCCACCATCCATTTTAAAGCAGCCCGCAGCATATACTAATAAATTTGTTTTATATTAGTGGGGTCGGACGATTAAAAATTGTATTCGTAATTAATCGCATGACTTCAATATTTACGGTAGCTCACGATTAATCGCAAATTTTATATCTGTTCTAAATGTACAATAAAATATAAAGTTTTCATACTCTTGTTAACATAAAAGTGGATTTTTTTTAATCTTGTAGAAAAATGGCTGCATCTTTTAGTCAGTGAAAAAGTAATTTCATAATGCATACATTTGAGTTAACATTAAAAAGATGAGTGATATTGATTTGTGTTGAGGTCATTTTAATGCCACTAGATGGCATTATTGCATTTGTAAGACATTGTTGACAGCTCGGTGCATTTTTCTGTATTTACTTTAATATGAAGTAAGTTGTGAAATTCTGCAAATTTTTAAAACTGTAAAATACAACTTGACCCCAGTCTCCACAAATATATGCATTATTAAAAAAATTATTACTGCTAAATTTTGACGTGGACGTGTCTGCTGCATTGCGACTGGAATTCCCCCAGCACAGGCTTTCCAAGTAAGTTAAATCGCGTGTTAAAAAATGAGTGGCATTAAAGGAACTTTAAATTAACTCAAAATGAACGCACTAATTTTGACACCCCTATTTTGTATGCAGATTAACTATTTGCAACAAGTAACATTTCTCATAACAATGCGGTATATAAAGATGATGCAATTTTACAATGGTCAGCTTATGAAATATTGTTCCTGTTTTGCTTCTAAAAGTGGAGATGGGTTTGGGCTGCTGTTTAGCGCTGGGGCTGATATTTTCTTCTTTCTAGTCTAGTGGGTTACAGGGCCTCAACCACCACAAAATCTTGTAAAATCCTACAATTTATAGAAAGCGGTTCAAATAGCAGATAAAAAAAAATCAGTGTACAGTAATATATTAAACAATATGAAATTGCTTGATTGGCTAATTTTGGTACGCTTTATTTCCTTGATAAATTAAAGTACCGGTTAGAAAAAAAAAAGATTTTTCGAAATGTGGCCCTATTGACAAAAAAAGTCATTACGGACTTAACATGTATGTTTTGGGAATGTGAGAGAAAGCCAGAGAGAACCTGCTAAATCCACACTAAGATGTGAGATTCAAAGCCAGGACCTTTTGACTGTGAGGCAAACGTGCTAGCTAACCACTAAGGCCGCCATGTTACCCAACACAAAAACCATAGTAGTGAATTCCAAATCCGTCGCAGTCCTACCTGCACCACCATGGCCGTCTTGCTGCCTTTCCCTAGCGAGTCCTGCAACAAGTACGTAAGGCGAGAGTTCCTGAACGGGATGTGCGTCTGTCGAGCTCTCAGAGCCTGGATGACGTCCCCGAGGGCCAACAGGGAGCGGTTTATATTTTGGGCCTCCTTCAGCCTTTCGCCCTCTGCACCCGACTTCCATACTCTCTCCGATCCCGCTAGGTCAACAAGGTTCAACTTGCCTTAGGGCAAGAAAAAGAAAATGTCAGTGATGCTGAAATGACCTTAGAAATGTCGAATCTTATTAATTATAGAGCACGTATTTCCACAAAAGATGTTGAAATATTGATGCCTGTGCGACTGACCGGTGGTTTTGGAGCCGGTGGCGAGGTCGGTGCCCTGAACGGTGATGCAGAGCAGAGCGTGAGAGCGTGAACTGTGCTGGTTCATCTGAGTGCCAAATGTGATCCTGTTCCTGCGGGCCATGACTAAAATCTGAAAACAAATAAATGGAGTATTGTTATATATACTGCAGGGTGCTTTATCATACCGAAGAGTAGCAGTAAAAACATTTGTCACCTTCTTGATATGCTGAAAGCTCTTAACCTCGATGACCCTGAGGCCCGGCACGTGCAGCTGTCCTGTTCCGTCCGGGTTGATTTTGATGTCCAGTTTCTCCCCGTCCTTACTCAGTAGATCTCTAAAATGTTCAAATATATCAATTAACCGACAGTTGTAATCCTATCATTGTGCTTTGCTCTGGATTTGTACCTTAGCACCTCGTTGTAGATCTCCACAGAACTGACAGTGACGGTGTAAGACCACATGTCCTTCCGCTCCTCTATTTCGCTAAAGAGATGTTTCAGGGCCCTCTGGTTGATGCCAGGGTTCTCCACACTGCCCTAAATAGCAAAACAAACACAGCCAATGTTGATTTGACTGAATATGTTGATATTGCAGATGGTTGTAGATGACCACAAGGTCTTTCCATTGGTACAAACTGGTGATAGACCGATATGTTTTTTTCAAGGCCGATACCGATTATTAGTCAAGTCAAGGAGACCTTTTTTTTTTTAGAAAAAAAAAAAGTCAAGGAGACCGATAACCGGTATTTCAAGCCGATATTCATTTGTAGTAAAAGAGAAAATATTAGCGTCAGAATTTGTTTTTTTAAAGTACTTTTTCTTTTCATTTTGAACGTATAAAGAATTGACAGCTTTGTTTAAAAATTCTAAGAAAATTTGCAGGGAGCTTCCTGGTTTATCAGCATCTGTTAAGCTAAATTAAAAACGAAGCAAGTACATAGTTCCCTTAAGTTTTCTACTGTTTCTAAAATTTCAATATAATTTCTTTAAAAAAATTTTTATATATAATTTAAAAAAATAAAGTGTAGGGAATTCCCAGTGTCAGCATCATTTTTTTTATGTAGTGGAAATGTAAATAAAGCCATAAATGAAAAGTTTCCTGTATCACACTGAGCGACAAATGCATGTGAATGTAGCTAATTTGGGGTTTTCATCAAGGTTCGAAAAAGGCTTTAAAAGATCTACGCAGGAGTAAGAAAATGTCTGAACATGTTGAAAATGTCTTTGCGACAAGTAAAAACTGTGAACATTTTACAAATCCTGATGAAAACCCGAAATTTTGCTACGTTCGCAAGCATTCACCGCTCAGTGATACCAGCCTTATCGGCCCTTCAGATTCATAAAAAGGCCGATGCTGATTTTTATCAAAATGCCAAATATCGGCCCGAATGATAATCGACCTATCCCTAGTACAAACAAATACTTTTGGTGACCGTCACCTTCTTTAGCAAGCGACATCCACCACAACAAGGATGGATTATTTACAGCAATTCTACCTTTGGCCACAATGTGACACGGAATATTCTAGTTAAATCCATAAATTTATTTTATTTTTTAAAGTTTTCCGTAGTTAGAAATAGAAATTTCGAATCCAAAACAGTACTCGTTCGCTGCCGTCAACACAACTCGGGGAACTGGGATTATAGATGAGAGTCCGAGCTCTACTGATCTTGGTCTCAATTATAATTTTCACCCCAAAATGGGATTTATAGTCCAGAGCGACCTATAGCCCGAAAAATACGGTATCTACGATTGTTAATAATTATTGTGAATAAACATTAATATGTCAGTGTACTCACCTAGATGAATCATAATTGAAGGTCATTTGATCAAATTTGTTTTTTGGTAAGTTTTCACATTAATCAGTTCCAAAAAGGTCAGTGACCTCTCGTACAATAACGCAGTGAAAAAAAGTGAACAAGCTTTCATATAGAACCTACAACATCATTACCTCCATTGTATATGTTTTCCCAGAACCAGTCTGTCCATATGCAAATATGCAAACATGGTAGCCATCGATGCACGAGGTCACAAGCGGCTCAATCTCTTGAAAGACCTGAAAGACGGCAAAATGTAAATTACATTACAGCTTTCCAAACAATTCCTTCTCCACGTCTGTGTTGTTTAGTTGGTTTGACCTCTTCCTGTGCCGCCTGAGGATGGAAGACCTTGTCCAGCTCAAAAGTGCGACCCTTCCCTTTACTCAACACGCTCAAAGAGGACTCGTTGTCAGGGTCTGTGGTGACCACCACGGATTGGCCCTCCTCGTGTTGGTCCTCTTTCAGCACTGGCTTTACGCGGCACAGCACGCGGATGTTGCCTAGGGGACAGAGTATTTACTATGAGAACCATCAGTGACGATATTTGCACCAAAGTCTCAGTAAAATGATTTTTTTTTGCATTAGTGCCTACCCTTTAGTTCCACCAGCTGCTCGTGCAACTTCCTGCGCAGTGCAACCTCCTTTCTGTATTTCTCCAAAAGGTCTTTGTTGGCCTCTGACATCTCAGAGATTGCTGCCGAAACCTGCCAAATGAAAAGGATGGCATTATTTTGTGCTTCTGGGACGCACACAACTAAATCCACCTCTTAACTCATTCAGCCATTGACGACTATAGATGTCAAAAATTCATTTGAATTATTTCTATTAGTTTAACATTTTTTCTACTTTTGTTAACAAGAGTATGGAAACCTAGATTTTTTTTTATTGTACGAATTTTTGTATTGTTCATTTAGAACAGATATAAAATTTGTGATTAATCGCGAGTTAACTATTAAAGTCATGCAATTAATTACGCTTAAAATTTTAATTGCCTGATGCTCCAAAGTTTTATACATTTATTTTAATTTTTAATTCATTCACTGCCATTGACGGCTCTAAACGTCAAAAATTTATTTTAACTATTTCTATTAGTTAATTTTTTTTTCCACTTATGTTAACAAGAGTATGAAAACCTAGAATTTCTTTATTGTACATTTAGAACAGATATAAAATTTGTGATTAATCGCGAGTTAACTATTAAAGTCATGCAATTAATTACGCTTAAAATTTTAATCGCCTGATGCTCCAAAGTTTTAATCATTTATTTTAATTTTTAATTCATTCACTGCCATTGACGGCTCTAAACGTCAAAAATGTATTTTAACTATTTCTATTAGTTAAATTTTTTTTCCACTTATGTTACCAAGAGTATGAAAACCTAGAATTTTTTTATTGTACATTTAGAACAGATATAAAATTTGTGATTAATCGTAACTAGTGAGATTAATTACGATTACAAATTCTAATCACCTGACGCCCCTAATTTTTAATCATCTTTTTAAAAATCTTTTCTTTTTTTTTAAAAAAAAAAAAGAAAGAAGAAAAGATTATTAAAAAATTAGGGGCGTCAAGTGATTAAAATTAATTGTAATTAATCGCGTGACTTCACTCGTTAACTCACGATAAAAAACAACTAAAGATTATAAAAAATTAGGCGTCAATGGCGGTGAATGAGTTAATATCAACACTGTGATGTTGGTTACCTGTTTCTTTGCCTCCTTAATGGCCGCTGCGTAAAACTCTGAGAAGTTCCGAACTTGGCTCCGCAGGCTGGCGTAGTCTGTTTTCATGCAGCGCAGTGTTGGGGGGAGGGCAGTCAGACGCTTCTGTAAACCTGACGAGAAAAATGGTGTTTTGATTAGGCATAATAGACATGACATGAAAGCTTTGTGCATGTGATGTAACTGACCGTAGAACTGGTGCTGCAGGTCTTGAAAGTGCTCTGCCGAGCAGTTGGCAGCGGCCTTCACTGCCTCTTCCTTCCTCTCCTCCAAATGGCCGATCTCCTTCAACAGCTCTTCTCTCAGTTGTCCGATCTCCCGCTCATAGGCTGCAATCTGTGAAAAGGGGCACAGATATGTCCACCTTATAGAGAGATTTACAAAATAAATGTCACATTTGATCAAACACATTTTGACTTGTGGTAGTCGGGTGAATTGCAATTGCTAACTGATGTCATAAGATGGCAGCAAAGCACTTTTTTCCTATTAGACAATAATGAAGCTCCTCCCCTCATTTTAATACAGTTGGCTTCAAAATTGCACGCTTAATTTGATTAAATACCATTTATTTTGTTTTGTAACACCACGCAGCACACTTTTGTAGAGCAATACTGTAATTAAGATGTGCTCTGTACCTTGTGCTGCAGATTACAGCTGTATTCATCCGATTTCCGGATTTGCTCCTCCAGCTGTTTGCAGCGCTCATTCTGGTTGGACAATTTCTCGGAAAGCAGCTCATTCCTCTGTCTGGCTTTGGTCAGCTGCTTCATCGCGGCCGGGGATTCCACCTCAACAGTCTGGGTGACATACTGGGAGGAACAGTAATGTGTTGAGAAAACCTGTCTCAGATTGCATCCATGTCACATATTTCCCCAAACGAGTTTAGTACCTTAACCACAGGCTCCTTGCCCCTCTCCCTGTCCAACTCCAGCTGAAGCTCCCTCACTCTGTCCTCCCGCCTTCTCAGCTCCTCCCCCCTCCTCCACTCGCTCTGTTCGCTCTGCTGCTCCAGCTGCGACAGCCGGTCAGCGCGCTGCTGCAGGGAGGCCTCCAGCTGCTGCACCCGGCTTCGCAGATTCTCGTTTTCCTACGTCGGACAATTTGGAAGCGCTTACATAGGCGGCAATAAAATAAACAGGAGCCGCGGCGCGACTCACTTTGATGAGCATGGTGCTGGACTGTGAGGGGATGGTGGTCAGCTGCTGCAGGAGGCCTTGGGTGACAGTCAGGCTCTGCTTGAGCGTCTCGTTCTCCGCCGAAAGACACAATGCTCGTTTTTCGGAATCAGTGGCGCCCTGAGGAATTGAAGCATAATGGTATTTATTTTTTCTGCCTGTTATTAGACACAATGACATAAGTATACATATTGTGGGTATGTAAACTTATGTAAACTTATGAGTTGTGCTCATAATGTAAACTTATGAGTTGTTCTCATAAGTATACATATTGTGGGTATGTAAACGTATGTAAACTTATGAGTTGTGCTCATAAGTTTACATACTGTGGGTAAGTAAACGTATGTAAACTTATGAGTTGTGCTCATAAGTTTACATACTGTGGGTATGTACATGTATGTAACTTATGAGTTGTGCTCTAAGTTTACATAATGTGGGCATGTAAACTTATGAGTTGTTCTCATAAGTTTACATACTGTGGGTAAGTAAACGTATGTAAACTTATGAGTTGTGCTCCTAAGTTTACATACTGTGGGCAGGTAAACGTATGTAAACTTATGAGTTGTGCTCCTAAGTTTACATACTGTGGGTAGGTAAACGTATGTAAACTTATGAGTTGTGCTCATAAGTTTACATACTGTGGGTAAGTAAACGTATGTAAACTTAGGAGTTGTGCTCCTAAGTTTACATACTGTGGGTAGGTAAACGTATGTAAACTTATGAGTTGTGCTCCTAAGTTTACATACTGTGGGTAAGTAAACATATGTAAACTTATGAGTTGTGCTCATAAGTTTACATACTGTGGGTAAGTAAACGTATGTAAACTTATGAGTTGTGCTCATAAGTTTACATATTGTGGGTAAGTAAACGTATGTAAACTTATGAGTTGTGCTCATAATGTAAACTTATGAGTTGAGCTCATAAGTTTACATACTGTGGGTATGTACATGTATGTAACTTATGAGTTGTGCTCTAAGTTTATATAATGTGGGCATGTTAACTTATGAGTTGTTCTCATAAGTATACATATTGTGGGTATGTAAACGTATGTAAACTTATGAGTTGAGCTCATAAGTTTACATACTGTGCGTATGTACATGTATGTAATTTATGAGTTGTGTTCTAAGTTTATATAATGTGGGCATGTAAACGTATGTAAACTTATGAGTTGTGCACAACTCATAAGTTTACATACGGTGAGTTTGTAAACGTGTAAAATTACAAGTTGTGCTCATAAGTTTACATACTGTGGGTATGTATGTAAATTTATGAGCACAAATGTATGTCTGCCAACTTGCGGTAAATTGGTATAGCTGTGCTCATAACTTTACATACACTTAGGGGAAACTTATAAGCACAAATGTATGCATATACTGTCTGCATGCATTTGAGTTGCTATCAGTTTTGCTGCAGTATAATAACAATTTTTTATACTGTGGCCACACTTGATAGCACTTACAGTAGCAGTTTTCAGTCTGCACAGCTCCTCCTCACGTTCTTCAATTCCACTTTTAAGCTCATCAATCTGTGTAAGAAAAACTGATTTAGACACACCCGGATCATACGTGGCGTATACTTGACCTACCTGCTGCTGAAAGGCAAGTATACGTGAGTGTCGGTCTCGATCCTTCTGTTCAAGCTGTGAACGCAGCATACGCAGTTCTCCTCTGAGCTTGCTGCGTTCGCCCTGCAGGCCGTACAGAGACTCCACCAGGCTGTGAACTCCCGCTTGAGCCCCGGGGTCACTACTGCTCTCGCCTGGAAGTACACAATTATACTCTTTAATAGCAGTGGTATGAGCTCTCGTTATATTCAGTCACATCTTATCTGTATTCATATTAGGTCAACCAGAAATAGTAATGCTTTAATTTGCCTATGACCTGCTTTGTAAAAGATGAATTTTCATCAGTCCTTAACTAAATTGGGTAATTGCAATTGACTCTCAGTCAAAGTGAACTTGCATAGTCGTTAGTTCACCCGTGAGTCGTAGAGAAAATGGGTGTACATATATCATGAATAAATTACTCAATTGCATACATGGAGTTGCACCATCATACCCCAGTTCTTACCCTCTATGAAGGGCTACGAAACCAATTTCTCCAGTTTGCTTTGATACTTGAACAGTACATGTATAATATTAATGACAATGAAAGATTTAAAGATTTTCACGCACCATGTAGTGAGTCAGTGGTGCTAACATTATTGCTGCTGCTGTCTTTGGACTCTCCAGTGTAGCCAAGATCACGTGTAGCCTCACTTAAGGAGCGACAACTTTGTCCCCCCCTGCAGCATCTTCATAATCACACCTTAAAGATTGACCAGTCACCTCTGATCTTCAATGCAGGCCGTGGTAATGTTATTTATGTATTATGATTGGTTTGTTGTGTCACCATGGTGCAAGCAGAAGGCAGTGAATTACCAGCTGCAGCACGTAATGAGAAATAGATTCTCAATAAAACAGAAGGAGACAATCCAATGCAGAATATATTTTTGTCTAAAATCACAAGCACATTTCCTAAGGCCTTGCATGTTGCATTATAAGCAAAACAAAGCTTTACAACATGACACCAACCGCTGCAGCTATTTTTAGTCCAACACGAGTCCACGTGCCACCTTGCATGCTGTGCCAGACTTGTAAATGCATTTGCAGCGAATGAAATTCTCAGATATTATTCATAAACAGCACTAAACCGCTTGCGACTTAACCCAACCAGGAATGTTGTATCTTTGTCCTGAGACCGATAAGCATCAATATTCATGAGATGGACATCACACACTTTATTGTCTGTGGCGATATCACTTCCAGAATCATGCACATGTGAACATGCTATAAATAAGCATACGAGCACACAGCTTAGAATTAGTTCTGCCTTTCTGCTCCCGGGTCAAAGAGCCATCTGTTCCATGCTGATATATACTCACATCATAGCATGTACACGACAGTCTAGTCTCTGTTACAGTACATCGGGTTAGGGTTGTCTATGATCTTGCACTCCATCCATTTCTATGGCATTTGTGCTCATTAGGGTCAAAGGTGAGCTTCAGCCTATCCAGGCTGGCTAGTTGATATTTACACTCACATTCACACCTATGAACAAGTTATAGTCTTGAACGAACCTCAGCGGCTCATCTTCCACTGCACATTATGCCTCACAGATCCACTATATAGTCATGTAAACGTCCAATTATGCGCCATACTCTCCCCCTCCTCCCTCCCGTGCTCGACCCTGTCGCTCACCGTCGCTCTGCGGGCTCAGCTGCTGGCTGACGGCTTCCTCCAGGTTACAAATGATGCTCTTCTTGTCCTTGAGACGCCGGCGGTAGGAGGCCCGCAGCGCCTTCATCTGTCGGCGATGCTGCACCCGATGCCTCTTGAGCTGGACGCGGTACTGCTCGGCCTGCTGCTGCAGCTGCTGGAAGTGGGAGTATTGCTCCAGGAAGCTCAGCAGGTGGGACATGACGGCCATCAGGGGGGAGTCTCCCAACTGAGGACAAGTTTATTTGTAGCACCCGCTTTTGTAGAAAAAATGTGATTATTTATGTCTTGATATTACCTTTCCTGTTGTCTCCAGCTGTCCCTGTGAGTTCCTCTTCTTGTCAGACTCCTGCTTAAAGGATAGAAATGCTGCCAGAGGAGTGCAAGCTGGGATGTCAGTGCCATCTTGCTCGTCTTCATCGCTCAGAGACATGTCATCACTGTCACTGCTACTGCCTGGATGACCACAAATTACATAAAGAGAAAGTCAACCCAAATTGGACAGCCCAGTTAGTGTAAACACTGTATTGTGATTTATATTAGGTTTGTGGAATATGAGTTAAGCAGCAAAATCCAGCCGTTTTTTTTATACATCTCTGGGGGCAGCCATTTTGCTGTCAACTGAAAATGACATTACAGTTGCTTAGGGCTAAGGTGACGACCAGAAATAGAAAAAGTACTGACATTCTCTACTTGAGTAAAAGTACAATTAATTGTGTAAAAAAACATATTTGGTAAAAATAAAAGTACTTACTCAAATAATTACTCAAGTAAAAATAAAAAAGTACAGGTTCTGGTCAAGTATTTTAATCGTTTTCATTCATTTAGAAACAACCGACAAACAAACGATCTTGTTTTGAAAATGCATCAAGTAAAAAGTACCGATACTAATGTTGAAATGCTACGGATAAAAGTAAAAAGTAGTCTTAAAAATAAATACTCAGGAAACTACAAAGTGCTGAAAAATAATTACTCAAGTACAGTAACAACGTATTTGTACTTTGTTACTTCCCATCTCTGGTGACGACCAATCACGGCTCAGCTTGCGAACGCCACATGACCAAACTCAGAAAACAGGTGAGCATTAACATGAGAAAACATTAGTTGTTACCGAGCCTAAGCAACAGTTATGTTATTTTAATTCAACGGCAAGTGGCTAAATGGCCACCACTTAAGATGGACTTTGCTGTTTAATTCAAATTCCTCATTTAGCCCTTTTTAGCAGTAAGAAGATAATATTTTGTCTATAATTAATGTGATAACTGCATTATTTTTCCATGTATAATTAATACCTTTAAAAATACATTTTGCCACTTGTCGACTGAAGCGTGCTCAGGAAACAGGTAACGACCAATCACGGCTCACCTCTTTTCTGGGCTTGGTCATGTGACATTAGCAAACTGAGCCCTGATTGGTCGTTACCTGTTTCCTGAGCATGCACAATGTTATCTTCAGTCGACAGCAAGTGGCAAAATGCGGTTTTAAAGGTAATAATTGTACATGAAAAATCATGATGAAATTACATTAAATGAGTTAAGTATCCTTTTATTCAGAATGCCGTGCTTAGTCTAAAAGGGAGTGTATAGAACATATTTTTGTAAAGAAAATTTGGGGGTTGAATTCCCCTTCAACAGAGAGTTAACATCACAATGCATTCATATCCATCACTATTTATTTTGAACACTTACTTGAGTCACTAAGCCTAGCACGGGCCTTCTTTCTCATTCTGGGGGAGGAGCCAACATTCCCTTTTCTTCCTGTTTCCATGGAAACAGGTCTTGGCTCCTGAGAACAGCAAGATAAATGAGGGTCAGGTGGTACTAATCACAATATTTACACATCACACCTAGAGCTGTGCACAATGACGGTTTATATCTAAGAACGAGACAACATTTTAACTGTCATGATTTTGCTATGACTCATGCACATTGCTCCCGCAAAATGCTATTATTTGACAAAGGGACCCCCGAGGCTAGATATGATGTAGCTAGACGTACGTCTGTGGATGCTCCACATGATGCCTCTAAAGCTTCCTCCTCCTCCTTCTTGAATACAGTGTAGAAGATGTAGACTAAAAGGGAATAGAAGGCGTACATCTCCACGCTGTGCAACAGTTCCTGTGAATTGAAATCAAAATTTCATGCAGCGGAGGACATTTCTAGGCATGTAAAAATTTGAACAGTGCTCACATTCCATCAAGCAGTCACGCTCCATATTTACCTTAACATGTATCGTCTTCTCCTTCCTTTCCTGTCATTTGTATTCCCCTTCCACACTTCATCCGTGACACATCTTTCCCATGCAGCTTCCTTTTCTCATGCCAGCAACAGCATCCCAGCGCTGACTGTTTTCTCCTCCTCTTTCTCCTCCTCCTCTGCACTCTTGGCCCATTTACAGGCTGCAGCTGCAGCGAGCATGCTCAGTGCAGGGCATCAGTGCAGCTGCGATGGGAGGCTTGACAGACATGATTCAACTGCTCGGTGTTAAAATGATGAGCTCATTCAGCTCACAAACACCCAGATAAGTATTTCATTGCGGAAATACTGCGAAACGAAGCTGAACAACATTTTATTCATTGACTTATAAACATATCAGGTAGAATAAATCAGTGCAGTTATGAGTGAATGGTATATATACACAGAGGCATAGAGTGAATGAAAAATAAGTACACTTGACTGAGATACAGTAAATGTAACAAGATTAATAGTAGATGTGGTTTAATCCTGAGCATTATTCAAGTAAATCAGATGAGTAAACAAAGTGCATGTCTTTAGCGGCCATATTCAGCGCAAATGTGCCAACCACTCAGTTAGCAACTTAGTACTGAGCTGCCAATTTTTTATTTCTTATGGGGAAAAAATGGAATAATAATAATCTATCCTAGACAGGATTATATTTGATCCCAGAGGTTTTACTGTATTGTTGTGTATATTAAATCACAATGTAATCCCTTTTAAAACCACACCAGAAAGTCTTTGAGAGCATTATAGAATATGCAATTTTGCCACGATACATGTGTGCAGAAACAACGTTCTACATGTTTAAGTGATATTGGTCAGTCACATCCAACAGAAACTTGTCCAGGGAATGTTGTGAAGTCCAACAGCCTATGGACATGGAACCCTTCAAAAGCCACTTCATGGTTCCCTCATTAGTAGCCTGAGAGACAAGCGAGGCAAAAGGGTGTGATTCTAAACTAGGCGCCAAAAGTACTGGTAGGCTGATTGCTACACTAGTCAGGGCCCCGATGGGGTTTCCTACAAACAGACACACCATGAGGCAACAGGACAAGGACGCCAGGCCAATGCAGCGACTCAGGACAGCGAGTGTATCTGATGAGAGACCGTCACACAGTCCCAGCAGCAGGCAGGAGCCCAACAGGAGAATACATGCTGTGTTGCGGTCTTCACTTAGCCAAAGGAAGTGGAAGGCAAGCAGGGCTGGAGCCAGAATCTCTCCGGCACATTCTGCATCTTTCTGAAGCGAGGTGAGGAGTGCGCTTGAGGAAGGCAAAACATCAAGTCCTGCTGAGAGTGCAACCAGGAAGAAGCCAACTGAGGGAGCTCTGTGGTCCTACAGAAGCAATAGAAAAGAGAGTGAGTGACATTTTTGGGGGGTCGTGTCATAGGCATTAAAAATTAACATGGTCATACTTAAAAGCATAATTCATTGAACTGGGCTACCTACCGTAAAGAGTTTATATGAGGAGAAAAAAGCCGAGGAAAACAAAATTAGGTTGATTAATAATGTCAACGCATTGAACGCCATTAATGCGGAAGACGTAACAAATGGGTCGCACGTTTGGAAATAGCAAAAATAAAATCGGATAATATTATGTGATTTAAGCAAAACGTTTACCAAAGCTGAACTTTGCTAAACAGTGGAGCGCTTGTTTGGTCACGTGACACAGTCAGACGATAGCCGTGCGCAGGCGCAGAATTGATGCGTTCAATGTAACTTGCAAACTCGGATATCTGCTTTGTATTAGTTGCCATTTGGCTAATATGTTTTAGCTGCTATCTTTCGGGTCACCTGAACAATATTTAAATATTTGTATATTGTCAGATTTGACTAAAATTGTGGACAGACGGCCGTTGAAATCCATTTACAACTCGACTTTGAGATGCTCCCACTAACCTCAGATCTATTCGAGCTGAATTAGAAATTGATACTGCCGTTTATTTGACAGAAAATATCATTTTCAATTATTACTTACGTGTTTTACTAACAAAAAATGGCGCCGTTGATTTTGATGGCTTTAACTGAAGAATGGATAATGAACAAATTGGGGTTAAGTCAACAACGCCTTGGTAACATTCCTTCCTTATTTACCATAACGGTACACATTCATGAGTAAAGTATTTCAAAGTCAGTCTATAAGGAAAAAATATTAGCTATCCTCGCTGGCTTTGATAACAAAGTTACTGTAAATCAGTCAGTATAGCTATCAACTGAATTACTGTGAAAAAATAAATCCAACTATATATTCTGGACAGGTGATGTTCGGTCACTGCATCTCCCTGGTACATATAAGCAGAAAATCGGATATCTTGGATCTGGACTGGCCCACTTTGAGCGACTGAAATCTCTGAATCTTTCACATAATTCATTGGTCTCTGTTGAGGTAGGCAGGCTTGAGTGTTTGGGTTACTAATTTGTGTGTAATTCTATCCTATCCTGTCTGTTTTTACTTTTTTTTTCATACCCCCTTAGGGTCTGCAACATTTGAAACATTTAAAGATCCTAAATTTATACTACAACTGCATACCTTCCCTTGAAGAAGTAAAGGTCCTCTTTGAGTTGCCAGTCCTGAGAGAGCTTGATCTGAGACTCAATCCTCTGAGCAAGACTGACCGGTACTACCGACCTTTTCTGGTGCATGCCATGGCCGGCCTACGTAAATTAGGTAAAATCTCAGGCAGACTGCTCAAAAGTTTGGTAAAATGGCAGACTGCTAATCCTTACTCAGTTTTTAGTATTTCTATACTCTCCTTTGCTTTCAGACGGATGTCCGGTCAAAGACGATGAGCGCAAGAATGCCAAGAAGGAGTATTCACAACAAAGGCACAATAAAATGCAATTTGGGTCAACCAGGCCTTCTCTGCTAGCCAAAACACTATCACATTTTTTCTTCTTACCACTTCCATCAATAATGTTTTTTTCTCTCCACTTCTGATTTTCAGGAATCGTGATAACAGACAGGCGTTATTGGACCGCCTTAGCAACAAGATCTCTCTTCTGGCTGACACTGATGATGTTGATTTGAACCACGCTGCCGCCAATTACCGCCGCCACTGTTACTCATCTCAACAGCAGCCAGGTGAAATGTGTCCTTGTTTTTTTTTCAAATCATGCAGTTATACTTATTTCTGAGACAGTGGTGAGAATCATTATAAAACAGCAATGTATATAAATAAATATATATATGAAAAAAAAATAATATGCATATATATATAATATATATATATATATATTTACATCTTTTACGTGAAATTTTGAACAGAATCTACGAAAAATTTATATTGCAGTGTACATGTTCTTCCATTGTATTGTTGTTGATTTTAGTTATGTGATTCCACCACTAGGTAGCAGCAGAGGGCCACTTTAAAACAGTTTTCAAGGGTTCAGCGTGATGAGTGATTATTTTTAGCATGCATTCAGTAACTTGTTTATTTGGGGTGTTAGGTCAGCCCAACATTAACATCACACTTTCAAACTTGTAACTGTAAACAGAAGGAGAAAAACTGCAGACAGATGCTGGAGAGATTGCAATCTGCTTACTAACTACAACTGCTATTGAGCAAGACGCAGAGTCACCGGATCGCACCCCTTCATGCTGACATGTCCTTGTATTTCGGCGTGTGTGTGTGCGCAACACAAAAAATACAGTGGTGTGAAATTTAGATTTCACCTGGATGGATTATGATCACCTAAATAAATTAACAATAATCTCTTCATGTATTGAAGGCCAATAAATCAGTGTTTATCATTCCATTTGTAAATATATACTTTGTTCAACATGCTATCATCTCCTATCACCTTACAAGTAACAGAAGCTCAAGGTACATTTCGACCCAAAACCTAGTAGTAGTAGTTGTACAAGTGTTGGTGTTAAACATGGTAACATTTTCAAGGTCTAGTCCACCAATCTCATACTGGCTTCAACCCTATTTTGTATCCTTCATGATTGACCGAAGGTGCCGACCCGCTACCACAAACAGAGAACAAGCAGAAGGTACAAAGTCAGCGATAGTCCCGGTTGTGATTTTGTTGTTTTTTATTTTTTGTTACTGCTTGGTGCCATCATGTGCAATCAGATAATGTGAATGCTCCTCCTAGGATAGTTACAGGAAGCCCTTGGGCGAGCTGCTTGACCTCATGGACAAACACTGGGTGGGAGAGAGAACCCTGCAACTTAACACCAACTTCCTGAGTGAGTTTGCATTGCGGATTCTAATTGCAGGAAGTTGAGGATAAAAAAAAAAAAATCTTACATTCTCCCTCTTTTCTGGATCCAGCTCTGATTGTCCAGATCCTCTCTTTGATGGAAAACCATATCTCTAGTCAGGATGCTGAGGTCAAGAACTTAAAAGAGGAAGTGGGCGTGTTGTGTCATTTTGCAGCCGCACGACAAAGAAAACACAAAGCTGACGTGAACAAGTTGACCGCTGATCTGGTGATGACACACAGATAGGATTGCAACATGTTGAGAATTTTACATCGTTGAAAACTTTTCATGGGAATGTATGGAAATTAAATAACATAATTTTTTGGGGGGAAATATAATAAAATCTAGATTATAACAGGCAGATTGAACATACCTCTCGTACAGGGGTCAGCAACCTTTGCTGTCAAAAGGGCCATTTTAAGTCAAATAAATCACAAAAAATCTGCCCGGAGCCGCAAAACATTTAAACATTGTGGTAGATAGATACTACCTTTTGTTTTTGGATTTTTGGGGGGTAATTTTTCATACTTCATTTTTAAATTTCTCCTTTCTGTCAAATTTCTGACATTTTTGGCAATTTTATGGACATACAGTATTATGGTAATTTCCTAACTCTCCTCTTCCTTTTCTGCCGTTTTAAACAAAAATGTCTGACTTTTTGGCAATTCCAAAGACATTTTCTGGTAATTTTCTACTTCTCCTCTTCCTTTTTGGACATTTCATGGCAACTTTTTAGGTAATTTTAAAAACATTTTCATCTACCTTTCCACTCTCTTTTTCTGACAGCTTAAAAATTTGGACTATGACATTTTTTTAACATTTAATTTAACATTTTTTATCAAAAATCTTTAATTAGTTTAAAGAAAATGCAATAATAATAATAACAATTTCTACATTTTTTTTTTTTGAGATCCACAGGGAGCCACAGAAGAGGGACTAAAGAACCACATGTGGCTCCAGAGTGGCAGGTTTCAGACCCCTGCTCTAGTACCTCTGTATCAAATTAAGAGTAATGAAGCCACATTTGAACCCACAGATTACATTCAAGCAAACATGTTTTCATTAAATTACCAGACTACTATCTAATAGTTTGTCAATTGCAGTGTTACATTACTTCATTCAAATGATTCATAGGGACAATTTAATTTAATTTAGCTACAATACAAGAAAGCAAGTCATGAGCTGCACAACAGACTTTAAAGTAATTACTCATTTTCAACTCTTGTCCCAAGTAGATTTTATACCTACATCATCATTAACTGTATTAAACATCCATGGTCATTACAATAAAAAGTTGAATTAACTGCAGTGCTGAACTTTCCCATGGAAAGTTTCCAGAAATGTAACACCCCATGGAAACTGACACACAACCGAGAGTCAGATGATTATTTGTCCCAACTAACCCAGGCAGAGCTCAACACGCAGATGTGGGCCGCCTTGGAGGAGAACGTCGCCCTCAGAAAAGAGCTGCTCACGTCAGAACGCATGTATCGCCAATATATGACGGAGCACCCGCCCACTTGTCACAATATAGGTGAGTGGCAAGGCTAATTAAAAAAAAAAAAAAAAAATTCAAGCAATCTTTTGACAATATTAATATTTGCACAAACAGAGGCTAAGAGAAGAGTGGCAGAATTGAACGAGGAGGTGGAAAAGCTGAAGAGAAAAGTGATGGTGGCCCAGAGCACCAATGAGCATCCTCAGGTATCCGCCACCATCTCAGCTTTGGTGATAAAATGATGCGACTTCAAATATACTTGCTTTGTTTATGCGGCTTGCTTTGTCTCTCACTACAGGAATGTGATTGACAAGATTCCTGCGGGGATGAAGCATCACGTTTAAAATCGCATACGCCGTTTGAGTGCTAGTCGGATTTGTAGTTTTGCCCTCCAATATATTTGTATTGAGAATCTTGAGCTATTTTATTTAAAACAATGTAAAAAGCAGTGTTGATTAAAGGATTCTTCTTTATAAGTGTGTGAGCGTGCTGTTATTTTATTTTAGAGACACCTGGATTAGCATCAAGGTTGTGTCTTCTCTTAACCTCTGTTGTTGATTTTTATTTTTTATTTTTTTACTTTTGTAGGTCAGAGCAGTTGGGAGATTCAAGATTGCAGCCCAATGAATACATCAAGATTCCAATTGCGCTGTGAGTTTTTTTTTTTTTTTAAACAGTACCTCTAACTTGAGGCATCACATACTGCTACATAATTTATCTTTTTAAGTTTCGTATAACCAAACAAGTTGTAACATGACGCTTTCACTTTCACTGCAGAGGTGTTTGATGTGCTTTTTAATTTTTTTTAATTTTCAATAATGCACTACAAATCATGTAAGACACAATTAAGAGGTCTAAAGAACAAGTACATAGATCCACTGCATGCACCAGGGACACAATAGCACATTAAAATGTTATGAATTAAAAAACACACACATTGTTCCTCCACATAAAAGGTGCACAGTATTTGGCATTAAGCACAGGGAGGTTACTCGAGCGAGCGCAGCGGACAAAATAATCACACTGATAGCTGCTATGGTTTTGCGACTGCAGGCAAGTGTGACAACAAACACTGTCACTATGTTAAAAATGTTCTACAAAAGTATACTGTTTGGATTTTTTTCCCCTTTTATATCAGACAGTATTTAAGGATATAATCGGTTTTCCCTGCTTTACTTCAGTTCAATTTGTGCCTCGGATGACAGTACCACACGTTAAAGGTTCTCTGGATAACAAATATAACAGCATTTGATGGCAGCCAACTTTGTACATGTAAATATTCTATAGGTTTCAAGCAATAACACCGTTTCATCATCACTTTTCATTGCTTAAAGTGGAAGTCAACCTTAAAGATTTCTTGACAATAATATGTTATACGTGACCTCACTAGTCTAAACATGGCATTCTGATTAATATTATATTTGTGGAATATGAGTTATGAAGCAAAATCCAGGCATTTTTATTGATCCCGGGGCGGCCATTTTGCCACTTGCTGTCGACTCCAGGCAACGACCAATCACAGCTCACCTATTTTCTGAAGCTGAGCTGTGATTGGTTGTTACCTGAGTAACTGTGATGTTAAAACGGCTGGATTTTGCTGCTTAACTCATATTCCACTAATGCAATATTAACCAGAATACCCTACTTAGACTAGTGAGACTGCATAGAACATATTGCCAATAAAGTTTTGGGGGTTGACTTCCCCTTTAAGATTTCTAAGCAAGAAAACAACTGTCCAGTAGTCTGTCCTTACAGCAGGCACAGTTGATCAAATACAACAAAAGTTATACTATCATTTCTGTGCTCCTCAATCAAATGTAATATACATAATAACATGCACAAGGTACAGAAACACAGAAAGAATATTTAAGCCAGTGTCAGAAATCAAACAAGTGGCTACAGTTATTAGATTATACACAATCTAACCACAAATATATTAGAGGTACTGTGCATAAACGGGGGGGATAATGTCAAATGTTAAAAATACAATCTTGCACAACTGCCAGCTGTATTCACAGATTAAGAATTTTTAACAGTTGGAAATTAGATGAAAAATATTGTCAATGGGAGAGAAAATAGGGGCATCCCATATTTACTTGGGAGACACAAAATGGCCGAGTTGAAGGCATATTAATAAAATGACTGACCTTATAAAATGAAGAATATGAACAGCAGAGTTTATCAACAGTTGACAAGTTGGGATAGTAGACAAGCAAAAGACGTAAATCAGAATATTAAATATACATGTACAAATGTTTGCCAATTACCTGGAACACTGTGCCAATTAAAATCCTAAAATGGGTGTAGAAAGTATTTTTTTCTGCAAAAAAAAGTGCAACGTAATTACATAAATCCCTTGTACCTTTTTTGTTGTTTTTCTTGGCTTTCATTGTTCATTGTGCTTGATAAATATTCTAAGGCCCGATCGAAAAAACAGAGCTTCATTATCATCATCATCATCATTGGCGTTCTCCTCTTGGCAGTAACTCACTATTAGACAGGAATGTACCAGCTGGTGAAGACTTTGTAAAAATAGATGTAAACAGTTTTCCAGTTCTCACACTTTCACAAAGAGAGGAACTCTCTCAGCACGCACACGCAAAATGACTGGGTGGGAAAATATATGGCAACCTATTTTGTTTTGTTTGTATTTTTTTTTGGGGGGGGGTATTTAAATAAAATGCTCCTAGCCGTCGATCCATGTTTATCTCCGCCCCTCACATGGGTTTGGCAATGGGTGGTTTGGTGACCTTCTTTTCATAGGTCCCTCGATGCTTGTATCCTGAGACGTATCCCGAAGTGTCGACCAGGTCTACTCGTCCCGCCTTCCCCTTCCCGCGTCCCGTGTCGTCAAAGCGTTCCTTGTGCGACCCCGTGAACTTGGTGGGGTCTGTCAGTCGGTTCACTGTCGGGGAAGCTACGGCTCTCTGCAAGTTGAGTTAGCAGGATATTAAAGTCCCTCCAAAAGGTCAGTTGAGGATTTGGTTTTACAAGAGCTCTTACCGTGACCCCGGCGATCACAGGCGCCTTCCCCTCGATCAGCTTGAATACCTCAGCCTCCGCTTCCTCTCCACTCTTCTCTTTGTACTTCTTCCTGGCAAGCTCTCCTATCGCCATCTTGAACTCGTCATATGTGATGGTGCGACATGATTTCTTCCTGAAACAGTGATTTGTTACAGGAAAGCACTGAGATCTCTAAATACCTTCTCACTTTA